>NC_066617.1:73220196-73915731 GCF_025201925.1 Gopherus flavomarginatus
TAAGAAAGCCCAGCTTTGGAGTCCACCACTGCAAAACTGCTCCTGAAAGTAATCTTCCTTCTCATAGGAGAAAAAGAGAAAATCTATCATTTAGTAAAGTATTAAACAGGGCCTGGTCATGGATATATTATTACTTGCTGCTACTTTCCATAGCTCAAGGATTGACTGAGTCATGGCACTGGTCCTTGGACTTTTTGTAAGGGCAAGTACTTTTCATGTAATTTGTGCTCTAGCTGCTCCTCTTCTTGAGCAACAGAGCTGTTTGCTCTGATGTAGTGCATTGGAGTGAAGGCAGTTCACCTGAGGTCAGTTGCTTATGTAGACATATTTTTATTTATGTATTACCAGTACGTACTGATGTATGTCTATACTTTTATCTCATTTAGTAGCCTTGAGGTACCCAAACATTTTTGCATCAATTCTCCAGCTAACCATCTGCCAACATATACAGCAAGTGATGTATGTTTCATCATTGCTGAAAAACACACCTATGATTTACTCTTTAGCTCTCCTACAAATGAATTACTTGTGGTTTGTGCTGCTGATGCTAGTTGCTTGGAATGGAGAGCATTTGTGTTGTAAATATATAATATTTCACTGGCAAAGAGATGGACTTTTCCATCTCAAATTTTTCTATTTACTGTGTTTGATTCTCCCCTTATCTGTATAGGAAAACAGGATAATATATGACTGAAAATAACGCATCACCTACTGTACACAAAAATCAAAACTCATTCAACAAAGGAATCCAAGCACAGTACCTTGTAGGGTACATTCATTTAAAGAGCTTAAATTTTCTTGTGCCACATTGACTATTTACCACCTTCTCTAAGCCCTTATTTCTTCTCTGCTATTACAAACATTAAAAAAAAAAATGTGTGGTGATCAATACAAGGTCATTTACATGTGTGTAATTACACAGAGCATCATAAATCAATCATACTTGATAGTGGACAGAAAGTATAAAGAAAAATCTAAAGCATGAAAAAAGTAAAGAAGACGTTTAGAGAGCACCTTTTTATAGCACTAAATTGCTATGGAAACGCAGTGCAACAATCCATGTAGGCATGCTTTAGTGCTTCCAGCTCCAAACCAGAGGTGCACTTTGAACTCTGTTCTGCTCTGCCTGGTTACAGGCACTCTACATATTAGCTTTACAGTGAAGCCCACAGGCTCCAATCAGGATTCTGGCCTCTTCCTGCTCAGCTCTTTACTGATATGTAAGAAGAACAATCCCTGTCCTGAAGAGCTTACAGTCCAAAAACAACTGAAATAAAAAAAAAGAAGTTGGAAGAAAGAGGTTCCGCATACAAACAGAGCAATCAAGATGATAATGGGCACAACTGTGTTGCATTTCTTCTTGAATAGTTTCTTTTTCTTTATGTATTTTTATAGAGGGCAAAATGAGGAAGTAAATAGAATCAGGAGCAATTGTCCAAGAGACACGTCTTTTCTTTTTGTCAATTTACAGAGGGGACACTAGAAAAATTCATTCTGGTTTTGAGATATTAAAAGGACTCAAATACTCCCTATAACTAAAATGTGGAGTTACCTTTAGAGCCAGTGATATCACTAAAACTGAAATGAACTAATGAAATATGAAAACAACAAGGAGTACTTGTGGCATCTTAGAGACTAACAAATTTATTTAGGCATAAGCTTTCATGAACTAAAACCCACTTCATCAGATACATGGAGTGGAAAATACAGTAGGAAGACATAACAGTACATGAAAAGATGGGAGTTGCCTTACCAAGTGGGTGGTCAGGACTAATGAGACAATTCAATTAAATTGGGCTATTATCAACTGGACAAAAAATCACTTTTGTAGTGGTAATCAGTGGCTCGTTTCAATCGGTTGACAAGAAGGTGAGAGTAACAGTAGGGGGAAATTAGCATGGGGAAATTAGTTTAGTATGTGCTTGCTATATTTCACTGTAAGTTATGGATGGTTAACTGTAAATTCCACTCACAGTTTGTGTTACTGTCTGATTTGCAGAAGGTGGCTGATTATTTGTTCTACAGCTCGTGTCACTTTTGTGGTATTTTATTTAGACTACAGTGTCACCGAGAAAGTGTTTATCACTGTTTTCCAAAGTGTATTTCATCCTCACACACTTCCACACAACACTGAATTAGCCCTTATGTGCTTCTGAAAACCCAGCTTCTATCCCAAACAGACCATCTGGGTGGAGGGACTCTGACAGTGGATCTCGCTCCCTCTATCAGAGCTAGCATGTGTGTGCTTGATATTTCTTTTTATATGTGATACACACTGATGCTACAGTGATGAGCACAAAGATGTCTGGCAACATGATGTTTGGCAACATTTCCATATTCTACAAAGCAAAACGCATCTTTGTTTTGCATTTGATAAAGTTTAGAAGTCATGACGCTAACAACTTTGACACCACGCTGATCTATGTTTTTGTATCCTAATACTTCATCTCAAATATCATGCAGGAACACGATGCTCTCCCAAATCCACTCGACATGGCAGAAAAACACCTTCCTCTTGCAGTTAACTTTTTGTTTAGCAAAAGCTGAACTTCAGAAAAAGTAATATTGTGGCATTGTGTCTCACAGAGAATGCAATATTTTACTTTTATCTCCACCATTATTTAAACAACTTGTATCTTCTGTCCTAAGGTTTTGTAGACTGATAGCAGAAAGTAAACATTATAAATAGTCCAGACGCAGTAAAACTCTTTTAAAATTAGCTCTTTTTCTGAGCATTATGGCATGTACTACATCTCCAGTGTGACATTAAAAATGTTCCCTCATTAGGCCAACATTGATTCACTGATGTACTTCAAGAAAAAGCTTTGTAATTTCAAAACACACAAACCAGCCTCCACTTTCCTTTTGATAAAGGTGTGAAATGTGATAATGTACATGTTCATCTTAGTTAGGAGAAGCCCAAATATGAAAGATGATCTCTGTGTTCTCCAATAAATAGTTTGTCCCCATCACTGCCTTTGAAATTACTTCTGGCCTAGCATTCGGGGCCAACCCTTCATGAAGATGCAACATATTGTCTCTAGTTCTGTCCTGGGCATTTCCCACAGTAGTCCCTTTGGGAAGGAACTGAAGCTTCTATCTAATTTCATTTAGCAGATAGAATTAAATTTGAATGAAAACCTTGGTGTAGTTCAGTGCTGAGCTTGCAAAGTCAATGAGAATGAGCAATTTCTATTTTCTCTGTAATAGAGACTTATTATAATGGTGAAATCCTGGCCCATTTCTCAAAAAGAGCTTTACAGTTGGCATGAGCTTATTACGTACTTATCATGCAGGGGCTGAGATTTTAAAAGGAACACCAAGAAAATTTCAACACTCAGGGAATAAGATACCCCAAACCCATTGACTCTCAGTAAGAGCTGGGTGAAAACCCTAGCCATATTTTTTTTCTTTTAATAGAATCCTAGAAATGTAAGGCTGGAAGTGACTCCGAGAGGTTATCTAGTCCAGCCTCTACACTGAGGCAGGACCAAGTAAACGACACCATCTCTGTCAGATGTTCATCCACCGTGTTCTTAAAGACCTCAAACGAATGGGATTCCACACTGTCCATTGGAACCCTATTCCATAGCTTAATTGGGGGGAGGGATAACTCAGTGGTTTGAGCATTGGCCTGCTAAATCCACGGTTGTAAATTCAATCCTTGAGGGAGGCCATTTAGGGATCTGGGGCAAAGCTGTCTAGGGATTGGTCCTGCTTTAAACAGGGGATTGGACCAAATGACCTCCTGAGGTCCCTTCCAACCCTGATATTCTGTGATAGTTAGTTTTTCCTATATATCTAACCTAATTCTTTCTGCAGATTTAGCCAATTACTTCTTGTCCTATTTTTAGATATGGAGAACAATTGATCAACATCCTCTTTATAACAGTATTAACATATTTGAAGACTTATCATGTCCCTCTGCAGTCTTTTTTTCTGAAGACTAAACATGCCCAGTTTTTTTAACTTTTCCTCACAGGTCAGGTTTTCTAAATTTTTTTATTTTTGTTGCCCTCCTCTGGACTCTCTCCAGTTTGTCCACATCTTTCCTAAAGTGTGGCACTCAGAATTGGATGCAGTATTCCAGCTGAGCCCTCATTAATGCTAAGTAGAACAGGACAATTATCTACTGTGACTAATGTATGACACTTCTGTTAATGCACTCCAGAATGATATTTGTCTTTTTTGCACCATCATCGCATTGTTGATTCATATGAAATTTGTGATTCACTATATCCTTCAATTCCTTTTCAGAGATAGTACCACCTGTCCAGCTTCTTCCATGTTGTAACTGTGCATTTGATTTTTCTTTCCTAAGTGAAATATATGGACTTGTCTTTATTGAATTGCTTTCAGACAAGTCCTCTTATTTGTCAAGGTCATTTTGAATTCTAATCATGTCCTGCAAAGTGCTTGCAACCCCTCCCAACTTGCTGTCATCAAGACATATTTTAAGCATACTCTCCACGGCATTATCCAAGGATTAATGAATGAAATGAATTAGAAATTTCCCAAAGCACCATCACAGAACTGGAGGAAATTTTTTGCCAGCTCACCTGCCTTCTGACCACTCAATCAATCTTCCCCAGAACCTACTGTAACATACCAAGGCCTTCAGCAGTTTCAAACAGTTGCAATATTTAAAAAAACACATCAACCACCTCCTAAACATTTTTTTCCTCCTCCTCCATGCAAAGTGTTGAATTTCCCCCTAAAATATTAGACTGAAATGAGACCCAGAAAAGGTAATTTCAGTTCTGGATCAGTTTAGGGTGACCAGATGTCCCAATTTTATAGGCAGTCCTGATTTTTGGGTCTTTTCTCTTATATAGGCTCCTAGTACCCCCATCCCCGTCCCGATTTTTCACATTTGCTGTCTGGTCACCCTGGACCAGTTACTACTTTTTCTCCTCATGGACATAAAGACTGATATCTTGTGGCATTTCAGGACTACAAACAGTGTCTTTATACCATTGGGAAGGTGATTTCCTTAGCTTTCCAGTGAGACCAGGGTATCATTTATAATCCTACTAAATCCCAAGATAATAAACATGGAATCTGTGAATTTTTTGGGGATTTTTTTGTTATTTTAAAAGGTCTTTATAGCTCCCTCTGCAGATCTGGACTTATGATAATTGAAGGCATACAGCTTTACAGCTGAGGAGAAATAGAAAATAGCTCCAATACATTTCATTAAAATATTTTATAGTAGCTTTCTTGTGGCATGAGTCATAAACTGAATACATGAGTGTGTAGTATAACATAATTTTTTAATTTGGGATCATCTCGACAAATTGCTTGAGACTTTAAAGTTAAACATGTCCATAATGCAGCTCTCAAAACATCCTACTGATAAAATCTTTAATGCCACAACATTTGGTTTATTCTTCTCTTTCTTCAGCATATTGTGTTTGAGCATGAGTGCACATTATATACAAAGAAATAATTCACGCTTTCATAGAGAGATAGGCCTTTGCAAGATCAAAATGAACACAATATTTTCTCAAAGTACCAGAATAGTCAAGGAAAAGCGAAAGTACTTAGCATAATGTCACTCTAAATTGCATTATAAAAAGCACTACATCTTATCTGTAATAATTTTCATTGATCTGAAATTTAATAGCATTCAATTAAAGTGGAAGTCTTGGAGATTCACCAGTCACTTGTTATTAATGTGGAACAAGAGAGTTGATCATTTTTTATATTAAATCATGTTAAGGTGGCCATATGTCTCTGAAAACCGGCAATTTACAATGTCCATCCAGGTATCCCATTGAGTTTTGTTTTTGTTTTTTTTTAAGTACTCCCACAACCAAACTCTGACCACTTGAAGTATCCATCTCCAGAATAACTTGGTGAAACTGATGCTGTCTCTAGCAACCTGCATATAACTTGAAGAGGAGCAGCACAGGCTGAAACGGGACATGTCTGGAGAAGGCACCAGGAAGTCAGTCTGTGTGCACAAGTCTAGAATACTGGCTGCAGTTGCAGCATCTCTGTAAATAGTTCTCTTAATGAAGAGAGTGAGACAGTTTAGTTTTACAAGCATAGGAGTCCTTTTCATGTTCTTACCCACCATGCAGTACATGAAAAACTGTAGCAGTGATCAGTCTAGTGCAGTGGGTCCTGAACTTTAACAACCTCTGAACCCCTTTCACTAAAATGTCAAGTCTAGTGAACCCCCTCTTAAAAATGAATATTTCCAGAGATTTTCTCCTCCTTTACCTGAGTATACATTATAAAAGCAGTGATCGTGGAAATATAAAATTTGTTTTTATGACATGTTATTACACACTATTTATTATTTATCATTACAGTATTTTTATTACATTATGAAAATGGCAACAGTCTTCCCAGATCTCATTTTCGTAGCTTGTATCAAGGCTCCTGTGTTTCATCAAGGAGTATCAGATGTGAAACAGCATGAAGGTAATTAAGAAGCCAACTCAAAGAATTCCTCCTACACAAGCATTCAGGGCTTGAGCGGTCCAGGCAAAAAACACACATTACAACAAAGCTTAAACTTGTTCTTCATAATTTAAAAAACAATACTAGCTGCCTATTTAATTTTAAAAACAGCAAAAAATATCTACCTCTCTTTCCATTTCTTATAAGGAGTCTTGAAGTTTAAGTCTCCTCAATGTGATAGATATGCTTGCTTTGATCTGCTTAGCTCCTGGAAATCCAGGGGCTCTGGGCTGCTGGCACTGTGCTGCCAGGAGTCCCTAGCTCTAGCCGCCGTTAGGGAATTTTTCCTGAGAACCCCCTGTAACATTTCACGAACCTGCAGCAGTTCATGAACCCCAGTTTGGGAACCACTGGTCTAGTGAGACCCACAACAAGAAGAGAGTGTGGTTGATTAACAGGCAAACAAAGCAACACCTAGAAACAGAGCAAAGAGGCAGCATGGAGGGACTAAGACCAACAGGAATGCTGGATTTCCAGACAAAAAAGCCTGGCATCTGCATGGAAGCAGTGAAAGTGACCATACAGATAAGAAAATGAAGATAAACCTTTTTTATTATTATTTTTACTGTCTCGTTGGGAGGTGGATGGACCAAGAAATGAGTGAGACAGTGTTGCCAGGAAGAATACCTGAAACACTGGGACAGCTGATGAAGGTGTTTTGAGTACTGGGACCCAAGGTAGAATGAGACTGTAAAGAGATTGTGTTTAGTTTTTTGGGGGACGGGGTGTGTGAGTGGGGGGTGTTTTGTGTTTTGTTTTTACCCAAAATCAAGAAGCAGAAGAGGGAATAGAGAACTGTGAACTCTGGCATACACATGTAACTGTGGAGACACTGAAGATTTCCTATTTACAGACTGGATTATCTGTGGGACATGTGATTCCAGTTTACAGGACAGATTGAGAGAAACAGATCTAAACCTAGGCAACTGCAAATTGCAAGGGGAGCTGAACAGTCCAAGGAAAGGATCAGAAAAATAACAGCCCCTAGACATACATGCTCAGGCTAGAGGAACTCGAAAGCAGGAACCAGGGTGACCAAGAATGCAGGCAACATGGTTCAATGTATATACTATAGAAAGCAACATGGAAGGCAGAAAGAAAAATGCCCAATTGTGCAATAGCTGTGAGAAACAGAACCACTTTATGTTCCAATGCCCCAGCTCCTGCAGGAACTAAAAAACAATAGTATGGGCTGTGATTGAGGACACAGATTTCTAATGAAGAGGAAGATATTTGTAGTGTGACTACACATGCGGAGACTCTCAATATGCACACATTGCAGAAGAAGGCTGCCAGCCATTCAACTGCCACATTTGCAACTGTGTTAATAGATCAGTGACCAGTTTGATTCCAGCTGGATTGTGGATCCAGCAATGGAGCCCCAGCAATGCTGACCAGCAACAATATAGACTGGAGAAATGTGACCAACTGCTAGCGATGAATGTGGTGCTTTAGGGTTCAACCCAGACCAGTAAGGGGTTGTCACCATCTGCCCTGCAACTCTATGTGCCTTGAATACTGTTCGGATATGACTGAGCCTTGACACCAACAGCCAGCATATAAGCATACAAATTCTGTCCTGATCTCCACCACCTGGTTACTTTTTGAAGTAACCCTAATACCCTCCCTGTCCCAAATTTCCCTAATATCATCTGCCCTGTGATAATCTGATGTGGTTCCCAGAATTGTGAGTTGCCGTGTTACTCCTTTTCAACCGCAGCAAGTGAAAGTATTTTCCTACTGCTAAACTGTGTGATGACACACTAGCTTGTCTGCCTTGCCAGCAAACTCTTCAGGACTTTGCTAGTCCAAACTTTGCCTTGCAGATAACAGACAATGAACCTCAAATCCTGAGTTCCTCAGAGTCCTCTCCCTGCAGTATTCTGTGAGTATTCAGTGAGAAGTTGTTAGATTTGTTGCTCCTGTACGGAGATAATACACTGCAGCTCATTAATTTAACCGGGGTTCAATCTTATTTCAGTCACAGTACTGGATTTATTTATAGTAAAAGTAAAATATGTTTGTTTAATGAAAGGACGTAGGATTCAGTGATGCCAAGTATGAAAGATAAGATAGAAAGGGTTACAACCAAATAAAAGCAAAAATACCTTCTAAGACTAAAAGTCAACTTCAGAAAGTTACAATCCTTGCCTAAGAAGTTGAAAACTGAAGGTTTTCTCCAGACTCTAAAAAGGCTTGGGAATTTCCACTACAAAAGGAAAGTGGCTTTCAGTATTTAACAAGATTCCTTGTACCATGGTATGTTTGTCTCAGGTGTCAGGTTTTTTTAGTTCAGAAATATCTTATTAAAATCTTCAGTTTCATATACACCACCAGCTTTATGCCTGGCAAGAAATGCATCTTCTGTCCCACTGGTCTGCTGAGAAAAATGGGTGTAGCTTTCCTTTAACCTAATAAATTCTAATTAGAAGCACTAAATTGAAACTTGGTGTCATAAACAGATAGTTAAGGGTTAATGTCTGTTTTACCTGTAAAGGGTTAACAAGCTCAGTGAACCTGGCTGACACCTGACCAAAGGACCAATCCGGAGACAACATACTTTCAAATCTTGGTGGAGGGAAGTCTTTGTTTTGTGCTGTTTTGTTCTGTTCTTTGTTCTCTCTTGGGATTAAGAGAAGCCAGACATGTAACCAGATTTCTCCAATCTTACTGAACAGTCTCTCAGGTTCCAGATAGTAAGTAGTAGATAGAAAGAGGATTAGATTTATGTTTGTTTTCTTTATTTGCAAATGTGTATTTTGCTGGAAGGATATTTCACCTCTGTTTGCTGTAACTTATACTTGGGCTGGGAGGGGGAGTCCCTCTGGTCTAGGTGAAGCTGAGACCCTGTAAACATTTTTCCATCTTGATTTTACAGAGATGATTTTTATTTTTTTCTTTCTTTAATTAAAAGCTTTTCTTTTAAGAACCTGATTGATTTTTTTATTCTTGTGTAAGACCCAAGGGGAGTGGGTCTGAACTCACCAGGGAATTGGTGAGGGAAAGGAGAAAAGGGGGAGGAAAAGCTTGATTCCTCTCTGTTTTAGGATCCAAGGTGTGTGAATCCGTGAACTCCTCAGGAAGAGTCTAGGAGGGAGAAGGGGGAGGGAAAGGTTAATTTCTCTCTGTGTTAGGATCCAAGGAGTTGGGATCAGTGTCTCTCTCTCAGGGAGAGTCTGGGAGGGTGAGAGAAGGTGGGGGAAGGTGAATTTCCTGTCTGCTTTAAGTTTCAAGGAGTTTGAATCACAGTATCTTTCAGGGTAACCCAGAGAGGGGAAAATCTGGGAGGAAGAAAGGAGAGGGGAATGCTTTATTTCCCTTTGTTTTAAGACCCAAGGGTTTGGGTCTTGGGTCCCCCAAGGAAGGTTTTGGGGGACAGGGAGTGTACCCAACACTATATTTTGGGTTGGTGGCAGCATGATAAGATCTAAGCTAGGAATTAAGTTTAGAAGGGGACAGGCAGGTCCCCACTTTCTGGACACTAAAGTTCAAAGTGGGAAAGAGACCCTGACACTTGAGAAGAATGATTATGTTTAAAATTGCTTCCTGAACAGGCAAAATTTAATAGTGGGTTGTTATTACCCTGTCTTAACTTAATCAATATTCATTTCTTACATCTAAATATATAAACTGTATCTCTTTGTTCACTGAGATATTGAACTCAGACTTAATTATATACTTTGTAGTTTTAACACTAAAATATTTGCAGAAGAATCAAATTCAGTCAAGAAAACAGTTAAATTGAAGTTACTTAGCTTTTCCCATAGATAATTCAATATCATTGCAATGTTTGTACCTTTCTAATAAAAAAGCAAAGTTTATACAAATAAGTATGTATTTATTTAAAATTGTGCTGACTGCAATAGTCTCATGTCATACAGTCTCATATTAATAAGGGACTCCAGGGAGAAGCAGTCTTAAATTATTTTCACACATTTCACTAGTGGACGCATTGCTTCAGTTTTCCCATCTGTATAATGTGGGTGCAATGTTTACCTAGCTAACTTACAGGTATGTTGTATGGATGAACTAATTAATGTCTATACATTGCTTTGAACATGTGATGTTCTGTCTAAATCAGGGGTAGGCAACCGATGGCACGCATGCCAAAGGCGGCACACAAGCTGATTTTCAGTGGCACTCACACCGCCAGGGTCCTGGCCACCGGTCGGGGGGGCTCTGCATTTTAATTTAATTTTTTTTTAATGAAGCTTCTTAAATATTAAACCTTATTTACTTAACATACAACAATAATTTAGTTTAGATATGTGAAACCTTAAATTAGAATGAATAAATGAAGACTCGACGTACCACTTCTGAAAGGTTGCCGACCCCTGGTCTAAATGCTAAGTATACAAATAACAGAATGCCGAATAATGTGTATCTGCCGGTGCTACATTCTGTGAAGGGGTGAGGACAAGACACCAACCCCAGGATCCAGCAGACCTGTCTGGAAACAGAGGGAACAGGAAGATGTACCCTTCCCCTGTGAGTTTCTGCAACTGCTCTCTCTCTTTGCTGGAGCTCCCACCACCCTCAACATGAGGCGATATTGTAAAGATCCAACCAGGCATGCACTGAGTAGAGTGCTATTTACCAACTGGTTAAGAACCTCAGCTGGTATAAATAATGTAGCTCCAGTGTAGAGCTATGCCAGTTTACACCAGCTGAATATCTGCTCTTATATATGATAGAAACACAAGAATTGTCATATTGGATCAGACTGATGTCCCATCTAGCCAAGTATCCTGTCTTCAGTAGTAGATAGTATCACATGCTTCAGAGGTATCTCCATAATGGACAATTATGCACTAAGCTACACCTTATTTTAACAATTCCTAAACCTTCTTCTTTTCGCTCAGTATATAATTTTGCATCAAGTTGGACTATGTTACACTTACTTAGGTATTACTTAGGCATGGGACTGTATGCAAGGGAGTCAGTCTAACTTCAGCACCATACATATCACCACAAAATTTGTCTTTTGACCTCTCCTGTTGCTGTCTACTTCATTTCTATTTTTGGTGTCGGTGCAAAAAAAATCTCCTTGATGTAGCTGAGTGGCAGTACTATTTGCATAGCTTATATAAGCTGCACTGAAAGGTTCTCAGCTGAAATTAAATCCATAGATGAAGAACTTAACTACATTATCTATCTCAGGTGATTGTTTTGGTCACAGTACTTCAGCAGTCCTGAAGTCAGTGGCAGGCCTGTCTGCCTAAGGATTTCAAGATTTACCCTACAGTTTATCCCAATGTATGTAATCTCTCTTTTAATGCACCGTCACCCCATCTTGAATCTCACCTAATTTCCTTGATGTTAATGGTAGCCTTTACACTGACATCAGGGGCCTTTGCATTAGGTCCAATTTATTCTCTTTATAAAAAAGGTTGAATTTTTCAAAGCATTGCAGGGGGATTTTAGCCATGTATTTTCCATTGTATGTTATGGAAAATGCATGACGAAATTCCCCTTTTCATTCCCCGCATCCTGAATGGCTTTGAAAACCTTAGTCATAGTTCCTTTATATTTGCTTTAGTTGGCTTTTTATTGTGATAACTTTGTTCTATGTGGTTGCTGACTGCTTGATTTATGATTAGCACTGTATACTCTGCCAAACTGCCTTGTTTTAATTGATGTGATTTGCATCCTGCATTTATTTACACACTTTCATTGTAAACACAGATGCAGAAGAATATGTTAGCAATTATTTTTCCATTCTATATATATTTGGTTGTACCATTTCATGCTCTAGTGAACTTCTGTCTTTATCATTACCATATCTTTTATACTGAATTCCCTTTGGGTGGGTGTGCACTTTAATGGTTAAAAAAAGTCTGGGTTGTGACTTTTACATTTGTGTTGATTTGCTAACATTATATTACAAATTCAAGATCAAGCCACAATTTCTCTGGCTGGGGTTAATTATGCACTCTGTGGTAAAACATGTTTGCAATAAAACAAAAGGGAAGTTCTGTCAATCACAAACTCCTGGTGCTACATTGCACAGAAAGCATAAATTCTCTGTTCTTTGGACGAGGTTCAGAGGAGGCGTGAATAAACTACTTGCAACTCAATTTGCAGATACTTAGACATTAGATGTTCTCAGACTGCAAAGATTATTAATGGGCATTTACCATATTAATGAATATTTGTTCACAGTCTAGAAAATAAGTTCTATCCATTTATTCATATTATACTTCAACTAATCAGGAATGGCTCATGACTATGAATGCCTACCTCAGGGAACGCTGTCAAAAATAGGGCAGACACCCCAAGCTGGTGGTATATTCTATAATTAGATTTCACCAAGCCAGTAATAAATGTGAACTCCTAGTTCACTATAACAGTCTTACCATGGAGTCACAGACAGGCTCCTTAGACAATCCAATTCATTTTGTCACCAGACAAACTAGAGAGTGCGCAGACAGGGAGTCAATTAAAGAAGGGCTTATTGTGAGCCAATCAGGGCCCAGTTTGGAGACAGCCAATCAGGGCCAGGCTCAGCCCTACATAAAGGCTGCCCAGAG
Organism: Gopherus flavomarginatus; assembly: GCF_025201925.1. Taxonomy (NCBI): domain Eukaryota; kingdom Metazoa; phylum Chordata; order Testudines; family Testudinidae; genus Gopherus; species Gopherus flavomarginatus. The sequence continues at coordinate 73,233,198 of NC_066617.1, forward strand.
CAGGAGCAGTGAGTCTGTCCCAGGTCTTTGAGAGGAGAAGGTCAGTCTCCAAGGATGGAGATTAGCACTGCACTGTCCACGGTGCTAGACAGGCTCGAGGAGGCTAGGAAGCTTGAGCCCATAGCCTGTCAGGCTGCAGGCCCCGAAAGGAAGGGCCTAGTGGATGCAAGGGGCCGTAGAAGAAGCAGCCCAGGGAAGCAGACAGACAAGGGAAGAGAAGGAGGACAGCGAGGCTACCTCCAGAGGGTCCCTGGGCTGGGACCCAGAGTAGAAGGCAGGCCTGTGTCCCCTCCTACCTCCCTTGCAGTACACCCAGCCATTGGCCGTAGGAAGCGGCCTTGTACTGTGCCAGATCCCTGACAAGAGAAATTGGACTCAGAGGGCGGTTGGACATGGTGGCTGGGGTGTAGGACTGCTTATCATCAACCCCCAGCAACAGAGGGCAGAACAATGGATGGGACACCAGCAGCAGTGGGTGCTCCACTGGACAGAGCTAATTCCCAGAGTCACCAGCAGGAGGCGCCAGGTGGTGAGTCTCACACCATTACAGTCACTTACACCAAAAATCACACTCTGTTCAGGTTACTTCCAGTCCAAAAGACCAATCACTTACATCAGACAATGCCTGTAGACTTTACATCAAAGACAATGTCTGTCGCCAATCCTGTAACAAATTTCCTAAAGGTTAATTAAGGAAATAAATAAGAGTTATTTACAGGTTAAAGCAAGCAAACATATACACACAAATGAGTTACCATCTAAATGCTAAGACTGACACAGTTGTAGAGATCTGTCAATTCAAAGTGTCTTTTAGAGTGGACCCAGTAAGTAATCCCTAGAGATCTTTGGCTTCAATTTGGTTTCTCTGGCCTTGTGAGAGTTCAAATAGCAAAGGGATGAAAAAAATCTTCACAGCTCTTTTTATGTCCCTCTTCCAGTGTTTAAAGTGATGGGATGAGGCCTTCTGTGCATACTCCTCCATGAGTAGAAGAGGGAGGAGGGATGCAGGGATGATTCCCATGGCTGGGTTCACAAGTTCAGAGTAAATATTTTCCAAGTTATAAAGCAAAATGTACATATTTTCTTATAGCATGGAATGCAGACATTACAAGTGAAATTAATGCATGCAGCAACTTACAAGCATTTCATAGTCTAAATGGTAAATGCTTTCTTACAAGACTAATACCTATTTTGAACAAAATTAACATACAGGTGAACTGGTCTGGTCTCCAGCTCGGAGTCTGTCAGGTCTTAGCTAACGCCTAGAGCCTTGGCAAAAGCTGGCACCTGCTCTGCCTGGTTACAGCAATAAAAATAAAATTATTTAGGAATGACACCAAAGATATTTTTATACCTCAAAATAATCTCCTAAGCAAAACACATACTTATTAATTCTCAAAGATGTATACTTAAATTTGAGAGCATAAGCAGCACTACTAATGTGGTTGAAGTTAAGCACGTGCATAAATCCTTACAGGATTGAAGCCTAATAAACCAAAAAATCAACAGAAGTAAAAATTCCATACACGTGTGAAAATTCTTACAGGCTACACATTTTGTCATTACTTTTCTTATCCCTTATTTTATTTAAAACATTTCTGTTTGGCTGAAATTCAACATTTACTTCTTCAATATATTTTTTCATTATTAGTGTTTGAGGTAGTTGTTCTGTCAAGCTACATGTAAGGTTTTCAGTGACGTCTGTACTGGAGAAGGGTAGAAAAAGATATTCTGCATTGCAAAGGATTTTGCTGTTTTAGAATTTGCCTTCATTCTGATTTGAATGAAAACAAAGAAATTCTAAAGTCTCTGCAAAAGGGGATGGAGCTGTGAACCCTCGGAAGCTCTGAGGCACTTCAACAGGTACAAGAGCTGAAAATTAGACAGGTTTCCACCAGAAAGCTATGTGGCAAGTTCCATCTCATAGATTCCAAGACCAGAAGGGAGCATTCTGATCATCTAGTCTGACTTCCTGTATACATCAGAAATATGCATGGAAAATTTCTATCAGAAACGTGTATGGTATCGCATGGCAGGTTTCCAGAGGAACGTCACTGAAATGAAAACTTCTCTGTGGAACATTTTGGTTTCAGCAAATTGTGATGAAGAACTGTTTCTTCAGATTTTTTCTAATCAGCTTGAGTCTTTAATATTTTTAGGCTTGATGAGCCTAAAAATTCCCTGAAAAAGATAGTTATGTCTCAGACAATGAAAGCAAAAACATCTTAGAAAGTCTGGCATTAATAGGCTACAGAGAATTAAGCCATCTATTCACTGAATTTGAGTGGACCATAAACTGCAGATGTAGTATAATGAGTGTGTAGCATCCTTTTTCAGAACCTTTTGTACTGTAGTAGTCATTAACATTCTGCATCAGTCTTGTTGCAGCATAGCTGACTAGTAGGAGCAATAGCAAAGAAGTGCCATGCCCATTTGTTCTGGGCCTATTTTGCTTTCATTAAAATGGCTATCAATTAACCAACAGATAAAGTGTTTTCTTTCTTCTGTGACTGGATGTAATCTAGTGGTAATTCATTTTGTTTTACAACTTGCAACAGACCTATGCCCTTGCTGGGATAGAGATGAATTTTGGAACTACACTCTTTATTAGCTGCAGAAGTATTATGTATTGGACATACTGGCCACAGTATATTGACCTGTACTTCATAGGTCAAGATTGTTGCTGACTCTCTCTGAGTTCACATAAGCGGTGGAGTGGTTATAAGACATGCTGCCCTTTGCACACCTCCACAGGGAGCAGTTACAATCTGTCACTCCAGGATCACAAGAACAAGGGAAATTATAGTAGTGCCAGACATGCCAAGATGGCCAGGAATGGTTGGTGAACTGTAGCCAGTGTTTGGGAGCATGCAAATATCATACTGGCTCCAATCACTGAGGATTTCTCCTGCTTCCTCTTCTCCTCCTAGTAGGACAGCTAGGTTGGCCTCTCCCCCTGTTTCTTCTTCTTTACAATGACAAGCGTGTGTTACCTGGGGTTCTTTCAACCCAAAGCTCTTGGTAACTTTTTCTCTGTGCAAGGAGGTGTCGGGAAATAAATCAGGGGAGACATGGCCATCCAACCGATAGATGGCTGGCAGAAACAGGACAACACAAGAGTGCTTTCACTTAAAGCTAAACCTTACCAGTCTCAAGCACTTTCACATGTCCTTAACAAGATTAGTAAAACACCCCCAACCCTCGATAATTACCAAAGCTGAGTGTGGCTTTCGAGTGACACAGCGGCAGCCCATCTGCCGGTGGGGACAGGGCTGGTGCAACCCATTAGGTGACCTAGGGAGTCGCCTAGGGCACTAGCATTTAGGGGATGGCATTTCAGGTCCTTTGACGGTGACCGCAGCAGCTGGATCTTTGGCCGCTCCGGTCATCATCAGCATTTAGGTGGAGGGAGCTGGGACAGAGGGGGTGTAGGGAGGGCCACCTGCAGCAAGTAAAGGGGGTAGGGGCTGGCATGCAGGGGAACTCCCCACCCCAGCTCACCTCTGCTCCGCCTCCTCCCCTGAGCACGCCACCCCACTCTGCTTCTTTCCCTCCCAGGCTTGTGGCGCCAAACAGCTAGTTGGCGCCACAAGCCTGGGAGATGGGAGAAGTGGAGCGGCGATGGCATGCTCGGGGAGGAGGTGGAGCAGAGGTGAGCTGGGGTGGGGAGCTGCCGCGGGGAGGAGTGGAGGGGCGGAGCTGCTGCAGGGAGGGGCAACACAACTCTTATCAGGAAGGACGTGGGGTCAAGCTGCCCTTGCTGTGGCACCCAAAACCTCCTCCCCTCCTGCCTTGGTCAAGCTGAGATTGCTGAATGGCCAATTTACAGCTTGCTGACTAGGCTACCTTTAACAATAAACCATAGTGGGTTCAAGCACTTTACTGGTTTGCCAAAGTCTGGACACCTTTGGAAAGAACAAGTCGAGCCGGCACCACGTGGCCAGTCAGAACTCTGTAGGTCACTATCGTGTGCTCTGAAAGACTCCCAGTGTTACACAAACCATGGTTTGGGAACCAGTGCCATGATAGGAGGGAAGAGAGAAGTTGTGTTGCTACCATCAGAAGTTAGAATGACTAGCAGTTAGAAAGACAGCATTCAAACCAGAAATTTCTCACAGATGCTGGCTTCTTGCCTAAAGAGCTTAAGATGGATAGAACAATCCTTGATTTCTTTACAGATCTTTTCAAGTTATATTTTCCTTCATTTCCATGAACACTTATCAGTACGATTAATTACCTAATTAGGCCTAAGGCATGTAGTACAATTTAAAGCATTTGTGTGGATCTGATAGATGGAGTCTGTGGAATTGGAAATATCATTCATATCTATGCACTGTAGGCACACAGAAAGGTAAGCTACCTATTCTGAATGGCACATATAGCAGAAGGAGATGGTATTTCACACACCCTTATATTCTCATTTATCATAGTTTTGATAAAGATAATTTGTGTATTTTGCAGTATCTCCCAAAAGTGAATGTAATTAATGTTTCATAACAAAAATGTTACTTAATAGATCTCGGCCATGCTAAAAATGCCGCCACTCATTAACTTTTACATAAATGCCCAGACTATCATAATTGATTCAAATTCATAATTAATTACAGTGTCTTCAAAATTCATCTCTCAAACATTGGCTATTGTACGCATGTGGCAAGGTAAAGGGTTTCTAACCCTGGGTGAAAGTCACCCTGTACAGAGGATCAACACAAGGCCTATACACTATTAAATTTCCATTTAAGCCCTCCAAATAAAGATTTGCCTGGTGTGTAAGCTTTTGGCTTGGCCTTTCTCTCTATATGGCTGAATTTCACCCCACTGACCTTTTCAGACATTAACTAACAGCAGAAGACTGAAGTGATTTAATTCTTCCTGGCAGGCCAGTGTGAGTTCACTACACTGGCATTTCCCACCATTTCAGCATAACTGAAAATGTCTTCTGTGGTCAGCATGTTTTTTCATTGAGGAAATTAAATCCATCATAGAATTTCAAGGATCAGCCCTGAAGAACCTTCAGTATGCACATCATCTCAGTAAAACGTATGGGATTACTCATGCAGGAGAATGTGCAGTTCAGACATAACCAAATTGTAATTCTAGCAAAGGTACGGTGGTTTTCTGCGTAGGTTTGAACTCAAGTCTTCCAAAATATAATTCATGTTCATTCATGTTAGCTTGCTCATCTACACTTAAACCCAACCTTTAGCATGACTTCATTATCACTTGCAGGTTGGGATTCTTTTTGCCCTTCACCATTCCATAGGTACAGTTGCATAGGCAATCTCACTACAGATTTTAGAAAATCATGGGAAAGTTATCTTGCCCTGTATATATGTTTTTTTTGTATGTAGGGGTGGTCAAAAGTTTACTTCATCTTCAAAGGATGTTACCACTATGATGACAATTCAGTTATCTTCCCACTATAATCTTTGTACTCAGTGTGAACACTTGACCCCACTGAAGTCAATGGGAATTTGCCATTGACTTCAAAGAGATCAGGATTTCATCCTTAGTTCTTAACAGGAATCAAAGATTTTTTGTGAGCCTTTTAGCCTTGTTTGTCAGCTGTGTAATCTCTTCATGTACACTTCTTGGTGGGCCTACAAAAGTCCTGCTGCTGGTGTAACTGTGAAGATGCAATTTATTACTGAATAGAAGCCAAAATGTTTATTACTTAGATTGGATTTTTAAGTGTGAAAATCAGTATGAAAGCAACTTTTTCCAGTAATAGCATCATTGCAAAGCAAAATCAAATAATCTGATTTTCCAAAAGGAAAAAAATGCATTGGATAAATTAATATTTTAGCTTCACAACCTGCATAAATCATAGTGCACTAATTAGTTCAAAGAGCTATCTGTGCAGAAGGTTGAACAGGTCTGAGTTTTAATTTAGCTTTCAGGTCTATTGAGTCTTGTAACCAGAAATTACATGATTCACAAGCTGTGTAATTTCTTAGATCTTGCCCTTGCCTGAAGAAAGACATCCATTTCAGAGATATTGGTAATTATACTATAGTTTTCATTTCACATACTCTTTCCTGTTGAGGTGGAAACAAAGTTCAATTAAATCCAAAGTAGACCGCTTATGTATCCACAGGCAAAATGAGCCCTAACAATGTTTGATGTGTCTACGGAGACCCTTCCAGCATTTCCTATTTCTAGGTTATTTTTTTTAAAGTAGCCTTTTAAAAAATGACGCCTTTACTAGAAGCAGTTGTGCTTCTTTTGGCAAGACAACAAGAACATTAATATAATAACCATGCATATGGAGTAGAAAATAGTGTCCTGACCCAAGAGTCAAATTGTGTTTCAGGAAGCAACTTAAATTAAGATGAGATCTGACCACTTAGTTTGTTTTTGCTGCTCTATATTTCCTGAAATCTCAAATGCAGTTATTCAGGCAGGGAGATAACAAACTGCGTTTGGTTCTATTATGTCATTCTTTCTACAAGCAGCTGAGTAGATTTGTATTGATGTAATGTTTGCAGTGTCCCAGAGAAGCAACCAGTAGAGCTAGATGCTGCTTTAATCATTCCCAGTGGACACGTCTAAGTCAATGACCTATAATGTTGAGCTGAATTACTTTTTGATGCAACCATTTATTCTGGAAAAAAAGCAATCCATTGGGTCTACTCCAAAGATCATCTGTCACACATCACTCAGAAGAGTGTGATCTATACTAATTTTGTCCTATATGTGCGTTTAAATATTTTAACACATTTAATTTGAACTAATTTGTCACATTATGTTTACATTAGGGAATTAAAATGTCCATAATTTAGCCTACAGATTACTGGAGTTTAGAAAATACAGCACACTATAATCAACCAAGTGTCATTAAGAGGGCCAGTTATGTATCTTTTGCTAAATATTAAAAGTGGCTATCACACTTGCTCCTGCAAAATTTATGATCTTTATTCAAAGTCCACTGGAGTCAACAGAATTGTGTCCCTTGACCTCAGCAGGCGTCAGATCAGGCCGGGTGCAAGCATTCATTGCGTACAAACCCCGCATTTTCACATGAAAATGGGCATGTTTGCAGGTGACTGTCATACAAATACCCACTTGTATGAGCAAATGTGAGTGCTTTGCCTACACTGGTGGCCCACACAAATAATTGCATTAGTTTATATAATACAAGATGGATCTAGGCAATTATCTTTTTAGCTCATGTAGTCATCAATTTTGCTCATGCACAAACGTATTTTACAGGCACAGTTTAGGTGCCTACAATGTAGAAGTTGATCCTTAGCATCTAAATTGCCGTCCCCCAGGAAAGAGTAAACACACTGAATTATAAAAAGTCAAAGTCTGGCACTGTCATGACATTTATTACTCTGAAAGATGATCATTTCAAATGCACAGGGGTCGGTTCTCCAGTCAGTTTAATCTCACAAATCCTATTAAAGCCAGTGATAGTTTCATGTGCACATAGACTGGTGGAGAGAAACCCTCTCTCATATACGCTTGGCAAGTATGTCAAAAATATGCTAAGTAATCTATAGTTCTGGTTTATGAGGCAAACTATTAAAGTATGTAAATAGTCTGTATTCTCCTTAAAACCTACATCACAAGACTGCTGTTCAATATAATATGAATAAAGGCTTAAATTAAAGGCAGTGATATTTCCATGTAGTCCTTAAGGGACCATTTTTACAGAATGATACATTTGAGAGCCAGCATCCATTAAAGTATGGTTATATTCAGAATAGGGGGATTCAATACTCTCCTTATCACTTCCATATTATGTTTGTTCAGTTTATAAGTAAAACAGTTTTTATTCTACAGAGTAAAACTTTGGGATTTGCAAGTTCAGCTGGGTTCTTTATACCTCATGCATCAGCACTAGCAATAAGGATTCTGGCATTGCAGCTCAGTCAACATTTCTTTTAGGATATGAACCACAATGACATGCAACTCACTCATAGCTGTGTCATAGTTTCTGTAGCACTAGCACAAATTTTTAAAAAGTGAAAGCTAATGTTTGTTATAAAGTAAGCAGCTAGGATTAAAGTTGGTCAAATACATTATCTGGTGCTGCAAAATGTCTTGAATGAACTAGTTTACATGTAGGGGAAAACATGAAACAATTTATACTGCTGGAAAAATATTTGAACATATATTAATTTTTGCCATTATTTTAGTAATAAAACTGTTGCATATATTTTATGTTCATTATTGACATCTCTGGCAGGAATATCTAAAGGGAAGAGAGTTTTTGAATAAGAAGCTGTACTTTTCTAACTATAACTGCAGTTTAAATAATTAAATTAATATTCATGTCATCTTTCCACTAAATATTTCTATTCAGATTTGCCAGTTATTACTTCTTTGAAGTGCTATTCCTTATGCAATTAAGCCAAAAGATGCAGAAGACAAGATGCAATAAAAAAAACTCCATTTGAAAGCAAAAAATAACCTGAATTCATACTGTGAAAAAGTAGGTAATGTTGCTTGTCTGTATGTCATTCAAATACAAAGGATTTTGCCATTTGGCTGTACACATTACATTGCATATCAAACATGGATACTTCCTCAAAGCTAACAGATGAGTATCCTATAAATAAGCTAATTGTCTTTTATATTCTTTCATCCATTGCCCATTTGCCCAGCAAATTAATGTTTTAAGCCTTTGTTCTCTGCAGTCTCCCAACTACTTCCTGTAGAGTCTCATACCAAAAGTAAACTGTTACTTGACCTCAGCCTTCCTAATCTATCCTGAATAGAAATGTGAGCCCAGCAAAGTGAGAAATCTGCCTCCACTAGCCAACAGTTATTAGCTGCAAGATGGCTGTATGCACCAGAATGTAAAATGTCTCCCAACAGGCAAACATACTTCTATTTTTGTGTCTCTCTCAAAAAAGCTGCATTTAAGTTAGAAAGCCCAGTTTGCATTATGCAAGTGTAAAATATGAAGGAAGCCCAAAAGCCAGACAACAGATTAGCCTTTTACAGTGCTTAATTTGTAAGGAAAGAAGTGCCAGGGCTCATGCAAGAAGGTATTGGGGCTCAAACAATTTTTTTTTTATTTACTTTTGTAACTGATGTGGCCAGCCCACAGGTGCCAAGACTATGAACTGCCAAGCGTAGAGGTGCCAGGGCTCAGTCCTTAGCAAGCGCCAATACAAATTAAGCATTGGTCTTTTAACTTTGAATGGCAGACAGACTGAACAAGGGCACCTTTGCCAAGTTATCCCTTCTTGGATTCACTCCCTCCTTGCCATGGTGATTGGAATTATTATCAAGCATGTGTTTGGTTAATGAGGGTGTAAGGATACGCTATGCCAATCTGAGCTGGGGGGGGAATTCCTTGTCGCCCTACAATATGGCAATCATTTGGACCCTGAGCATTTTGGAAGAGCCAACAGCCAGACACCCAGGGAATAATTCTCTATAGTAAGTCAGAGACCTCCCCATTTAGTGTCCCATCACCAGCCATTGGGGATATTTGCTACTAGCAGTTCCAGATCGGCTACATGCCATTGCAGGCAGTCTCATCATACCATCCCCTCCATAAACTTATCAAACTCAGTCTTGAAGCTAGTTAGGGTTTTTACTCCCCACTGCTCTTCTTGAGAGCTTGTTCCAGAACTTCACTCTTCTGATGGTTAGAAACCTTTGTCTAATTTCAAGCCTAGGCTGGGAAGCTGGTGGTTATTTTGGCTGTAGCCTCTCTATTGTTGGTATATAGTGGCTGGTCAGAGAGCAAGCATGTAACTTCAGCTGGGTATGTGCCTACCTGCATGAATGCTGGAGGAAGTGTAGGACCAGGAGCAGGTCTGCAGCTTGTCACAGCAGTACAGTGTAAGAGGGAGCCGAGGATCGTGGGTCGGAGGGCTCAGTGGTACCCCAGTCCCAGGTGGCACCCCAGGGGGAACCCGTCAGTTACAACACGGAAAATGAGTATTTGAACCCTGGTAGCTATCTATCTAGTTCTTATATAGCCTCCATCACCATGCTCACATACCCTGTAAATGAAATGATCTAATATTTTAGTTAGTGTACTCCCATAGGAAAAACAACGAGGAGAGTACTTGATACAGTACTGATACAGACTAACATGGCTACCACTCTGAAATCTTTCATGGGAATGACTCATGCACAGTTCTTTGCCCCAGACTGTCGTCACGTGCTGTGAATAAGCCCCTTTAACTGTTCAATGTCATGATCTCTTTGCCTCCAAATATATAAATATCTTTGCTCTTGATGCGCAATTTACATGTGCCACAAAATCAATTGTTTAAAACCATAACCACACAGACTGTGATATCTGGTTCCCTTCCACTCCTCATCTTACATATCCATAATAGGAAAGGGATACCAGAAATGAAGGATACAAGTACAGGGGTTGAACCTAAACAAATAGTAGGCTTTTTTATTTGCAGAAATCACCTTCATTGCTCTTTTGGTACATGGTCGGAATGCTTAAGCCATCTTTTATTTATTCCACGCTTTCTGTCTGTTGACCCAGTAAGACTGCATAGCACTGCTTTACCTTCAGAAGCTGTAAAAACTAGAAAAATATTTTATATTAAATATTAAATCCTGCCATCTTAGTCTGTCATGGGGATCAGATTAATACATCAAGTAGGTTGGATCTGACTCAGAGGCTAGGAATTTGCAAACCTACTGCAGATGCAGCCTGCCCCTCATTGTGTTTCTGATCCTGCTCAGTCAAATTATATTCTTCATTTACATCTGTTCCTTTTCTCTACCCTCCTAGATATAATTGCAAGTACACCAAAGTGCTTGTTTTAGAATTCACTCTGTCCCACTCTCAAGGTATGGCTTGTTCATACTACTTTCCCCTCAGGTCCATCTTGCCTCCTATGCCTCAGATTGTGTAGGATTACTAATGAGGTGGAGCCATCTGGTGTCCATCACTTACGTCAAGCATTCCCCTAACCCACTTAACAGAGCTGGTTGAATAATAATCACATAACATACTCAATGAGTATTTTCCCCCTAGCCAATTGTTAAATTAGTTGTAAAAACATTGTTTGTATATTAACAAACTCTGTGATCAGTCTTTCTGCATGTGCAAGTGGAGACATTTTCATAGGAGTCAAATCCATAGTTGTCAGAATGAGGACTATATAGAATTGGTGTTTCTGCTTATCATCCAAAGGAAAACTAATATACTGGCTTGGTCCAATTACAGTTGCTGTCTGAAGTAAATCTATTTTTTTAAAGGCAATTGCACAAAGAATAGCTAGTATTTAAGGTAAAATAATCTTCAAATTTGATTATTGAGGTCTGATCTGTTTGTTGGATCTGTATCTAAACTTTTTGTTCTTCTGTCTGTCAATATTCAATACTTATCTGGCTCCCACCCCATACTATTAGAGTACCTCACTACTAGAGTACTTCACAATGTAATTATCACAATACTCGAGGAGGTGGGTCTCCCATAAAGAACGGCGAGTGCTGAACTTTTTTGAAAATCTGACCACTTAATTCAGGTGTTGCTAATGGGAGCTGAGCGATCGTGAAAATCCATCCCCAACTATCTGTGTCTAGTGCTTTTGGGAACAGTAGGAGTAGGCAGGCAGTGAGGTTCATTGTGAATCTGGACCTGTTTCTATTGCAGTAGTACTGAAAGGCACTAGTAGGAATCAAGGCCTCATTATGCTTGGTACTACACAAGTATGTGAGGATACAGTCCCTGCCCTCAGAAGTTTGAATATTTTTTTCCACAGAAAATCTGTAACCCAATCTCAGTTTCATCACTCATTTGTTCACAAGTTTTTAACTATATATTCTGAATTTCATTTATTCTTGATGTTAGAAAATCCAGCATTCAAGCTGTTTTGCATAGTTGTGGTAAGTAGCATGTTTTTATTCCAGCTCCCTAACTGGATGAATTATTGAACTATAATGGATAATTGTGTCTTTTTCCTTCTCAACTGGGCTGGTTCACAGAGGATAAGAATCTACTGCTGCTGCCAGATAATATGTGTACTGCATTAGATAGACGGGTCTATCACTTAGGCTAAAGTGTGTGTGTGTGTGTATGTATATATATATATATATATATAAAATCTCCCATTGCTGTAGTATCCGAGCATCTCACAATGTTTTGTGTATTTTTCCTCACAACACACTATGAGGCAGGGAAGTGCTATTATCCCCATTTTACAGATGGAGAACTGAGGCATAGAGAGACTAAATGATTAGCCCAAGGTCAAATTGGGAGTCTTCGATACAGCAGGGAATTAAACTTAGATACCCAAGTCCCTGGCTAGAACCCTAACCACTAGACCATCCTACCCTTCCCATACATTAAGTGCTGACATTTCCAGGTTCAATCCCTGCAGATGATACATGGTAGTGGTCATTGTACTTTTGAGTCAGGTTTTTCTTATGAAAGCACAAGGAGAATGAATAATGGTCTGATTCATCACAGAAACATTTTGCTGTATTTTTCATCCTGACAGACTAAGATAAATCCTGGGACACCTTCTCAGAAATAGACACATAAAATGTAAGCATCTTTTTTAATTTTTATTTCAGTAATGGGATAGGATCCATAAAACCTAAAATAAAAGTAGCAAAACTAAATATAATTATGCTGGAGAAAAAGAGGCAAAAAAACTTTTGTACCTAAAATCAAAAGTTTACTTTTATATTTAGGATAGAGCTGTGTGAATAGCTGATTTTTAGGTTTGTTGGCCATTCCAAAAAAATGAGGCAGAGGAAATCATTTTGGGTCAAGCAGAAACAAAAACTTTTCAAACATTTTGGTAAACTCAAAAATTGTGAAAAAACTGTTTTGGGTCCAATGAAATGTTCTGTTGGACCCTGTCATGGGTCATGCACACCCTATCTCCTTTTGGGGTGGGGCCTGTGTTATAGGCCTGCGGACAAGTCTGCACAACCCCTCTGGGTCTCAGACTAATGTGGACTAGCAGCCAAAGTCAATCTACCTGCCCTCTCTATTGGAGCCATGCAGCCTAGCAGCCAGAGTCAGTAGAGCGGTCCTCATGATCAGGGCCGTGTGGCCTAGCGGCCGGAGTCAGTAAGGTAGTGAGGCAGACTGCCACCCTAGCGTGACGGTGACCAGGATAGGGGGACCCGGGCCCTCCCTCTCCACCAGGTCCCAACCCAGAGCCCTGTCAGTGGCGGGGTTGCCTGCCACCAGCTCAGCAGGGATCTGGCCAAAACAAACTGAACTAGTCTCTTGATCTCTAACCCCCTCCCCACAAAGCCTCCCTGCATTACTTTCTACCCGCATCTTTGCTGATTGTGGTCTCCTGGTTCCCGCGGTCTCTCCTCCTTCTGTGGTATCTGGAGCACGGGGGGTCGTGGGTCGTTGCCATTTGGCTGGTCTCCACGTCATGAAGCATCAGTGGTGCTTCCACAGGAGTCTGCAATATCTCTCCTTCCTCTCAGAAAGTCAGCCCCAAATGAATTGGGCTTTCATTTTATACCTGGCCTCCAGCTGGAGCATGCCCAGCAGGGTAGAGGAGGCATGGCCTCCCCAGCCCAAAGAGAGGAATTAACCCCTGCAGTCCCAGTGCGGGGCAGGCACGCCCCATCACAGACTCAAAACAAAATGTTTTATTTCGTTTTCAATCTTTTCTTAAATGTTTATTTTTTAAAAAAATTGAAGTAAATTTTGAAACATAATGTCATTTGAAATAAAAAATTGAAACTTTTCATTTTGAAAATGTCTAAATGGAACAGATTTACTTTTTTGAAGAAAAAAAATCAGATAATTCAGTGAAATCAATATCAAGCAGCCAAGTGTTTCAGTCAACTCAAATCTGCATTTTGGGATGGGGGTGGCAAAATAAGTTTCAGCTGAAATTTTTTGCCTAGCTTAATTTAGGCTTCAGAATAAGTGACAAGATTTTCAGAGGTACTGAACACTCCAAGCTCCTACTGATTTTAATGTAAAGCAGGTGACAAAGGGCTTGTCTACATGAACATTTAGTTTCAGCAAGCTGGACTGTGAATCTACCCTGCACTAACCTGCCATGGACTAATTGTCCTTTGGATCCCGCTGACATAGTTAATCTGCTTTTTGTCTAGTGCTCTTTGATACAGGGTCTTCACAGACAGTTAATCCATAGCAGGGTCATGCAGGGTAGATTTACAGCTCAGCTTGCTGCAAACTAATGTTCATGTAGACAATCCCTATGTGCCTGACCTTTTAGGCATCTGTGTTGAAAATGTTTGGCCACAAATAATAGTGCCATCTCATTGTCATCAACATTATTTCAAATTCCTTTTCACTGCTCTTTTTTTTCCCAAAGAGCAGTGCTTTTGCTTTACAGGCTCTAAAGTGTCCATCTATAATATAGCATAGGGCAGACCAAGAACAAAGGGGCTTATAAGAACAGATACTCCGAGCATTTTCCCCCACCTGCCTTCCACACCTACTATACCTAAGTTCGTTTGTTTGTTTTTGGTGGGAGGAGGGAGCGGGGTTATGGGAGAGGCTGCTGGCTAAACAGCAGAAAAATGCTTGTGAAGATATGTAAAAAATACATTGCTGAAAAATGATTTTTCCCGACCTTTAGAAAAATAGAGCTGAAAAGTGACAGTTTTGTCTTAGGTGTGATATTTCATACAAATGTACGAATGGATTCAGATAACATTCAGGATTTTACTAGGATTGTAAGTATCTCAAATACACAGCTGCCAAATGGTGCATGACTTTATAAGTCATTAGAGCAATCTGAAACTGAATTTGATTTCTGGCAGCAAGCCAAAGCAGTGTTCTCAAAACTTCACTGGCACACTGAATTTGTTTGGTATAAGTTAAAATTCTGGCAGCAGCTTTTTACAGAACCTCTAGCCTATAAAATATTGCCTTATAATTTCCTTTCTTGGTGATTTTTTTCAGATGAGCCATAACATACAATACTGCATTAAACTAGCCCAGCAGTCACAAAGACATGAACCGTGTTAGGAAGCAAGGTTAAATTCAGACTCATTCTGCAGGAGTGGTCAGAACCTTGATGTGACCGTCGAGAGAACTGTGTTGCTAGGCTGACTAAGACAGCAGGATCAAACAAAATTAACACTCACAGTAAATTCTACTGTGAGAAGATGGAGTGTAACTAAGTTTTTTAGCTTTATCATATTTACTGTCAAGCAGGCTCAAAGGTCACCAAAAGTAGAACAGCAATTTTGTGTTCAGGAAGTAGTCCTATTAGAGCCTTTTTTTTCATGTGAGACACACGGCAAGGGAAGCAGTGACTAGAGGAAGTTCTTGAATTCTCCCACTCTAAAGATGTAAAGAGAAGTCTTTTTTGTTTTGGTGGGATAATATGGAGAATGCAAAACCAGAGTTGTAGGTTGCCAGAGTTGGCTGAACACTTAGCTAATGATAGCCTAGGCTTTTTTTAATGCTTCTCTTATTGGTATATGCACTTAAGCAACTTCAACTGGAATTTTATTATGCTTTTTGGGGGAGGGAATATTAAAATGTAAGTGATTTAGTTTTTTGTTATATTCTTCTATATCCTTAAGAATTTGATGCTACTGATATTCATACTAATCTTTCATCTTTCATAATCAAGACCCCAAACACTTAAACACACGCTTAAGTGCTGAATTGAGAGCACTCAAGGTGAGGTTTTCAATAAATTTTATTTAGTTCTTCCTAATGCAAATTCCCATTGGCATCAGTGAGTAAGGGCCTCAGGATTTGTCATTAGGTGTATAGCAGGTTCTGAGATCCAAGACTGCAAGCTATTGTTGATGGTATTCTGACTATGCCATTTGTGTAGTCATTGCACAGCTGTTGTATAAATCCCTACTAGACCTATTTTGGAAATATTTTTTCCTCATGAAACCATTTCAATGAAACTAAAAAATTTTGTCAGCTTTTCTTCCATGATTTTCTTGAATAAATGAACATATTCAGTTTTCAACAAAGCCAGAATTTTTGACACAAAATATTCAGTTTAGTCAAAGTCATTTTTAGGTTTTTTTAATGCAAAAAGTTTCAATTAATAAATTTTGACCAGCTCTCCTCACTATTTTTTGGTCAAATCACAAGAGATTTGGAGTGTTTACTTAACCCTGGCAACTCTCAATGGAACCAGTGAGAGTTGCAGATGCTCATGGAGTTCAGCAGCTTTTGGTATTTCATAAATAGCTTTGAAATTCCTTGAATGGGCTATGATTTATTTAAAACTAAACTCTATTCTATTTTCAAGGAAACCAGGACTTAACCTCTCAGAGTCTCATTTTAGTCCACAAATTACATGAGAGCTGATTTAGCTGGACCTAATCCATAGATGGCTGTTAATGTACAGGGTTTTGGTTTCTTCCTTTTTTTAAGGAAAAACATCCACGCAGCTCATTAAAAATAACTATGTGGCAGATAATCTCTCTCCCCCACCAAAACAAAAACCAAAACAGGAAATTCAGTTAAGGCATCCAACGTCTATGAACAAAAAGGTGCTCCCGTAGCTACTAGATTGACATACTCCATTGTACAGTACTTCGGTATTAGTAAAGCTCTAACAGTGAATATTAAATGCCTTGAAGAACCCTCACTTTTTCATAGTGAGACAGGTCTGTATTATCATGTCAAAGTCTTGAAATAATGACTGTCTGGAAATTTAAGAATCATAGTAATTAACCAGATGCTGCTGCTGCCTTTTAGCCTGTCATTCTGTGCAGGCAGGCATAGGAATCCCTAGTTGGTAGGTTATTTTTTAATAATATCCCAGATCTTACAAGTAATATTAGTAATAAGTGCTGCAGCAGGCAGAGATGCAGGGGAGAGAACTTTACTAAGTATGCTGAGCAGCCAGCGATGCATGCTAAATTCTAGAGTTTGTGCACAAGCAACCATGGCTTGCATTGCTCATCCCCTTTTTGCAACTCACCCATGATGGGTTTTTCTGTTGGCCCACATGGTACTACTCTTTTAGGCAAAAGTTGGGAAGGTAAGTGGACCCTTTCTGAGACTAGCAAATATCTGAAAAAAATAAGAAGATTCACAAAAGAACCAAGATAATGCTATCATGCTTCTCAAACTTGGCAAACACTAGCAACCCACCATAGGAAACTTAATGCATTCCATCGGAGATGCTTGCGAAGAATACTTGGTGTCCACTGCTGAAATGTTACAAAGGACTGGCCCGCAGATTGCAGAGACAATGACTTGAGAAAGAAGGCTGAAGTGGTTTGAATATGTTGTACAGATGTCAAACTGTATTTCTAGACAAGCACTTGCTTGGATATCACCTTGTGAATGACAGAGAAGAGGAGGACAAGAGGAGAAAGATGCTGCTGTGATGGACCGTCTATATCAGAGCAAGAAATGTGGCATTAGACAGATGGAAGTGGAAAGACTGGGTTGCCTCATGTGTCACAAGGCATGAGAAATCTAATAAAATAAGTAAGCCCCTTTGAGCACCACACAGGAAATCTATCCCTACTAATGCACAATGAAACCCTGGCCCCATTGAAGTCAATGGCAAACCTCCGATTTATTTCAGTGATGCCAGGATGTATTTCACTCATATATAGGAAGTGGGGAAGATATCCTCGATAACACTGTCTGTTCTGTAAATTATCAACACAGTTGATTAATTAGGGGCCTCAGTTTACAAAGACGATCTTGCTGTGAACAATCCAAAGCCTCATCTTTGTCAAAATAGTGAAGAGAGAAACAGATGCTGATAAAAACGTGTTTATCGGGGCACTTCCAAAAGCTGACTCATCCTTCTCTCCCACTACTGCTGCATTGTATTTCCAGGCTTACATTAAAAATGATTTCAGACACCATCTAGCAAAACCCACCAGAACTTTGCTTAGAGATGGGGAAGGACTGATTTTTTGTTTTGAATTTTGGTATTTTTAATCTTATTTTAAGAGGATATTAATGCCCTTTCTACAAACTTAATGAGTTAACATTTGCAAAGCAAGGGAATTATCATTAAACAGACTATCAAATATATTTTTAAAAAAATGTTTTATATGTACCCTGCATTTGGGAATATCTCCTTTAAAACACTGAAATATTTTCCCCTGCTTATTCTCTTTTATTTTTATATTTTAATTTGGAGTTTTTGCTCTGTTTTTGTTATACCTTGGAATTAGCCAGACTATAGTAGGAAAAATAACATCCTGAGCTCAGAAGGGAGCAGTCTCAGTAGAAAGCCAAGGACTGTGTGCAAAAAGGAGTGGCAGGCTGGAGGTAGCAATCTTGGAGCTGGCTGCAGAGGGAAAGCAAGGTTGCAGGCATCCTGGTGGGCAGGGATGCACTCTTTTGCTGATGGTGGCCAGCAAGACTGTTACCTCTATACCCCTGTCTGGCACTGCCCCTAGGGGCTGGGTTGGGAACTGATGGTTTATTATTAATTATTATGATTATAGGTTAAAGTAGCCGTTCCTAAGATATTTACACCTGTTAGGTTCTGACAACCCTAGTAAAGGAATCCTGTTACTTAAAATGTGCTTTCCTTGGGAAATCACCAAGGACTCTAGAGCCTAGGACTTACAAAGCATCAGCAATTGCTTCCAAGCTTATGGTACACAGAACAATTGGAGGGGACAGGTATGCCGCAGCACTCAGTGACACCAGGGCGGGGTTTACAGGTCTTTAAGTGCCTTGATCACTTTCTTCATTGTTCCTCTTCAGCTGTTTTCCCCGAAATATAGGGTGCATGCTACGTAAATGGGAAACCAAGAGTGTATGAAGAATATCAGATTGTACCACCTCTGAATATATAGATCCACACTAAAGCCAATGAGTTAGCATTTTTAAACAATTCTTAGCCCCTTACAATGCCAGTAGTTCTTGGGTCTGTTTTTACTCAGTTACACCAGTTTTACCCCAGTATAATCTCACTGACATTAACGGGTGTAATGGAGTGATGAATTAGATTTCTCTTCTGCTAACACACTTTTCCTTTGCACTATTTGCAATGGAATTCTGTGTCTCCAGCTAGATAACTGTGTTTACTCCAGTAGAATAACTGCACCTGATTGAGCTTCCAGCTCAATGGAAAGTTCACTGTCATTGTACAAGAGAGGCACTAAAATCTGATATTATGTACATGGTTCAGCAGTATGAATAATATTCAGTCTTCAGTAAGTGAGGCCATCCTGTAATAATTGTTATAGAAGTAACTCTCAAGGAGTAGCTGACTTTGTTCATTGCTTTCTATTCAGCTATTTTAAACATAATGTTTGACAGATATTTTATCTGAAGTCATGGAAATACAAGGCAGCTTCAAAAAGAACTTTTCAAGGGATCAAAATATGCTTAATTGATTTTGAATAGAAGATGAATAGAAGCCTCTTCTTGCTCTTGTTTTTCAGCTATAAATAAGACTCCTCAATGCACTCACCAATCTCTCCTTCCTAATCACAAAGGAGCCTAATTACATGACAGACTGTTTTATCCTTTGTTCTTTTGACTGGTCAAATTACAGCTGTCTAGTAAATGAATGGGACCATGTTTCCAGTTCACTTTTCATAGCTCATACTAACCAGAGAAATTCCTGGTTCTTTGTTTTATAGCACCAAGTCCTTTCATGGACATCATTCTCTCACACTAATGCTGAGAGTTAAGTAAATAGTCTGTTAGTAATATACACCCAAGATCCATCCTTTCTAGGTAACAGCCCTGACAGTAATGTATTTAAACACCATTTTATTCCCTCTAAAGCATTTAGAACACAGGATTATGGCAGGAGAGCTGTCAACTGCAAAAATACTATTCTGCCACTTGTCTTTCAAACCCTTATGCACTCCAACTTCCCTGTAGGACAAATTGGGTAGAAGGTTTTATGGCATCTCATTACCATTCTCCTAAATTTCAATCAGGCTGAAACGTTGCTTATTTAAAAGTCTGCAAGTTAGGAAAAGCTACAGTTCAGAAGGCTGTGCAAGAAGTTTCACACGTGACTGCTTAGAGACAGCTACATTGTCTTCTTTAACCAACCATTACATTAAAAAAGAAAGAAAAAGAAAAATATCCTGGTTAAGTCTGATACTTTCTTTAGACACACAATTCTAATCTACTTAAGCAGAGCGTACCTTATTCATTTGGCTATTTTTAGAATGCCTCTATGGTATCATTTTTGCTTCTGAGCCAGAAAGTTGAGGATTCAGATTTTATACCAGTGCTCCAATTCTAATTTTGCATTGCAGTACCAAGTGAGATGATGCCTCAGTTGAAGAGCTCACAGCATTTAGCTAAAAGCTGAGGCGATATCTTTGGTATAACTTCCCAGTAAGACAAGTTCTAAGGTTCCATGCTCTGAGTAAGGTACCTCCAAGCTCATGATAGCTATTTGGCTGGGTCGAACAGTCATTGAAATACCAGTATTTACTAGTATTGCTTTGCAAAGTGCTGTTGGGCACCTTGACTATAAAAAAAACGACATGTGGTTGTGGTTGTTTCACAGATCAGTGAATGATTGTCTTCGTAATTTCATCTAAACTGTGCTTATTAAACAATAACTTGTTTAAAGGAGATGTTCCTTTACCAGATATTTTAAACTGTTTTCTTGCAACAAATGTTAGTTATTTCATTGACATTCACTGAATGACCCTTTATTCCAGAGCTGGGGAAAACAATTGTTTATCTATTTTGCAGACTTTTTAGGGACCAAGCCAGATTTGCTGCCCTGGGGATCTGAAAAATTGCTATGGAGGCTGTCATATCCCCTTAGTTGCTCTGTATGGTTCTATGCGTTGTTCTGATAGTCTAGTCACGCTTCTAGCATGAGACAGCATGCTTTCTGTTGTCTGTGGGGCCTGCTGTTTTTGTTTGTCTTCTGATCGCAGCATGGAAGCTGCTGTTGATTAGTGAAGACTGCAATTCCCCTATAAGGCTCCCGGTCATATCCTAGTATATCAAAGGGATATCCTTAACCATGGTGCTTTTTGATCCCATGTACTTGGGAGATTGAGAATACATGTTCTCCAAGAGCATTTTATCAAGTACTTGGGGATTTTCACCTTCCACTGGAATGGTTTACAAAAGGATTTCCCTTCAGTATCAAAGAGACATATCCACCACAGTTTGCTGTTATCACAGAGGGGTTAGACTGACTGATTTCTTGTCTTTCTGTTCTCACAATTTGACAAAAATCTATTTTATTTGTTTTAATCCTAAATGAAAATAGTAGTAATAGCTAATGTTTTTGTCCCTGCCTGCAGGTATATGGGATCTTGGGGAGCAATTACCACACAGGTGGGGTGCAAAATAAACTTTATTAAGAAAATGCAAAAACAGGGAAAATTTAATAGTGAGGGGTATGGGGTTTGTTAAGGTAGGCAATTGGGGAGGGAGTTCTTTTAGTATAGTATAGGGGGTTTCAATAGTGGGGTACAATACAGTTGGTAACCAACTAACACTGAAGTATAAATGTAACAGGTAGCTAACAATTTCTAGGTAAAGGGTGTGTCACAGCAGCATATAACCAACTAACAGTTATGGGTAAAATGTGTTAAATAACCAACAACTCTAGGTAAAAATGTGTCACAGTGGTGTAAATATAAAATGTGAGGTGTGTGAGAGAGAAAAAAAGGGTAACCAATGGGGTTTTATGCTAGACTTCAGTAATACAATTGAGGTTTGGCAGCAGTAGGAGCGGGGTGAACACATGGGGGAAGGGATTAAAAGAGAGAGAGAGAGAGAGAAAGGCAGTGGTAGAGGAATGAGGTTAGGGGATGGGGGAAGAGGAGCACGTGGTGGAGCAGAAACCAAAGATAGAGGCGCTACAGAGGGAGATTTAAACTCAGGGAGACACAGAGAGCAGACAGGCTGCAAGTTTAAACAGCAGAAAGACTGCAATGAGTGAGTGGGGAGCTCGGGGGGCGGGGATTGGGGCAGTGGGAAGACAAATTCAAATAGTAAAAACCTTATCTATCCCCTAACTTAATCAAACTTATATAAAATGACAAGCAGCTACAGAATACAACCAGGCAATGATTTTCTAAACTTATCCTAACCAACAATTAGGCAACACAACAAATATTACAGAAACTTACAAGCTCTACAATCTTAACAAACTATGACTTATTAAATTAAAAAAAAAACAAGACCTATGGTGCACCTTATGCTATGGGGAGGTTACAGAGGGCAGAGTGGTATGTATCCAGGACCCAGCTCCCAAGGAAGCCAAGGGATGGTGGCTACAGCGGTGGATACAGCTGAAAGCAGAGAGCCCCAAGGCAAAGCCCACAGGAGCTTAGCAGTAGCAAAGAGCCCTGTAGTTTAAGAGAGGTTTTAAGACACAGACCAAGGTTTAGCTTGAGTCTGTGTGCTGGGGAAACAGAGCCAGCAGCTAAAAATAATAAAATAAAAGTATAGAAAGTTTTACGGAGGGATTCTTACCAGTCCCCAAGGCAGCAGCAAAGGCAGAAGCAGCAGCAACATCAGAAGAGGCAAGGAGGGTTCGGTACAGTCTCAATAATCAGGAGATCTCTCAGGTAGCAATTCGTTCTTCGTGGGGGGGGGGTTTCAAAAACGGGGGTACGCTCAAAAATAAAACGAGAGCGGAGAAAGGACCCCCCAGAACCCCTGGCTGATCAGACCAGGCAGCAATGCAGGAACCTTTCTGAGGTGTGTTTCAAAAATGTCTGGTTTTAAAGGCAAACTTGGGCAGTTTCCCACCAGTAATCCTGATAGGCTCCCTCTGTCACAGGGGAGGGGGCACAGGGGAAAAACTGAAGGTAAGCCCAGAGACATGCCTGGACATAGTCCTGTGCAATAGGTGACTCAAGAGCACATGAGACTATGACTCATGCCCAGGATCTTAAAACCACAATAGGCCTTGCAGCTCTGGACATTGCCTACCCTACACCAAGCCCAGGTTCAACGAGGTGATAATAGGACTAACCCTTTGAAAAGGGCAGTGGTACCACTTAGCATGCAGCACAAGTGGCCATCCCTTTGAGAAGGGCAGTGGCCCTGGTAAACAACTTAACAGCCAGGGAAGGGCGGCCACAGGAGAACAGAAAACAAAATGGAGTCTGGGGAAACAAAATGGAATAGGGGAATAGCTGTAACGGACATGCCCCCCTGGCCGACCTGAACGGGCTGTGAGGGGGATGTCCCATGCAAAGACCAAAAAAAAAGAAAAAAAAAGGTTTTACAAGTCATCGTCTTCGTAGTACGGAGGTGGTGGTTTGCTGCTGTCCAAGGGGATGGAGGAATACCTCACCTGCAAAGGCAGGGCTGACACAACCTTATGAATTAGCTGCTTGACCACTGCTATCCCCAACAGAAAGGCCACAAGAACAATAGCCACAGTAATAAGCCACTGCTTGATGGACTGAGCCCAGGTCCCCAACCCCCAGCTGGACCACTGAGCTTGCCACCAATCCCACTGCTTACGCTCTTCACGAATCTGGACGGCGAGGGAGGATAGTTGGTCAGCCACGGCTGAGACATTGTTCCACCCAGGCTGAAGGCGCAGGCAACATTGTCCTTTAAAGCGAGGATCGAGGTTCTCCAAGGCGACACAAAAGTCCTTCTGTAGGATGGTCTGGATCAGAAGACGGTTCTGCTCGGCGTAGTTGGCTAGTATAGTGAGGGCGTCGCTGGTTTGACGAAGTCCTTCTGCTGTGATGTTGGTGAGGGCCTCCAGACCAAGCGACAGTCCACGGATTTGCTGTAAAGTTAAACTGTATGAGAGGGGGTTAAACTGTATGTACCCTCCTATGACCATCTCGGTGGCTGACTTGAGTCGCTCCCATGCGGTGGCTGTTCGTCGTTTGCGTGGTGAGGAGAAGAAGGGGCGACGGTGGTGAAAGAGCCCTCCTCCCTTTATGACGAGTTGCCCGATGGCACATACCCCCTTTGGGAATGCGGGTAGAGCAGTCCGGGCAATGTTGTTCCCACAGAGCCACACTTGTCCTGGGGAAGAGGGTAAAAACTGGTCATGGATGGAGCTTCGCTGGGGGGATTTCTGGCCAGGTGGTATATCGACCTCCATCCATAGTAGGTGGGCGGCTCTGACCTGTCTCAGTTCTACATGGGTCTGAGCTGTGGATAAGTATTGGGTGGGGTTAAACACTGTACTTGTTGAAAGATGATTAATAAACCTGGTGAACTCAGTGCGGTATCTTGAGCTTCCTTTCTTGGGGTTTGAGTTAGGCCGAGGTCCTATGAACCATTGGGTGCAATTGGGATACTGCCCCAACGGAGTGGGATTGGAGAAGCCAAAGAACACGGTGCAGGGGGCTGCTGGGAGTGGTCCTGTCACCGCAACAGGGGCGAATGAGTTGGGTCTTCGGTCGTCGCTGGTGGTGTTGCACGTGAACAGAGGCCGATGAACCCAGTTTGTGTTGTTGCAGGCTGAAGCTGGATGCTGTGGAGTCAGGTTCGTGAGGGGGAGGAACTCCCAGAGGAAGGGGGACCCTCCCTCTGAGGCCTTTGGTCTTGTACAGGCAACGCAATCGTGTGATGGGGGGACATCTGACAGGTTCCCGATGAGGACCTCCTGTAGGGCGTAGGCTGTCAACCAGGCAACCAGAGGGTTTTCTCGAGGCGGGGTGGCAATCATGGTGACTGATTCCTACGGAGACATAAAAGAAAGGTGGCCCCTCTTAGGGCCTGTTATGACCGAACACTAAGCCAGTTGTGGTGGACCAGGTCAGGCTTGCCCCGTCCATCTATTTGAATATGATAGGTGTTAGGGAACCGGCCAGGTGTGATGATGGTGGCTGCTAGTGGAGTGCAGGTTCCCTGGGCATTGGGAATAGAGACCCACACTGGCTCAGAAATACTATAGGCAGGTTTCCAAGGTTCCCGTGGTTTAGGAGCAATTTCTGGCCATCGGCTGTATGCTGTATTAAGGGAAATGAGGGCTTGAGGCAGGACCCGGTCCCACCCCTTGCAATCAGGGGTGCCAAGTATGGCCCGAATCTGGGTCTTCAGCATTCCGATCCGTCTCTCCACGACTCCGTTGCTTTGGGGGTGATATGGCAGGTGGGTGTGAAGACGCACCCCCCACTGGGACACCGTCTGGTCTATAGCTTTACTGGTGAACGGTGGCCCTCCATCGGTCTGGATCTCTTCGGGTGCCCCCCAGGCAGCAATTACCTGGAGAAGGGCTACAGAAACAGCTGGTGCAGTAGATCGCCTGAGGGGAGAACACATTAACTGACGAGACCCTAGGTCAACTATTACAAGCCCCTTTGGATACTGTTTGGCCCCCAGGAGGGGGCCAATGAGGTCCATCTGCCAGGTTTTACCTGGGCTAAAGTGCTCAGGGCTATAAGCACCATGAGCATAGACAGGCTTGTTAGTGACTCGTGCCTGTTGGCAGCTCAGACACCCTTGAACAGCTTGGGTGCACTGCTGCCTAGACACGCTCGATGTTCGTCTCCCTCGGTCAGTCAACAGCTGATGTAGGGCACGGGCAGGCAGGTGCCCCCACTCTTTATGAAGCCAGGTGATGAAGGGATCACTGCAAGAGATAATGTTAACCTGGGATATGTTACACTTATATTCTCGGAGTTGTAGATCCAGGCTGGAATGAAGAGGGTTACTGTCAGACCTGTGTGAAGGACAATGAGTAACAAACCATGGCAGCTCGGACTGTGCTGCCAGTTGAGTAATCTGTGCCCATATTTCTTCATGAGCGGTGGGCCGTCCTTCTCCCATCAGGATGGACACACAGTAGCTTGAGTCCACTCCCAGGACCACGCGTGTTTTCGGGTGGGCTGCCACAATGTGAGAGGCTGCCAGTAGGACGCCTTCTGCTTCGGCCTTTTGAGCTGAGCTGGAAAAATCTAAGGGTTTAACTTTGAGGGTGTTACAGGTAGCACACAGCATTCCTGCTCGGGGAGAAGGCGTTGTGCCCCCATCAGATACAATCCAAGGGGCATAGGCACTCAGTTGGGCAATAGCCCCCGGCTCAGTGGGAGCTGCAGTGGAGGAGGACTTGAGGGCCCAATGTCCAAATACCTCCTGGGCCTGGTAAACGAGTCGCTCCCAGGTAGCAGGGGCTCCCTGGAACTGGGGGGCCGGGGTGAAGGTGAGGTATGGGAGAAGCTCCACATGAGGCCCCTTTAGGGTGCCTGTGGCAGATTTACCCCATGGGAGAGCACACTGGACAGCAAGCATGGCAATGCCCACAGGCCCATAACGATATTCGGGTCCTGACAACTTCCGGGCCTGATTGTGGACAGGGAGGTCCTCTTGGGACACAGTTACGGCCACATGGTCTGAGGACACAGTGAGGGTAATCTCAATAGGGTTGGTGGGATTCCATCGAGCCAAGGTGGGCCCAGAGCCCAACCAGGCAGCCAGGGAAGACACCACCTGCTCGGCCTCTGGTGTCCAAGGGGTTTTAATGTTCCTGGCATATTGCTGCAAAACAGATAGTTGTGGCAACAAAGCAGCAGGGAGAAACTGTCTGTGATAGTTAATTACACCTAACACATGCTGCACTTCACGTCTGGGGGAGCTACCCCCAAGGGGAAAAAATTCGTGAGTGGGTGGTAAGTTAAGTGGCGTAGCTGTCCCTTTTCTACAGTAAAACCTAAAAACTGAAAGGTAGAAGTAGCAGTGAGGACACTTTTAGGCAAACTGAGGTTCCACCCATCGGTGGATAAAGCGGCCTGAACCTGTTCAGTGACCTTTTGTACTTCAGTTGGTATGGTGCCAGTTATAAGAATGTCGTCCACGTAATAGACAACATGAATGTTGGGGAGGGATGGTACCTTCTCTAATGTGCGGGTTAGGGCCTCACTGGCACAGGCAGGTGAGTTTTTGTACCCTTGGGGACACGCTTGCCATTGGTACTGGGCTCCCTGGTAAGCGAAGTTTAACAATCCCTTGGGGTCATAGAGGGGGATCTGATAAAACATATCTTTTAGGTCTATTGTACAGGCCCATTGGTTAGTGTCGTCCAGTAGGATGCGTTCTATAGTGGGGATATCCCATTTGGCGGCGAATGCTACTGATCGTATGTGTTTGTTAGCGGCGCGATAATCTATAACCATCCTGTACTCATTGGTTTTGTGTGGTTTTGGGATTCCCCATGCACTGGACAAGTATTTGCTCGCTGACACACGCCGAATCTTGTTATCATTAAGCAATGTTTCAATGAGCTGGGCAATGTGTGGTTGACCTTCTGGGGCTGTGGGTATGGGTCTGTATTTCCAGGGTGTGGGGTTGAGAAGTTCAGGTTCATGGGGGGCACTGGCACCCGATAGGGTGACTGGTAGTGCATCAAGCACGGCTTCGGCCAGTTTAAAACGCCGTAGCTCCCGAACCCCAAGGAGTGGCATGGGTCCCACTAGGGCCCGAAATGTTACTGGTGTGTGGCCTATGGATGCGTGTACCTTTACTTCTGCACGGGGTTCTGTGCTGTTGAGGCCTTGCACATAAATGGTGTGTCCTGTGGGGGTGTGAGGGACGTGAGGAGGAACAATGGACACCTGTGCCCCCGTGTCCAGCAAAAAGGGGATGACGAGACCCTTGTCAAAAACTAGCGGATAATAGGGGCGGGGGTCCCCTTGCCGGGTGCTGGCCGCCGCCAAGCACCCGGCCATTACCCGTTTTTTGGCTGGGAAGGTTCTGAGTGCTCTTCCCATCCCAGAGCTATGGCCAAGGCTCTTTGCTGCTCACTATTGAGCTTACGTACAACCTCCTTAGTGAGGCCCTTGTACAATAAGAACCCAAAAATTTTGCGTTCTGTAAATGAATGCTGTGAGTACTGGGGCCTGGGTTGTGAACTGGCATGTGGGGGGTGTGGACTGGCGTGTGGTGGGGGTGGACTGATGGGTAGAGCTTGGGCTGAGGGCCATCTTATTTTCTCGAGGGCTTCATAGAGTCGCCCAATGGGGCGCCTAGCATACCCCCTTAGCCACAGAACTGCCCCAGTGTCAGGGGTGGTACTGCTATCCATGGCTAAGTCAATGGCAGCTTCGTCTATGGGTATCTCGGTGGGGTCAATAACGTGTCTGAAGGCATTGACCTGGTTAATCTGAGCCTGAGTAAGCCCCAGAGGGTGTTGGGTAGGGGACCACAGCATGATGGACCCCCCTGCGATGGCACATCTGAGGGAAGAGATGTCCTTGACGCTTCCTCTGGGGACTTGGATCCCTTGAAGGGAGTGCTGTAAATGGAGGAAGGCCAGTGCTGGGGCGGTCAGGGGCCATGCAGTGTTAGATATTACCAGGCTCCCTGAGAGACCCCTGGACCAGCTACTGGTCCTGGCTAATACTATGCCCTCTTCTCTATCCACTAACTCTTGTCCGTTTTCCAGAGCCAGGCGGCCTAGCCACAGTAGTGGTGGCTCATTGGCCCCCCTAGCGGTGTCCGAGATGAACTCCTTCATCTCTGCTTTGGAGCGAGGTCGGAGTTCTGTCACCTGTGTGGTATTGCCCTGGTTATCAATCTTTATACGACTGATGGATACCGGCAGGGCTTCACCAGAGGTGACAGTGGGTGCAGGTTCATGGGCTTGGACCTCTAGAGGGGCTGAAGGTAGGGCTGGGTATAGTGGAGTTTTCTTGAGGGGAGATGAGGCCTCTGGGTGGGTATATGGGGGTGGTTTTTCAGGGGATTTATTGGGACTGGGCAGGCTAGAGGTCAGCGGTGGTCCCTCCTGGCTAGCCTGGCTAGTGGCCTCCTTGGCTGAGGTCATTAGGGCCCCATGGAAAACAGTTAGTTTATCAAGGGCCTGAGCCAGGATCTCATAGGTAACTGTGGCTACCTTTTGGGGCTTATATATGTCATGCCACAGTTTCTTGGGCTTTCGAATTTCATCCAGCTTCTGCACCAGTTCTGTTAATATCTGGTGGGTGGGGGACCCCTGCAAAATTCGAGGTTCAGGGGCGAGCTTAGATGGAGCCCCCCCGCAGGCTTTCACAACCCTTCCCACCTCTCTCCAGAGGCGGGTGGGATCTGAATCTGCGGCTGGCTCTCCTGCCTTAGTGCAGACTGGCTGGAGGCTGGAATCAGCAGGGCTGGCCCTGAATGTGGGGTGGCAGGTTAAGAGGCACCCCACATCAGTGAGCCCCAGGTGGGTGGTATACACCCTGGAGCTCTGGCCTTTGCCAATAGTACAGACCCATTCTAGGGCCTTAGGCTGCTGTTTACTTTGCAGCAAGTGGTATTGTAGGTGGTTGGTCTGATCTTCCTCTGTCCCAGAGGTCTTGGCCTCTTTCCAGGGACAGGGAGGGCAGTAATTGTTACCTCAAGATCCTGTTCGTGACGCCATGTCCCTGCCTGCAGGTATATGGGATCTTGGGGAGCAATTACCACACAGGTAATTGGGCAGGTGGGGTGCAAAATAAACTTTATTAAGAAAATGCAAAAACAGGGAAAATTTAATAGTGAGGGGTATGGGGTTTGTTAAGGTAGGCAATTGGGGAGGGAGTTCTTTTAGTATAGTATAGGGGGTTTCAATAGTGGGGTACAATACAGTTGGTAACCAACTAACACTGAAGTATGAATGTAACAGGTAGCTAACAATTTCTAGGTAAAGGGTGTGTCACAGCAGCATATAACCAACTAACAGTTATGGGTAAAATGTGTTAAATAACCAACAACTCTAGGTAAAAATGTGTCACAGTGGTGTAAATATAAAATGTGAGGTGTGTGAGAGAGAAAAAGGGTAACCAATGGGGTTTTATGCTAGACTTCAGTAATACAATTGAGGTTTGGCAGCAATAGGAGCGGGGTGAACACATGGGGGAAGGGATTAAAAGAGAGAGAGAGAGAGAGAAAGGCAGTGGTAGAGGAATGAGGTTAGGGGATGGGGGAAGAGGAGCACGTGGTGGAGCAGAAACCAAAGATAGAGGCGCTACAGAGGGAGATTTAAACTCAGGGAGACACAGAGAGCAGACAGGCTGCAAGTTTAAACAGCAGAAAGACTGCAATGAGTGAGTGGGGAGCTCGGGGGGCGGGGATTGGGGCAGTGGGAAGACAAATTCAAATAGTAAAAACCTTATCTATCCCCTAACTTAATCAAACTTATATAAAATGACAAGCAGCTACAGAATACAACCAGGCAATGATTTTCTAAACTTATCTTAACCAACAATTAAGCAACACAACAAATATTACAGAAACTTACAAGCTCTACAATCTTAACAAACTATGACTTATTAAATTAAAAAAAAACAAGACCTATGGTGCACCTTATGCTATGGGGAGGTTACAGAGGGCAGAGTGGTATGTATCCAGGACCCAGCTCCCAAGGAAGCCAAGGGATGGTGGCTACAGCGGTGGATACAGCTGAAAGCAGAGAGCCCCAAGGCAAAGCCCACAGGAGCAGAGCTTAGCAGTGGCAAAGAGCCCTGTAGTTTAAGAGAGGTTTTAAGACACAGACCAAGGTTTAGCTTGAGTCTGTGTGCTGGAGAAACAGAGCCAGCAGCTAAAAATAATAAAATAAAAGTATAGAAAGTTTTACAGAGGGATTCTTACCAGTCCCCAAGGCAGCAGCAAAGGCAGAAGCAGCAGCAACATCAGAAGAGGCAAGGAGGGTTTGGTACAGTCTCAATAATCAGGAGATCTCTCAGGTAGCAATTCGTTCTTCGTGGGGGGGGTTTCAAAAACGGGGGTACGCTCAAAAATAAAACGAGAGCGGAGAAAGGACCCCCCAGAACCCCTGGCTGATCAGACCAGGCAGCAATGCAGGAACCTTTCTGAGATGTGTTTCAAAAATGTCTGGTTTTAAAGGCAAACTTGGGCAGTTTCCCACCAGTAATCCTGATAGGCTCCCTCTGTCACAGGGGAGGGGGCACAGGGGAAAAACTGAAGGTAAGCCCAGAGACATGCCTGGACATAGTCCTGTGCAATAGGTGACTCAAGAGCACATGAGACTATGACTCATGCCCAGGATCTTAAAACCACAATAGGCCTTGCAGCTCTGGACATTGCCTACCCTACACCAAGCCCAGGTTCAACGAGGTGATAACAGGACTAACCCTTTGAAAAGGGCAGTGGTCCCACTTAGCATGCAGCACAAGTGGCCATCCCTTTGAGAAGGGCAATGGCTCTTGTTAAACAACTTAAGGGGCCCTCCCTTTGAGAAGGGCAGTGGCCCTGGTAAACAACTTAACAGCCAGGGAAGGGCGGCCACAGGAGAACAGAAAACAAAATGGAGTCTGGGGAAACAAAATGGAATAGGGGAATAGCTGTAACGGACAGTTTTAAGCAACTGACCCCTTTCCACTCTCAAATACATTTTACCAATGATTTTTTTAAATGATTTAAGTGGCAACATTCACTAGAAACATTTTTCCATACATAGCTGAAATATTTGTCACTAATATAGCAAGTGGTTGTCCCAAGAAAGACTGCCACATCCTGTATGGCTTGGGAATGGAGGACCAATTTTTATGGATTTACTGTACAGTATTTGGGTCCTTTAGATTAGAATTCTTTATCCCACATGATTTTTCATCCTAGTCTTTGCCCCTTGGGACACCATTATTTTCACCTGTATTTGTCTTTGGGTTCAATTTAGATAATTTAGACCTTGAACTACTTGACTGCAAGTGCATATCAGGTAGTTAGATACCTAATGACATAAACAGCACCTACAGGTATTTGTGCAATTTGTAGCTTTTAAAATTCAGCCCTGAGTGGGAAATAAAATTCAGCTTGTGAAAATCTTTGAAGCAGAATGACCCACACTAGTGTCTATTCTGTGTCTAGGTAAAAGAAAGAAGTAGCTTTGTATCCAAACATTTAACTACCTAATTTTCAATATTAAATATTGTTATTTGAAAAGAGAGAGAAGGTAGCTGGAATATTCCCATCATTTTGAATGGGATCCAATATCATTGAAATAATGTAATATAATTATAAGTCATCTTGCACACATTGAAGTTAATTAATATGAGATTAGAATAAGTATTGTATTTTACCTTCGTACATACACTAGTCTGTAGCAGGCAACCCGGCTCATTTACCAGCTATCCATACAATCAAGGGGGCTGTTTCATCTAATAATGAATTTGCGGTAGAAATATAGTCTAGCAGAGCAAGGAGGAGGATCCTGGATCTTATTCCTGACTCTGTCACTGACTTGCTGTTATGACTTTAGGTAAACTGTGCTGTATGACTCAGTTTGCTCCTCTGTAAAGTCAATATAAAAACACAGGCCCATACGCTCAGCTCCTGCTAGGAAGCACACCAATGGGAACAAATTAATGCAGTAACAACTTTGTGGCTTCAATGGAACCATAGAATATGAGCATTCTCCATCTCTGCTTTGTGGGACCAGCAAGTGTGCTGGGTCAAGTAGAGCTTGAAAAAGGATTTGAGATTCCAGGATCTGTGGGTATCTGGACCTCCTGTCTTGGGGATTGAGGACACACATGGACATAATCTCTCTGCACTTTCCTATAACTTCCCACCCAGCCATGGCAGGACAGCAGCATCAGTAACTGAGCTGCCATCAGCTTCCAGTTTCATTCTGCGTCTTAGTCAGGTGGATATTCTGAGCACACAACAGAAGGTAATTTACTTTGGGTTGTACTAAATATCTTCCTTTTTTCCTGCAGGTTGGCCACAGTTAAGGCAGGGTGGAGAGAGCATGTTTAATGTAGCTCCTCTCTTCACCTCTGGCTCTATGCGTTGTTTCAGTGGGACCAGGCTGTGGGAGGAACTGAATATGTGGAGGAGGAAACATCCCACTTGAGCATTTTCCCTCCCTAAAATATAAAAGCAGAAGCAAGTAAAGGAAAGTAACTTTGGCCTTAACTCTGCCAGTCCAAACCAAGGTGAATGAAGTCATTGAATCTCAGCTAGAATCAGTATAGATGAAACATCTGAGTGGTTTATTACATAAATTTGCCCAATGCCTGATTGCAAAAGCAGATGGATAATATCAAGAATATATTTTATGAGAAATCAGACATTAAAAACATAGCACTGCGAAGCAGTTTACTTATATAGAGATGTACTCAACAGAGATGTGACCAGCAGGCAAATAGATTTGTTTCCAGTGGTATTTCTGACTACTTATTACTCTAAACATGTAAAATCACATGAGTGGTATAGCCAGATGTGTCTAATTATCACATGCATTTCTAGGCCTAGAAATAAAATACAAAACAAAACTTTTTTTTTTCAAAATACTCTTAACATTTTAGACTTAATGGCTTCATGTAATAAAAATCTATAGTGGTTTTAAACTTTTTCGTAGGCTGACAAAAAAGAGTACAGACTGCTACTGCAATATTCAATATTATACTGCCAGAAAGAAATTCAGAAAAGGTGCAAATGCAGCACCCACAGCCAGCAGGTCGCCTGCCATATGCAGTTACCACTACTCCATGCACAGTTCTGAAGATAAAACTTTGTTCATTTGTTCAGTGCCTATGTTTTCCCTGATAGTGTAACGGGTGCTATAAGAATGTACTTAAGAGAACGTTTTGGGGGAAACCATGCTTCCAAAACATTTGCTTCTTTCTAATAACATTTCTATATGCCAGATTTAAGGATGAGACCTCTTCAGACCTGGATAACCACAGTAATAAAATTGTTCTCTTGCATGATATTATGTTGTCATTTTAAAAAACGAGTCTTTGATTACATGATCACTTACCATCTTACAGTAATGTATTAAGCACAAAGGAGCTACTATACTGGATCAGACCAGTGGCACATCTGTATCAGTGTCCTTTTTGGACAGTAGCCAATACCTACTGTCAGAAAAAGGACACTTTTTCTCTGTAGTGGACAATTCTAATAAGGGAAGTTTCTCCCTAACCTACAATTGTTTGAAGGTGACTCATGCCCTGAACCATGACATGGGTAGAGTTAAGGTTGGTTGTGAGACTTTAACTTTGGCACTTCCTGACTTTTCAGGGTTTACACAATCTTAATATCTGTTAATGTAGCTTTTCATAATAATAATAAAGCCTAGCTTTTATGTAGTCTACTTTTAATCAGTACATCTCAAACTGTTTCACAGTCTTGACTGTATTTATCCTCGGAACACGTCTGTGAGCTAGGGAAGTACTCTAATATCACCATTTCACAGATGGGGAACTGAGGCACAAAGATGCTAAGTGACTTACCCAAGGTCACAGAGGAAGTCTGTGGTGAAGCAGTGAATCCCAAATCCTCAGCTACTGCCCTAACCTCTTAACCATCCATCCTCTCAGGAGGCAAGGATATAGCAGGTGAACATTATTTGCCCAACTGTGCACCAAACATTATTTACTTTTATTTGTATTTTGGTGCTGCCTGAGACATTGCAGGTGACCAATTCCAGAAGTCAGTTGTTACAGTTCTTGGCTTGCAACATTCTTTAAGTCCTTGCAGCAACACTACACTAGTCTTGTACTGAACTGAGAAAGAAAAGCATAACTGCAAACTGGCCACTGGCAAGTAAGATGACTTCTCACTTCTCTGGCAGTGTCTTTCAGGTGCCTCTTAATAGCTCTCACTCTCTCTGAGCCTGGACTTGATTGTAAGTATAACTTTTCTTTTTTTTCTTTTCTTTTTCTTTTCTTTTCTGTCTATTTGACTATGTATCTGAGGAGCTCTCTGGAGCAGTTGTCACTATTTTCTAAATGGCATGTTCTTGTGCTCCTTGTGAGGGTTGGTGTTACTGGGGCTCTAAGGGAGCTAAATGACCATGTCTGAGCAACTTCTGGGCACTGTTCTATTTTGGGTAAGATTCACAGAGCACACACAACCAGATATCTGTGGGCCTCAGCATGTTTAATGTGAGGCAAAAATGGTAGCCATACCCAAGAGTCAACTGGCAAGCTGACTCATATGTACTACTACATTTTTGTGACTAACATTTTTTAAAATGGCATCTGGATCAAAGTGAGTAAGGCTTGCAGAATCTAGCAATTAATGTGCTTTTTTATAGGTGAATTTAATGCCTTTACCCCGTTCAGTTGAAGTGTTTTTTATTAAAATATTGTTGAAAATGTTTAATGCAGACTCAATACTGAATTTTTTCCTCAGGCAAATGATTCCTTTCAACTTTACTTTTCAGAACTCAAGTAGCTTGAAAAAAACCTATTCAAATTCCCTCACTTATCTGAACTTTATCCTCAGTCAGACTTTCCACCTGTTATCATCTGTGCTCATCTAGTCCTTGGTCCGACTGTGTTGTTGCTAAGATCACGCTGGTAAGTACAGTATTCCTGCTGTTTAGGAAATAATAAATATCAACTGCTTTTTATTAGGGCATAAGCGATACATTGTGTTCTCAACAGCAACACAGAAGAAACATTAATAAGACTTATTGTCAAGGGAAGGAGAAGGTGGAAGATGATTGTGTGGTAGCTAGTAAATGTCAATAATTCAGCTAGTTATGAGGTCATTAAAAGCATTTTGCAGTCACTTTTATTCTCTTATGGCTTAAAAGTTTTGTTAAGAGAGGGAAAATCTCCAGTGCTCATGAATATGAGAGACAGACACAAGTTTCCACACACGGCTGTGTTAATCAGTCTCTGTCTGTTGACCTACAATTATCCTGCAATTCCAACTAGTCTTTCCAAGCCCTTTAATTGGTAGTTATATTGAACGACCTGGTGTTTTTCTGATATGAACAAGTCTGGTAAGTCAGTAAAATCATCAAGTTCATTTCACTAGATTTTGTCAAATTTGAACACAGATCTCCAGAAGTGAAAACCCATTTAATTTACCTGATTCCATCCACCCCATTTCTTCTGATTTCATTAAGCTGATGTTTCTTTGCTGTTGGAGATCTGTAAGGTTTCAGAATAAACTCTGTTAAGGCAAAGGAATATAAAACAGGAAAAGTGGAGGAGATTTTATTCAGTGTTTGTCATATTTGCTTAGAAAATATGGGAAATAAGAATTCATTCCTATTACTTTTGCACTTTTTTCATTTGGAAGCAAGGTATATTTTCTTTCCTCTGCCCCCTTCTTTGCCATTTTATTTGTACTGGTTTCTTTTGTGGCTTCCCACATACATAATAAGGCATAATAAGACTGCAAATAATTTACAAAATAGACAAAGGCATGTATTGTTCAAAATACTCAGAACCTGGATTATGTATTATCCTGTTTTTACTCAAACCCAAAAGCTCTTGTGACAGTGAACTTAAGTGTGTACCTGAAAGTTAAGGATCTACTTAAATGGGAGAATTGACATTTCATTTCTGGAAACCTAAGCAGGGTACTAACTAATAAGCATTTTGAGGTTCCCATTGTGGCGTATCCTTTGGATTGTTCCATTGTATGTGCGTCGATCGGTGAGGGAGAGTGTGGTTTCCTCAGCCCATAAAACAAACAAATCTCAAATCTCTTGAGTGACTATTTCACAGTGGGTATGTTGGCCCCTGCAATCTTGCAGATTACCCTGTCCTGAGTCAGGTCATCTGTGCCTCTGTTTCTCCCAAACTTTGTGTCCATAAGTGCTCCAGTGAGTTGGTGGTTGGATGTTTTGACTCTTTGCCCAAAACAAAAGTCCTCTCCCCTCTGGGCAAAACCAACAAGCCTAAGCAACACCAGAAAAGTCATTCATCAGCCCTCCTCATTTCTTTTCCCCTCAGTGCAAAGGTTTTGTACTACCTGCCTAGGTGGCACTATAGGAAGAGCTGTGCCTTCCCTCTATTACAGGTTACTACTCTAGAACCTGAAAGAGCAGTCTGCCCAAAACCCAACATGCCCTGCTCCGCTTTTTCCCAGGGAACCTTACTGTTGCTGGTCAGACCCTCTTTTCAGGCCTTTTCCTGGCTTCTTCCATGTGCCATTCCCAGACTTCTTCACCAACTCCCACTGAGCACAGAATCACTGCCAGTTCTCCCAAAATTCAGTTCTTGGAGAGCCCTCTCTGACCACTGTGAGTGCTGCTCATGCCAACATCAACCCTATCCCACTGAAGACATGAAAGCTCCCAAAACACAATCTCGTGGGGTGATATTGGCAGTGTGCATCCTCATTGATGACTATACCTGCCATCCCCTCCAAGTGGGAAGAGGAGATCATTGTTAACTTGGATGGGTCTGTCACAGATATTGCAACCACCTGAGGTATCTTTGGAAACTAGTTTATTGGCTTTATCAATGTAGTATGTATCATTTTGGACTAGGGATTGCAGTCTGCCTCACTGGGGAGGCTTGCTGCAGCTCTGGAAGGCACTAAAAGCAATGTGTGGATAGTTAATGTAGTCCCTAGGACTAGTAAACAGCTCCAGAGAAGTACCACCCCTTCAGGAGGTGTGCATGTACTGGTTCAGGCTGGGTTCAAGAGACCCCAGAGACCAAGGAAGAACCTAGGGTATAAAGAATTAGCTTGAACTGACAGAGGTCTACATTTTGACAAATGGATTGGAACCTGTCAGGGTCTCCATAGGACTGGTGGGGAGGATATTGGTAAGCTTAAATATGTGTTTAGACTAGGGCTGTTGATTAATCGCAGTTAATTCATGCAATTAACTCAAAATAATTGTGATTAATCAAACTGTTAAACAATAGTATACTAATTGAAATCTATTAAATATTTTTGGATGTTTTTCTACATTTTCAAATATATTGATTTCTATTACAATACAGAATACAAAGTGTACAGTGCTTACTTTATATTATTTTTATTACAAATATTTTCACTGTAAAAATGATAAAAAAATAGTATTTTTCAATTCACCTCATACAAGTACTGTAGTGCAATCTCTTTACTGCGAAAGTGTAATTTACGAATGTATAATTACTTTGTTACATAACTGCACTCAAAAACAAAATGTAAAACTTCAAAGCCTACAAGTCCACCCAGTCCTACTTCTTGTTCCACCAATCGCTAAGACAAACAAGTTAGTTATGGGAGATACTACTGCCAGCTTCTTATTTACAATGTCACTTGAAAATGAGAACAGGCTTTTACATGGCACTTTCGTAGCAGGAGTTACAAGGAATTTACATGCCAGATGTACTTCATGCTTCATCCACCATGCCAAGTGAATACCTGTTCTCACTTTCAGGTGATATTGTGAAGAAGAAGCAGGCAGCATTATCTCCTGCAAATTGTAACCAAACTTGTTTGTCTGAGTGATAGGCTAAAGTAGGATTGAATGGACTTGTTGGCGCTAAAGTTTTACATTGTTTGTTTTATTTTTGAATGCAGGGTTTTTTTTGTACATAATTCTACATTTGTAAGTTCAACTGTCATGTTAAAGAGATTGCACTACAGTACTTATAGGAGGTGAATTGAAAAATACTATTTCTTTTTTTTATCATTTTTACAGTACAAATATTTGTAATCAAAAATATAAAGTGAGCATTGTACATTTTGTCTTCTGTGTTGTAATTGACATCAATTTATTTGAAAATGTAGAAAAACATCCAAAAATATTTAAATAAATGGTATTCTCTTATTGTTTAATAGCGCAATTGAGATTATTTTTTTAATCGCTTAACAGCCCTAGTTTAGACCTTTGATTTATATTTTCTGTAAGGCATTTGTCCTTAAATGTATTCTGCTTTGAAAGAGCTGTGCGGTTACTCCTAACTGCTGACGTACACTGTTCATAGCCCGTGGAGAGACAGCAAAGTACAGGTCCTGGACTGTTAATCACAGCTGCTGGGATAAAAGGAGGGAATTGAAGGGGGGAAGCAGTCTAAAAGCCAGTCAGAAGGCAGAAGGATGCAGGTCCCTGCCCATAGAGCAGTGACAACTAGAGGCCTGAGGCCTAATAGCGCATTCCTGAGGCAGACCACGTGTGGGGAAGGGTGTCAAAAATTTAGCTACCCCAAAATAGTGATACGGGAATCCCCATGCTGTTCACTGGGGCAATGATGTGTCCCATGAAAAATAGAATAAGACATTAGGTAATCTATCAAATAACTTAGTCATCCCTTTGCCACTGGAAGATTGTGCCCAACAGTACATTTTCTAATGATTTAGTCTGTACACTTTCAAAAGCACTGCTATTTCCACTGCTTCCCTCAGCTGACTGTTTCACAATCTAATAAACCCCACTATTCATTATATTTTCCTGATAATTAGCCTAAAGTTTCCCTGTCTTAATTTCATCCCATTTTTTCTATTTATATTTCCTTGTACCACACTGAATAGTTCCTTCTCTCCCTCAATACATTCACAAATCAAGTACTTGTAGATGATCATTATGTGGGACCCTTGCTGGTGTTTGGATATATAATCAAGCCAGTTGGAGAACAGAGAGACGTAAAAGTCATCTCAAGAAAGTAGAAAATGTGAAGTATTGAGGACTTGAGACTGGGTTTGGTTATGCTGACTTGTGGATATTAAGACTCTCCAGATTCCTAAAAATTTGTCTCCAATTTATTCATTTTCTGAACTCCCACTCTGCATACTATGCTTGGTACCTCATTGCTATCTTTATTTATTCCAGGGATCTTATCAGATTCTATGCATGATCTAATAACAAAGTTGCACAATAAAGTTTTATTTCTGCTATTTATGGGGACTGTCTCAATTTGTTCACTGTCATAAGAAGTCATAATAGGGAAGGAAAATAACAAAAGTAATACATACATGCTTCCCAGTATTTACCAGATGTTTGCATTTAAAAAGCACAGGAGAAATTATATTAAACAGACATCAAAGGCCTTAGATTAGTAGATGTGCCCAGGACCCTGCCCCCCAGTGGTGACTGCGGGGGGGGGAGGTCCTGGGCAAGTGGCAGGAATTGGACTGATATACCTTCTCCCGACCCAGAAGGGGGAAAACACAAATGGTGACCCTCCCAGAGGGCAAAGTCATGAAGAGGATGCTGTGGTTCCTGGACTGAGCTGGGTCTGCAGGTGGAGGAGTTGGCGGGAGAGGCACCACCAGGAGATGGCATGCCAGCTGAGAGCTAATCCCTGAGATGATGGACTGGAGGCGCCACTCTGGTGAGTAAACCTTGTTACAAGGGCATCTAGCTCTAGCTCCTATAGAATCATAGCAGATTAGGGTAGGAAAAGACCTCAGGAGGTCCTCTAGTCCAATCCCCATATAAAGTACTGTGTGTGTTCAGTAGATTGACTCCAGAGAAAAAAGAAAATATTTTTTTCTAATTGGATTCCAGAGTCATGTGAAAATGTCTCTTTTAAGAACAGCATCTTCCTGTCTAGAGTAGGGACCAACGCTAGGTCTCAGAATGAGAATAAATTTGACAGTAATGGAGTGTTCCCCAGAATTTAATACCTTCACATTTCTCTTGTTTTCTTATAGAAACCAGAATTTAATGCAGGGATGTGGTTCAAACATTTTTGAAAAATAGGAGCAAAGTGTACTTTCTTGGATGAGATCATTTTAATAAAGGGAAGAAGAAACTATAACATCTGTAGAGTTTTTATTGAGATCCCAGGCCAAATGCTCAGATGATGTAAATGAGCATAGATATATTGAAGTCAGTAGAGTGATACACATTTATAGTAGCTGAGGACCTGTGCTATCATCTTTATTTGCCGTTTCAGTTTCTTGTAGCGTCGTTGTAGCCATGTTTATCCCATAATAGAAGACAGACAAGGTGGGTGAGATAATATCTGTCATTGGACCAACTTCTGTTGGTGAGAGAGAACCTTTCTGAGCTTACACAGAGCTCTTCAGATCTGAGAAATGTTGACAAGCCATTAGTACCCTCAAAACGCTGCAGTGGCACAGCTGCACTTCAGTGAAGATTCTACCTACATTGATGGGAGGGCTTCACCTGGACTTTGCCTAGAGCTGTAGAGTGATTGCTTTATGAAAAGTATTCACCTACAGGTGATAAGGTGTTTTTGTCTTATTGTTTATCAGCTCCCCTCCCCAGCCCTATAATTGGCCATTTACCAGACCTAAAGAAGAGCTCTGTCTCTTTCTCTCACAAACAGAAGGTAATAAAAGACATTATCTCACCCACCTTATCTCTCTTCTTGCAAGTTAGTCACTAGCCACCCTTCCCAAACTAGTTAAAAGCAAAGAGACAACTGCTAGGAGGGGGTCACTTCTGTTGAACAAAAAGAACTTGAGGTCTGTTTTATTTTGTTTGTTTTAGGAAAAGGAGATCAGGTTTAGACATCAAATGCACATTTATAAGGCAATGAGAGTATTCCTTGGGAAAACAGATTTTACAATACAGTTTCTTCCTCCCTTGTCCTCTTCTGTTTCCTTTATTGTTTTCTTTCTCTTTCACTAGATGATATTGTTGCTTTGGTTACTCAGCCAAAAGGCAGGTTTGTTTATCTGATCCTATTCCTTCTGTTATTCTTTTGAGGGGGCTATATTTTAGGCCTGTATTGCTGAAATTCACTGATACCTGATTTTGGGGATTTCCCCATTGTGTCTGATGTGCATTGGTGAAGTATATTAGAGCAGTGTTTTTCAGCCTTTTTGTGCTGGTGACCCCCTCTGGGCTGAACCATGTAACTTAGCTTCACAGAACCCTCTGTGGCATGGAACCCCAGGCAATTGCCCTGCTTGCCACCCCATAACACCAGCTCTGTATTTGCGACCCCCTCCCCCAAACCCATCCCACAATCCCTCTGAGGGTTGTGACCCCCCCAGGTTGAGAAACACTGTATTATATTAAAAACCTAATTTAGACTCTTAGGATGAAAACTGTTAGTAGCCTATTTTTATTTAGTCCGCAAAATTGCTTGCCCACTGCTGTCTTTGGTCTTGCTGTCTTTTCATCACTATGACCTTCTGTATCCTTTCAGGTTGGTTTTAGAGCTGGTTATTCTACTGAAAATGACTTTTCTGAAGGTTCATAATCTCATTTGTCATCAGTTTTGATTTTGTTGGAGTCACTGACTGCACTTAACCCTGTTGACCATACAATGTACATACATATATATTGGTGGGCTATATTTGGTGTCCAGGATTCAGGCTCCTAAGAGGTTTAAGTTATGTCTTGTTAAGTATCCTTTCAGGTAGTGTATAGCTTGTATGACTTATCTGTGGGTGTAGCATGGGTTCCTGTGTAGTGTCCTCTGCTGTATAGTTATAGCCATGAGAGGCCAATTTCTGGTCTCTACACACAGTCAGAGTGGATATATTGTGAGCAGGAAAGTTCTGTGCTTTTAGGGGAATGGAATACTTCCTCTTCATACTGTGGAGAAGCAGTAGGCACCATATCATGGCCATTGCTGCACCATTAAGAATGCAATAGTCTCATTGACAATGGCACCCTAACACTCAATGGGGGGTTAGCCAATGATCCATTTACTGACAGATGCATGGTCTTGTCCCACTCACATAAAATCTGTCCCTGGTGCTGTAGGTGGAGCCCCTAAACTAAGTGTCAGTGATAGGAAAACCCAAGATGCTATAGGAAGCGTTGCTGCTTATTTGCTCTTTCTATTTGGTCAGTATTGAATCAATCCCCCAGCATGCTGTTAGAGGGCATGGCATTGCTGTCTTCTAGGCTGATGTGATCAATATGATGCTGAAAGTGTTAAACAATGGCAGTGATCCACATGGGAAGGAAACAGCACGATGAGATCTCCCACAAACAGTTTCTAGGTTACAGGTCTTAGGGTGTTCATCTGTCTGGCAAACCAAGTCTTGCCCTATAGGAGTTCTCTTCCCTTGACTGCTCTTTCACCATGGCTAATTCACTAAATGTAAATACCATTCTAGCAACAACCTCTGGAATTAGGTTACCAGATACCAAGTGTGAAAAATCGGGATGGGAGTGAAGTGTAATAGGAGCCTATATAGGAAAAAGACCCAAAAATCAGGACTCTTCCTATAAAATAGGGACATCTGGTCACTCTATCTGGAATGCTTACAAACACATCACTAAGAGGGTGTCCTCTGGACGTTTCTGGAATGGGAGCTTTCTGAATGGTGTAGAGGAAAAGAAGATCAAGGAAATCTCCTTTCCTGAGGCTGCTGCTTTGACTCCTCACTGGAGTGAGGTCAGACAGAGCTTCGCTTCTGAAAGAGCAGGAAGCTGAACAATGAAACCTTTTTATCTTTCTCTGTGATGGGAAAAAGCTGGAACAGTGGGCTAGAACAGAGCACAGTCACAGGGGCAGGAGGCAGATAACTGAGAGAGCCACTCAGTGCAGGAAAGAGGGATCTGACAGCCATTCTTTGAGATACTCTCTCTTCTGTTCAGCTGCCTTAGACTCAACTCTTTCTTAGATTCATAGGCCAAAAGGGACCATCATGATCATTTAGTCTGACCTCCTGCACATTGCAGGCCATAGAACGATGCCCACTCACTCCTGCAATAGGCCCATAACATCTGACTGAGATACCGAAGTCCTCAGATCTTGATTTAAAGACTTCACATTACAGATACTCCGGTATTTACTCTAGTTCAAACCAAGTGACTCATGCCTCATGCTGCAGAGGAAGGCAAAACCCCTCATGGGGAAATATTCCTTCCCAACCCCCAAAATCAGTTAGACCCTCAGCATGTGGTCAAGACCCAGCAGCCAAACACCTGGGAAAGTATTCTCTGTAGTAATTCTTTTTCTTTTTTTCCTCTCGTCCCACTCTGAGGAAACTGTCTCTGGGTTACTGAGCCCTCTGCACAAGTAATAGTATCAATAGTGTTTCTCAAATGTGGCCACCATGGTCGCATGCAGCCACCAGGGGCCTTTTTTTACAGCCACAGCCTCCTGGGCAGTGACTGGGGGAGGAGGGAGAAGCAGCATCCCTTCCCCCAAGGCTGCTAGCATTGGTTGGGCCCTGCCCCCTTCTGGAGACACAAAAGCTGGAGGAGCAGGCAGCCAACGAGTGTTCCACCTTCTCCAGGGGTGGTGAAGTGGGGTTTCAGTCCTGGGATGGTGGGTGGTAGGCTCAAGCCACTGGGCTTTGGGCTTTGTTTCCCTGCCTCACAATGGCGGGCTCTGGCCCTGAGCTACCTCACTCCCATCACTCCTGCCCCTCACTGCCTCCCCCAGTGCTCCCTTGCCCCCGGCCCCCACTGCCTCCATACTCACTTCCCCATTCAGGATTTAAATTGTCCTCAGGCTTGCGTAAGTATGCTGTGAAACGTGATATTTGTTGTGTGTTAATATCACTTTTTCACAGCAGACTAAGTAGCTAGGAAGTATTAAAAAATAAAACAGGGCAACCAAAAAAGCAAAAGAAACAAGAGAAAAGACCACATGCAAAGCACTTGATTTGTTTCTGTTCTGTTCCATTCCAGTAAAGAATAGAGACAACTGTACATTATTTTTATTATTGAGTCTGTAAATAAACCCCTACAGAAATTAATTACAATGATTTGGACATGCATATGTGCATATTTTTATGTTTTTGCCAAGGTTAATTAAGTATTTTTGGAAAAAAGTTCAGAGGGCCACCAGCAAGAGTTGGTGGCCGCACTCTGAGACCACCAAAAATTTGCTGTGAGAACCCCTACACTAAGAGGACTCTCAGCATATGTGTTCTGGTGAAGCAAGGTGTTTTGCACACAGAACTTCTCCTTTCAACACTAGCTAAGTGCTGGTTCCACACTGGGCCTTCCAAGGAGGCTTATACACAAAGTGAAAGAACATACACCAGACTCACAGAAGGCTTGATTTCAGACCAGCTTTGAGAACAAGGTTTATTAATTAACTTCTGGTATGAAGACAGCAGAGGAGACTCGTGATTTGTGTGTGTTTTTAAGGAGTCTTACAAAACCACTATCTTTTATACTATTACTATTATTTCCTAGTGACAG
Organism: Gopherus flavomarginatus; assembly: GCF_025201925.1. Taxonomy (NCBI): domain Eukaryota; kingdom Metazoa; phylum Chordata; order Testudines; family Testudinidae; genus Gopherus; species Gopherus flavomarginatus. Next base: position 73,277,717 of record NC_066617.1, read on the forward strand.
TGCTGTGGTTCAAAAATAAAATGTCTAAAGTGCTGAATGTATCTTCAGTTAAACTGTAGTAATTTTAAGGCAGGTTAAATTTTACGACTTATTTGTCTGGCGGAGCTGCTTTAGCCCTCCAATAATTAATTCAATGAAGAGAAAGTGTTTGACTGGATTTAATGAATTCAATATAACATCTAGGTTAGCACCCTTTATGATTAATGGCCCCCCAATGTATGCTAAAACCATGAGTAATGGTTAGTTGCTTTTGTAAAGTGTTGCCAAAATTCTAAATGCAATGTACACACTAGAGAGAACAATTCTAGTGATTAGGAAAACTGAAGCATCAAAAACATATTCACACAGTGCAGCTGCACAGGCAAGGTCATAAAGAGACAATGTCACTTTCCTTTGGCATAAGGGAACTGACGATGAAATTAAAGCAGCTATTCTGTGTCACATGGTGCTATGCATGCAACGCCTGTCTGCGTTTCCAGGTGATGTACATGTTACACGTCACATTTATGCTGCAAATTCATACCTTAGTTTAGAGACTGCTAAATTGTACAGAAGTGACACCTAAAATACAATCTTCAAATATATGCAAAGAGTAAAAAGCCAGAAAGGCATAATAAAATAGGTTTCAGAAGATAGTGTAGTACACTCCTACAGATGAACAAGCTTCAGTAAGAAGGTTCCTCTGTATTATTTTCTGTATTGTGTGCGTCAGAGCTTCAATAAAAGAATAAATAGAAAAAAAGACCATACACATTGAAATATAAGTGCTTTAGAAAAGACTTGCACACCAAATACCAATGCAAGAGAATAGGCATGATAACATAGACAGTAGAAACTCAGAATATATCAAACCATTTAAATTCAAGGACCGGAAGTGAATGGCAGACAGTTTGAGAATGGGTAAAGGATTGGGTGGAGCAGTGAGACAAAGAAGGATTACATCTGAAATGAAGAAATTATTGTGTTAGATCTGGAGGTGCCTGTAATAATTTGTGAATATTATGTGTTAACCTGGTTATTGATACATTTACTGTATGCACATATTGAGTGAATTCACTTAGCAGGATTGTCAGGAAGTGCAGGCAGGATGGAAGACAATATCCCAGATAGTAACCACTCAGCAAACACCTAGGACTATTGATTTTAATGTTGCTACTCCTGCTGAGCTGCCTGAACTGATTTACCAAGGCTAAGCCTTGGTCTACACTACGAGTTTAGGTTGAATTTAGCAGCATTAGATCGATTTTACCCTGCACCCGTCCACACGACAAAGCCATTTCTGTCAACTTAAAGGGCTCTTAAAATCAGTTTTGGTACTCCTACCCGACGAGGGGATTAGTGCTGAAATCGACCTTGCTGGGTCAAATTTGGGGTAGCGTGGATGCAATTTGACAGTATTGGCCTCCGGGAGCTATCCCAGAGTGCTCCATTGTGACCGCTCTGGACAGCATTCTCAACTCTGATGCACTGGCCAGGTAGACAGGAAAAGCCCTGGGAACTTTTGAATTTCATTTTCTGTTTGCCCAGCATGGAGAGCTGATCAGGACAGGTGACCATGGAGTCCCAGAATTGCAAAAGAGCTCCAGCATGGACCTAACAGGAGGTACTGGATCTGATCGCTGTATGGGGAGGTGAATCCATGCTATCCAAACTCCATTCCAAAAGATGAAATGCCAGAATATTTGAAAAAATTTCAAAGGGCATGAAGGACTGAGGCCATCATAGGGACCCGCAGCAGTGCCTCGTGAAACTTAAGGAGCCGAGGCAAGCCTACCAAAATACTATGATGAGCTGCATGCCATTCTCATGCAACAGGGATTTGGATTTAGGGAATGAGGAAGAGGAGAAGGAGGAGGATGTTAAAGTTAGCGCACAGCAAGGAAGTGAAGAAACCGTTTTCCCCGACAGCCAGGAACTGTTTATCACCCTGGAACCAGTACCCTCTCAACCCACCCAAAGTGTGCTCATGGACCTTGAAGGCAGCAAAGGCACCTCTGGTGAGTGTGCCTTTGTAAATATTGTAGATGGTTTAAAAGCAAGCGTGTTTAATGATTAATTTTCCCTGAAGACTTGGGATGCATTCGTGGCCAGTACAGCTACTAGAAAAGTCTGTTAACATGTCTGGGGATGGAGTGGAAATCCTCCAGGGACATCTCAGTGAAGCTCTCCTGGATGTACTCCCCAAGCCTTTGCAAAAGGTTTCTGGGGAGGGCAGCCTTATTCCATCCTCCATTACCATGCCAGGCCAGTAGTACATAGTCTGGAATCATTGCATAACAAAGCATGGCGGCATATGATCCTGGATGTTTGCTGGCATTCAAGCAACATCCATCCTTTATCTCTCTGTGTTATCCTCAGGAGAGTGATATCATTCATGGTCACCTGGTTGAAATAGGGAAATTTTAGTAAGGGGACATTTAGAGGTGGCCGTGCCTGCTGGGCTGTTTGCCTGTGGCTGAACAGAAATCATCCCCACTGTGCGCCACATGGTGGGAGGAGGGATGAAGCGATCATCTCAGAGAATAGGGTGGGATGGAGGGCTTTAGTTGGGTTTGTGCTGCACGTTAACCTGAAAACTGCATCCCCTCTTTTTAAATGGCCAACCCATTTTAAATGGCCAATCCAATGGGTGCTTGGTATGGGACGTGAGGGCACTGCTGCTTGAAACAATTCCCACATGTTATGAAGGTTAAGGAAGCCAAAAGACTGTGGCTTACCATTTGCCTGCAAGTCAAATTCTGTTGCCCGCCAGCCCTGCATGTCTGATCTCTCACACCAAACCGGCAGGCCCTCAGTATAAGAGGCAAAATGTGACCTTGTAAAGAAAGCACATGTGCTATGTAATGTTAACAGCTTGGTTCACCGTGGAAAAGTGTACCCATTGTTCTCTAAAATGTGTCTTTTTAAATACTATTCTCCTTTTTTTTCCTCCTGCAACTGCAAATGTTTCAACGCTCACTGTATCATCTCCATCCCAGAGGCTAGCGAAGATTAGAAGGCAAAAAAAACACACTCGTGATGACATGTTCTCTGAGCTCATGCAGTCCTCCCTCACTGAGAGAGCCCAGCAGAATGTGTGAAGGCAGACAATGTCAGAGTGCAGGAAAGTACAAAATGAATGCGAGGACAGGAGGGACGAGCGAGAGGACAGGAGGGACCAGGGAGAGGAGATGTGGCATCAGCGTGATGAAAGGAGGCAGGAAGGAATGCTCAGGCTACTCGAGGATCAAACTCATATTCTCTGGTGTATTGTTAAGCAGGACAGGCAGCAGGAAGAACACAGACCACCGCTGCAGCCCCTGTGTGACCAACCGCCCTTCTCCCCAAGTTCCATAGCCTCCTCACCCAGACGCCCAAGAACGCAGTGGGCGGCCTCCGGCCTCCCAACCACTCCACCCCAGAGGACTGCCCATGCAACATAAAGCTGGCATTCAATAAGTTCTGAAGTAAAGTGTGACTTGTCCTCCCCTCCTCCGCCACTCCACACATTGCTTCCCTCTTCCCCCACCCCTCCTGGGCTACCTTGGCAGTTATCCCCCCATTTGTGTGACAAAATAATAAAGAATGCATGAATTTTGAACAACAATGACTTTATTGCCTCTGCAAGCGGTGATCAAAGTGGGAAGAAGAGGGCGAGTGAAACAAGGGGGCAGGTTTTTATCTAGGAGAAATAAACAGAACTTTCACACCGTAGCCCCCTGACTAATCATGAAACTGGTTTTCAACGCTTCTCTGATGCGCACCATGCACTGCTGTGCTCTTCTAATCACCCTGGTGCTTGGCTGCACATAATCAGTGGCCAGGCGATTTGCCTCAACCTCCTACCCCACCATAAACGTCTCCCCCTTACTCTCACAGATATTGTGGAGCACAAAGCAAGCAGTAATAACGATGGGAATACTGGTTTTGCTGAGGTCTAACCAAGTCAGTAAACTGTGCCAGTGTGCTTTTAAATGTCCAAACGCACATTCTATCACCATTCTGCACTTGCTCAGCCTATAGTTGAACATATCCTGACTACTGTCCAGGCTGCCTGTGTATGGCATTAAGGGGTAGGCTGGGTCCCCAAGGAAAACTTTAGGCATTTAAACATCCCCAACGGTTATTTTCTGGTCTGGAAAGTAAGTCCCTTGCTCCAGCTGTTGGCACAGACTAGAGTTCCTAAAGATGTGAGTGTCATCCCATGTTGATGCTGGTGAAACGTCCCTTGTTATCCACCAGTGCTTGCAGCACCATTAAAAGTACCTCTTTCGGTTTATGTACTCACTGCCTTGGTGCTCCGGTCCCAAGATAGGGATATGCGTTCCGTCTACTGCCCCACCACAGTTAGGGAATCCCATTGCAACAAAGCCATTCACTATGACCTGCACATTTCCCAGAGTCACTACCCTTGATAGCAGCAGGTCAAAGATCGCTTTGGCTACTTGGATCACAGCAGCTCCCACAGTAGATTTGCCCACTGAGGCACTGAGACCAGTCCGATCTACTGGGTAAGCATGATCAATAAACAGATTGCTGCAGTTTAGGACTCAGTGTAAGAGTGGGAGAAGTATGGGACTGAACCCCTGAAAAGTTAAAGGCATGAGGCCTAACCCTTGGTGGGAGAGTATTCTGAGAGACCATAGATGGGACACAAATGCAGCTATCCCAGTAACTGTGATGATTATTATAAGAGAAACTGATGAGTCTGATAAAATGGAAGAACCTCTTTTCACTGTGTAGTGCTAAAGTACTTGACAGGTTGTGATTTTAACATCAGGCATTTTAATACTCAGATGCTAATACAACAATGAAATCGAGACAAGGCCAGCATGGATGATAGATATCTAACTCAAACTACAGTCCCAGATCCCACAATTGCAGGCATCTCAAAAACTGTTACTCAAGAATAATTGCCCCATTTAAAAATGTCCATATTTCATTGACTGTACATAAACATAATTTTAGGTTGCATCATTCTACTATGAAAGTACTCCGTGACTTTGTCAATTATGCTTGTTAGTGAAAAGGTTGAAAAGGTTTATTTATAGACTTATTTTTCTTGGATGGCAGGTTTCTATGGAATTTACAACCAAAAGAGCTTCACTTACAACACTCTGTAGGGTTCTATGCATTGTTTTCAGGGGCTGTATGAGGAAAAATACAACCCTATAAAGCAATAAAGAGACTTCCACATTCCAGTAAGTTGGACAAAAGCTGAATTTTGACTTTATATCAAACTAGAGGTTTAAGCCTCTCTAAATTAAAAGGGGAATATCTAGTCACCAAATCTATTGTCTTCATCTTGGTCCTCAGCCAGCAGTGCTGCTGCTTGTCATCCCTTTTGACTTATTAGAGACCTAGAACACCTCGTAACTGAGCTATTCTGAAAGTGACTTATTAGAGACCTAGAACACCTTGTAACTGAGCTATTCTGAAAGTGGGGAGAAAAGGGCCCATTTCTACATTCCTTGTGCACAATTTTTGTTTTGAATTAGAATATAATAAGTTTGGTTTTGCCTGTAAATGCTTCTATAATAGCAAATGTGTCTCCATGTGCTACATATATACTGCTTCCTTTGAGAGTAAAATGCAAAGATGCTACATTTCATAATGTTACCTTTAAACAAAAATTTTAACAAGCTTCAGAGAAATGTTATTAGTCTCACAAGGTTGCAATAAGGTATAAAGTATTCTAGGCAACAATTGGACTAATTCTGCTCTGATTGCAATCATTCTGGACCCTTAGGCCTCATCCAAAGCCTATTGAAATCATTCTCCTACTGACTTCTGTGGATTTGGGATAGGCCTTATAGTAGTAAGACATGGAAGTAGGAATTAGTCTATTAGAATGACCCAGGAAGGGGCTCATTATAATCATTAACAATATGATATATTTCACATTCTAGTTTGCTCCGCAGAAGTCAGACTTGCATATAAGGATTACTTTTCCCATAATAGTGAGCAAAATAAACAGATGGGACACTCAGCTTTCACATTTGGGTGCTTAGAATGGCACTTGAGTGGATCAGGTATTGGACACTAACTAGGTATTGTTTTCATGGTGATCAGATCTATTGCCAGTATTAATAGATGCAGCAACCAAGGTTAGATTGTGCCTTTCAGCACCACTCGAAGGATGAGGTGGTGTATAAGTTGTACTACCTCAAGAGTAGTCCTGGGAGGCACTGTGATTCAGAGATGCTCTTCTGAGACACATTTTCCTCCCTGATTCCCTTCACCTCAAAGTGGGTGGAAGGGTCTGTTAATTATTTCCCGCTGGCCTATACCAACAAGAAATTGTGATATCCGCCCTTAGCGCCACTGGCCAGGAAATATGGATGAGAAGAGCTAAGATTACAACTGTTCCTGATTCCTCTACCCTTGAAGCAAGGAGGTACCAAGTGGACACTAGAGATGATCAAATCTTTTTGAACAAACAGGCATTTTTTTTTTTTGTCAAGGAAAAACCTCTGGTTTGAACACAGTGTTTGTGAAAAATTGTCAAAACTGTCAGCATTTTTCATTGAACATTTTCCTATCTTTTTCTTTTACACATTTAAAATTTTGTACTGAAAACAATAAAATGATTGACATCTTTTGAGTTTTCAGTGAACTAAAAATGTTGATGTTTTCAATGAAAATATTTTTAAACTTTGTGAAAAAATTCAAAAATGTAAAAACCGGCTCCATTTCTAACACTTTGAAATGGAAACAACTTTGAAAATTCAAAAATGTTCATGGAATATGTTTTCATTGTTTGACCAGTTCCAGTGGACATGTGGCAGCAGCTTATTTCTACATGACTGGCCCAAGGACCAAGTAGTTCTGTGTTTGTACAGAGCTTAGCACAATGGGCTCCTGGTTCATGACTAAGGCTCCTAGGTTCTATGTTAATAGAAACAAACAATAATAACAGCCCATAGAACTTGTGGGCCTGATTCTACTATCGCTTACACCAGGTGATTTCAGTGGAGTTATTCCTAATTTATACTAATGTAACTGAGAAGAAACGCAAGACCTATATTATATATTGTTTCTTATGTTGAATATCATAGATTTATTTTTTTTAAAAAGAGAGAAATCCTTGTTACTCAGTTATTTTGTATACTGTGTAACTGTACTTGTCTGAAAAGAGTCACTGTGTCTTCAAAGGATATAATAATTGTAAAGTGAGTTTGGAAAATATTGATCAATGGTTATATTGATCCTTGCAATCCAAAATATCCTATGTGCCTACTTTTCCCTAGTAATTTTCAAACATTAGTTAAAAGCATGTTAGTGATCAATAATATAAAAAGACCTGGATGAAATTGTTCAATGAAAACAGCATTTTTTTGGAAATGAGAATTTTGTTTCTTTTGAAGTTATGAGTTTTCAATGAAAAATCAAAACCATTTTCAAACACCAAACATTTTTCAGTTTTGTTTGCAAAAAAGAGTGAATTTTCATGAAAATCTTGCCATTTTCCAGCCATCTCTTGTCAGAATTTCAGAGTTCCTACTCTGCCTATGATATATCTACTCAGCATTCTAATCCGTTCTTTCTGAATAAGGGCATTGATTAGATATCTCGTATCAGAGGGGTAGCCGTGTTAATCTGGATCTGTAAAAGCAGGAAAGAGTCCTGTGGCACCTTATAGACTAACAGACGTTTTGGAGCATGAGCTTTCGTGGGTGAATACCCACTTCGACGGATATCTGATATTCTAATCAAGTGTGTGGATCTCATTGAACCTTTTGGGCATCCAGGAATAAAAGACACTTCAGCTGGCTCAGTCTTACAGTTAGTAAAATGAAATTAATTTTTCAATAATAATGCATCAGATCATTAAATGTATTACTGTCAGCATGTTCTGATGATCATGTTTAACCCCACTAGTGCACAGGTTGTTGTTGAACAAGTTCTTTCACATGCAGCAATGCATCCTTTGTTTCCATCCATAACCATCTGATAACTTAGTTTGAATTCTAATAGTTTTACTCCTAGGAGCAAACTCTGTGTGCAAGGGAAGTGGGGCAGGAGGTAGGCTAGGAAAAGGAATGGAAAATGCGCCTCTATTTATATGGTCTTTTGATGGCCTCAGCATTCATACCTGTTGCCCTCCCCACCCCAATGTTTATATGTTTGTGCCTATTTGACTCAAGTACTAGATGATTTGGTTCAATTTCACTGGTTGGTATTTAGCACTACCCTAGTCATCAGTAACACATCTAGTTCAGATAGTTATCTAGTACCCAGCATCCTTTTGGTGCTGAAGATCAGTAGTCTTTTTCAATTAGTTTTTTGCAGGCTTAATGCTCTGAAGAGAAAAGGTATTTTAATACAGATTAAGAAAGTAGATATCAGGGAGAAAGAACAAGAAAGAAAAGTACAGAGGAAGGAGTGTTTGGGGGTTAAAAATACTGGAACTGTAGAAAAGAAAAGAGTTAAGGGAAGAAAATATGAAGTAACTGGGGGAGTGGGGAAAAGGATAGACCACTAAAGGCAAAATTACATTGGCTACAGTGTTCAAACCTAAATCAGTATTTAGTCTCAAAATGGTCTCTATGCAGGCATAGGAGTCCTCATTGCAGGCTTGGATACTAACTAGTGGCCTGATTGCCAAAAGTGGTTGCCCATTCCTACTCTTAATGACCTCAGTGGCTGCTGGGTTTGCTCTTTGAAAATTGAGCCCCTTCTCTTGAGGTACCAACCAAATTATGGATTTAAGAAACTGAGCTTTAGGCACCAAGTTTTGAAAAATGCAGCCAGTTATTATCAAAGTGTTTATGTTTATTACAGCTGAGTCAATCACGTGCAACATGACACCCCTGAATGAGTCAGTGGTAGCAGAAAACAAATGCAAGACTCTACATCTAAAGGTCTGTGCCAAAGAACCTGGATTCCTGTGCTCAAAGGCTGTAGCAGACTGATTAAATGTCTGTGTGAAGTAGGCACTAGAGAGGGACAGACCCCTACTGTTTAAGCACAGGTTACAAATGAAAAAACTAGTCCCTGTTGGCTAGAGTCACAAAGGGCCTTAGGTGCCTAACTATCACTTTAAGTATCCATTGGGATTTACAGAGCCGCTGCTCTGCTGCTGCCATACACTAAACATGTCTAAACTTGCTTGGCACCTACATTTTTGCAGTGAAAGTTCCCTAGGTGGCTGTGTTTCTGCCTCTGAGCCTGCACACTGCAGTCTAAGCCCTAGAGCAATTCACAGACTGGGGAAAGATAGGCATTCCTCCACTTAACTTGTCTGTGGGCCCAATCTGGAAAGTGGGCTCAGAACTTACCTACTGATTGGGCTCCTATAGGCAAACTTACACAAAATGTCTGGGGTGAATGAGGACTTCTCTCATAACTTCTAGCCCAGTGGTTACAGTACTCACCTGCAATATGGGAGACCCCTGGTTCAAGTTACCCCTCTGCCTGAGAGGGAGAAGGGATCTGACATCTCCCAGATAAGTGCCCTAGCCACTGGGCTATGAGATATTCTGAAGTGTCTCCCTTGTTCTCTCTCCGGCTGAAGCTATTTCACTTTGGATAAATAGAAAAAGAGCCATTGGGCCAGAGAGAGAGGAAGGTGTGAGGATGTCTCTCTAGCCTAGTGGATAACACAGTAGGATAGCCTTGTTCATATCTCTTCTCCCCTTGAGGCAGGGGGGGACTTGAAGCAGAGATCTCCCAAATCATGGATGAGTACCCTACCCACTGAGCTAAAAGTTCTGAGGGAGCTGTTCTGCTGCCTCCTCAGCTTCTTGCAAAAACAGCATGAGTGCCTAGCCTCAAGAGAATTCCAAGCAGAGGGAGGTGCCTCCTTGCTGCTGAAATTTGGTGCATATCTACAAGAACGGGGCAGGGCTTAGCACACTTCTTGCCTTGGCATCTCCCATTGGTTAGTTCAGGCAGCCTAGCATGCTAGCTTTTGTGAATCCCATTCTGAGGTGCCTCTCTCTCCTCATTCATTGTATAGGGAACCTAGGCACCTGACTCAGATTTTCTGAATCCCAGTGATTTTCCTGGGGCAGAGCATCACCATGCCTAAATTTCTTTGTGAATTTAGTCCTATGTTACCTCTATTTTAAAATCAATTTATTTCAGCTGAGGTGCCTCCCCTTTTGGTTTTATTCCCCACAAGCAATCAAGTATTACAGGCATAACTGTTTGTGGAAAAGAAGTTTCAAAGTATCAGGTGGGAATGTTTGAGAAAATTGAATTTCTCAATGTTTTAGAAATCACGGTGGAAGTGCCTGCACTGTTTCCAGTTAGAGAACAGAAACAGAACCATTGACCAACTACAACTCAGCTTAAAATTTGGACTATTCATAGTCGATCTGTAAAGGAGATGTTCCTTCCATTGATTCCTTCCCTTTTACCCTGATATTCAGCTAAGTCACACAAGCTTAAACTATAAATTCTGTTACAAAAAATCTGGCCCAGGAGTTCATAAAAGGGTCATGCCCACATTGGAAGCACACCAACTACATTTTATGAAGCTACTTATAAACTGTGTATAGGTGACAAGTGTCAGATAAATAAATAACCTTCCCCACTTTCCTGCCTTAGGAAGATCAGGCAATCAAGGGGGCTTTCCCCACACCCTACCCCAAAAATCTCTTCAGCTCCTGACTGGAGGGAGAAGAGGGAGCAGCACATAGCATTTTGACAAGCTAGGAATGGGGAACAGAAAGGGCCTGGCACCTCAGCCACTCTGCTCCCTCCCCTCCTGTGAGAAGTGGGTCAGCAACTCTGCCTACCCTTTGCATCTGCAACACTGGGTTGAGAAAGGGGTGAAGAATCCTTGTAGTGTCCCCTAACCCCACAGTCCTGGGAAGGGGAGAAGAACTCCTGAACCTGCAGAGGTGCACTGAGGGTAGATGTAGGAAAGTTCAGGTGGGTGCTCAGGGGCAGAATTAATAGCTGGGCTTAGGGATGGGCAGATATGAAGCTAAGGAGCTTGGGACACAGAATTAATGAATTAGAATGTTGGAGTTTAGGGAGAAACTAGAAGCTTGGCCTCATCTGGCAGCATTTTGTACAAAGATGTGTAACTTGGGGGGAGAGGGTCTGAAGTGGCTCATGATTGTGAGTGCCTACCTCGGGTCAGGCTGTCAGGAAACAGGGCAGACACTCCAACTTCTGATCCATTCGAAAACTAGTTTTCACCAACCCAATAACAAACATGAACTCCAGGATCCCTATAACACTCTTACCATAGGTTTCAGAGTAGCAGCCGTGTTAGTCTGTATTCGCAAAAAGAACAGGAGTACCTGTGGCACCTTAGAGACTAACAAATTTATTTGAGCATGAGCTTTCGTGGGCTACAGCTTATTTGAGCATAAGCTTTCGTGGGCTACAGCCCACTTCTTCAGAAGTGGGCTGTAGCCCACGAAAGCTTATACTCAAATAAATTTGTTAGTCTCTAAGATGCCACAAGTACTCCTGTACTCTTACCATAGAGTCAGAGACAGTCCCCTTGGGATCTCCAGTCTACCTTGCCACCCAGGCAAGCTGGGCTTAGTGATAAATGGTCACTTGCACCAAATATCACAAAATATTCAGATTGCTCCCAGTCCCATTTGCCCCAGATCAGCTGTACCCTAGATCTTACACTAAAGACAACCCTTGTAGCCAATCCTGTAATAAATTATTTAAAGGTTTATTAACTAGGAAAAAGAAATGAGAGTTATTTACAGGTTAAAGCAAGCAACCATATACACACAAATGAGATACCTCTATGGTTCCTAAAGAAGACAATGATGAGGGAATCTGGCAATTCAAAATGTCTTTAAGAGTGGACTCAGGTGTAACCGCTGGGCTCTCTGCATTAATTTAATGTATCTGGCCCTGTGAGAGTGCAGACAGCAAAGAGATGAAAAATTCTCTTGTGACTCTATTTTATCTCTTATATTTAGTCATCCAATCTATGCACGTACCATTTCCAAAATGTGATCGGACCATTCACCAATAATTTGTGTTGCTATGTTCCTTAGTGGCCTGTTTAATCTTTATACACCTCCTGAATGGGCTGTGGAGACGATTCCTGGGCCTGGGTTCACAAATTCAGAGCAAACATTTTCAAAGTTAGAAAGTAAAACTTACATATTTCCTTATAGCATGGACTACAAACATTACAAGTGAGATTCATGGATGCAGCAATTTACAAGCATTTCATAGAATCTAAACTCTAAATACATTCTTATAAGACTAATACATATGTTGAACAAAACTAACCTACACGCGCACTGGTCTGGTTTCCAGCTATGAGGCTGTCACTTCTTAGCTAACACATATGGCCTTGGCCAAAGCTGGTGCAGGATCACTTTACTGCATAAATTTGAGGGCATTGGCAACACTGCCTCACACACTCAGGCGGGGGAAGGATGGGAGGGGTTCAAAAATCACCAAAACCACACTATAATAGAAAAGAATCCCAAGGCCGCCTAGAGGGGGTGGCAAGTGGGAAAATTTGCCCCAGGCCCCAGGCTCCGCAGGGGCCCCCACAAGAATGCCCGAGGCTCCCTCGCCAGCGTGGCCCGACCCCACCTCTGCCGCTCCCGGAGCCTCAGCGCATCCAGCAGCGTCCCGGACAGCTTCAGCATGGCTCCGGCGGGGGCCCTGAGCTCCGCCCTGCTCAGAGTCGCGCGGTCAGGGGGCGGGGCTGTGAGCTCTACGCCGAGTGGAGGAAGCTCAAGCCCCGCTGGAGCTCACGGCCCTGCCCCCTGACCACACATCTCTGAACGGGGCAGAGCTCAGGGGTCCTGCCTGAGCCACGCTGCTGCTGTCAAGGGAAGCAGCTGGATGCGCTGTGGCTCCGGGTGAGGGGGGAAGCCGGGGTTGGCTAAGGGGCAGGGAGGGGGCAGAGGTTGAGGAGGACAGTCAGGGGACAAGGAATGGAGGAGTTGGATTGTGGGCGTTCTGGGGGTCTATCAGGACTCAGCGGGGGGGGGGGTGGATAGGGGTCGGGGCAGTCAGGAAGCAGGGGTGGGGTCCCGGGGTGGGGGGGTGTCTGGGGGATGGTGAGGGGGCAAGGAGCAGGATGGGTTGGGGATTCTGAGGGGGGCGGGTAGTCAGGGGACAGGAAGTGGGTGGGGATCAGATAGGTAGCAGGGCCAGGCTGTTTGGGAGGCACAGCCTTCCCTACCCTAAACCTCATTCAGCAGTTTGAGGCTTCCAGAAGAGCCAAGCTGTTAGCTTTTCCATTAGGGCTAGCATCCCTTTCACTTCTCAAATGCCAAATTATAGTCTATATTTAATTTCAGTGCCATAAGGAGATTCATTTAAAATTAGCCACTGGGGGAGGGATCACATGAGAAGAGCAATATCCTTCCCAACCAAGGGAAACCCCCCTCTCCTGCATTCCCTGAGGCTTCCAAGGGGTTAATTCAGTGGTTCTCAAACTTTTGTACTGGTGACCCTTTTCACATAGCAAACCTCTGAGTGTGACCCCTCGCCTTATAAATGGAAAACACTTTTTTATATATTTAACACTATTATAAATACTGGAGGCAAAGCAGGATTTGAGTAGAAATGACAGCTCACGACCCCCAGTTTGAGAACCCCTGGGTTAATTTAATTTTAGCACCCTGTGTCCATTCACATGCATGTGCTATTTTGAGCATTTCAGTTTTCACAACATAGGCTCATCCCAGATATTGGAACAAGCTCAAATGCTCAGTTTGTGGAGTATGTACGTAAGCTATACTAAAGACAAACCCACAGTAACCATCTCCAGTTTGTGAGGGACCCCATGGAGCCAGTCTCTAGGAGACAGATAAATGCATGGAGGTTAAGTCCATTAATTAGCCAGGATGGGTAAGGAATGGTGTCCCTTGCCTCTGTTTGTCAGAGGGTGGAGATGGATGGCAGGAAGGAGATCACTTGATCATTGCCTGTTAGGTTCACTCCCTCTGGGGCACTTGGCATTGGCCATTGTCGGTAGACAGGATACTGGGCTGGATGGACCTTTGATTTGACCCAGTATGGCCATTCTTATGTTCTAAGCTAAATGAACCCAAAGTTATGGAGACAGGTAAGAGTCAAGGAAGCCAGCAGAGTATCAGAAACCTGGAAAAATCTCTGCCTGGATGGGCTCAGACATTTGATCACAAGCTGAGGTGATTCCAAAGTTTTGGATTTTTTTTAAGCAGAATTTTTTATTGTTTCTTTAAACAATCTAACACAGCAAGCAGCATATAGTTGGCCACACATTTCTGAAACCCCAAATCATATTCAGATTTTGGCAGACTTATTTCAGCTTTTCAATTAAAAAAAACACAACAAATTTTGAAGGAAAGCAGACATTGTCTGTGATTTTTTTTCTGCTTTTTAAAAACCCCTAGTTTTTGATCCAAAAAAAGTTTTGGCGGAAAATATTTGTCCAACCGTTTTAATGAGCTTTAGTGCCTTTTAGCACTAGCTGATACTGAGAACCAGTGATACCTTGTAAAGAAGTTTTCTCAAAACAGGGTTTGTGCCGAGATGCGGAAGGTTTATTTTTCCCAGGGCCATCCATGGGAGGGGGAGCAAGTGGGGCAATTTGTCCCGGGCCCCACAGGGGCCCCCACGAGACTATATTATTGTATAGTATTGCAACTTTTTTTATGGAAGGGCCCCTGAAATTGCTTTGCCCCAGGCCCCTTGAATCTTCTGGGCGGCCCTGAGGAATCCTCATGATTTGGCAGGGGCAGGCAAGCGATGTTTCACTCATGATATTTGAACTGTTGGGGTCTGTCTCTGTTCTGTTCCTGGGGTGGTGCAGCTACATACAGATCCTTTACACAGGACAGACTATAAGGTTACAGTCTTCTAGCCCCATTTTTATGGGTGGCAGCATCTCCCACAGCCAGTTGTATTAGAGGGCCTTGCTTTGGCTCCTCTTCCACTGGCAGGACCAGAGCTTGAGCTGTAGGTATAGGCGTTAATTCATTCTCTGTCTCTCAGACACATGCTCATGTATATAAACATACCCAATGTAAGAACGGGATTATTTGGACAGAATGTTATTGCTGCAATTTGCTTACAACCTGACAAACTGATTTTGCCTGACAGAATAGCAATATCTAACCCAGCCCTTCTTTCTGACATTATCTACATTGTCTGAGACTAAATTATGCTTTACATTACGTGAATCTGGGAAAGAAACATTAATACAGAGAGTTGCCCTTCATTCAGAACAGGAGAGATAGGCGTGTGTGTGAATTTTTGGGGTGATTTCATATGAACTAGACTGTGCAAAGAGTTTATTATGTCTTGTACTGAACAATCGTATAACACCATCTTGGATTTCCTTAAAATTCTTATAGCCTGACTTTCAGAGGTGCTGTGTGCTGGCAGCTGCCAGTGACTTCAAGGCTCAGCACCTTTATAACTCAGGCAATTAACTGTTATTTAAACAGAAAGAATCTCCAAGCACACAACGATCAAAACAGACTTCTATCTTCCAAGCATTCAGGGGCTGCTGAAAAGCAGCTATTATTGTCTACAAATGGTAGCTAGAACATTGGTTCTAACATTCCCTCACCCCTGCAACCTGATGCTTACAAACCAGTAAAATGTAGGAGTCATCTGGTATTCCTCACTTCCTGTATGCTCACAGGAAATGAACTCCCTTCAGATATCTGTGACAATCCACACTGCGATTGCAGCTCGGGTAGATATATCAATGCTAACTTTACCTGTGCCAGCATTGCTAAAAATAGGAATGTAGACATGGCCACACAGGCTTCTGTGTGACCTGTACAAGCCTGCTGGGGATTCGAGGTGCACACTTGCTTTAGGGTGACTAGAAGTACCGATTTTATAGGGACAGTCCCTATTTTTGGGTCTTTTTCTTATATAGGCTCCTATTACCCCCCACCTCCTGTCCCGATTTTTCACATTTGCTGTCTGGTCACCCTGACTTGCTTTGCTAGCCACATTGCAGTGTAGACATACACTTTAACCATTAGACTAAAAATATTATGAAATTGTATTTATCACTCTCTTAATATAGTAGTTTGCACTTTCAAAGCACATTACTTTCAAGAGCTGGTCTTGCTATTCCGTTCTGGCTCTGTAATCGACAAGTCAAGTGCTAAATACTCATCTCTCTTGAGGTTAGTTTGACCTTTCCCATTTTGAATCTCATTAAAGGAGAAACAAACTAACTCCCTGCCAGAAGCTTGATCCATTCAGAGGCCTCTGGTCAGGAATTAATTTGTTTCACTACTTTGTTAAACTAAACTGGAAAATGAACTAAGTACACAAATGAAATTGGGATCACAAAAATTCATGACAGCCTCAGGAGAGGCATTTAGTTTAGGACAGGAGCTGTGGATGGTAGACCAAGTAAGGTTCCAAGGTGTTTAAGGTGAAAAGTGACTGTTAAAAATTGCATGTAGAATTTCATAGTGCTCCCTAGATTCCAGGTCATACCAAAGATTTTTTTTTCCTATTTGCCCTGGAAACTCAGCTTGGGATCTTAAATATAAGCTGGTTTCATTCCTCCTCATGCATCCTCTGCAGTAATAAAGCTTCTCAATCAGAACTCAGTTTAGTTTTGCAGATGATGCATGACTCAGAATGGAATCCTGCTCACTCACACATAGCCGTGCTGTTTCTGAAGGGCAAACAGGAGGGAAAAACAAACAAAACAATAAAAACGTACCTTGCTCAGCAAAGTAAGCGGATGTGACTCTGAATACGTGTAGGAAGCAAGTGCCATTTTCACATACTCATTTTTTGTGGTAGAATCTACAAGAAAAATACATGAATAACTTAAGGTTTATATTGCTAAACTAACACAGGGTGGCAGCATTTCAGCACATTTTTCTAAAGTTGGGAAAGGCATTTATTGAGCAAACAGTCTAGTGAAATACTGAGAGGCTGAGGGCCAAAGTGATCAGATGGGAGTGGTAAGGAGGGGAAACTTGTAATAGCTTTCAGTTAATCTATAGACTAGGATATTAGGAGAGCAGCATGTTGCACTATTATGCGAAATCAGTTCAAGTAAACAGTATTTGACTCAGTTCTCTGCTGTATTGCACTATGTGAAGGAAGCTTCACAGGTGAGTAAAGCTTATGGAAAGTGAATGTTAAACCTTTCTGCTAGTGAGCCACACTAGCTGTACAGTTGAAATAATTCTTCCCTGTGCAAAGGGGTGAAATTACTCTGGCTGACTCTGAGACATGGAAGGGGTGTGAATAGGAAAAATTGGCAGTGCATTGATTATTTTCCTGCCAGGTGCATATAATGGGTAATCAGTTAGTTTTGACTAGAGCAGACATGAGGCTGCTCTAATCTGAAGTGCAAACCTGATATGTTGATACCTTGCTCATTATCAGCACCTAGCAATGCATTATGCTCCAGTCTGACCTTCACCTGCTCCCTCCTGAGGCCCCTCTGATGAAACAGATGTTAATTTTCATGTTTCCCTTTGTGGATTGACTTTTATTGTTGTTGTTTGTTAAGATTATTGCCCAAATATAAGCCATGGAAATGGCAGTCTCTTGGCCTTTAACTAAAGTGGAGGATTCATCAAATGTAATTCTCTGGGGAATTTTGGATGTCTGACTCTTCATTCTGAATCAGAATGAAACCATTTTGGGGAAAGTGAAATTTCCAATGGGAGAGAAATTCCAGTTTGTGTCCAGCTCTGGTCCTTGCCCTGAAGTGCTTTCAATCTACAGAGACAAGCCAAAGGGTGGCAGAGAAATTAGTGAAGTGCCTTTCAGTAGCAGATCTGGCAATAGATCTGGTCCACCACCTCTCTGCCCTTACCATGCTGCCTCTCTGGCATTGGCCTTAGGGAACTACTTGTGCCAATTTCACATGCAGAATACTGGGATCCTTTTTACTCATTTACTACTCTCCAAATTCCCCAAATAGCAGTGACAGGACCAGCAGTTCAGGGATTATAATATCTCTGTGAGCCTCTGAGCCAAAGACAAAGGAATGAACAAAAGGGTCTGAGGGAGATGTGTGTAGCTGTGAAACCTGCACCATTGCCCTATCCCAGGACTTAAAATCAGCCCTGTATCAGATGACTGGTGGACAGC
This sequence comes from Gopherus flavomarginatus, assembly GCF_025201925.1. Lineage (NCBI taxonomy): Eukaryota > Metazoa > Chordata > Testudines > Testudinidae > Gopherus > Gopherus flavomarginatus. The sequence continues at coordinate 73,295,723 of NC_066617.1, forward strand.
TTATATAACTGTCGTAAACAGATAGTTAAGGGTTAATAGAACAGGAGTACTTCATGTCTCTTTTGACTGTAAAGGGTTAACAAGTTCAGTGAGCCAGGCTGTCACCTGACCAGAGGACCAATTAGGGGACAGGATTCTTTCAAATCTTGAGGGAGGGAAGTCTTTGTGTTTGCTGTTAGTTTTTGGTGGTTGTTCACTCTGGGGGCTCAGAGGGACCAGACGTGCAACCAGGTTTCTCTCCAATCTCTCTGATACAGTCTCTTATATGTCCAGAATAGTGAGTACTGGGTAGATAAGGCGAGTTAGGCTTATGTTTGTTTTCTTTATTTGCAAATGTGTATTTGGCTGGAAGGAGTTCAAATGTGTATTTTGCTGAAAGGATTTTAATTTGTACTTGTATACTTAGGCTGGGAGGGTATTCCCAGTGTCTATAGCTGAAAGACCCTGTAACATATTCCATCTTAAATTTACAAAGATAATTTTTACTGTTTTTCTTTCTTTAATTAAAAACTTTTCTTGTTTAAGAACTTGATTGTTTTTTTTTATTCTAGTGAGACCCCAGGGGACTGGGTCTGGATCCACCAGGGAATTGGTGGGGAGAAAGTAATCCTGACACAGAGAGAAAATTAACCTTTCTGTCTCAGGGAGAGTCTGGGAGGGGGAGAGAGAAGGAAGGGGGGAAGGTGAATTTTCCTCTGTGTTTTAAGATTCAAGGAGTTTGAATCACAGTGATCTTCCAGGATAACCCAGGGAGGGGAAGCCTGGTAGAGGCAACGGTGAGGGAAAGGGTTTACTTTCCTTATGTTAAGATCCAGAGGGACTGGGTCTTGGGGGGGTCCCCGGGCAAGGTTGGGGGGACCAGAGTGTACCAGGCACTGGAATTCCTGATTGGTGGCAGCGCTACAAGTACTAAGCTGGTAACAGAGCTTAGAGGAATTCATGCTGGTACCCCATCTTTTGGAGCTAAGGTTCAGAGTTGGGGGTTATACCATGACAGTAACACTGATTTTTTAAAAAAAAAAAAAAAAGCTCCAGCGGCAATCCTGGCAATTACAGGCCAGTAAGCCTAACTTAAACTGTCAGGCAAATTGGTTGAAACTATGGCAAAGAACAAAATTATCAAATATAGTTGAACATGATATTTGGGGAAGAATCAACAAGGCTTTTCTAAAGGGAAATCACGCCTCACCAGTCTAATACAATTCTTTGAGAGTATCAACAAGCATGTGGACAAGGATGATCCAGTGGATATAGTGTATTTGGACTTTCAGAAAGCCTTTGTTCAGGTCACTCACCAAAGGTTCCTAAGCAAAGGAAGCAGTCATGGGATAAGAGGGAGGTCCTCTTATGTAGAAGTAACTGGTTAAAAATAGGGGGGAAAGGGTAAGAATATTGGTTTTTGCAGTGGAGAGAGGTAATAGCAGGGTCCCCCAAGGATCTGTATGACAACCAGTGCTGTTTAACATATTCATAAATGAGCTAGAAAGGAGAGAGAAACAGTGAGGTGGCAAAGTTTGCAGACAACACACAATGACTCAAGACAGTTGAGTCAAAAGCAGACTGTGAAGAGTTACAAAGGGCTCTCACAAAACTAGGCTGCAGCAGTCAAAAAAGTTAACACCTTTTAGGAACCATTAGGAAAGGTATAGATAATAGGACTGAAAATATCATACTGCCACTATATGAATCTATGGTATGGCCACACCTTGAATACTATGTGTAGTTTTGGTTGTATTAGAATTGGAAATGGTACAGAGAAGGGCAACAAAAATGATTAGGGGTATGGAACAATTTCAATATGAGGAGAGATTAGAAAGATCAGGACGGTTCAACTTAGAAAAGAAACAATTAAAGGGGATATGATAAATATCTATAAAATCATGAATGGTGTGGAGAAAGTGAATAAGGAAGTGTTTTTTACCCCTTCACGTAACACAAGAACCATGGGTCACCAATGAAATTAAGAGAGAGTAGATTTAAAACAAACATATGGAAGTACTTCTTCTCACAAGGCACAGTCAACCTGTGGAACTCATTGCCAGGGAATGTTGTGAAGACCAAAAGCATAACTGGGTTCAAAAAAGAATTAGATGAGTTCATGAAGGATAGGTCCATCAATGACTATTAGCCAACATGGCCAGGGATGCAACCCAATACTCTTGATGTTCCTAAACCTCTGACTTCCAGAAGCTCAGAGTGCACAATGGGATGGATCATTCAATAAATTGCCCTGTTTTATTCATTCCAACTGATGTTGTGCCAGATCAGGGGTCTCAAACATGCAGCCCACGGGCTGCATGCAGCCTGCGGGGCTCTTGTGTGTGGCTCGCCAAGCTCCCCGTGCCCCCTCGTCCCTCTGCCTACCCACAAGATTGCCCCCTGTGGTGTTGCAAGCCCCACACCACTGTCTGAAGCAGCTGGCAGCATGCCCCTTCAGTCTGGAGGGGGAGGGAGAAGGAGGCAGAGGGCTCCTGCATTGCCTCCCAGGCACCACCCCCTGCAGCTCCCATTGGCCGGGAACAGGGAACCATGGTCAATGGGAGCTTTGTGGGAGGTACCTAGAGGAGCGGCAAGAGCAGCAGACAAATGGAACCCTGAGCCCCCTCCCAGGGGCTACAGGGACAGGGTTCCAGCTGCTTCCTGGAATGGAGCAGCGCGGGGCCAGGGCGGGCGGGCAGGCAGGCAGGAAGCCTGCCCTGGCCCCGGTGCACGCCACTGCCACCCTGGAGCCGCTCTAGGTAAGTGGTGCCGGGCTGGAGCCCGCTCCCTGCACTCCAACTTCCTGCCCTGAGCCCCCTGCCACATCCCACACCCCAACCCTCTGCCTTGAGCTCCCTGCCACATCCCGCACCCCTCCTGCACTCCCTGCCCTTAGCCACCTGCTGCATCCCTCACCTTCTTGCATCCCACCCATCAACTCCCTGCCCTGAGCTCCCATCGCACTCTGCACCCTTTCTGCACCCCCTGGGGGCAGCATTGGGGTGAGGACTTCAGGGAAGGGGTAGGAAGAGGTGAGGCAGGGGCAAGGCCTAATGGAAGGGGTGGAGTGGGGGCAGGGCCAGAGGCAGCGAGGAGGAGTGTCAGTGATGCTGCCCTCGGTTCAATGCACTAATCCTCATGTAGCCCTCATGGTCATTTGAGTTTGAGATCTCTGAGCTAGGTGGACCATTGGGCCAACCCAGCGTCACCATTCTTATGTTCTTGAAGATTGTGAGGTTACTCAGATACAAAAGTAATGGGATCCTTATAACTAGATAGATAGCATGCTTAAACTGTTTAAATGGTAAAAGAGACAGACAGTAGTCATGTAGAAAGACAGCAACCTGATGGAAAGGTTGCTTGGAAATGTCATTAATGTAACATTGCTCTCTTTAAATGAATTTGGAAAGCTCATGTGATGCATCAGCTCATTCTCTGCCAGCTTCTGAGAGCTAGTTTAGCCATTAATTCTTTACATAGACTCATAGACTTTAAGGTCAGAAGGGACCATTATGATCATCTAGTCTGACCTCCTGCACAAAGCAGGCCACAGAATCCTACCCATCCACTTCTATAACAAACCCCTAACCTATGTCTGAGTTATTGAAGTCTTCAAATTGTGGTTTGAAGACCTCAAGCTGCAGAGAAGTGCAGTGGAAGTGACCCATGCCCCACGCTGCAGAGGAAGGTGAAAAATCTCCAGGGCCTCTGTCAATCTGCCCCAGAGGAAAATTCCTTCCCTACCCCAAATATGGCAATCAGCTAAACCCTGAGCATGTGGGCAAGACTCACCAGCTAGCACTCAGGAAAGAACTCTCTGCAGTAACTCCCATCCCATCCCATCCCATACCACTGGGCATACTTACCTGCTGATAATCAAAGATCAATTGCCAAAATTAATTACTAAAATTAGGCTATCCCATCATACCATCCCTTCCATAAACTTATCAAGTTTAGTCTTAAAGCTAGATATGTCTTTTGCCCCCACTCCTCCCCTTGGAAGGCTGTTCCAGAACTTCACTCCTCTAATGGTTAGAAACCTTCGTCTAATTTCAAGTCTAAACTTCCTAGTATCCAGTTTATACCCATTTGTTCTTGTGTCCGCATTGGTACTAAGCTTAAATAATTCCTCTCCCTCCCTAATATTAATCCCTCTGATATATTTATAAAGAGAAAGCATATCCCCCCTCAACCTTCTTTTGGTTAGGCTAACCAAGCCAAGCTCTTTAAGTCTCCTTTCATAAGACAGGTTTTCCATTCCTTGAATCACCCTAGTAGCCCATCTCTGAACCTGTTCCAATTTGAATTCATCCTTCTTAAACATGGGAGACCAGAACTGCACACAGTATTCCAGATGAGGTCTCACCAGTGCCTTATATGACGGTACTAACACCTCCTTATCTTTGCTGGAAATACCTAGCCTGATGCATCCTAAAACTGCATTAGCTTTTTTAATGGCCATATCACATTGGCGGCTCATAGTCATCCTGTGATCAACCAATGCTCCAAGGTCCTTCTCCTCCTCTGTTGCTTCCAACTGATGTGTCCCCAATTTACAACTAAAATTCTTATTATTAATCCCTAAATGCATGACCTTGTACTTTTCACTATTAAATTTCATCCCATTACTATTACTCCAGTTTACAAGGTCATCCAGATCTTCCTGTATGATATCCCTGTGTTAGCAATACCTCCCAGCTTTGTGTCATCCGCAAACTTTATTAGCACATTCCCGCTTTTTGTGCCAAGGTCAGTAATAAAAAGGTTAAATAAGATTGGCCCCAGAACTGATCCCTGAGGAACTCTACTAGTAACCTCCTTCCAGCCTGACAGTTCACCCTTCAGTATGACCCGTTGTAGTCTCCCCTTTAACCAGTTCCTTATCCACCTTTCAATTTTCATATTGATCCCCATCTTTTCCAGTTTAACTAATAATTCCCCATGTGGAATCAAGTCAAATGCCTTACTGAAATGGAGGTAAATTAGATCCACTGCATTTCCTTTGTCTAAAAAAATCTATTACCTTCTCAAAGAAGGAGATCAGGTTGGTTTGGCACGATCTACCTTTTGTAAAACCATGTTGTAATTTGTCCCAATTACCATTGACCTCAATGTCCTTAACTACTTTCTCCTTCAAAATTTTTTCCGAGACCTTACGTACTACAGATGCATGGTGCATAATTTAAACCTGATTAAGTCACAGTGAAGTTTTATTCAATCCTTGAGAGTTTATTTAAATATAGAACACATGGGTAGTGCAGATTTCAAAGGACATTTGAAAACTCATAAATAAAATCCAATTGTGATAGATTCTTAAAAATATGTGTTAATCAGGCTATGGAATCTTCTATAATGATCACCTCTTATCTCCCACCTCCCTCTGCATATTTACAGGAAGATGCAGGAGGGAGAGATATGAGGATATATTAGCATCGGGGAAAGGAAGTTTAATCTGTAACATCAGATATAATTGCAGGTCAAAACAATGACAGTTCCATTTTTACAAAGCTGTTCTTGTTCAGAACTGTTTACTGACACACTGTATATTCTAGTACAGTAGCACCAGGAAAAAGGAAGAGGTATGAGGCATTGAATAGAGAAGGAGTAACTACCCCTGTATGTGTTTTGAAAAGTCAACAGCTTCCTCTTTCTAGTTTCGAAGTTCTTTTTGCCAGTGTGAGTTGTCATTCCTCACGCTGTGAGCAGGGAGGGTTCAGAATCTTTCCTGATACTGAGTGGTAACTATTGCCACAAGTAGCCCTGTTAACGTCAATGGGGCTGCTGTCGGTGAGGGTGGTGGAATCTGCCCTATTATTGGCATGAACCTAGAGCTGGTAATATCTTACTTATCAGTGAACAAATGAAAGAAAACATTTTTATCTGAGCCCATAGTACATCTATTTCATCTCTGGTTTCCATGGGCTGAATTGTTCCATTAAAGCATGGTAGGGTGCGGGGTAGAGCCATGCTGCCCCAGTAGGACTCATGGAGCGGCTTGTGAGTGCAACCACTGAACCAACACTTCTGAGGGTAGCCCACTTTCCCTGTCTGTGCCCCTCCTGCCTCCTCTCCCCCAGGCAGAATAGGGGATGGAACATGACTAGTGTTACCAGATAGCAACTGTGAAAAAACAGGACAGGGGGTCGGGGGTAATAGGTGCCTATATAAGAAAAAGTCCAGAAAATGAGACTGTCCCTTTAAAAATGGGATATTTTGGTCACCCTAGACATGACCCTTCCCTATATTAGCTGTCTTGACCTTCAGGAGATGCTAGTATGGAACTGACCCTGCATCCAGGACAGGACTTGGTGTAGCTAAAGTGCCTGGCCACTGGCCAAGAGCACTGGAGGGGAGGTTGTCCTTGTACCCCCCCCACACCCCTTCACCTTATTCCCCTACTTAAGGGCCACCACCCTCTGGCCCTTTGATTGGCAAGTGTCAGCCTCTTCATTGTATGAAATAACTTTACCTATGAAATTAAACTGTAAAATCAGACAAAACACCTGAGTCAGAATTCACTTTTAAAAATATACTTGGTTTCTACTATATTTGCTATGGAAACAAAATGATAGTTTTCATTGATTACTTGTATTAAAGGAAAGGCCAGCTGCTGGCTTTATTTATAAAATTTACTGAAGCTTCTGTGACAACTTTCTCTGCTTTTCATAAAATGTATTTAGAGAGTGCTAATTAAAAAGCAATAACTTTCGCTCCCCTACATGCCAGCAGCAACTTATACAATAATGCAGTGCCTTTTTGCTCAGACTGTTGGCCCTTCAGACAGTAATTTTTCTAACCAAAAGCACTATGTATGTTGAATAACATGGAACCCACTTCACAAAAAGAACAGTGTCTCCAAGAGGTCTATAAATTAAACAGATTTTGATCTCCTTTTTCTTTGTAAACAGCTTGAATGCAATAGGAAACTCTGCACTATGTTCCTTGTTTAAAAATGTATGAATGGCTTGATTAATGGTTCATTCTAGACAAGTGAAAAATATGATTTGGGAGGGGGGCATACCAAGTGCAGAAGGATATTGGCATTCTTTGGGAAAGGATTTGTTTGCTCCACACTTAACCTAGCTGGTTAAAAGTAATTGCAATCATTGGTTTCAAGTCATATATGATTTTGTATTGTCTTTTCCCCTGTTCTGGTTTGTTCTAAATTGTTAGCAAGTTTACACTGTGTGTGTGTGTGTGTGTGTGTGTGTGTGTGTGTGTGTGTGTGTGTGTGTGTGTGTGTGTGTGTGTGTGTGTGTGTGTGTGTGTGTGTGTGTATTTACCTGTGCAATCTGTTGATCTGGCAACCTATCATAATTTAAGTGTATCCTTTGTATTGCTCAAAGGGCCACATTATGACTAGGACTATGTGCCTTCATGTGCCATCCCCCCTAATACTGTTATGAGGACTACTCTACACTTGGGTCTCAGTCCTTTACTCCTACTCTAGAGCAGGGGAACAGAGAATGGGCATAGCCTTTATTGCAACCGCTCCCAACGAATGCACTGGCCAGCCCAGGGCAAGTAGTAATTGGCTGCTGGCTTACCCCAACAGGAAATTCCTATGGCCCCGGAGCAAAGAGACAGCCTGGGAGACTTGTACCTTAGAGTGTGCTTGAGGCCCAGTAGCTCCTGGGAATCTTCCTGGGTGGTGCAACTGATGCACCACCCTTGCTAAAGGAACAGTCTATCTTGAAGTGAATACATTCAAGCAAATCCATTTCAGGAGTGGGGCATTTCTGTAGATAAAGTGAGAGGCAAATAATAGGAACTAACCTCATTTAAATCTTCCGAAGTTGGATAATCAATCTGAGAAAGCTAAACTAGCACACACACAAAAAAGTCCCTGTTTCATTCTCCCAAACACGTCTTGTTTATACCAGCAAAGCTGGACAGTCAGGGCTAGATTCACAAAGGGATTGAAGCACTTAACTGCCACTTTAGGTAGCTACATTTCAGAATCAGCCACCACAAAACCCCCGCTCATCTGCTGCTGAACTTCTAAAGTAACTCAGCACCTAATTTTTTTCAGTAGAAGTTCCCTGAGTTCCTGTGGTTGTTTCTGGACATGTGCACGGTTGCCTCACTCTAGGCACCAGATGCTTGACTCCCAGTGTGATGCATGAACCAGAAGAGGACAGGTGTTCTTCCCCTAACTTGCCTGTGGGGCCCTATATGCTAGGCAGGCTCAGGGACCCGCTGAACAGATGGGCCCTGCAGGCAAGCTCCTAATTTCTCAGGGCCAGAAGGAATAATTAGTTATTAATCATTCAAGGCATATCAGTCCCACATATCCCTTACACTGTCTCAAAGATGGGTTTGTATAACTACCTGTATGAAGTACATGGCTATATGTGTGACACCATTTACCCATACATTCTCCACCCTCGCTGGGTCCCAGAGCTCAGGCTCCAGCCCTAGCCTGAATGTCTACACTGCAGTTTTTCAGCTCCAGAGCCAGAGTGTCACAAGCTTGAGTCAGGTGACCCAGGCCAGCTGCAGGTTTTGTATCCCTGTGTAGACATACACTTATAGATCAGGGACTCAGCATCTTTCCTTTAATGCCTAAGGGCTAAATTGTGGCTTTGTCACAAATCCTGCACATGGAGCAATGTGGTCCCAGGAGAAGACTGTGAAGTAGATTATATCCCATAGAACTGACATATAGCTGATATAGTTAATTGTTGTCCTCCACCCTGTGACAGTCATCTCATCTGGATTTGGGAGGCATAATTATTACTATCTAAGAAATCAAGCAATCAACTGAAATCTGTTCCTTACCATGGAATCATCCTGGCTTATAAATCAATGTGGTTAGTGAATGAATTGTGTTCTAGTACATATTAAAGTCCGTAGCAACAAGTATGACAATGGTGGCTGCTGCAGGAGAGAGAATTGAAAACCTTTATTCCAAAATGTATGTACATTTAAGTAATTTTTTCTGTATACAGTGGGGTCAAATAACTCACATAGCAATTGGTTGTGAGAAAACATGAGGTACATGCACACCTAATCTTACCTTTTCCACCCCGCCATTATTCTGCCACCCAAAATTGGCAGACAAAGAAGGGAGAGGCCTTCCTTATATCCTTATAATGACATTGTGCTTTTTAGCAAACTGCCATGGGGATCAAATGGCAGGGGGAGCAAAGGTGTCCAGGATGGTAAGGGTTGGATTGTCAGTCCCACAGAGCAGCATTCCCTGCTTATAGGAAGGACAGCAGAGCAGCTGTAAGAAGATGTCCATTCACTGCCAAGGTATGACTACATTTAGGCAATTGTTAGTATTACTGATTCTTTGAATACTAAAAAATGTGATATGTGCCATTCAGAAATATACTAGGAAAATAGCATGGCCATTCCACAAAGAGCATACAGTATAGCTTGTCCAAATCCTGTATTGTTGATGGCAACAAACACTGAGGGCTGGATATGGAGGAAAGGGAGACAATGAGAGTGACAGTGCTCAGGGTTGTGAATGATATTGTGATCACTGTGATCCAATGTGTGTGTGTGTGTGTGTGTGTGTGTACAAAGTCACATACCTTCATAAGCAGACACTAATATATATATATATATATTGACTCATAGACTCATAGACTCGTAGGTCAGAAGGGACCAATATGATCATCTAGTCTGACCTCCTGCACAAAGCAGGCCACAGAACCCCACCCATCCACTTTTATAACAACCCCTAACCCAGGACTGAGTTATTGAAATCCTCAAAATTGGTTTGAAGACCTCAAGCTGCAGAGAATCCACCAGCAAGCGACCCATGCCCCACGCTGCAGGGGAAGGCAAAAAACCTCCAGGGCCCCTGCCAATCCACCCTGGAGGAAAATTCCTTCCCGACCCCAAATATGGCGATCAGCTAAACCCTGAGCATGTGGGCAAGACTCACCAGCCAGCACCCAAGAAGGAATTCTCTGCAGTAACTCAGTTCCCATCCCATCCAACATCTCCCCGCAGACCATTGAGCAGACTTATCTGGTGATAATCCAAGATCAATTGCCCAAATTAACCTATCCTATCATAACATCCCCTCCATATACTTATCAAGCTTAGTCTTGAAGCCAGAAAAGTCTTCTGCCCCCACTACTTCCCTCGGAAGGCTGTTCCAGAACTTCACTCCTCTAATGGTTAGAAACCTTCGTCTAATTTCAAGTCTAAACTTCCTTATATCCAGTTTGTACCCATTCGTCCTCGTGCCTACATTAGTACTAAACTTAAATAATTCCTCTCCCTCCCTAACGTTAACCCCCCTGATATATTTATATAGAGCAAGCATAGCCCCCCGCAGCCTTCTTTTGGCCAGGCTAAACAAGCCAAGCTCTTTGAGTCTCCTTTCATAAGGCAGGTTTTCCATTCCTCGGATCATCCTAGTAGCCCATCTCTGGACCTGTTCCAGTTTGAATTCATCCTTCTTGAACATGGGACACCAGAACTGCACACAATATTCCAGATGGGGTCTCACCAGCGCCTTATATAACGGTACTAACACCTCCTTATCCTTGCTGGAAATACCTCGCCTGATGCATCCTAAAATCGCATTTGCTTTTTTAACAGCCGTATCGCATTGGCGGCTCATAGTCATCCTGCTATCAACCAATACCCCAAGGTCCTTCTCCTCCTCTGTCGCTTCCAACTGATGCGTCCCCAACGTATATCTAAAATTCTTATTATTAATCCCTAAGTGCATGACCTTGCACTTTTTACTATTGTATTTCATCCTATTACTATTACTCCAGTTTACAAGGTGGTCCAGATCTTCCTATATATAAAACTTTACTTTTTTACCTTCTAAGCCTGATTCTCCTTCCTCTTACACCTTCGTGAGCAGCCCCATTGAAATCAGTAGAGTTACAGCTACATAAAACCATCCAACTCGTATACAAGTATGACTTCTATATATCCTGATAGCTGTGTAAGTATTTTATATCATTCTCTGTGGGAAAGCATCCAGTAACTTAATTAAGCAAAAATAAACTATTTGTTGACAAAATACGAATATGAAATCCACAGTATCCTACTTGCTTAATGAAATTTAATCATCCGAAGAAAGACACTAATGGTTTTCAAAACTCAGAATGCCAGAACTATGCTTTATTTTAAAAAGCAGGTGCAGCACTCTCTTCATAATTCCTATTCTGGTGACGGCACTACTTTGATACCGACAAAAGCCTTCATTCTCTGGCATCTTATGTAGAGAAGTATTTACGAGCTTGTTTTGCAAACACTTAGATAATGGGTCCATTTAAAATTTATGCTAGAAGGTTGTTTTTGGTTTTTGGTTTTGTTTTTACTCCTTTTTTACAGTTTGCTTTATTTAAATAAAGCTCTACATTTCATTATAAATACACAATTCGTTATGACAAGTTTGTGGAAATATTCCTTTCAAGTATTCACTGACACCACCAGTAAGCACTGTGCTGGTTCTTCTGTGAATGGCAAGTAAGATGCCTCCCAAAGTGCACTAGTAATAAAAGGTCATCACAGCAGTTCATTTACATTTCAGTCCCTGAAGTATTAGCAGGGGATGCTTCTAGCTGAAGCATTTGTCATTGGAATCGCATAAGCTCATTTATCTCCCAAAAGAGAATTTTGCTTGTTTTTCACAGTGAAGTGTTCTATTGAAAATGTTTGGCTGTTTTAAAAAGTATAGTGTCATTATTTCTTGTATCTTAAACATGAACATTTGCTGAGATAATTGATCTGCACAGGAAATAACACTCGGAAGCATACATGCCTATAATCTCCTTTATTAATCTGTCTGTACTTTTTCTAAGATGCTAGTTGTGATCTCTTTTTGAGTCATAGAATCCAAGTCAGTTGCTCCTAGGCAGTTGCTCCTAGGTCCTTTGAGTCACTGATTCAAATCCTGATGAGGACCATGGTGAATGGAAGTTATTACTGCCTGATAGGCAGGAAACTAGAGGTCCACAGCAGATTGTTTTGGCCTTCTGCATTCCTTACAGGTGATCTGTGAATTCTTAGACAGACAAGGTGGGTGAGGTAATATTTTAATTGGATATACTTCTGTTGATGAAAGAGACAAGCTTTCAAGTGCAAAGGTTGGTTTAAAAAAATACATTTTTAGACAATTCTTTTAGGGCCTGATCCAACTCCCATTGAAGTTAATAGAAACCTTTCACTTAACATCAGTGGAAATTGGATAACTGTTAAGAACATTGATAATGGAATGTGTAGTCTTCACTGACGAGAGGGGGACATTTTCTTGGATATGCGATGATCTGTAAGTTTGTCAAATTATTCAGGTTTTGTTAAATATGCTGTAATTAAAACTGATTCCTATGCAAAGCCTAGAAGAATACGTATAATGTGTATGATTATACTGCCAAATGGCTATTTAGCATACAATGGTATTTCTAAATAACTGATATGTAAAGTGTACATATAGTTAATTTCTCTAAATAACCCTCTATAATTCATTTATGGTTATGATGCAAAGTCTATTGATGCTATCCCAACCATGTCCATGCACCTTAAAGTACACATTTTAAGCTTTTTATTGGTACCAAAATAAAATATTTAATTGTTAGATAAAATGCTCAGTAGTCATTAGAACAGTCATTATAGGCACTATATGCAATAGATGCAGATCTAGACATTGAACTTCAATGTATCACAGAAATAAACTTAAAGAAAATAAAAAGTTAGAAGCTAAAGTGACTAAAAAGTACAGTAAAATATATAATCCTATCATAGGATGTGATATTGAGAGGGAGACAACCCTGGAAAGTCCCATCCTCATGAATAGCCTTTATCCATTTTGAGTAGTCTCATTGAAGTAAATGGGACCGCTCCTGTGGGTAAGGATTTGCAGGAACGGGCCTCTGTGTGACTTTTACTTATGCATATGCACTTATCATTCTTTTTCTTTGAAAATGTGTCACCTCTTCAGTGTATGAATTTAAGTTAAAAAGGCACTCCCATTGCTTCCGTTATTTTTTTTTCCTTTTTCTTTCTTCTTCACTTCCCCCATCTTTGGAAGCTTGCTAACAGCACACAGAAGCAATAGCAGGAGAGCTACTCTCACAGGGAATGCCTACACTGCAAGTGCAGGTGAGATTGCAGGACGAGGAGGCATACCAGTGCTAACTTTAAACGAGGCAGTGCAAGTAGCAATAGCAGTGAAGACACCATAGCACAGGCTAGCCACCCTAGTAGAAGCCCATTGGGGATCCTGGATACATACTTGGGTTTCTAGCATGCATTGAAATCTGTGCTACCACAGTCTGCACTACTATTGTAACCTGTGCTAGCTAGATTGAAGCTGACATGGGTATGCCTATCCATGCTACAATTACACGTTAACTTGCAATGCAGACCCCCCACAGTGTCATGAACAGAGAGTGGGAAATGACAGGGAGAGGATTTTGCTGCAACCTTCTCAAAATGCTCAGTTTCACCTAATAGACTGAATATTTCTCAATTTGAGCTTTGGTAAATCGTTTTATTAACCTGGGAGAGCTCTTTCTAGACACGTATCATCACTGTTGTTATCTAAAACTTATGAGGATTCGCTGACTCTGGGGTGGGTCTACTTCCATTTAGGATAAAAGGAGGTGACCCTGGCTAGGAGTTATATTCTTGTAATTGACGTTGCACAATAAGTACCCTTCAGATTTCTGAGATATATGGTTGATAATTAAATGTCTCTTTTGTTAAGTGTCTGATGTCCTTGCGTTTATAGGCTGAGCCAACTGATAGGATTTTAATTTGGGAGGTGAACATACTCCTGCACTTGTGTGTCCCAAAAGCAATATTCCTGCTTTAGGGATTTAAGCCACATATTTCTAAACCCAGTGTCTATGCTAATATACATGTGATAATTCTCTTTGGAAGCTCGCTGAGATTCTGGGCCAAACTGATGATGAAAATGGTGGTGCAAGTTTGGTAAAAATATAGAGGTGAGTTGGGATAAGTGCAAAGGAAGTGTAACTTGTGCTGATGTGGTATTTATTGGGTGGATAAAATTAACAGAATTCTACCCCAGTTTGATTTTCTGTTAGAACCAACTTCAGCCCGGTTGGAAGTAAGCACATCCGGTGGTTTTACCTGCTTATGTCAGAGCTTGAGAGTCCCACCTGGTGTAAGTTAAAGGGAAGGTGGGGCTTTGTTACTTTACTCTCCTGTTAATTGGGGACCTGCCAGTCCCATCTTTCTTGGTGTGTATGTGGCAATAATTTTGCCCACTCTCTATCAGTTTGGTGCAAGTTATGCTACTTTCCCACTTGCACTCACTCACCCTACTTGCTGAACAACATAAAATCAACAGGTAATTCGTATATCCACTTACATTGCAGATCATTTTTGGCTTATGGAAGTCACACCTGCTTAATCTAGGCTGCATCTAGCCTGGAAACTAAATGTAGGTGTGAATTTCTACCACTGTAAAGCAAGAGTAACTCCATTGGCTGCAGAGAAGTTATTTCTGATTTCCACTGGGGTTAGCATCGGAAGAAGACTCATGATGAAGGGAAAGGGAAAAGAAGGAAAATTAATGGAGGTCAGATTACTAATTTATCAGACATCTACTAATGAAAGCTAATAACGAAATATATTTCTCCCTGCCCAGAAGAATCTGACAAGCCTCACTCCCAGAATGTTATGCTTTCCACTGGAACTGCTCTGGAGAGGAGCTTCTTTCATATTGGCTTCTGTTTAGTAAGTTGTGTCCTCTACTGTAGCTAGTAGATGTCACATTTTTCAAGCCCTGTGCTCATTACCATTAGTGGGAGATCTTTTTTGCCATTGCGAGTCAAAGAACACTCTTATTTACAGAGCCATTAAAACAAAATCTCCTTGCAGCTGCTTCTGTTTAAACACATTTCTCTTTTTCACTTAAATAAAAATGTGAAAGGCTTTCCAGACTATATAGGTGTTTGTTGGACACTTAACAGTGCTGCCATTTGATATCCTATCTATTTTCAGTATTAACTGACAACAGATTACCAAAAAACAGCTGCTACTGATCAAAATGTATTGTTGGTAGTGGCCTATGTTTAGAAATCAGCAAGCAGTTTCAAAAGTGAAAATGTAAACGTTGCCCCCTCACTCCAGGTAACTTCTCTGACTGCTGAATTATATTCTTACCAGTGATTACCATGTCAACGAGATGGCAATTTGTAATAGTTCAAAGGGCTGATAGCAATAGCTTCCTACTGCTCTCAGTAGGGAAGGACTTGGAAATTCTGCAATATCATCATTAACTATTCTACAGCATACTGATGACTTTCACTCTCTGTGTTTTTGCCTCACTCAATTCCCATATGTGTTTTGCCTACAAAGCAGTACTGTAGGGGCTGTCTTAACATACTAGGAGTTATTCTTTCAGGTAGATATGAATGCCAGTAATTGTTCTATTGACTAGAAAAAGATATAAACACACTGCATCTGCTCCAGAGCCTACTGAATTCAATATGAGTTTTTCCATAGACTTCATTAAACTTTGGATCAGAACCTGCATTCAGTTTTTACTGAACAGTATTAAAACAGTATTTTACTGAAGTGTATAGCACCTACCTTGTATATTTCTTTATTGTAACTGTTCTGGCAATTTCCTGCAATATCCAGGACAAACCTTATTGAATTAAGTTTAGGTATCATTGTGGACCTGGGATTGTATGTACTTCTATGTGGGGAGGGGATCACAGCCTTCCGGGAACTAAGCACAGTTGGGGCTGGGTAAGGTTTTAACACCTGCAGAGAGCTACCACCCCCTGGAGAGAGGTTTGCATATACTAGTTCACATGGGGGCAAAAGGGGAGGAGATCCACACTCTGGAAGTGGAGCAGGGTGACTGGTGCAAGATGTGGGGGGAGCCATCTGGAGGTGGGGGTGGGGTAACTGGGGCAGAATGAAGGGGGAGAGCTGCATGCTGGGATAGGGTGTATGTGACTGGGATAGGATGGGGGGAAGCACCCCAGAGGCAGGGCACAAAGGAGGCTGAGAAGGAGGCCCCACCACCAAGTCCAGCCACCAGTCCTGCTCCTCCATGACGGACGCTTCAGGATCCTTCCCCCTGGGTGCTGGCCACTGGTTCCTCTCTCTGTCAGAGTCAGGCAGTTCCTGTATGCTCCTCCAGCTCTAGCGGCAGCCTCCTAGTGCAGAACGGAAGCTGAATGTGGACACTTACTCAGGTAACCAGACTTTTTTGGTATCCAGTCAGTAGTACTAGTCCCATTTTCAACCAGACTTTCTGGGTGAGAACTGGACACCTGGCAACCTTACCTGGGATGTGAACCTGTGGCTGAAAGGGAGAAGGGATTTGAATAGGAATCTTATATGACTCAGGAAAGTGCCATAATCACTGAGCTATAGGATATTCTGAGATGAGGCTCCCTCAGTCTCTCCTGTTGAAGCTGCTCCACTGTGGATAAATAATTAAATAGTCATTGAAGTAGGGGAACTGGACCCTAGGTCTCCCATCTTCCAGGTATGTATCCTAACTACCAGGCTATAGAATCATTCTCACTCTCTTTCTGGCCCCATGACCTTTTAAGTAAAGAGTACCAATGAGTCATTCTCCCCCTCCTCCCTTTTGTGTGGAGTGAGTCAGGGCCTAGCTTATTCTCACACCAAACAGCTTAGGTGCTGAAGCCACCTGACTCCAAGACACTTTCAGCTGTTGATCACAAGTGAAGATAGGTGCCTCCCTGAAGAATGGACATAGGCTCCAAACTCTGAGAGGAGCATTGTAGTGTGATCAGATGGACAGGAGTCAGAGTGCTCATGTTCCCTGGAGGAACTATTGTAAAGGGGATACCCACAGAATCATAGAATATCAGGGTTGGAAGGGACCTCAGGAGGTCATCTAGTCCAACCCACTGCTCAAAGCAGGACCAATCCCCAGATTCCTAAATGCCCCCCTCAAGGATTGAACTCTCAACCCTGGGTTTAGCAGGTCAATGCTCAAACCACTGAGCTATCCCTCCCCCATAAAGTAGGGAATATGGGGAGTTAGGTGGGAAGCAACTTAGCCTTATGGACAGAGTAGTGTACAGGGTTTAATAAAGTTGCACTTGTTCAGTTTAACCTGCATTAAATTTCACCCTTTGCAAATGAAACACGCATCTGTTTTTGACTAGTGTATGCTGTTCCCTGCCTAGTGTACTGACTTTTCTGTTCCCATTTTCAGAGGCCTACCTTAGGCTTTGTGAATCACAGTGATTTTTCAGGTTTCAGACTGATAGCCGTGTTAATCTGTATCAGCAAAAAGAACGAGAGTATTATGCCCAAGTAAATTTTAGTCTCTAAGGTACCACAAGTACTCCTCATTCTTTTTAGTGTTTTTTCAAGGTACCAAAAAGATGTTGCAATGCTTAAGTCCCTTTGTGGAACTGGTCCTAAATACCAACATGGGGAACAGAAATGAGGTAATAGCGAGCTCTTCAGTCTAGGAGGCAAGGCAGTAACAAGATCAAATGGCTGGAAGTCGAAGCTAGACAAATTCACACTAGAAAAAAAGGGGCAGTTTTTTAACTGTGAATTGACCATTGGAATAACCTGTCATCACTGGAAATTTTAAAATCAATATTGGATGGCAGGGGTTCTCAAACAGGTTAAACAAGTACAAGTTTTGGTGTAGACCAGCCTTCATTCACCATTGTGTGGGTCCAGTTTTCTGATTACTATTGTTTATAATAATAATAATTAATAATAATACCTACCTCTGATATGGCACTTTTTCATTTATAGATTTCAAAGCACTTTACATTCAAGGTCAGTACCATTGTCCTCATTTCAAAGATGGGAAACTGAAGCATGAAACAGTGAAGTGACTTGTTTAAGGTCCACAGCAGGCACTCAGCAGAGCCAGAAATAGAACCCAGATCTCCTGAATCTCAATCCAATATTGTAGCCACTGGGACAAAATGGTTGCAGATTCAATTTATCATTTATACTTGTAAGAAATTTCACAGGAGCTACTTTTGCATATATGTCCATTATGGTTGTTGTTAAACTTCCTCTGAAGCGTTTGATACTGGTCACTGTCCAAAGCGTGAAACAGACCTAAGTCTGAATCACCATGGTAATTCCTGTTATTTTACAAAATGGAGGATCTGAGACCTCAGAGTTTACACTTTCAAATTTAGGTAGAATCAAAACAAGTCATATGACTTCACACATATGCAATGGAAGGTTTCAGCGTGCCACTCTGGAACTCTAGAGAACAGTGTGTGTGAAGAGGGAGTTATTTGGGTTAGGTAGGCTATTCCTTTTATTAAACTGTAGATACACAAATGTCATGTGGGTTTGATGATACTAACAAATGCAAAAATTTGTTCAAACAAGCATAGGTGGAAGATGTACATGCTAATTTCTATGTTTGTCACAACGGGCAAACATCCTATGACCTTACCAGGAGAGTTCTAGGTGATTTTTTATTTCATATTTTAAATATATTCTCTTCCTCTATGACATCTTTTTCCTGTCAATTCCTTTGGCCTAGAGCCATCTGCAGGGCACACTGTGTTGCTATTAGACAGCTCAGCAGGGACTGGGGTCATCAACTGCTCAGCAGGGACTTTCTGTGGGGTCATCAACTGTGAAAAATTATTTTGTTCCATCAACAAAATGGCTCATTTGCCTGCCATGTCCTAGTCTATTTTGCTTTGTCTTTCTCTGTTGTCATTTGCATCCTGATAAGCTCAGATGGTGCAATTTTATGGAGAGCCACTGACTTTCCATGAAGGGGCATTTGTATTGTTATGGTTAACAGTTACTAAAGCAAATATCCTTAATAGTGATTTAGCAAACTATTTGTTCCTAAGCAATTTGATATCTTTGCTCCTTTGGTTTGGTGATGAAAGCTTGCTTAGTCATTGTTATACCTGTTTTTCCTCTGACAATAGCTTATTCTGGTACATTATATATATTTTATTTAATAAATAATGTGTATAATTCCATGTAAGACAGATCAGCTGTTTGATAAAGAGGTTAGACATAAAAAGCAAACAAGCTGCAATTTTCCTTTCTTCCACTTACTATCAGCAATAACAGATTTACTACAGTATTATCAGTGCTGTGACATGTATTTGCAACACTTTTACCCCAAAATCTATGATAATCCTCATCCTCATATTGGTTATACAATGTTCTTTAAAAACATTGTTCTTACTTAAATGATTTGCAAACTGCTGTCAATATTGAAAAAACTATAATCACAATTTTGTGTACCTGTGCTCATCTCATCCAGATACTCTGTTCACTGATTTTTGTGGTATTAATGGCTTCTTTTAGTAACATTTGTTATCATGAATAAAGATTTGTATTATAGTAGCACACAAAGGCCTCAATCAAGATTGGGGGTTCATTACAGTGCGTGCTGTGCAAACAATGAATAAAAAGTCCCTACCCAAGTAAGCATACAGTCTAATAGACTATTCTATCACTTGAAATTCAACCCCACCTAGGGATAGAATACAAAGATATGCATTTTTACCATCATGCAAGATACCCACAAAGTAAGAAGCAATTCCTGAACATTGCTTCCCTAAGCTAAGGGTAGATTAAGGCTCTATTCTGATTGGAATAATTCAGTATTTTTGAATGGGACGCCATTTTGTTTAATTTATATGGAAATGTGGCTCCATTTTTAAATGATATTAATTTGGCCCTTGAACACCTACATTATATGGATCTTTCTCATTTTATCGAGTATGCATTGTGAACCTCTGGGACATAAAAGCAGTTACTTAAATTGTAAGCTCTTTGGGGCAGAGTGTGTCTTTTTATTCTGTTTGTATAGTGCCTTCACAGTGAGGTGCTGGTCCATGACTGAAGTCCTAGGTGTTATGGTAATGCAACTAATTGTGTTAATTAAAATAATAATAATGGATCCAGTGTTCCACTGATACTACGAAGTGCCCTAAAATATGATAGAAAAATAACTCAAAGGAAGGGAAAATGGAAAAAAAAAAGAGGAATACGGTCAGAGATGAAGTGACTGACATGGAAAAGTCTTACACTGAACCATTAAGGTTGCCTCTGAAGGACGCAAGCACATGTCCCCAGGGAGACAATTGCATAAATAAGATTCAACCAAGAATACTCCAGTCTCATTCAGACCAAGTCAATCTGTCTTCTCTTGATGAGACATAAGGGGAGAAGTGTTTACTCAGATACCTCATTCCTAGATTATTAGGGCATAATTGATGAAACCTAAATTGATGGCGATTTTATGAATGTTAGTGATTTGGGCAGTACACTCAAAAATGCCAACTAGAGCCCTGATCCTGCAATGAGTTCCATTTGGACACAGGGGTCTGCATGTTCTTTGGAGGACTATGCTACTAAAATCAAACTTGTTCCTCTTTTAAGCTGGTAATTATTTTCCCAAAAGGCATCAGTGTGTGAGAGAGGTTTTTTCATTAAGCAAAATATATATTCTATTTCACCCACCCTACTTTTTAAAAAAATTGTCAGTCACTAGCATGACCTCAATAACAATGCTTTAGAGTCTGGCAGTGTTTGCCAGCAAATATGGTTATCTAGAGGCACTCTAAAGTAGTCAATGCACTTTTTCCACAAATGAAAGTTTCCTCATGTAAAACTGAGGTGCTGATGGTATTCGTATAATTATAATAAAGATAACTATACTATTAGAGTGCCTGTAAGTTAGTCAGTGACAAATACTTTGTTGTTATGAGTTTTATTTTTGAATGAAGGAAATAGCACAAGACATAAACCCAATGTCATTCGCAGAGCTAGGGTTCTAAAATTCTCTCAGTGCTTGCAACTGAGCACACTTCTTCAGAGGTGTAGTAAGAGTGTACTCCAAGGCTAAACCTAGTACACTATATACAGCATAGTTCATGAGAAAATGAGCTATTTATCTCCCATTGGGATGAAAAGGAATCATAATTTATAAGCTATATATGAGTGAAAATATAGAACTTTACTGAATTATGATTAAGGTGCTGTTTTGCAGTTATGCAGCCACTCAAACTGGCTTCCATTTTGATCAAATAGAGGTTTGTCATCAAATTAG
The DNA here is from genome assembly GCF_025201925.1 of Gopherus flavomarginatus. NCBI lineage: Eukaryota > Metazoa > Chordata > Testudines > Testudinidae > Gopherus > Gopherus flavomarginatus. The sequence goes on from NC_066617.1 coordinate 73,316,718, forward strand.
TTTGCAAAATACTCTAAGTCCTTTAAAAGCAGCAAAGAATCCTGTGGCACCTTATAGACTAACAGACGTTTTGGAGCATGAGCTTTCGTGGGTGTCATGCATCTGAGGAAGTGGGTATTCACCCACGAAAGCTCATGCTCCAAAACGTCTGTTAGTCTATAAGGTGCCACAGGATTCTTTGCTGCTTTTACAGATCCAGACTAACACGGCTACCCTCTGATCTAAGTCCTTTGAGGATTTGGGGATTGGGGCGGGGGGGAAACAAAACTATTGCCATGTTAAATAGGTAATGCCCAAGTTGATGTAAAATACCACACAGAATTTTAGTATGTGAACTTAGTTCACGTTTATAGCAGGCAGATGGAAGTAACAGGATATGATAGTTCCAACAAAGTTCTTATGGTGTATCAGGTCAATGATCAATGAAATCCATGAGAAGCATTATTCAACAGACTCCAACAACTCCATACAAAAGGAGATAACACACTGTCGGGTAAGTATTATCAAGATTAGTACACAATACCAAATATATATACTACTCAGTTCACTGACAATTTAAAAATAGAATTAAAAATAGATCACAGATTAGCTGTCCATGACTTGCAGTTCTCAATGAAAAATTGTCTGTGCAACTTCCATTAGTTCATTATTAGATGTAAATATTGAATTACTGTATTTATTATATATATATTATATAAACTAAGGCAAGAAAGTCTTTTGCTGTTCATTTTAGAGCTACTCAATGATCTCATGAATATGCATTCATGGTGAACTGCAAAACAAAAGGAAATTGTTCTGTACTGCTTTTTTATAATACATAAAGGCCTCAGAGCTATACCAATGTTTTTTTCTTTTTTTATAAATAGGTAGTTTGTTCATTTATTTTTACCTTAAAAATATCTTAGGTCTTATATCTAGAGATCTCTGTCTTAAGTTATCCAATATCTTATAAGGTATTTATCTTCCTGGTTTTGTTAGACAAGCCTTTGGAGTGATTTACTGACATGGCAATAAATGCTGAAAACTGAGCAATACTTTTGTCAGACCTCATTTGCAGTGGAGGTAATACTGAGTTTAAGATTTATTTTCCCCTTTCTGTCATTTAATGGCTGGGATCAATGCAGTTTGACTTTGTCTGTTTTGTTGTTACTATGTTACTTCAGTTCTCTAAAGCAGTGGCTCTCAGTCTTTCCAGACTACTGTACCCCTTTCAGGAGTCTGTTTTGTCTTGTGTACCAACAAGTTTCTCCTCACTTAAAAACTATCTGCTTACAAAATCAGACATAAAAATACAAAAGTGTTACAGCACACTATTACTGAAAATAAGCTCATTTTCTCATTTTTACCATAAAATTATAAATCAATTGGAATATAAATATTGTACTTATATTTCAGAGTATATTATATAAAGCAGTATAAGCAAGTCATTCTATGAAATTTTTGTTTGTACTGACCTTGCTAGTGCACATTATGTAGCCTGTTGTAAAACTAGGCAAATATCTAGATGAGTTGATGTACCCCCAAGGAAGACATACCCCTGGTTGAGAACCACTGCTCTAAAGAGTCTTCCTGTTGTGTTGGCATCTGTATCTAGTAAAGCCAGCAGAGATTGACTTTCAGTGTGGAGACACAGGGTCTCCATAGAGATGACTTTCATATCCATGGATCTGTTAAGATCTGTGTGCGTTAAGCGAAGGGAGAGGGGAGATTTAGCTGAACTTCCTTCCAATTCTATTTCGTGTTTGGTGGTGGCAAGCCCCACCCCCAATGGGACAATTATGGGGAATCTCCCAGAGTTTCTAATCATCTGTGTAGGTTTTTCTCAATATGTAACTCTGCAATCACAAAGCCATACTACAGAGGGATAGATTTGCATACTGAATTAGCATTTCAGGTCTTTACAAGAAGATCTCAAAAGTTAAGCACAGAGGAACCATACTCTACCAGAATTACATTATCAGTAACCATTTAGCAACAGAAATGTTTGAAACAATAATTTAGTTACTCTTCTGACGAAGATCCCTCAATAAGAATTTTATTTGCTTGGTGACTACAGGTCCAGAAACAGAGTCCATGTGAGTCTATCTTGCAATGAATCTTAAAACAAGGTGAAAACAATTTAATTACTTCAAGGTGAAATTGAACAGGTAGTTTAAAAGTTCAGCGTTTGGATGCTGTAATAAAATTCTTGATCAGCCAAATTAATTACTTAGGGGTCATCCAAAGGCCCCTCAAACTCATAATGCAATTTTCTTTAAAAAGTAATTATTTTGTGTTCTCTGTTTTTTATCTTTCCCATAGAGTATCTCTGTTCAACATATTGTGAATAAGTGAGATTAAGTTAAGGGCTATGTCCACTCACCTCCTTTCTCAGTAAAAGAATAGCCAACTACTTGAGTACAAATCCTGAATTCTGACAAAAATACTTCTTTTGTAAATATTTGAGAAAATTTGGCCTTAAATATGAATTTAGAGTACCTAGTCTAAAGTAACTTATTACAGAATAGACTTTCTTTTAAATCATTCATAAAGTAAGATTGGTAGTGGGGTATCGAAGCTGTGTAAGTGGCCAAGATAGGATAGGATAGCCTAAATATTAAGAGCAAGACACAGGAAGCCACCTGTAGCAACAAGAACTTAACTTAAACTACAGTACCTCTTCATTTAAAGTCCTCCCTGTTAGCATTGTTTCATTATGTTGCTGATCAATTAGAGAACATGATTGTTCAACGTTACGCAGTGCTCCCTTATAACATTGTTTGGCAGCCTCCTGCTTTATCCACTGCTTGCAGAAAGAGCAGCCCATTGGAGCTAGCTGGTGAGGGCTTGGAATCAGAGTGGACCGGTAGCTCCTCATCAACTCCCCTCTCCCCTAAGTTCTCTGTGCGGCAGCCGCCCAGCACGCGATAAATTGCCAGGCAGTTCAGCTGTCCCTCCCCCCACTGCCATGTGCTGCTCCTGCCCTCTGCCTTGGAGCTGCTCCGGGGAGCCTCCTGCTTGCTGTGTAAGGTGTGTGGGGGGGGAGAGGGGTGCTAATGTCAGAGTGTCCTCCTTCCCCCTGCTCCTGTCGCCTGCTCCTTTACCCCATTTCCATAGAGCTAGGTGGGAGGACATGACAGGGCTCAGGATGGAGGGAGCTTGCTGGCAGCAGCTGCTGTCTCAACTTGCTGATCTACGTAAAAAGGCAGTGTACTTAGAGTGGGATCAGCGTACTTGAAGGGCAATGCAAGTCTCTCTCTCACGCACACACTGTGTGTCTCTATCTCTCTGCCATGCTGTCTCCCCTCCCTCCATTTGTGCTGCCTTGTAGAGTCTGAGGCTACGTTAACAAGGCTTGAGGGCTCAGCTGAGTGCTAGTTCATCATTTAGCAATTAGGCATCCCATGGGAAATATCCCACCTTCTTCCAGCCTCTGACTCCACCACCTCAAAACAAACAGTTTAATACTGTACACAGCAATGATGATTGTGAAGCTTGGCATATATATAGTCTTTTGTCTTGCAAAAAAATTTCCCTGGAACTTAACTCCTCCGTTCCCTCCATTTACATTCATTCTTATGGGGAAATTGGATTCACTTAACATTGTTTTGCTTAAAGTAGCATTTTTCATGAACATATGTTCCATGTTATGCTACGAGTTACTGTACTGACTTATGAACAATGTTATATAATCTTATATGACAGCAGAAGTTACTCTGTATCTACTCAGGGTAGGTACAGAAATACAGATATATTTCTTTTATATAGCAGTCCCATAACAGTGGAGACAGAGATTGTACTTGGGCATGCCCTGTAATGCCTGTAGAGAGAAGTCTCCATCTATAGTTAATAGTCAGGAGGCGTCAAAGACTCAAAAGTGGCTGCTCTGAGCAAGAGAATGCAAATTCCTGCAGTTTTATAGAGAGCTGGGTGTACAGTGATGGAGGTCATAAGCATTGTGGGTCAAATTTTTTCCAGAGGAACAGTTTTGCATTGGCAAATGCTGATTATCAAAAAAATTCACAGAAATTTATTGATTTCATCAAAAAAAATGAAAAAATATTGAAATGTTTAGTTTTGATAAAGTCAAAAGTTATCGTTTCAATAAGTTCAAAGTGCTTCATTTTGATTTTATTGTTTCAACTATTAATATAATATATCATATCAAAGTGATAACATCTATTTCTTCTGAATCTAAAAACTCAAGCAAAAATTCCTACAAAACCATATGGAACTGGTGAGTTTTATCAATTTTGTGATGAAAGCAATGAAATGGGCAGAGGATTTCCTGAGTGCCCTTACTCCCTGCATGCCTTGGCAAATCCCAGGCTCCCCCTTGCCATTTTCCCCATCTTCCAGTGATATGAAAGTAAGCTTCCATCCTTCTGCCTCATTTTATTTCCAGTAGACAGTTATCTATCACTCCCCCTAATCCAGAATTTTATTGTGTGAGGAGATAGAAGGCTTTCCGTTCCCCCACATCCATGAAAAGGATGGTCTTGCCACTGAACCAGTGAAACTGGGAAAGTTTCCTCCTGATACCAACATTTATATAGACAAAAACCTTCAACCCTGAAACTTTTCAAAGTTTGTCGAGCCTCAGTCAGTTTGGGATTTTGGTTTCTGAACATGAAATCAAATCAGCTTCACCTGGTTCTCACAGAACCATCACACAATGAATGTTATTTTAAAAAAGTGTTTTATGTTTGAAATACTTTCTGTTCCTGTTTCTAATCTTAGCATTTTGGAAGCATAACTTAGGAAGAGACTATTCAAGGGGAAACAGATTCAAATTAGTCAGTACATATGGTATATCAGCACCATCTGCAGTAGAGTACTGTTTGCTTGTTTGACAATATGGCCCCTATGCTAGAACTGGATGCCCTTGTCTGAGCCCTCCAGAAGATGTAACTTGCTGTTTTGCTTATTTAGAACCTAATTAATTGTAATAGTCTTGGGGCAGCTGCCAGAATCCACTGACGATTGTGTGAAATATTTTTCTTGTGACTTAACAAAAACAACAATTCTTCTTTTAGAGGTATGCTGCACTGCCTTGGGAGTGACCACAGGCAGAGTAAATGCCTTTTTCATTTCCTTTTATCCAGTTGGGTATTTTATTTTGCTAGTAGCAAGACCTTTTGTAAGCACTCTTCATTGCATTTTCTTTCAGTGCAATTTCTACCCACTTTTGAAGTTTCACTCTCAACAACAGTGCAGTAAATTGAGCACCACAAGCTGTATTTTTCAAGGATGTCCCTCTGCAACTCCAAAGAAAAGCAGAAGTCTTTTCTCAACTTAATGTGAGAGCATAACTCCCATTAATGCTAATGGAAGTTGTAAATCTAGATGTCATTAACCGCTTTGTTGGGTGTTTCAGCTAATATGCAAGGAGTTTTGTTGCTTACAATCACCGTAATCTTTTTCTCTTATTTGCTAGTTCTGTTTGCCTCCTCATCAGTCTCTACCTAGTGTTGTGTCAAATTTGTTTTTACATTGCAGGTAACAAGAAAAGTGAAGCCAAAGTTATTAAAAATGATAAGATAAAAGGTTTTTCCAAGGGCCAACTGCTTAATGAACAAATTCTGTAGCAGTAACAAAAATGTCAACAGCTTACATGGAGCCTCATGGATAATCATGGGTGGAGCTTTTCAAACTTCATTTTTGTGAAAGCATATTTGAAAAGCTTCTCTTTCCGTCACAAGCTTCTAAAGATAGATGAATTAGTAATAAAAATCTTATTTGATTAAATAATTAAGTCCTTGTCAGCAATAATTAAACACTTGCTCATAACAGAATGGTAATTATTTCTGCTTAGATCTCTCAGGTTGCATGTAGTACTTTTACCACTGCAAAGGAGAAAATACAAACTTTATGGAACTATTACTGACTTTTCTGATGTGTTTCTTCTCATGAAGCACTACAAAATATAAAAACCTTCTTTCATTGATGCTGTGTATATATGAATGCCAATTCTCCCAGTTCTGCATCATTTTGGAAATTCACTGCTGGCATCCCACAGAGATGGAAAAATACTTTGTGTTATAGATAGACTGTCTTCAGCTGTTGACCATTGAGGCTGAGAAGCCTGTGTGGTTACATGTTCCCTAACATACTCTCCATAGTAGAAGATAAACTCATCCCTTCAACAACGTCCCAAACCCAAAGGGCATTTTGGACTTGTCCTCTTGTAACATTTATCTTACATATGTACTAGAAGTTTAATCAGATTGTGATCCCAGTTACAGAGGTGAAAAATTTACCTTAGTATAGAAAGAAAAGAAAGTACTTCCATTTATATTTACAGAGCTCTTGGCAATCATCAGATGTAAGATGCTATACATCTGGAATTCTTTCTTTCTTTAATTCCTGAACTTTACACTGAAGTTATTAAGCAATATATTTTATGAAGGAATAGTTTGAGTTAAAAGTGTGTACCAAGTGAGTTTACCTAACATCCAGAAATGCATTCACATTTCCATTCAATAATTCTTCCACCTCAGAAACATGAAATAAACAGTGAAAGGAGTCAGCATTCCACTCATGCCCAAGGATGAGTCACTAAAGACAGGTGGTAGAAGTGGTTGCCTTCCCTGAAAATGGCAGAGCCCTCTAAGTCATCTCCTGCATAAGCTGTTCTTAGCTGTGACTACTTAGCAGTGTCCCTGCCCCCCTGCCTTTTGAACATGAGCCGTGAGAATCCCGGGGGTCCTTAATCTGGGAGCAGGATAGGTACTCTGTTGGCTGTGCCTCAGCCTAGCTAAACACGGAAGTGCTCAGCAAAGGATTGTTCTCCTCACCACACAGCTACAGGGAGATAGTGGAAAGGAGTTGGTCTTTGATACCACTTTTTTTTCTATTGTTAATTTTCTGAACATCAAATCATTGTAGGTGACACTCCAGGAGCAGCAGGAGGATGGCTATTTTCTTTTATTGTTAAAGCTAGGCTGGATAGGTGCTCCATCTAAAACCACTAACATTCTGTGACAAGATAGGGCCATAGAAATAAATCCATAAACACAAAGATGATGACCATTTGCTCACTCCAGCTGATACTGATCTGTAGATAACTGTGAAGAAAATGCCTTTAAGAACTGACAGCTTAAATGAACTGTCAGTCAGGAACTTTTCAGTCAACATGAAGTTATATTCTATAGATAATATCTAATCATAGTATAGAGAAGACAATCTTATTCACTGCAGGAGTAAGCATTAAATAAAGGGTTTCTGAGTTATAATATAAGCTGTGTTAACACTCAAATGTCTCATAACATTCTGAAGCACAACTTCATCATCAGGATCCGCAAAATCATGTTTCTTTACAAAGCAAATATATTTTATTTTTCAGTGACAGTCAGTATAGCTCACTAATTTTGTGGTGTCTGGGCATGATTTCCAGAGGTGCTAATGCCCCACCTCCAAACTGAAGTCAAAGATCCTATTGTGTCTCAGTTTGGATGCTCAGATATTGAGAATGCAATCAGTAATTACTGTTGGGAAATTTGATATTAGTCCCTGAATCAATAATGAACAAATATGATATTTTATGCATTAAAGACTGAATAGAAAACCATACCAGCACAACCTGCTCTGACTGGCTCCATTTATCCCATGAGACCCAACCTCAGTGTCCAGGGTAGACCTACCTCTGCATCCCACACTTGACAGAAGCCTTCTAGAATTGCAGTACATAAAAAAGCAAATGATATTTGGTGTCCTCATGTTACATATCAACAAATCAGTACATGCTGTTTGACAAAACTAGTGCATGGAAACAAGACTTCCAAGACTTCTGCACCATGTCACAATGCTTAGCTTGAATCACATGACGGCAAGCCCTGAGGTAGAAAGAATGCTGTAGCAATGGCTTACTCCATCATACCTTTCTTGGTCACCCTGTTAGTCACAAAAGCAAATGAAAGAACAATTAGAGGGCAAAAGTTATCATCCAAAATCCATCATCGCATTCAGCTTTTTCAAGGAGCTCTTTCAGTCTGTTATGAAAGCTGACTCCCTCCATAAAAGAGTAACTGCATGGGTTATATTCAAGGTAAGAAAAAGGTACGCTCAGGTTGAAATCTCTACTGATTAAATATCTATCTGTCTGATTAAACGGCAAGGATATTGGGAGGGTATAGAGACCTTGACCAGTGGTAGAGAAGGCAACTCACCAATTCAGAGTTTAAAAACAGGATTTTTTGAAGACATAAATCCTTTCAATACACCAATTGCAGCAAATGCTTTGAAACTGTTTTCATGGTACATGTTATACAGAAAAACATTAATCTTTTATATTCTCAAGGTAATAAGTGATATTGGCTCATCCTCTGGAGTAACCAGGGATGGGAATTAAAATAGCTAAATAATTGAAGGACAGTTCTCTGCTTAAATCTTAGCTAGTTATGCCACTTCTAGCAACCTGCCAAGATTAGTGATTCTTTGCTTGTGACATCTGTTTTGCTCATTGAGCAAGCAATACAATTATATATAAAATGGGCCCAACTACAAGAGGTACACTGAATACAGAGATGGTCCAACGTGCAACATTCAAATTGTGATTTCATCTCCCATAGCTCAGCAGATTTTGTACCTGGGGTTTTGGTTAAGCTCATTCATTGTAGTGATAGGAGCCAGCTGCAAAACTTGGATTCAGATTCCAAACCCCACCATTTAAACAAGTGCAGGCATCACAATTCAGGGCAACTACACATATTCCCCCACTATGGTTCAGCAAGGGCACCCACTCTAGACTCCAGGCTTCTCATTTGTCACCTCCCTTGGGTGGAGACACATGTCGCTATCCCTCCTGACTGGGGTATTTCTAGGCTGCACAGTCCCCTGACTATACTGTGATATTCTCAGGAAAAGACAGATGGCCTAAGCAGGCGTGCTTCGCTTCACTTCTCTCCTTGGAAATGCTAAACGGTGTAATTGTTGCAGTTAAGTTACCACACAGCCCTTTAAAAGCAAGCACATTAATTCTTGAGGTGAAAGCACTGCAGAGAAAACACTAAAACCAATTAAAGAAACTACACGCATGCTAATAAGCTTACCGGACATCACCCCTCACTCCAACATCCCTATAAATGCCATTAATGAGCAAAAGTGACAGCTTGGTGGCCAGAAATTGGGAAATATATCCAAACAATTTTAACCAACTATGAGCTTTGTCAAGAACCCAAGCCTGCCCAACATAGGAAACCATTAATATTTACTCAGGTGCCAAACAGACCCTGGAAAAGAACAAGGAATGACAACTGAGTTGTAGGATAGAAGTACTTGCTTGCCCTTGAACACTTTTCCAGATATTCAGAAACTGCATGTGCTCCCAACCTTACTAGCTGGAATGTTATATATTGCCTGAGCTATGTCTGCACGCTGGCAGAGTACAGACTTGTCAGAGATGTTGCCCCACAGTGTGTCAGGAAAGAATTCCTGTTTTTCTGGGACAAATGCAACCTTTCTACTACATTATAATCATCCATATTATTCTCAAGTTAATGGCAAGGCTGAGAGGGCTGTGCAAACTGGAAAACGCATTCTAAAATAAAGTTCCATTTCTAACTTTGCTCATTTATAGAACAATGCCAGCAAATGACATCAAGTCTTGCCCAGTACCAACTTATACATACATTTTATTTCCTACTGTCCAGAACATGCTGTTTCCTAAGTGACCAAACTGAGAACAAATCAAATAGACTGACAGGAGAGAAGAAGGATGCATACAATGTCACTGTGATAGAAGGGATGCTGCAGGAGCCTTGCCTAAATAGTATCCTGCTACTTAGGTGAGACCACATGAGATGGTGAGAGAGGATGGGCAACACCTGCCATTGTGCAAGACAAATGCAAAACTCCTAGGTCCTACATTGTCAAGACCAATATATTCAGGAGACATTTGCAGCTTGCTAAACAATTCATCATTTCAGATCAGAGTCACCAGAGAGCTGGACAGTGCCACTTCTACTACAGGAGCCTGTGACATAGTCAGCCAGGAAGACAGTTTTCCCAAGCTGTTGATCTCATCATAAACCAACCAGAATTGATTCTTCTTCAAGTCCTGCGACCAGGAAACCTGACTGACCCTCCAGGTCCCCACCATTACACCCATGTGACCATATGAGACTCACCTCCACCACTGGTCTCCCTTACAAGCAGCCCCAGCAATCTACGGCTAGCAGCGGCAGGTCCAGCAAAAGTCCAGGAGAACCAAGTATTCTACTCCAGATTCTTTCCTGGGTCACTTCCAGACTAGCAGACAATCTTTTCATATACTTCCTGTGATGCTATGAGAACTCCTTGTAATTGAGCTCTATTTTACTTCCTGCTGTCCCTCTCTGCTGTCCAGCCTCACAGACCCTCCATAAATTTCTCCCTTTCCATTCCCAGCAAACAGGACATCATTGCATGTGTTCCTATTGCTGGCTGGTTCAGCAGCCTGTGAGCACAGAGCTGCTCTGTATATTTCCATTGTGTTCTTCTGTAAGAGGCTGATATTTCATATGAGTAACGCTGCTCCTGCAGAGCCAAGATGGGCTACTCCTGGGACTAGAGTAGGCCAGAAAACAATAAATATTTTCCTGTGAATAACAGAGCAAATTCAGTTTTCAAGATATAATGTGTAAATCCACAACAAAGAATGTCTGTTATTTCTGTAATTTTGCACCACCAAAATATAGGTTATATAGAGGAGAGAACTATATAGCAATACTATGTATATTGTACAAATCAAATTCTGCTCTCAGTTATAGCAATGTAAATCAGGAATGGCCCAATGAAGAAAATTGAGTTCTTTTGAGTTTATACTGGTGTAACTGAGAACAGACTGTGGTCCCTGAACTGGAGTTATGTAAACACTGAGGGAGAAATGCTAGTGAAACAGATCCTCTCTAAATGCTGCCAGTTAATAAATCAGAATTCAAGGCCAAAACTTAGATCTCATTGCTGCCTATTAATTTAAGAAAACATATTATTCTTTCCTCAACCATTAACTTTCCTTTTGGAAAGAGCAGGTGTGTCCATAAGAAAATATAAGCTTTATTTCATTTGCTTACTTGATTTTAAAATTGCTAGATGCACTTTGTACTGTATGGTTGATAAACATTTAAGACTAAAAGGGAAACATCACAAGATATCACCAATATTTTTAGTTTTCCATGAATGATTTACAACCCCATCCACTATCAGAGATCTTCACAGGAATATGTCAGAGAACAGTTTGGTGCCCTTGGTTCATGTGCAGTTAAATTTATAGTGAAAAATCTCACTGAATTCAAAGCTCTGTGGCTCAGTTCTCATCTCCAACATGCAATGTATATATGTGTGCAGAGAACAGCCTTGAAATGAATGTGGGCTTTTATCTGTTTTTACAGGTTTTACACCATTATGATCATTAAATATTCATATTACAGTAAAGCCCGATGGTATCATCATTCTGGATGCTGCACAAATGTACTGGAAGATACAGTTCCTGCCTGAAAGAGCTTGTTCACAGAAATACACTATTAGAGGACCCACTTTGCTAAGGAGAGATTAGTAAGAATGTTGCCATCACTCTCTTGACCAAGGGCATTGTAATGAAACCTGCACCAATAGGTACTAATAATCTCACGATCTCCTTCATGCCTCCAACACCACTCAACTTCTGTCCCAGGCTAGCTGACCCAAACCACGAGTCAACTAACATCTACTCTCTTGAGAAAGTTGCAACTACCACTGGACTCACCTCAGCCAATCTCTGTTTGCGGGTTTCACTAATGATATGTGGTATTAATAATTCCCTTCCCCCACTCATCTGGTCTGGCTGACCCATAATTTTAGACTAAAATTGTGGTTTTTAATTCACACCTCCTGTGAGTGCTAACATTCCCAGTTTCATAATACAAATGGTGGCATTAAGGTTTCAGTTAATATAGAACCCAAATAAGTACTCCGATCACACAGGTTCCAGATTTCTGGTATAACCTGCCTTCCCAATCATTTAATACAAAAGCAAAATAAATATCACCTGTACAGTAGTCACAAAGATCAGTTACAGATGTACCTTTCTAACAAGATGCCACTACGACACATGGGTGGGCAGGTATATTAAGCTTCCTAATTGAAGAGGCAGAAGAATGTAGCTCATTCTCCCTTTAGGAAGGATTTCCTGTCATTCAATCATCTGTAGCCTCTTTCAGTGCCAATAGGGACAATAGGTTGACCCATTGCTGAACTACAGATCATGATTAGCTTGCTGAGAGACCCTGCCACCCTTCCCAGTTTAGCTCCAGTAATTATACCCAGTCATCCACTTTTGGGTGAGGTTTTAGGACTAGTTTACTTTTGCTGGATTGAAAAAAAAAGTGTCATTCCAACTGTATACAGCTTGACGCATCAGTATTAACCAAACTGAGATCAATGTAGTTTTCATTTTACAGTGTTAACTTTAGGAGTGGGAAACCTATGTTTAGACTGTGTCATGTTTAAATCCAGGACACATAAACCCTTGTTGAGACCAAGTTGTGAACCCAGCTCAGCAGTGTCCACACTTTGGATGTCAAGGAAGCGGACTGGCAGAGGAAGTGGCCAATCTTCTCCCTGTTCCAAGAACCCATCATGTACAGGTTCTTATTGTCCAGTGTTTCCCCGGGCATCTAGCCCTCTTCTGCCATTCACAATGGCTGAAATTCGCCCTTGTGCACAGGGCCAGCCCAAAGCCTGTGCACCACTTAAGTCATGTTTGAGCCCACAAATGACACTGTTAAATATCAAAACTGCCAGGGGTACAGCATTGTACCAATAAATCAATATGCCTTGTCATACAGTAGTAAACTAAGGAATGCAGGATGAATGCTGAGGTCCTGTTTTGGTTTTTACCTAGCTTTTTTAGCTTTCTTGCTTGAGACCAAATAAGATCACATGATACACCCACAATTAGAAAGTTCATCACAGATTCACGTTGAATAAGAGCCCCACTGGAGACAGCTGGAACACAACACACTCAGGCCTTGTCTCGACAACTCCCATCCCAGCTGCAATGCACTCCCTGCACTGGGGCAATGCAAGAACCAGATCTGGTGCCTCTGCTCCACTTGAGAGCTCTCCTACACTAAGGATTTTTCAGCTAGTCATCCCCTATGGTTTTCCAGCCCTGTTGACCCATCAGAGTGTCACAAAGGGCCTGGAATGCACCAGACAATCTAACCAACAATATTTAGAAAGATGTTCTTTTTAAAAACCTGCTACATTTTTTCAAGATCCATACAGCAAGATTTTTTGATCACAGCACTATTTTGTTACTGCTTGTTGTTTGACAGATAGTTACTAAAATTAGAATTACAGTGCAACACCTTTAGAAGAAATCAATCATTAATAACTGCTAATGAATGAACATTAAAGATAGAATGATTAGTTTATGAGATTCAGAACAACTTAACTAGCTTAAAGCACTTTTCCAAACACTCCCGAGTGACATAGAATATTTTTTCTTTGCAATTAAATGAACTTCACCCTCTGTGGGAAGCTGCTCCACAGTGTGACAAGGTGACATCAACATGCCTTTTGCTGATTCTTCTCATAGTCATGGCCTTCATAACATGAGGCCTCAGCTACAGTAACAGTTAAAGTGTCTGATGTTGTGTTTCCAGCAACAATTTTAGGTCAGAATACATTCTACAGGAAAGGAGCTGAAAAAAAGTTTACAGTTCATGCCCCTTTTAACTAAGAGATAAAATATTGCTACGGGTCTATGATCTTCGAGTGCTGTGTCAACAATGAGATTATAACCAAGAAGTGTGCTTGTAAAGTGTCACTGAAAATGTTTGATTTTATTTATGTTTATATTTAAAAGAGGAAATCAGGAAAAAGAAAATATTTTAAAAAGATGTAGTGATCATGAATGGTGCTGGATTAATAAACTTGGGAACTAAGCTCCTTTGTTTATCTATTGTACAAGGATAGCTCCAGTAGTAACAGTGCATTCTTCTGTCAGACCCCACCATTTCGCCTCAATCCTTCCTAAGGAATTGCAACTTGCAGAGGTGAAGGAGTCATTCAATCTCCAGAAGGTTCACCTGATAGTCTCTTAGCATGGTAGTGTTTTTAGTAATGTGATCATCTGTCTATTGAGAATTGTCCTGAGATCACCAGAGGATATAATGATTTTTGGCCACAACCAAATATTAAATTCTTTGCTTTGAATGCCTGGCCCGGGACTACTGACATGCCTGGCACCTTGCTGAATTGGCACCTATATTATGATTGTGATGAAGTGGGGATTTTTTGGTAATATTAATTCTGTGTGTGCCTCAGTTTCTCCCTATACTTTGGATTGCTGTCCAGTGGTGGGAAATAATTGTTTGTTCTCAGAGAAGACTAAGATGCATTAAGAAACTGATTGAAATTGACCCAGATCAGCAAGGAGTCCAGAGAGACAATGCATGCTCCAATAACTCATGAAGTGACTCTCAAGAGTGGGAAGCTCTGGCCAGAGGGTTGTGAACGCAGCATGGCCCTGCCCGGAGAACAGAGGACAGATGTGTCCAGAATGGAATAATTATGAACTCTGGATGAAGCTGGTTGCTCTTTACTGGGACTGACAAAAGAAGTCAGAGAGACACAGAACTGGAATATGAAGTTCACTGCAGCTTGGCTGGCGAATTGCTCTGGCTTCATCAGAATAGATTATGCTTTAACCTTTATTTCTCTGTGCTAACCTAAGGACTTCCAGTGCTGTGCACCAGTTGACTAACAAACCCTACTCTGTTTTGAAAATGCAGTTTGGGGGTGTCACTGCTGTGACGTTGCAGTCTATATGGTTTTATAAAAATATAATGTAACTGGAATATGCTTCATGCAAAAGGTCTCTTGTAAGGTATCATTACAAAGCTTATAATCTACTGAGTGTGATCATCCTATATGTATAAATGTACCACTCCTGTATCTAAAACTAGAAATATGAAATATAACTCTGAGGGCCTATTGTAATTATGCAAAGTGTGGGCCATTAATGGTAGTTTGGAATCTTGATGACTCCCATTAACCAGGGCAATTGTCTGCAAATGGCTGTATTTACCTGTAAGTCTTCCTGTATACATGTGTGCTGGCAAGTGGGCAATGAAGTCTTGCAGTGACATGTGATCATGTCACCTGAACTGGAATCCATCTTTAACCTGGTGCTTTTCCATTGGTGGGGTGTTGGGGGGAACCCAGAGAGGGACAAAGGATTCCCACTTTATGCAAAAGATATATAAAGGGGTGGAAGAGAACAAAGGGAGGGAGGAGCCATCGTGAAGAATCTCCTAGCTACCACCTGAGCTGGAACAAGGTCTGTACCAGAGGAAAGAATTGTGCCCAAGCCTGGAAGGTGTCCAGTCTGAGGAAAAATACTTACTGAAGCATCTCTGAGGGTGAGATTATCTGTATTCAGTTTGATTAGACATAGATTTGCTCATTTTATTTTATTTTGCTTGGTGACTTACTTTGTTCTGTCGGTTACTTCTTGGAACCACTTATATCCTACTGTCTGTATTTAATAAAACCACTTTTTACTTATTAATTAGCTCAGAGTATGTATTAATACCTGGGGGAGCAAACAACTGTGCATATCTCTCTATCCATGTTATAGAGAGTGAACAATTTATGAGTTTACCCTGCATAAGCTTCATACAGAGTAAAATGGACTTATTTGGGTTTAAACCCCATTGGGAGTTGGGCATCTGAGTGTTAAAGACAAGCACACTTCTGTGAGCTGCTTTCAAGTAAACCTGCAGCTCTGGGGCAAGTAATTCAGACCCTGGGTCTGTGCTGGAGCAGGCAGGAGTGTCTGGCTCAGCAAGACAGGGTGCTGGGGACCCGAGCTGGCAGGGAAGGCGGGGTAGAGTAGTCTTGTCACATCAGGTGGCAGCTCCCAAGAGGGTTTCTGAGATCCAACCCATCACAGCTGCAATACTGGCTGGGGTGCATGAGTCCCTAAAGAATGTACAAGTCTCTACCAGGAGGTTATCTCAATTGTACTCGCTGGGCAGAGGTCACGATGCAAAGGGTTACTGCAAGACACAGTTTAAAAATTGGGGTGTAGGAGAGCTTCTGTGGATCTTGCACAGTTATGCAATATTCTGACTGAATTAAAGATCAGACCATTTTTATGCTTGAAAAATCGAAGAACAGTTAATCCAATTTTCAAAAACTAGGAGTACCAGATATTCCCGCCTACCTGGATCAGACTTTTATCCTGGTGGTGAACTATGGATAAAATACTGGGTAGATTCATCACATTACATTTGCATCTTTCTGTACGCCTTTGAATAAAGTATTGATATTTGTTTATTGACAAGCTCTCGCTTCTGGAACTCAGTATTTTCTCCAACAGAGAGTTGCCATCTTTCTTCTCTAGGAACCTCCTGTTTGTGTAACTGTTTGCTGTCCTGAACATGTAGTGACACAATTTTAAATAAAACTTTTATTGCAATAAGTTGGTCATTATATTGATTTCAAAAACTATTACCTTTCTGAGCAAAAATCAAACTACGATCCAGTATGAATGTTTCCACCACATTTTCATGGCATTTCCAAGCTGTGCCTCAGCACAGACATCTTTGTGTGAGTACGAACTCCTGTACCTTGAGGAGACGATGTGGAGAAAACTCTGTGACTAGAACCTCTGCAGAAGCAGGGACCAGTGAACTTATTTCTCAGTATGATTGGACAGTCTAGTTCCTACGCAACAACAAAAGAACCTTTTGGGTTGCAGTACTGAAAAAAGGCCTGCAATTATAACGTTGCAATCTTTGATGAGAAAAACAAAAATTGATATAAAATAACTTTTGCTTTTTTAAACATTCCCTTTGCATTGATGAAGCAAGGTTACAGCCTTCTGATGCAGCAAGTCCCACACTGTGTGCTTCATGATGTTTGTGGAATTGTTTCCAAAGAGAGCATCTGAAGCAGGATATATCACAGAGCCTTTGACTCTCCCAATGTTTGACTCAATAGAACAGTAGCCAAAGAAAGTAAATCATGTCTGTCATAATGGAAATGAGTTGTATAGCATTTCTTTCCTTTGAATGATTCATTACCTTGCAGAGAGGTAAGGCCACAATAATGTTAGACATTAATACCTGCAGGGAACTTGACAACAGTAATTCGTTTCTTATTTTTATCAAGCACAGTTTGGGACAGTTAGATTTATAAAGCCGTAATAAAATATTGGCCATGCCAGTAGCGATAGGACCCCCTCCTCTCTCTCTCTCTCTCTCTCTCTCTCTCTCTCTCTCTCTCTCTCTCTTGCTTGTGGTGTCTCTTGTTGCTTTTAGGTACATAACTAAAAAAAGTTTCTGATTTATTACGTAATTGGTAATACACTCAACATTTAAAATGCTGTGTCTCCCCTGACATTTTACATGAATCTCTGCATTAATAAAGACTGAGTTCACTCTCCTTTCCTTCAAGAAACTTCTAAGAACCCCACTTCCAACATGCCCTTTGGGCTATTCCATGAAACATTCAAGTTCTAATGGCCCCTGTCTATCCTATGTTCTATTGTTTTGAACTGTTTGTTTTCGTTCAGTGATTTTACAATATAAATTATCTTAGGGAAGGGATCTGTCAGCTGCTGTGCAAAGGCATGTTCATGGCCAGTGCTATGCAAATAATTAGTAATAATCATTCTGCAAGAATGTAGATGACTTAGGTTCAGCCCATAAAGGTGAAGACTAAAGATAACTTTTCACCTGCTGGCACAGTAGCTTCTGTGAGTCAATCATGATTCCAGTACTAAAGATGCATAAACTTAAATATCTTCTTCGATATGAAGGGATTAGATGTGCTGAATATTAAATTCCATATTGAGGAGTGAAGTCTTCATTCTGACACACAGTAGATGAGGAGATTATAGCTGCTTCCTGTGCTGTTAAAGATCGTTGCAGTAGATTTAATTCATACAGACATGAACTGAGCCTCAGGGAAAATGTGCGTTTTTATCCAGTGGGCCGATCCTGGTGCCTAACCATGGGGCTGGTATGCTCCCATCCAAAAAAAAGGAGAGTGATCATTCCTGATCTGTTCTAGCCAGTAGGTTCTCCTTCAGGGTGCCCCAGGGCAGCTGTACAACTGTGCTGTAAGCATAGAATCATAGGACTGGAAGGGACCTTGAGAGGTCTAGTCCAGTCCCCTGCACTCATGGTCAGACTGAGTATTATCTAGACCATTCCTGACAGATGTTTATCTCATCTGCTCTTAAAAATCTCCAATGATGAAGATTCCACAGCCTCTATAGGCAATTTATTCCAGTGCTTAAACACCCTGACAGTTAGGAAGTTTTTCCTAATGCCCAATCTACACTTCCCTTGCTGCAATTTAAGCCCATTGCTTCTTGTTCTATCCTCAGAGGTTAAGAAGAATAATTTTTCTCTCTCCTTCTTGTAACAACCTTTTATGTACTTGAAAACTGTTATCATGCCTGATTCAGTCTTCTCTTCTCCAGACAAACCAACCCATTTTTTTTCAATCTTCTCTCCTAGGTCATGTTTTCTAGACCTTTAATCATTTTTGTCTCTCTTCTCTGGACTGTCTCCAGTTTGTCCACATCTTTCCTGAAATGTGGCACCCTGAACTGGATACAGTTGAGGCCTAATAGCCCAGAGTAAAGCAGAAGAATTACTTCTTGAATCTTTCTTTCAACACTCCTGTTAATACATCCCAGAATGATGTTCGTTTTTTTTTGCAACTGTGTAAACTGTTGACTCATATTTAGCTTGTGATCCACTATGACCCCCAGATCCCTTTCTGTAGTACTCCATCCTAGGCAGTCATTTCCCATTTTGTAGGTATGCAACTGACTCTTCCTTCCTAAGTGGAGTATTTTGCATTTGTCCTTATTGAATTTCACCCTATTTACTTTAGGTCATTTCTCCAGTTTGTCTAGATCATTTTTAATTTTAATCCTATCCTCCAAAGCTTGTGCAACCCCTCCCAGCTTGGTATCACCAGCAGCCTTTATAAGTGTACTCTCTATGCCATTATCTAAATCACTGATGATGATATTGAACAGAACCAGAACCAGAACTGGTCTCTGCGGGACCCCACTCTATATGCCCTTCCCGTTGTCCCCTGCTCTTCTGTTGTTTTGAGAGCCTTACATTGTTCTCTTTGGGACTCTAGGTCTCTTCCAGACACAGAAATATTATCAGGATCCAAGGTCCTCTTTCTGCCTCCCCTGCCACTTTGACATTTGTCATGGTACAATCCCCACTCTGAACCTTAGCGTCCAAAAAGGTGGGGTACCAGCATGAATTCCTCTAAGCTTAATTACCAGCTTAGAACCTGTAGCGCTGCCACCAACCAGGAATTACAGTGCCTAGTACAATCTGGTCCCCCCAAACCTGGCCCGCGGACTCCCAAGACCCAGACCCTCTGGATCTTAACACAAGGAAAGTAAACCCTTTCCTTCACCGTTGCCTCTCCCAGGCTTCCCCTCCCTGGGTTACCCTGGAAGATCACTGTGATTCAAACTCCTTGAATCACAAAACAGAGAGGAAAATGTACCTTCCCCCCTCCTTCTCTCTCCCCCTCCCAGATTCTCCCTGAGAGAGACAGTAATCCTGGCACAGAGAGAAATCAGCCTCTCTCTCCCCCTTCCCTCCTTTCTCCCCACCAATTCCCTGGTGAATCCAGACCCAGTCCCCTGGGGTCTCACCAGAATAAAAAACCAATTAGGTTCTTAAACAAGAAAAGCTTTTAATTAAAGAAAGAAAAACAGTAAAAATGATCTTGTAAATTTAAGATGGAATATGTACAGGGTTTTTTAGCTATAGACACTGGGAATACCCTCCCAGCCTAAGTATTCAAGTACAAATTAAAATCCTTTCAGCCAAATACACATTTGAACTTCTTCTAACCAAATACACATTTGCAAAATAAGAAAACATCCATAAGCCTAACTCGCTTTATCTACCTAGTACTCACTAGTCTGAATTTATAAGAGCCTGTATTGGAGAGATTGGAGAGAAACCTGGTTGCACATCTGATCCCTCTGAGCTCCCAGAGCGAACAACAACCAAAACTAACAGCACAGCACAAAAACTTCCCTCCCTCAAGATTTGAAAGTATCTTGTCCTCTGATTGGTCCTCTGGTCAGGTGACAGCCAGGCTCACTGTTCTTGTTAACCTTTTCCAGGCAAAGAGATATGAAGCACTTCTGTTCTATTAACTCTTACTTATCTGTTTATGACAACATTCCAGCCCCAGCCATGGCTGCGGAAGTGGCTTCTCTTCAGTATTTTTAGATACCTTCTTGCAGCTGTTGAGCTGTCTAGATACAGATCACTGTTCCTCTTGGCTACCAGGTCTTCCTCAGGGTTCCAGAAAAGGGTGAGTATGATTTGGTGAGTTAAAGTAACTTGTATGTGGGTGACTGTGGCTAGATGAAAGTGCATGTGAGAGTAGTTCGGTGGGTGGCCAGCCCTCAGATATCTGCATGCAGGGTGCATGAAGGGACTCCCTCCACAATAAGCGCCCCAAATACTGCCATGTGAAACCCACCATCTGGGGGTGCTTCCTCCTGGCTCCCAGATCCTGATCTGTGGCTCTTTCTAACACCACACCCTCTGCCCAGAACCAAACTAACCTTGCACCAGCCTTCATTTATTGGGCTGATGCAGACCTGGTCCAAAGCGTCCAGCCCTGAGTATCAGAGCATTGGGTGTGTAGGAAGGAGAAAGGATAGAGTATTTCAGAAAGGAATGGAGGAGGAATGGATTTTGTGTGGAAGGAGTTAAGCAGAGAAGAGAAGGTTCTGACTTTTTTGTGGAGAGTCAAAAGAAATTTTTGCAGGAAGGTACAAATGTGTGGATTTTGTTGGGGCACAAATGAATTTGAACAGATACAAAAAAAGATTTTTTTTCACATGTATCGTTGTTAGAAAGGAAAGAGTTGCACAAAAAAGTTTTGCCCAGCTTGCCTGGTCCTGAGCAGGGCCGCCCGGGAGGGGGGGGGGCAAGAGGGGCAATTTGCCCCAGGCCCCGGGCTCCGCAGAGGCCCCCACGAGAGTTTTTCAGGGCCCCTGGAGCAGAGTCCTTCACTTGCTCCAGGGGGCCCAGAAAACTCTTGCAGGGCTGGGCCCCGGAGCTTCTTCCGTTCCCGGTCTTTGCCGGCGCGGGGGTCCTTCTGCTCCGGGGGGAAGGACCCCCCACCAGCGAATTACTGCCAAAGCGTGACCTGCCGCTGAAGTGCAACCCGGTCTTCAGCGGTAATTCAGTGGTGGGGGGCCCTTCCGTTCCGGGACCCGCCGCCGAAGTGCCCCGAAGACCCGCGGCAGGGGTCCCCTGCCGCCGAACTACCGCCGAAGAGCGGGCTGCACTTCGGCGGCGGGTCCCGCTTCGGCAGTAATTCGCCAGTGGAGGGCCCCCGCCGCGGGTCTTCGGGGCACTTCGGCTGCGGGTCCTGGAACGGAAGAGCCCCTCGCCGCCGAACAGGGCCGGCTCTAGAATTTCACCGCACGGGGGGTGCACTGCCGCTTGCCAGTCCCGCGGCTCCGGTGGACCTCCCGCAGGCACACCTGCGGGAAGTCCACCGGAGCCGCCTGCCACCGATGGCCCCAGGCCCCCGGAATCCTCTGGGTGGCCCTGGTCCTGAGTCCAGCCCTGATTGCATGCCTTGCACTAGATGAGAAATATTTGGGCTACTTTATATAGTACTAATCTCAAGAAGATGGGGCTGTTTCCTTAATCTCAGTACCATGTGTCAAGAATCACGCTCTGTGTTGATAGCCATTTGTTTAAAACTATAAATAAGCTGAAGAATCATTTCATTCAGCTGTTTAACCTGTTTTAATTGTATGTCAGAAATTCGTGGAACTTGGCTGGAGCAAGAAGGCCTCTTGGATGACCGTTCCAAAGCAGTCTTGAATGTCTTGCCTTTGATGGCTGATGAAGGTTAAAAATTAGCAGGGCAAAAAAATTCAACTTGAAACAGAGCAGAACTCAGTCTGCCCAGCTGTGCCTTTGAACTGTCTGTGAACCAGGCACAGCTTGTTCTAATTTTGTTTGTGGCTGTCAACTGTCCATAGAAGCTTTCTGTGAATATTTTCTCTTTTCAGATACCTGCAAGCCTTTTCAGTCTGCTTCTCACTTTGTCTTTCAAGTTCAAGCCTTTGCAACAGAGCGTGGGACAAGTCAGCCAGCACTTTTCTTGTGTTCATGATGGTCTGAATTTTCCCCATGTGAGCTGGAAGCTCAACCCGGCTCAGTGCAAGCCACCTTCAACTCATTCTTATTTGCAATGGTGTAGTGCTTAGAGACCAGCAGAGATCAGGGCCTCATTGTGCTAGGCACTGTACAAAAATGGAGTAAGGGAGAATGCACCTGTTCATGCTGGCTATGAGTTTGGCCCTGTCCTCCAGCCATTGCCCTTAATATGCCCACACTCAGGACTCCCCAGTGGGGGACCTGCAGGAAGTTTCTCCTCAGGCAATGAAAATGGAACAGAGCAAGGCTGAGAATCTGACCAGTGTTTATTTGGCTTGTAGAGTAAAATTAACAAATTTCTCACATAATCTCTTTTGCCAGAGAGTTAAGAAAAAACATTTTTTTTAGTAAGTTAATTGCTCTAAAAAATTCAGACACCTTACCAGTCAGATAAGGATTTGATTAAATATGAATGTATTTATTTTCTTTATTTTACTGCATAAATTGAACACTGAATGTTAAATGCAAGGTACAGAGACTTTACCCTTCATAAAAACAAAAACAATCAGGAGACACTAATAAATGTCACTGTAGCGGCGTGATTACCTGCTCTTGCCCTGCGGGGCTTGAAACAGCCCAGGAGAGGGCTGTGGTTGGGGCAAGAAGCCTGGGCTGACTGAGGAAAGTAGGCTCAGCTGTGGCCATGCCCCAATCAGGCCCAGCTGGCCCCTATAAGAGGCTGTGAGCTAGAAGCCTAGTAAGTCTCCTCTGCTCTGCAGATGGAGAAGGGCCTGGCTGCAGGGACTTAAGCAAGACACCTGGACTGGGAGCAGAGCTGGGGAAGGGTCAGAGGAGCTGGGAGCTCCAGCCTGGAAAGCCCAGGCTGCAGGCCTGACTATAGGCTAAATAAGTGTAGGGTTGCAACGGGGAAGCCCATGGGTAGGCACAGGCAGCAGGTCTGAATGCCTTTGCCTGTGATGAGTGGCTTACACTGCAGTCTGCCCCAGGGAGCAGGGGCTAGATGAAGACTGGGCAGTAGCCAAGACTGAGGAAAAGTGGGGGTTCCCCTGGGAGGAGGAGCCTCAGAACTGTGGGGTTACTGCCAGGAGGCAGCACCCAGTTAAAGGGTCCTGGGAGGCTGGATGCTAATTCCCGAGGACAACCAGCGGGAGGTGCCGCCGAGTGAATCTGCCCATGCTTACAGTCACAAATTGGCTATTTATCCTCCCCTTGGAATCTAGTTGGAAAACTTTATCCACGAGTCATGCAAGCAAGCCCTGAAACCATTTTATCTAATAGTATTTCTGGGCAACATTTATATATTTATGTGCAATTATACTGACTTTTCATTAGTTACATCTCTGATCAGCTTTTAGTAACTATACCGTGATGTTGTGTAATGCAGGCTTGAAAAGGTCTCCTCAAATTACACATGGCATGTCATCTGCATTCCAATCAGAACACTCCAATCTTATGGATTCACTCAAAGAGATGTACTGCTCCATCCTTCAACTATTAGCTCTAGGCAGGTGTTTCTGCTCCTTCTAGCTGAAATGCAGACAGATGTAGTTTGACAGTTTCCCATTCAGTTGCAGCCTAAGGGCAATTAGCTAGCCTTCTCTTTTATTTGTTCTAGATGCAAGTGACAAGCAACTGCCAGTCAAAGTTTTTTTCCCCCATGCTAAACCCATAGCCATGGCAGCAAACATTTCTAAAAAAACAACCCGGTGATAAGGATGTAAATTCTCTTGGGATTATGATATTAGAATGTTTTGAAAATGTTTTCATTTGATCTTTCTTATTAATGGTAACTGCAAAGTTAATCATGCTGCTGGTACAAAAGGAGATATTAATAATCATGAGCCTAGAGGGCCTTTTCACCTAATATTTCTGTGCCTTGACAATATTTGAGCTAGACAATAAAAGAGCTTAATTGTAATTGTATAAATGACAAGTTCACAAAGTTGTAGCGTTTGGATAAAATGAATGAGCTATTCAAAGATATTTCAGAGTCTGGTTATTTAAGGGATGTGACAAGTTTAGAATAAAATGGTTCCAGGGAAATTATGATAGAACAGAACCATAGTAAACCTGTACACTCAGGGGACCCCACCTGGCTAACCAATTTGAAATGTACATATAGTATGTAAATATGAGTACACAGTGAATATTTGTAGGCCTGGCTTGACATGAGTAATTAAGCATGGAGGAGGCCACATTTCTTGTAAGACCGGATAATGGAGGTAAATAGATCATCAGGCTGAAAATACTATGTCTGTGCTAACTCGGATATGTATACAGTATTGTTGTTACCTTTTCAGTCCCAGGATACTAGAAAGGCAAGGTAAATGATCCCTTAGAATATGCAAAACTATCTGTTGGAGCTTGTATTTGTCTGTGACACTCTGAGTAGCTTTCCCAGACCCAGAGAAGAGCTCTGTATCTCAAAGCTTGTCTCTCTCCCCAGCAGAAGTTAGTCCAATAAAAAACATTACCTCACCCATCTTGTCTTTTAACTCGGATAAATGGGACAGTGAGTTAAGAGACAGAATGTCTGAACTAGCTAATATAAGGGAAGGGAACACCCAGGAAACCATTTACAAAAAATAAGATAACAATGGATAAGATACATTCGGAACGTAAAGATGAGGTAAGGAGTAGGTCTAACATGGACAGTGTGTAGACAGAGCACGTTGTGCAGTGCTTGGTTCCTGCAAAGTAACCAAGCCAATCCCAAAACGTGTAATGGAATGCATAGTAAATGCAAAGAGATCCACAAATGTGTATAAAGGGAGAGGGTTTCTGTGTTACTTCAGATCTGGGATGTATCCTGCATCCACCCCCTGCATTTGCATCTGATCAACTCAGTGTAGTGTTGCCATATGCAAAATAAAGAGACCCAAGTGACAAAATCTGGAGATGAAATGAGTTCTTGAGAAGTTGAATGGAGAGAGGTCTCAGTGGGAATCCCAACATATACCATCCAACCCCACTGTGCAGTGGACAGAACCAAATGGTTCAGAGGAAGGTAAGAAAATTAGAGATTAGGTATAAAAAGAGATCCTGCAATAGGCAATAACAAGATAACTTTTCCCCTGCAAAATTTTCTTCTTAGCCTCCAATCGTGAAAGCATAAGGGCTTATATTCCTGTTGGGAAGGTTTTTATTTTTTTGTTTTAGTTTTTACTGTTGTGTTGTTTCTGAGCTTCATGCGCTTATCATTGGTTTCTTATTATCTGTTTCTTTGTGTTTGGAGGTACTTTTATTTATATAATAAAGCCTTAAAGCTTTACTTTACCTGATACTGATTCTTTTCAGATTCTGAAGAATGACTCAAGGTGATTAGGTGTTTTGTGATGATATATTCAAGGTTGGTCATTGCTTTGTGGAGACGTGATGACTGCCAATTGTAAACATCAACCTTCATCTCAATATTTTCAGTGGCAATCAGATTCTACATAATGCTTTGGCATTCACGCCTTTCAACAAAGGAGCTGAATTGTGACCATACTTGTTTGTGATTCTCTTTGCAGCTAAGCACTCACTTCTTAAAAATCCAATCAGGACAAGAACTGGTGGAGTTTATTATGTGGGACCCAGCATGATTTCAACAGCTCCACTAATGCTCCTAAGCTTGTGTATCTAGAAGGCTTGAAGATATAAGCTCAAGATGATTTTTGAGGAATTCAGTGAAGACAGCCATAGCAACAAACTGCAGTTTTATAGATTTTCTCTTCTTTGGGAGCCCATGTTAGTGAGCTCCAAGGGGCTATCCTGACAGAGGCAACAGCTTTCTGCATCTCTAAATAGATTTCACATTAAATAACAATCGCAAGGATAAAACTGTTGAAAAAAATATCACTTTGCGTCACTACCCTCCTGAGCAAAAGACTTTTTTCCCCTGTTCATATACCATAATATATCATCCAATGAAATACATATTGGAACAGTTACTTATGGTGTGAAATCATTATAAAGGTAATCTCTTTATGCAGCAGGTCTCAAAGCTATAATAAAATTCTTATTAGATCAATATCTGCTCAAGTATTAAAAGTGCTCATAAATTCTCATGGCATTAACAAGATTCTGCAATTTGTCACTCAAACTAGAGATGGAGGGGAACCGTGAGAGTCTGCCTAAAAGCCACAAGAACCAGCAAATTAACTCAGTGGATTTGGAAAAAATGGTTGGATGTTTGGTGTCTCAATCTATGATTTGTGTGTTGGTGGGATCTGCAAATCAACTTTAGAAAAAAAGAGATCTGTTAACTACTTCTAGGTTACTAAAGAGCCCCATAACACTAGTAATTTTCCTACCTGCATTCCCTCCTGCAGTTTCAATTGTATACAATATTCTCCACTTCCTCTCTTAAAGATCTGTGTCCCCTGCCCTTGATAACCTAATCTATTGAAAACCAGATTACCTCATTTCTACCTGTTTGGGAGAGTCTGAAAGGAGACAAAATCTCAGCAGGGTTTCTGTTGTCTCAGTGGTTTGGATGAATCTTATCAGTGAGTGTTACCACATGCTATACTTGAACTATTCTTAACTGGTTTTGTCCTAGGCATTTCTATGGGCTTGGCTACACTGGAGAGTTGCAGCACTGGTGGTGGGTTTACAGCGCTGCAACTTAGTAACTGTCCACACCTGCAAGGCACATCCAGCGCTGCAACTCCCTGGCTGCAGCGCTGGCTGTACATCTGGTCTGCTTGGGGTGTAACGATTGCAGTGCTGGTGATGCAGCGCTGCTCATCAAGTGTGGCCACCAAAAGCGCTGTTATTGGCCTCCAGGGTATTGGGAGGTATCCCAGAATGCCTGCTCACAACAAACCAGAAGAATGACTGAACTCAACTGCGTATTTAAAAAACAAACACAGCTCCTGTTTGCTAAGCGCGCGGAGGCAGGCAGGGGAATTGCTTTGGAATGTTTACAGCTGTTTGCTTGAAGAGAGAAACGGCATGCTCACACGGCAGAGGGGGAGCAGGAAGTCAGTGTTGAGCAGCTGCTTATGTGGTCTGACGGCTATTTAGGAGTGCATAATTTGCATTTAGTGAATAAGAGAGGGGTGGGAGAAGCGGTCAAAACTTTTAAAATGATTCAAGGTAGATGCTGTGTCTTCCAGTCCTTAGAACTTGCAAGGCAGGGAGCTGAGAACAGTGTCAGCTCCAAAAATCCACTCTCTCTGTCTCCCCCATGCTCCCTGTCACACTCCACCCCACCCCTCTGTTTTGAAAAGCACATTGCAGCCACTTGAACGCTGAGATAGCTGCCCACAATGCACCACTCCCCAAAGCGCTGCAAATGCTGCAAATGTGGCCACACTGCAGCACTGGTAGCTGTCAGTGTGGCCACACTGCAGTGCTTTCCCTACACAGCTGTATGAAGACAGCTGTAACTCCCAGCGCTGTACAACTGTAAGTGTAGCCATACCCTATGAATCTGGGATTTACCCACTAAGGGCTTAGCTAGATCCTGAAAAGGTGTTAAAATAA
Organism: Gopherus flavomarginatus; assembly: GCF_025201925.1. Taxonomy (NCBI): domain Eukaryota; kingdom Metazoa; phylum Chordata; order Testudines; family Testudinidae; genus Gopherus; species Gopherus flavomarginatus. Next base: position 73,344,350 of record NC_066617.1, read on the forward strand.
ATACATTTTATTATTTAAAATAGCTTCCATTTAGCTGCACAATATTCACTTATGGAGAATCTCTCTATCTACTGTTTATGAAGTCTTTTTGATATTAGGGACTCTCTACAGGTTTTTTTCAGACTGCAAACTTCATTTTGAATGGGGGCTTCTCTGCCATCTTAGCTGTCTTTTTTTTTACCTCTGTGTTGGATAAATATCCCAGGAGTAGTGACACAGGTGTTGTTAAACCTTGTTGGTGCTATGCACATGGAAGCCCACTTGGACAAAAACTTGGCTACTGCCCTAGGGAAACCAGTTTTTCAAGTCTGAACTCTGTGGGCGTGGGGTAACTAAGCAATGGACAGCATGATGGCAGACTTTGATCACCTGATGAGTCTGATCTGTGGTGGTCACCTGCCAAAGCGGATTTTTTTTTTAAAAGGGTCACTCACCAGTCATTTTGGAGATGGGGGAGTGGAGACCAAAGAGACTCTGTGTTCCAGAAAAGAAGCCATGTGTAGGAGTGCAGGGAAAGAGGAAGGAACCTGGACTCCTTAGACACTGACACAAATCTCGAAGAACACATCGGAGTGGTGAGGAAACGCAGGTGGGGTAGGCATACCGCTGTTTTACTGTTTTGCCTGGATCTGCATATTTCTTGTGCTAGCTGAAGAGTAAATGTTTTACGATCCTTTTTGCAACATCTGTGTGTCATATGCTTCAGTTATCATGTGGCATTGGAAAGGTAAATGATAACCCGAGTGCTCACGAGGTTGGAGCGCTGGAATAGGGTGTGCTAAGCAACTGGGGTGTTTGGGGGTCAGTGCTGGCCTTGGGGGCATAGGCTTACTGGATCATAGGTCTCAGCTCTCAAAAGGGGTTGCTAAATACAGGGTCTGCACCCTAAGAGTATGCCTAGAAACTCCAAGCCAGAGGCAGTTCCTGGACTCTGCTCAGTCTTAGAAAGTTTAAAACAAATGGGCCAAACACAGCCGCCAAGTGAATGTCCAGCAGGCAGAGCTGTGACAGTTCTTAGTCTGGCTTGATCGGGAATAAGGAAAAGACATGCAACTCGGACAACAATGCACGAGAGAAAATAAAATGAGAAACATAACTTAAAACAATATCTGAAGAGTTATTCTGGTGAGTTCTGCCATGGTATAACATTACCTGGTTGCTTCTTTAAGAAGGAAGACACATAATTACAGTAGGCATCTTTTCTTTTCAATAGAGTAATTTCTGCTGTACTTGATACTGATTTCTGATATGGCTTTGGAAGGCTTGTGAAATTTTAGGCTGATGGATTTCTGCCATAATTTCAGGTCTTGTTTTTCCCTGTCACACAAACTATGTAAAGTAACAGGCATGCAAAGATCTTGTTGGTTTTGGCACTGAACATATTGCACATAATTTACTTAGAGAGTTTGTGATATGATAACTTGTATTTCTGTTATGCAGGTGATATCAACTCAGCAGCACATGCAAGATTCCACTTCTGAATCCTGCTGAGTTGAACTGATTTCAGTGAGTTTTCTTGGGTGTAATTGTGGGTAGCATTTGTCCCTCAGCTGCACTTTTGAATCTAAAACTCAAAAAGGAATAAAATAATGAAAACATTGGTCTTGACTGTGCTAAGGATGCTTTGCACCAGTGCTCTGGAGCATAGCACGTTCAACCCAGTGGAAGCTGGCCTTGCAGGATCCCTCACCCCACATAAGGTAATCCTCAGCTGGTCCAGTAGTCCTCCTATGATGTTCCCCCACTTGTACAGGGAATGTGATCAGGACAACCATATGCCCTGGCAGTCCCATCTGCCAGAATCATCTCAGTGGACTTTGGCTTTGTATTCTGCTGTGGGACTGGACTGAAGCCAGTGGCCTCACCTTTTATATATATATCCACTTTATTTATATATATATATATATTTTTTTTTATGCAGTTCACCAAAGATTTCAAGCCTAGCAATTAAATTTAAAATTAGTTAGCATATTACTGTTAATTATCTGCCACTCTAAAAAAATATACTAAGTAAGAAAACATTAAGGCTGTTTTTAGAACAGCGAGCTTCAAGATGATAGGATGACATTATCTATAAGCTCCATCCCGATATGTAGACATCGGCTTCAAAACTACAAAGTAAAAGATGTTCTCTAATTTTGAGTCTGTCTTTCTGAACACAAAGCTCTTTGCTGATCTCAAAGGTCTTTAAGACGTTTCATAAAGGCTCAATTGAAATGATAAACTAAATCCTAGGCAAGGTATCAGATGAATGTGAAACTAGGTCTGAATGACAGAGAACTTATTTTGGTATCTCTTTCTATTTATAGGGGGGAAAAAAAGTCAGATAAGAAGCGGCGTATCTGATTTACCAATCATCTCTTCAGGTAATAATGTTGCTCTGCTTGCAAATTATGAAGTAAACCAATTCACTAAGGGCTAAAGCCTGCCCTTACAAAGAAGACAGAGCACCAGTGAACACTTTTAGGGTGGCTCTATGAATTATCAGAGCAGGAGATTTATAACATATCCTGGATGCATAGGTGTGCATATGGGGTGTGCTGGCTGTGCCCAGGCACACCCTAATATCTCAAAAAAAGTGGCTTTACGTTTTAATTTAATTGCATCATACGCTCTTTTAGTTTTAAAGTATAGATTGTTGTATTATTCAAGAAGCACCAAATTGCATGATATAGATGTTGTAGAAATGTATGGAAAGCCCGTGTTCGCTAGCAGCATGTGTTCCCCACTACAGTGGCACCGCATTACCATTGGTCCTCCCCTCCCCCTCCGACTACTATTCTAGAAAATTATTTGACCTATATAAGCAGCCACATCAGGCATGCCCAGCACAGTATCTACGGTGTTTAATCTTTGTCGCATGTACTCTACTCTACTGAAATAGCATAACAAGCCTGTGGCTTTACGTTTTAATTCAATCGTATGATACACTCTTTTAATTTTAAAATATGGATCGGTTCATTGTTAAGACAAGAAAAGGAGCAGACAAACTGAATTATAATGAATGTGCTGATAGTGGTGCAAATACCTTGGACTCCTCTGTTAAGAACCTATGTGAAGATAAGGCCGCCACCAGTTCCAGTGCATACAGGTCAGTGTAGTTCCTATTCAAAGCCATCAAACAGTCTATCTGATGACCCGGTCTGTGATATTCCAAAAAATAGATTAGAAAGCCGGTCTTAATTATCCAGAGGTCCTGATCAGCCCAGATTGAGCATGTTTTCTGGAAGTAAAATAGGGAATAAACAAAGAAGTTTTTCAGTCAAATTTGTATGAAAAGTATAGATGGTTAGAATATACCCATCCAAGGACGCAGCATTTTGCTTTTACTGCATTTCTTCTCCTCTAATGATGCAGCAAACAAAGGTCACACTGATGCAGAATTTATTGATAAGGGATGCAGAAACTGGCATAGGGCTAACAAATGTTTTAAAAACCACCAACTGTCAAAATCTCATGTGTTGAGCGGTTCTTCATGGTCAAGTTTTAATGAAGGGAAACCTATTGATGTATTGTTGGATGAGGGCAAGCAGGCTTATCTGTCTAAACAAGAAGAACGGTGCCATAACCAAAGTGTAATGGAGCAACTGATTGACATTGTTCTGTGTTTGGCGAAAGGTGGGAGACTATTCAGGGGTCACAATGAAAAAGCTGACAGTTCTGAGAGGTTTATTTCTAAATCTTATCAGTATGCTCCAAAAATATGATCCTGTAATGGCAAGGCATGTGCAACAATCTCCTCAAAATGCTACCTATCTGAGCAATCGCATCCAACATTGTGCAACAAAAGATTGTGTCTTCACTAAATGGAAAAATGGTCTCAATAATTGCCAACAACACTACTGACTGTGGAAACCATGAACTGCTGTCCATTGTGGTGCAGTATTTTGACAATGAAAAACATAGTCCAGTTGAACATTTTGTGTCTGTTCAGAGACTATTAACAGTTGATGCTCAGTCTATTTTTGACCAGTTAAATGACATCCTTGGCATTCTTAAAATTGACTGGTCATCAGTGATGTCTGTCTGTTTTGATGGTGCATATTATGTCTGGATGTACTGCAGAAGTTCAAATGAAATGTAAAGAAAGAAACTGTGAAATACTCTATGTACACTGCTATGCGCATTGTTTGAACCTCGTCCTAGTAGATGCATGCACTTCAAGTAAACAAAACAGAACTGTCTTTGATATTTTTTTGGTGTTATTCAGACTTTTTATGCCTTCATGGAGGGGAGTCCTGTACGACATGCAGTAATGGAGAAGATTTCACAAGAAGTAGGATCCCAGTTGAAGACTTTGAAGTCACTACCAAACACAAGATGGGCATGCAGAGCAGAAGCAGTGGCTGCTGTAAAACAAAACTACACCATCATTTTCCAAGCTTTACAAGAGATTATTGAAACAACTCGCCTTGCTGACACTAAAATAAAAGCCACGGGTCTTACCCATGAACTAAATTCATTCAAGTTCACCTTTGCCCTTCACATGATGCACCCTATTCTCCAGATGGTGGTAAAAATGAGTAAGGCTCTTCAAGCTCCAGATCTCAACTTACTTACTGCAATGACAAGGTTGAAAAGGTTGTGTAACTCTTTGGCTGCGATGAGAACTGGCTCAGAATATTTTCAATCTATTTTCAATGATAGTGTGAAAATGTGTGTAGAGAATGATATATCGATTCCCCAGTTAAGAAGAGAAAAAGTCCACTCATATTGATGATGCATTTGAATCCCAGCATCACTTTGATACAAAAGAGGAGAAGGAGAGAATAACTTCATTTTACCAACTCCGAGACTCAATGATTACCAGCATTAACCAGTGATTTAAACAGAAGACTTGTGAAATTGTGACTGCAATGGGAAAACTGCTGAGCTTCGACATTGGCAGGGACGATATGCCTACAAATTTAAAGTGTCCCTGGATGAGCTGGAAGCTGAAGTCGGATTGCTTCGGGGTTATGATGGATCTGTTCCTAAAGGTAGCACTACGAACACTACCAGAGTGGCTTGATTGGCTAAAGGAATCAGATTGGTCTTCCATGTTCCAGGCCTTTTACAAATCTATTCAATGCTTTGCAGTCTTACCTGTTACAAGCTGTTCATGTGAAAGAGCCTTTTCAAAACTAGCACATGTAAAAAACAAACTAAGAAGTACAATGTCCCAACAGCGCCTCTACTCACTCATAATTTTGTACATTGAACAAGAATTGGCTTCGTCAGTTAATTACAGTGAGGTGATTGAGGAATTTAAGTCCATAACACCTGGTGAGCGATGTCTCATTCTCTAGGACAGGAAGATGAAGAAATCTTGATCTGTTTTCATCAATTTGAGTTAGCTCATTATCTGGTTAAAGATAAAGAGCACAAAAATTGACTGTATCTTTGTATACACCTGGTTATCACTACAGCAAAAATTTGATATTGTGTCTCATTTTTTGAGTTTGTATTTTTAAGTAAAGTTTAGTTAGTTTTTTTTTAAATCAAGTTTAGTTAATTTTTAGATTCTTTAGTTTGTTTGAATAAAAATGCCCCTTATGATTGAGTATTCAAGAAATGTTCGTCTTTTAAAAAAAATAAAAAAATAAAAAATAAAATTCCTTGATGAAATGTGCTGCGCACGCCTATGCCTGGATGGGTCTGTTACCTTTTCAGTTGCACCAAAAGTGGCCATGGGAAGGTTTCTTCCTGAAGTGACTGTTGCTCTTCTTAGCTCTATTGTGATTAGGTTTCCCAGCCACACAAAGTCCTTGAATATTGGAGTTTGCTTCTGGATCGCCACTGAAAGATATGTAAAAATCTTATGTAGCCTGGGAGAGCCCAACGGTCAACAGATTTGAAAAGGCTCGTGTGTAGTGTTTGTTCAACTAGAGTATAATAAGTGACACTCAGGGGTCCAGATTCTCTCTGCCTAGTACAGGGAGGTATAATTTGCTGATGAGGGCCTGGGCATTGAAAGGAAGATTCACGTAGAGAGAGGTTAGTGGTGTTCATATCACCAGCTTGCTTGCCCTCCCTTATAGTTTTCACTGGTGGGAGACAGATTTTGATTTCTAGTTGAGGCTCTACAGAAGACCTGACCAAGGCCAGACTGGGCTGCAAGGCAACCATACATTTTGCCAGTGAGCCTGTCCCTATGCAGAGCAATGGGGCTGGTCTGTTCCCACCCAGACACCACGAATACCTCTATTTCTGTTTTGGCTCACCGTTTTCCACTGCCTTGTGGCACTGATATATTGAACTGTTGTATAGCAGTGCTGCATTTGGCGCAATATGGGAATTGCTCCTATCATTTCTTGGCTGATGCAGCTAGTTTAATGGTGATTTCTATACACGAAGCTCCTACTACAGGCACAGCTCCTCATCAAGCTATTCCAGTCCCCTGCTGCACCTCAGAGAGATTTCTCTTCAGGTTCAGAGAGAAGAGTGAGAACTGGATGGCTTAGTGTGGTAAGTCGATGACTGATTGGCTGGCAGTGGCTGGGAACTGGTTACAGTATGAGCAGGACCGGCTTTAGGCTGATTTGCCCGATTCCCAGGAATCAGGCCCTACACCAGGGCACCGTGCCTTAGGCACCTTAAAAAAATTTTATTACTCATCCGGAGGCGGTCTGCTCTGGGATCTTTGGCATTTCAGTGGTGGGGGGGTCCCCTCTGGGGGTCTTCAGCATTTTGGCTGCAGGGGGTCCTCTGATGCCGCAGAAGACCCACAGCAGACCTCCCACCGCCAAAGTGCCATTGAAGCCCCGGACCACCGCCGGGTATTCAAATTGGGCCCCGCAGTTAATAAAGCTGGCCCTGAGTATGAGTGAAGAGGAGATTAGTGGTTTATCTGCACAGGAAGGTAGTGCAGAATAAGCAAGGATGTGAATTTAAAACACAATAGCTATTCCATGCTAACTTTGGAAGTGGAGTCACCTAAACTGAACAAAGGTACTCTTAAGCCTTGTCTACACTTACAGCGGCATGTGGAGTACAGGCACTGTACATGTAACTATATGCTGCAGTGAAAGGCAGCTACATCCACACTTGTCCCTGTTGCAGTGGGTAGCTGCCTGCCGCAGTGAAAAGCTCTGGTAGTAGGAAGACTGTGGAGAAAGGCTCCAGCAGAGGGGAGACACTCCGGCAGCTCCCTGCGTGGAGGCAGCAGGCCATTATACTGCTAAAAATAGTGTAGCCGTATAGATTTGGAAAGCAATGCTCGGGCACATAGGGCATACTATTCTATCCTACTTGACTAAGTTGTGCATCATCATCTACACTGTTATTTATACCTGTGCTGACTGAGCATGCAGTGTCTGTACTCTACATGCCACTCATAGGCGGCAGGTTTGTATAATTTTTGGTGGTGCCCAGAATGGGTCTAATATCCCTGTCATAAACAGATAGCTAAGGGTTAATGTCTCTTTCACCTGGAAAGGAGTAACTTGAAACACCTGACCAGAGGACCAATCAGGAAACAAGACTTTTTCAAATCGGGGTGGAGGGAAGTTTTGGGTGTGAGTTCTTTGTCCTTTGTCTTGTTCTGTCCCTCTCGGCTATGAGAAGTGATTTTTTTCTGTTTCCTGGCTTTCTAATCTTCTATTTCCAAGTTGTGAGTACAAAGAGATAAGACAGTGGTTTATACTGGTTCTTTTTTTTTTGTATTTACATGTGTGTAGTTGCTGGAGTGCTTTGAATTGTATTCTTTTTGAATAAGGCTGTTTATTCATATTTCCTTTAAGCAATTGACCCTGTATTTGTCACGTTAATACAGAGAGACCATTTTTATGTACTTTTTCTTTCTTTTTATATAAAGCTTTCTTTTTAAGACCTGTTGGAGTTTTTCTTTAGTGGGGAACTCCAGGAAATTGAGTCTGTAGCTCACCAGGGAATTGGTGGGAGGAAGAAGTCAGGGGGAAAAATCTCTGTGTGTTAAATTTATGAGCCTGACTTTGCATTCCCTCTGGGTGAAGGGGGGCGTGGAAGAGAGATTAGCTATCTCGGTGCTTGTGTTTCCAGGACTGGAAACAGGGAGGGTGGCTCCCTCTGTTTAGATTCACGGAGCTTGCTTCTGTGTATCTCTCCAGGAACCCAGGGAGGGAACACCTGGAAGCGAGAAGGGTGGGGGAAATGGTTTATTCCCCTTTGTTGTGAGACTCAAGGAATTTGGGTCTTGGGGTCCCAGGGAAGGTTTTTGGGGGGACCAGAGTGCCCCAAAACACTCTAATTTTTTGGGTGGTGGCAGCTTTACTAGGTCCAAGCTGGTAACTAAGCTTGGAGGTTTTCATGCTAACCCCCATATTTTGGACGCTAAGGTCCAAATCTGGGAATAGGTTATGACAATCCCCCTCCTGCCTTGTAAGCCAATATATATTTTATTAAATAGTATAAAAATGGACTGGAAACCATAAGCATTTAAGCTTCTCTTTATTGCACAATATCACTATCATAAGAAAAAAATATTTAACTAAGAATATCAATGTTATTAATACTCTTTTAAACACAGAAACAAGCATACACTCTTTGATCAATAACACTCAAAAGCAAATACTTTCTAAAATTAAAACAAATATAGCCCCTTCTTTTGCGATGTTCTTCAGGAGGCAGCAAATATGTTTCATCATTGTTTGGTTTTTTAAATGAAGTCATCATGCAGGAGACTTGCAATGTCCAGTTCAGAGACAGAGTTCTTATAAATGTGCAGAAATGCCAAGTGTTTTAGATGTTCTTGGCCCATTGTCATTCACAATAATTTTTCAGTTGGAGCAAGCAACTGAATGATCGCTCAGCAGTGCAGGTTGCAGTCGGAATTGTGTAGAATAATTTCAGGAGAATTGTAACTCCTGACGTGTCACTCAAGCCTTCCTTTGTTTTAGAAATTGCTTCACTTCACTCACTGAATTAAGCTGGCAATTTCTTGATCTGCAAATATCACTCTTTATTTCTAAATGAATAAATAGTTTCTCTGTGTTAATGTCACCATGGAAAGCTTCACTTATTGGGACAATATCCTGTTTCGACCCATTTGCTGCCTCAGTTATAAGCTTCTCCAATTTTACTGCAAATGTAAAGCTTTCTGTTGAAAACCTGTGTTCAATGGCAACTTTGCAAGCATCAATGATCTCAACATATATTTGATGGAAATACTCTTTGGGGTCACTGAAGGTGTGAGGAAGGCTTCCATGGTCAAGCCATCTTGGTGGCTTGCATTTTCTCAGGAGTGTAGGATCATCTAAATAAAGATTTTTTTTGCCTTCTCTACTGTTTCCCAGAAGTGATTGTATGATGAATCAGTGCGCATCCCACTCAACACCTCTTGCAACAGGCCAACTTTCTTCATAACGCTTGTCAATGACACGTTTTGGGTTTTGAACTTTTGCATTAGCTTCTTCTACAGGACCCATGGCTTTCACAAGAACCGTTAGTGTAAAGTACATTGAAAAAGATTGAAGTTGCTTTGAGAATCCACTACATTTTAAGCCAAATTCATCGGAAGAGTAACTAAAAGTTCATCTAGGTAGTTCATCATGGCCTTGTAGTTGTGGAGAAGTGATTTAATGCTACTGATCCTTAGTGTCCATCTTGTTGGGCACAATGGTCATAAAGAAGGTTCCCCTTCACTCTGAAACTCTCTGAATGCTTCCATATGTTTTGGTGACTCCCTGAAGGCACTGATGAGACCTTTCACCATCAAAAACATATAACGACACTCTTGAATACTATGCAGTGCATCCTGTGTGGCAAGGTTAAGGGAATGTGAAACACAGTGCACAAATTCCTGTCTCGGCTCTCGATCCTTCACTCTGACTTGGACCCCAGTAAATCTGCCAGACATATTACTGGCTCTGTCATAACAGTGCCCCCCAGCAATCACAAAAGGACAAATCACACCTGAGAAATGTATCTTCCACAATTTTGAAAAAAGAAGCAGCATCCATTGCATCAGTTTGGTAAAACCCAATAAACTCCTCATAAATCTCCCAGTCTTTACTAGAAAAAAACCTTAAAGAAAAACTTACTTGCTCTTTTCTTGACAAATTGGTAGTCTCATCCATTACAATGGCATAAAACTTAGAAGCCTTTATCTTTTTTGCACAATTTTTCTTAGCACCATCACTGACATCATTTCGATTATTTGATTGTTAACCTCATGTGACAGCCACTTGTATTTTGTGCAGTTAAGCCACTGTCTCAGTTCCTCAGAATCTGTACTGCATAGCAACAAGAGCTGCATCACATTTGAATCACTCTCATGTCCATATAATGCTATTCCTTGTTGAGCTAGGTACTGAACACTGGTAAAAATGTTGTGCAGTGCAATCCTAGCTAATTGTGATTATTTTCTGCAACTGGCTGACATTAGTGCAGAAATACTTACCTGTGATTACAGAGCAGCATACTTCATTACCCTGCTTCCTTGTGACAGGAGTATGTTTCGTGTGATGTAAAACCACGCAATGTGTGTCTCCAATCTTGAAATCCAGATGAAAAATGTTGGTTTGACTTTTGTAAAAAATATTAAGATCTTCTTTTAAGAACAGTTTTTGCACACTGAGCAAAAAGCTCTGTTTAATTTGCTATTGTACTCCAACCACTTAAATCTTGATAGCCAAGATTGCTGAAAACTCCTTATCTTGTAGATTTGCCACATCTTCCTTTTGTATAACTTCAGTTTGAAAGCTGGGTGTCAGACTCAGGCCATCACTTGATGAATTACCCAGAGAAAAAAGAAGAAAAGGGTATCTTTATTAAAAAATTTTGCGTTGTTGATTATTAGTGGTCCTACAAATCAAGAATTTGTTGCTGGGATAAAATTAAGCTACAATGCATCAGTGCCACAAAATTACAAGGGCCAATTAAAAGTGGAAACTCAGAAGCAGCACTCACCTACTTCAATATATTTTATGTGTTGTACCTGTTGTGACAAAGTGGGAATGTTCTTAATGTTTTCTCTGAATACTCTGTGGGTGCCTCAGTTTCCCCTGCAAGGTGCCAATTGAAGGTATTGTAGAACAGAGAGATCAGGTGGCCTCCTTGTCCGGAAAAGAGATGAAGGCCACAGGAGGGGCTGGAGGGACGGTCAGTTTGGAGCTGACTGGGGAAATGAGGAGAGGCCCAGAACTTAAGTCTAGGCTCCCCACCCCCCAAGATGGACCTGACTGAGAGGCCCTGTTTTCTGTACCTAAAAGCTCTGTTTTAGACTATGTTCCTGTTGTCTTATAAACCTTGTGTTTTACCGGCTAGCTGAGAGTCACGTCTGACTGCACAGTTGGGGTGCAGGACCATCTGGCTTCCCCAAGAGCCCCCCCTGTGTAGACTCGCTGCAGCAAGCACATGGTGTGGAGGGCATGCCCAATGCTTTGAGGTACCCAGGAAGGTGTAAGCTTCTTGCCCTAGAGGCAGTATGCTCTGGGGGAGCATGCCTCCTCTCTCTGAGTCCTGACTGGCTTTGTATGGAGCAGTTCCAGAGCATCCCAGCATCCCTTTCCACACTGTGTGCTTCCTGGGAGTCCGCACAGGCACTGACACTCCCTCCAGCCCCTCCCCTGGCCTCTGTCTCTTTGTTCCAGGCATTAGGAGGCACCCGATCTCTTTGTTCTCCAACATCTTCAGTTGGCACCTTGCAGGAGAGCAGCCCAGAACATCAGTTGCCAGGAGACAGAGTGTCGGCCATTCTCTGTGCAGATGGCATCACACTGGCCCTCTAGGGTTCTACAACAATCGCACCCCCTTATCCCACCATCTAGATCCTTAATAAATGCATTGGGGTAATTGAGGCACCCACACACTATTCAGAGAAAACAGCTGTATACAACCAATTATATACTTTAAAGGGTGTAAAACCAAGTATTTTGCTAAACACAATGATACCCCAAACTCACTGCCAAATTTAAGTTGCGTGTTTTTCCCCTCAGATGAGGGCTCTGGGGTGGGCCTGGGAATGAGAGGCTCACAGTGCAGGAGGGGGCTCAGGGCTGGGGCTCAGAGTTGGGGTGCTGGGGGCACAAGCTCTGGGGTGGGACAGGGCCAAGGATGAAGAGCTTAGGGTGCAAACAGGCTGCCCCAGGCCTAGGGCCAGAGAGGACTCCCCTCCACCCTCTCCCCACTGGCAGCAGCAAGATCCAGGTGAGGGAAAGCCCCCTCGCCTCCTCTGTGGTGGGCACTGGGGTGGGGGGCTGCCATCACATGTGGCCTCCCCTGCTGCTGCCACCCTTCACTATAGCCTCACTGGGGGTGTGGGTTGGGGCTGCCCCTTGCCCAGCGTGGGGCAGGAGTGAGGGCTGTTGGGTGGTGGCTGTGGGGGGCGGAGGAAGCAGCAAGTCACAAAATTCACCCAACTCCCAAGAATGTGTGTGCCTCGCCTTCCCCATCCTGAGGTGCTGCAGCAACCAGCTGCCTCAGTCTGCCAGCGCTCCTCTTGTGCTATAGCCCTTAGGCAGCAGCAGCAGCCAGCAACCCAAGCAGGCCACTTTCCTTCAGGCAGGGAAACTCCAGGGAGGGGGAGGGCCGCGGTGGGGTGGGATGGGGTGGGCACACGTGGGTGGGGGCCTGCTCCAGGCAGGGCCGGGGGAAGAGACCCAGCTCCAAACATTGGTTGAGCAGGGCCGTTGGCCCTGAATATTCCTGGAGCTTGGGCACCACGGGCCCATGTAACTCACTGCCCATGATGCCACCATAAGTGTAGACCTCCCCTTAGAGCAGAATAAGAGCGTCCACATAGAAAGTTACTGTGGAATAGCTATTCCAGGCTATTTCCTCACATAGGCAATCCCTGTGAAAGGGAGGAAGGAAGTGGGATAGTGAATGGGGTTGTGGGGGAGAGTGCTGAGATTGATAAAAAAGCAAAGCTCAAAGTGAGGAAACTAATGAAGAGAAAACAGAAGTAAAGAAAACTGAGAAGAATCAAAAGCTCAGGAGGAGACCTGCAGGAGAGAGCAATAAATAGTGCAAGACTTGAAGCAGGTTTGGATCAAAATAATAAATCTGAAGAAGCTGGACATAGACTTCAAAAGAAATTCAGTTAGTTAAATTTAAAGATTCTAGTCACTGAGGTGGGAATAACCTATGTATGCGAAAAAGGGGGTCATCCTGAGCAAGTCTTTTTTACATTACCAGCCTGAGGGATGCTTTTGCCATGTCCAGCCCTACCTTCATTTTTTAATTACAGTTGTAGGGGCAAATCCTGCACCCCTCCTCCCCAGACATGCATGCCCCAACTACTCCTGGGGGGATTCTATGCCACTGATTGATGCAGAATTGTTCAGAAATTAACATTATGTGCACAAAATTTCTTCCCCCCACAGAAATGAGCTGCAGTGCTTCTGGCTACCACTACAGGCCACTGGACTTGGTAGAGCCCAGCTTGTACTTAGAAGACACTGCTGCGGGGAGGGAGAGGGAGCTGCAGTTCCCAGCATGCTCTTAGGGAACGAGAGGGTGGTGCATGGGAAGTTCCATGCAAACCTGGGACCTACCCAGCATCAGGCTGTTTCTCCCTCTGGATCCCTGGGCTTTGGGTGGGAGAGAAACAGATGTCTGGGCGAGGGGGACAGGTGTCTGGGCAAGGGGGGCCCCCACAGCTGGGCTTTTGGGGGGAGTATCTGGTTCAAGGGGGGCCATGACTGGGCTCTGGGGAAGGAAGGGGACAGAGAAACAGGATCTCAGTTGTCACAGAGGTTTCTTTAACTCTCTATTCCTGGGGGAATTTTTGTGTCTGTATTGTTACAGACATAGCTGCTGACAGGTATTTTGAAATAAATTACCAAAATAATTGAAACTGGTATGATTATGTAGTGTTATTTTGACAAAATTTGCAGAACTTTAAAATATTGAGTGCAGAATTTTTAGCTTTTTGGCACACAATGCCCCCTGGAGTATCAAACCCAGTGTGCTTCCACTGTGCTGGAGAGTGTTCAGAATGTGGAGGCTCCTGGAACACCATGGAGCTGTGCACAGTGGAGGCAGTAGAGTTTAGAGCCACCACTCTATAGATCCAGTAACCAACCCTCCTTCCCACGTTAGCTCTGTGGAGAAGATTTTCCACAAAGGAAAGCCATTATTTTTCCACAGAAAAATGTATTGTTCGTTATATCCTGCATTGCAATTAACAGATTTGCAGCTTTCTTTCTATTTCACTGCCGATGGCATTTTACTATATGTGAGTTCACTATATGTGATTTCTGTTTCTTATGACTAGATTGAGGCTTCATTTCTATGGTGCTTTTACTGTCTGCATTTCTCATTTTAGAAATGCAACCAGTCAGAAAGTATAGTTATTCATTGCTAATACAAACATTTCTACTCTCTATTTGGGTTTTAGGGGCTCTCTTATCTACATAATGTGGCAGGAAAAAACATCTTATCGGTTTAAAATCATTCATCCTTGAAAAGCACCCTACTTCCTGAACTGATTTGGCATGCAATTTATAGAACAAACAAGCAAATCATAGTGATGTAGCTCATGAATATCATCTTAAATATAGTTATATTCTACGCTAGTGGCCTGTGCTCTTTGACATGGCAGCCATTGTAAGCCCTAAGTGTCAAACAGACATTCTGCTGCTACATCACATTCTGTTTAGTCATAGAATCATAGACCGCAAGGGTCATCTAGTCTAAACCTCTTCCAAGGTAAAGGATTTGTTTGGTCTAAACCATCCAAGATGACGGCTATCCAGACTCCTTTTGAAAACCTCCAGTGAAGGTGCTTCCACAACTTCCGTAGGGAGTTTGTTCTATTGTCCTACTGTTCTTACAGTAAGAGAGTTTTTTCTGAGATCTAAATCTGCTATGCTGTAATTTGAACCCATTGCCTCTTGTTCTGCCCTCTGTGGCAAGAAAGAACAATTTTTCTCCATCTTTTTTATGGCAGCCTTTCAAGTATTTGAAGACTGCTATCATGTCCAATCCTTAATCTCCTCTTTTCCAAAATAAACATACCCAGTTCCTTCAGTCTTTGCTCATATGTCTTGCATTCCATCCCTTTGATCATCTTTGTCACTTGCCTCTGGATCCTTTCCAGTTTCTCTCCATCCTTTCTTTACATTGGTGACCAAAACTGAACATAGTACTCTAGCTGAGGGCTAACCAGTGCCAAATAGAGAGGTACTGTGTCACTTCCCATGACTTGCATGCTATGGCTCTGTTAATGCAACCTACAATTGCATTTGTTGTTTGTTTTTTTGCAACAGCATCACATTGCTGACTCATGCTGAGATCATGTGATCTACCACAACTCCCAGATACTTCTCAGAAGTGCTGCTGCCAAGCCAGTTATCCCCCATTCTGTATTTGTGAATTTGTTTTTTTTCCCCTAAGTGTAGCACCTTACATTTGTCTTTGTTGAATTTCATTTTGTTGTCTGTAACACAGTTCTCCAATTTATCAAGATCCCTTTGAATTTTAGCTCTGTCCTCCAAAGTGTTTGCAACTCACCCCAGCTTTATGTCACCTGCAGATATGATCAATATGCTCTTTCTTTCGACCTCCATTGTGACTATTGGGCCAATATCCATACAACAAGTCCCTGAGTGTGTTCTATAGACCAAGTTAGATGTTTTCCCTTCAGCTGTATAGAGTGCACACTCCCATCTGACTGACTTCCTCTCATCTTCAGCAGGAGCTGACTGCAGTTGGAGCTGTGAACTTGCTGCCTGAAATCTGTGAATAATGCAGCCAATAGAAAAGCCAGGATGATCCTTTCTATGCTCAGAATGCAGCTACTGCTACAATGCGCCATCTCTTTTCCCTTCCATTCTTTCAAAATCCCCATCTCTCCTTTCCTTCTCCTGAGACAAGGCCCCTCTCTGTTCTTTAGAGGGAGAGGAGAGAGTCTGAGACTATGGAAAGGGAGGCAGTAGACGGAAAGAAAGAGAATGACAGGTGCCCCCTGCAGGTTATGTGGACTCTTCTTCTCATAGTTAGTATTTATGTGTATTATGATAAGGTATGGAGGCCACAACTAGAATCAAGCTAGTATTTTTTTCTGAAAAACACAACAGGTTAAGTCAATGGGATATTAAAACAGTGCATCTTTTATTATTAAATTATAACATGAGGCTGCTTCCTTTTTACAAGAGATAATAGCTGTATCCTTCACTGAATAACCCCCCAGTGAATAAGACAGAGAGGTTCATTAGCCCAGGATATGGTTATTACCAAGTTATTGTGAAGTTGTTCTTACACTGAATTTTTTTAATGAAATAGTCAAATGTTAACTTAATGAGAAGAAAATAAATACAGAAAGCAGAACATGCCAAAATGTTGAGAAGGAAATTAAACAGAGATATGTAAAAATATATTTTTTCAGCCCCTTCTCCTGCTATCATCCTACTTTGCCACTTCCTTTTCCTTCTACCTTCCTTATTATCTTGTTTCCCCACCACCACATAATAGTACAGTGATTATGCAAATCCTTTCACTTTGAATGGCTATTAATGTCTGTCAGCCTATCAAGGTCCAGGGATTTGCATACTGTGCAGAGATTGAGAAATACCAGAACAGTGATTACATAAATTAGGCCTACATGTAAATCAAGCCCATAACCAATCAGAGTGCAAGGAATTATATAACTGAGGGAAAACTGCAGTGCTATGAATCAGTAACAGTTCTGCATTCTGTCTGAAACAATCCCATTTCAGTATAATGTATTTTAATAGGACAAAAAAGAATATCTTAATCCTTCCTTCAGGAGAATTATGTTACTATGTAGAGTAGTGGCTTATCATTAGGCAGGTGACAATATTTAATACACAAATGTTAACATTTATTTGAACAAAACCAAGAAATATTTTTGGGATGTTATACAAGCTGTAACTTAAAAAAAAAAATCCAGATTCAGACTATTACAAAAGCACACTGCATAATGCAAAATGTCCTTTAATAAAATGTGTCTGCATCATCCCTGTTGCTTCAGACTCTCTTATCAGCACTCTGGAGCTAGATCAGTGATACTCAAACCTCTGTGGTTCAGGGACCATATTAGTGATCAGCACTAACCAAAAGAGCCACAGTATTCAGTATTCATTGTTTCATTTACTGTACTACTATTCATATTTAAACAGTATGATGGGAAATAGTTAGTGTATGTGTGTGTGTGTCACACACGCTCTCACAGAAAATAAGTTAATAACTTAGTGAAAGTTCAGGAGTACTTGTGGCACCTTAGAGACTAACACATTTATTTGAGCCTAAGCTTTTGCTGATAACTTTTAGTTGGTTAATAACATAGTAAAAGCATCCTAATTGGTTAATAACTTTGACTGGTTAATAATTAAATCACACAGTGTTTTAACATCCTATGCTGCAAAGAGCCGCAGGAGACACATTAAAGAGCTACTTGCAGCTCCCAAACCTCAGTCTGCGTATCACTCAGCTTGACTATTGGGGGTGAGGAATTACCTTTATCTGCCACTTCAAGTGACTGCTGCCAAATGGAACTTACACAGAAGATGACCAGAGGCATAAATATACCACAAATAGGCAGACTCTATCCTCTTTGCATTATGGGGCACTCACAGGTATGCTGTCCAGGATCTCTACTAGTAGTGAAAAGGGTGTATCCAGCCTTCACTCCCCCTATAAATCACCTAGCCTTTCCTGGCCTGGTTTACATTGGAAATCAGTTCATAACACTGTGAGATTGGAGCCATCTTTATTTTGAAATCTATTTGAAAACAGTATCTATTAAGTGCAGCTAAGATGGAGATTGTTCCTCCACAGTAGACTGCCCCTATCTTCACTGGTTGTCTTGTTGTGGTACTCCATCTCTTGGGAGAGAACGTACCGTGAAATCAGTAGCTAGATAAGGACCACCTCTTTTAATTAATTGAAAGGCATGCCTTTGAGTTTGATATTATCTAGAGAGAGACCAGTAGTGAAATATCTGAACCTGGCAACCAACATTTGGCAAGTGATCAATAAAAAATGTTTAGAAAAATTGTTAGCCACATCAGCTTGTTAGCCTGTTGTATATGGATCTGCCAAAGATGGACTGCTGATGGGTGCTACTTCAATGAGGAGTGATGTTGTCCTGATCATCAGCATCAGAAGAATGTACTCTCTTACTTTAGCTTGGTTGATGATTTAGGAAAACCTATACATTTGGGGAGAATGAGGCTCATGGCAGTCCCGGTGGCCAACTTACTCTTTTGGCTTTTCCCTTTTTTCATTGTGTTCGGTACGTTGAGACTTAATTTTTATCCTTCCTCCATTTCCACTATTAACTTATATCTATGAGCTAATAAGATGAGACTTCCCTCATGGGGAGTGAGGCAGTAGTGTGAGTGAAGGGTGCATCTATAAATTAGCAATAAAGTTGGGACTGTGCCAGGCAGTGGCTATAACACAGCAATCAGCCACGCTGGGTTTGCGTATAATGGGGCAACTGAAGAAGAGAGCAAGAGTGGTGCTGGCTCAAGCTCAGATACTGAGCAGACTCCTAAGCCCTCCAGATATGGTGTAAAAGGTAAGTGGGCCCGTCTTGTCCTTCACAGGTGCTCAAGTCATCCATATTCTGATCTGAATGTAGAATTCTGCTTAAAGTCTGATTGCATAATATAGCTCCATCTATGGAATCCTGAGTGAGGGTTTATGGCGTGGCATAAAGCCATCAATTACAACTTTGCTATACAGTTTGCGAAACATATTTATGTTGTGTACTGTTAAACAATAAAACAAATATATGAGAGAGGGTATTAAGGTACTGACAGAGACCAATTTCTACTGGCCATACTCGTGTAAGTATTCCTATTGACTTCGCTGGAATTAGTCCTGTATCAAGGGTTTACTTGTATGAGGCAGGGTGTAGGATCAGACCCTGACCTTGTCCATTTAAGAACCTCCTTAAGTGGTCATTTTGACATAAGAAAATAACTCCTTTGAAGCTCTGAATTTGACACAATTTTTTAGGTCTTTAACTTTTTTAAAAAAATATGCTTTGTTGATAGGCTTTCCAACCTTCCAGGATTGCCCTGGAGTTTCCAGGAATTAAAGATTAATCTTTGATTAAGATTATGTAATGTGAGGAAGTCTCCAGGAATACGTCCAACCAAAACTGTCAACCCTATTTGTTGGCATCACTGTCCATCATTTTTTTTTCATTCTAATGGATTGTTTTTGTGAGAATTAAGATAGCTTTACTCATTTCTAGATGTGTTCAGCATCTTTTGATTTATGCATGCACAAAAGCTAAACAAATATCAGTTTTCCTAAACAGTTATCTGACAAGCATCTTATTCTATAGATGATTTGCAACATTAATGCCATAGTTAATGACTAAATAAATAGACCAATCTCCAGAGCTGATATAGGGCCATTTTACTCATGCTGAGTAGTTTCTTAATCAACAGGAGTTAAGTGTGGCAAAGCTGTTAATTGTGTAATATGCTTTTCCCAGGTTAGGAGCGCACCATGAATTATTTAAAATAAAAACACTTACTCAATATTTTATTACATTTTTTATTTTAAAAATGCTCTGCTAAAATAGAACTCCAGTAACTGAATTCCGTCAATCTTCTTATATCATCCTGGGTACAAAAAGGACAACTGATTAAAATTAAATGGAGCAAGAATGCCTAAAATGTTAATACCAGTACAAAAGTACGAAGTTGGATGTTCTGCCTGTCTGAACAGAAATGGAGTTTCTTCCTGATCATTCCAGTGGCGGGGGGGTGGGGGGGTGGCGGGGTATAGCTTGTTCCTCCATGGTGCAGGTATAGGTGAATCTTTGGTAGCTGTAGAGAACCACTTAGCCTCCAAGTGCATGCTTCTGCCCATTGTAGATGTCCAAAGTCACCCTGCTCAGGTGGGAAGGTACTATGTATTGCATAATTTGGTGTGCCTGATTTTCCAGAGTTTCTAACTTGCAAAATAAATTCCATTGTATAGTCTTTTATTACTGCAGGAGAAAATCCAGCTTTCATCTCCGTATTGGGAGATCTTCCAGGTACCCATACAGGTTCAGTTTTGTTGTGTGGGCCTGGATTTCCAAGGATCATGCAAGAGACACCTAGCTCTAGGAGCAAGATACAGGGAACTGGGAAAAGACAGGGCCCAGGCATCCTACAGTGGAGTTTCTGTGAAGATTTTCCATGTTTCCTAGCTCCTCTGCCCCCTCTCTCCCCCACCCCACATTGCGGCTGCATTAGAGAGGTGCAGGGCTACTTCACCTACTAGGTTGAAGTAAACTCTGTACTATGTAGTCATTCCACAGACCTGAAAGCTTACTTTCTCGCACACATTTTCCCATCATCCCAGCTCTGGGAGGAGAGCTAATGATTGGCCCTTTGGAGACCAATATGGTATAATGAAAATGAATTCAGTGGCAATGGCCCCATTGTTCCTCGCTGCCTGCCCATCCTTGTTTTTTTTTTCTCATTTACTGTTAAAAGCTCATTGATTTGAAGGGTGCAGAGCAGCAGGTTGACAGTGATGCATGACACATTGTGCAGACACTACTCTCCTTCAGACTGTTGCATTGTCTTGTGCTCTTTGCAGTCAAGAAGAACAGCATTGAGCCTATAGATTTCAACCAAAATAAAAGACATAAGTGGCATATAGGTTTTTAAAATTTGCACTGGAATATTTTCCTGTGCCTCCTTCTATCTCTGGGCAGCCAGCTAACTAGGCAGTTTTGCAAAAGAAACTCCCCTCATGCTGATCTTTCTCTCTTCCCTCACTATTACCAAAAAAAAGTGAAAAGCTAGGTTGAGTTTTAGATTCCAAACCACAGAAGGAAGTTGCATGGTGAGCAAGCTGCTCCTTCTCCACATTCCTTTGATTATTAAGGAATCTGTGCCGCTAGACACTATGTACTCGAGAGGGTTTCTGTGAAAATTTCTCCTTTTTCAAGTGCTTCAGCAACTCTTGATATCAAACAATATCATGATATCAAATGAAATAACGAGTCGCTCAAAGCAGGGCCAGCCATTAGACACATGCTGAATAAATGCATAGCTGTATGCATCCATGCTCTTTTGCAGATGGATTTGTTTTCTTCTCCTTTTCCTTGTATTCAGTGCTTACGCTATGCTGATTGGCCCTATGGGCTAGACTCAAGAGACCTAAGTCGTTGAGAGGGGCAGGACTTCGAACAAACCCCTCTCCTCGGACTTATTGACTATCTTTAAGTAGCTCCCAGCTCCACATGCTGTCTTTCATTAATCCAATTGGTAAGTACCTACCTCTCCCCCTGTACTGTAGGGGAGCCTGAGCACTAACTTGGGTTGTGCATTCCACCACGTGGCAGAGCAACAACCCTACTTGCTCTGTAAAGATAGCTGAGATGTTCATATTTATGCTATAGTTTTAGGGAAACTAAAGTATTCAAGAAACCGTGCAAACTTTTAGCTGAAAGATTAGAAAATGATTTAACTGAATACTGGTTTTCTTCTGTCTTAAGCAGAGAGGGAGAGAAATTCTAAAATGATTTCTGTGACCCCAGCCATAATTCTGTTTTATCGACCCAAACATGTATGTGATTTACTGTGTTTTATTGTCAGTGTTAAAATATGCAAAAACTACTTTTCAGTATTTTAGAATACTTTTCCCTTCAGATTTTATTAAAGCTGAATCTTTTCTGTTATATGAAATTTGATGTATGGGAAAATAGTATTCTGCCCATTTATCACCATTTCCATTTATGTAGGGCTAGATTAAGAGAGTAGCCACTTAGTACTTGCCCACTTTTTGACTGCAGTCTTGCACTTATGACCAATGAAATTTGGTGGAGGGGCATGAAATGCCACATATGTGGAAGACAAAGAATGAAGCATTTAAACCTCTGACTGCTAGATGAAACTGCATGACAGGAGAAGGATCACTTGATTATTGCTCTGTTCTGTGCACTCTCTCTGAAGTATCTGGCAAAACTAGTCAGAAAATTAATTTTGATTTTTTTTGTCCAAAAGTCCTGAACCCTACACATTTGATTTTTGTATTTTTTAAGTGAAAACAAAATAAGTTTATTATCAAAGACCAGAGATTCAGGAGATTGTGAGTAAGGATATTGGAAACCAAATGATAGCATGCTTTCCAGAGATCAGACTGAACAAGTTACTCTTTTGTCTAAAGAAGCTTATCTCATCCAAAGTTCTTGCCAACTTTTTCAACCGGGCCTTGTTGAACTCCTTTTTCATGAGGCAAAACCACTGTCCTTTTACTTCCTAGGTAAGGGATGGTCGGATGTATCCTCTGCTGCCCAAATATAGTCCAATAAACCTTTGAGGTGTACCTCAAGATACAGCTCTCTTCCCCCGCTGTGTTTCTCTTCCCATTAGTTTCTTTCTGAAGTCCTTTCTTATAGTCCTTCATTTGCATTCAGTTCAGACTGGGATCCATTGTGAACCAATATTCAATGTACATGTAAACAGATAGACGAATAGACAGTGCCTGCCTGACAGAACCTGTTTTTCACTTTTGCTTGTGACGAATACCTTGACTTTAAGAACATAGTTACAGTATATATCCATAACTCTTTACATAGCATCTGTACATACATTTCACAATGATATTGATGATAAGTGTGACACCAGTTTTCATTTGAAACCTTACATGACATTCTTTGGTGAACCAGAATGTGCATGCCAGGATCAAGAGATTCTTGTAATCCTCCTGTGCTCCCTTGCCAGTTGGCATTAAGAGGTTCTAGGATCACACCTGGGAAGACAGAAGAGTTGTTGTTGGACTGGGACTGTTTTTCATGAGATAACTTACTCCTCCTTTGTGGCTCCCTCTGAAGGGGACTTGTCTGAAGGTTGTGAACTAGAGTAAAACTCTTGGTATCATTTTTTACTTCATGCTATGCCTGGAAAGCCATGTGTCAGATGTAGCCTGGACATGGGGGTTTCAGCTGCACTATTCGTGTAGATTGTACCTTTATTTATCTTGTGATAACCTGGCAACAGCAATGTTTGCCATTTAAGCTTGGTTTTTTGTAATTCGTCTCTGCTGGGTTATCAACAAGGCTGATCCACTGCTTGCAAATCATTCAGAACACATCAGCACAACTGTGCCTGTGTTTGATCTATCATTATCATATGTGGTCTGCTTTCCACACTTCACATTGGCTGTCTATGGAGTGGTGGATTCAGAATAAAATTAGCTTTAATGGTTTATAAAGCACCAAATTGGCTTTGCCCTGATTGTATCTGAGACCTCCTCCTTGGATCTCCACTGGATGGATTTTTGTGCTCAGATACCACCTGGTGTTTAAGGGTTCCCCCATCACATCTGAAGTCATTTGGCAATTGAGTATTTGTTGTGCTCCCTGCAAATTGCTCTCTCCTGAAATCCAGCTCCTTTCATTTCTCCCACTTTTAAAATATGCCTGAAAACTTTTTTTTTGTTCAAAGGTGTTTTTAATTTACTACCACGGCTGCTGCTGTTTTGTCCTTTTGTTTTCCCACCTTATATGTAATTTTGCTAAAGGCGGGTGTTCTTTTCACCTAATGAGAAATTGTTATGACTGTGGTTCAGCACCCTGAGCACTTTTGTAGGGGAAGGAGGAGGAATGCTTTCTAAAGAAATATGATGATTATTACTGTTATTATTATTTAATGGCAGAAATATTTCCATTAGCTTCTTTTCTCTGTAACAGACTGTTATTGGTTCCTAAATCATCTGTGCATTATCTTGGCATAATTAGGCTTATTAGCCACCCTATTATAAGGCTGGAACAGTCATGTTTATCATTGTCACATTAGCTCAGCTCACGGGACAATCTGAATAAAAAAAATCCCATGTAAATTGAAAAGGCTTTAGCTGTCTCATTACAACTTGAGAGAGCGCTCATTAGTATGTTTAATGGAGAGAGAATATAATGATTATAGAAAGTATTATTAAAGCAAAAAAATCAAGCAAAAGCTTCTCAACTCAGTCTTTGAAATCAAAACAGCCATGTGTTATCTTCAGAAAACTGCTCAATCCCACCTACTTAGCTTCAGAAGAGTTTATATAGAAAATGTAATTTGGGAAAATAGCATGAGTGTCATGACCCATTAGGGCCCTGATTCAGCCAAGCATATGCTCCTGTCCTAGTGACTTTAGTGAGACTATTCATGTTCTTAATGTTAAATATTTGTTTAGAATTGGTATTACTCAGGTGCTTAAAATTAAGCACAGTCTTAATTACTAGACAGAATCAGGACTCGAGGGAATTCTGCCTGAGTCTCTTTGAGATCAGTCCTTTTTCTTCTGACTTAGAAAAATGATGACCCTTTAATTCACAATAAACATATTCCACTTAATGTACATATTCATTTATTTTACATTTCTTTGCAATTTATTAAATGTCATTATTTGCTTTCATTTGTCAACATCTCTACTGAACAACTTCTTTTGGCCGCCAATTTGATGACATTGGTTCTGCCTTCGCATGTAATGGGGGAGACTGTGTGAAGATTGTCAACTCCCCCTCCACCTACTGACCTCATTGTGCCTTATAAAAATTATATCACATCAGCAAATCACTGAGTTCTTGTATGTTTCAGAATACTTGCCACCTTTCCCTAAGCATGTAGATAGCTGTTATATGTGTGTGTTTATTTATTGAAGGTGGAGGAGAGTAGTGGTTTTATTTATTGGCTTCTTTCTCCTAGCATCTGGTATTGACTTACAATATGTGGTGGTTTATGGTGATGATTGCTACTGCCTGTGTTTAGCAAGAAGCTTTCCTTCAGAACAGCTGATGCTGGCCACTGCCCAAGATGGGATACAGGACTAGATGGACCACAAGTCTAATCCACACTATATCTACTATATTCTCCTGATAAAGAATACAAACATAGACGTGCCCCTTTCTACATAGCTGCTCAGCTACCACACAGGAGTGGGGAAGGTGGAAGTCAAATTATAGAGGAAGTAGGACGGAGCTGGAGGAAAGAAAAGGTAGGCAGCATAAGTAGACATGCATTGAAGGAAGGAGATAGGATGGTAGTTAGAAAGACGTGGGGATAGAGGAAAGGGTTATTTTTGTAGCATGTTTGTAGGCAGTGGGATAGGAGACAGTACAGATGAAGCTGAAGGAGAGATAATGACAGGAGTGGAAGTGAAGTAGGAAAGGAATCTTGAGGAATCTGTTGGTGAAGGAGTTAGAAACAGATAGCAGAAGGGACATCTCAAAACTGGAGACAGTAGCGAAAGAGAAGATGAAATCACTGGTGGAACTGCAAGAGGCTGGGGAGAAGGAGAAGGATAGTTCTCACTAGATATTGTCATTTATTTTTGTAAAAGCTGGCAAGATTCCGGGCAGAGAAGGATGCAGAGGAGGAAATACTATCTAGCATTAACCATGAGAATAGCATCAAGACAAAAAGTGTAGGAACCATTATCAGACATGATATTTTCTGGTAATTCATAGTATGAAAATATAATCTGTATCATCACGAATAAACAACTATGGAGAACAATTCATCTGTGGCTCTCTGGCAGTCAAATCCTGACATCAAGAACATGAATGCAAAGACAGCTGCACAAAATAATGTGAAAAGTTGGCTTATAGATTCATAGACTCTAGGACTGGAAGGGACCTCAAGAGGTCATCGAGTCCAGTCCCCTGCCCTCATGGCAGGACCAAATATTGTCTAGACCATCCCTAATAGACATTTATCTAACCTACTCTTAAATATCTCCAGAGATGGAGATTCCACAACTTCCCTAGGCAATCTATTCCAGTGTTTAACTACCCTGACAGTTAGAAACTTTTTCCTAATGTCCAACCTAAATCTCCCTTGCTGCAGTTTAAGCCCATTGCTTCTCGTTCTATCATTGGAGGCTAAGGTGAACAAGTTTTCTCCCTCCTCCTGATGACACCCTGTTAGATACCTGAAAACTGCTATCATGTCCCCTCTCAGTCTTCTCTTTTCCAAACTAAACAAACCCAATTCCTTCAGCCTTCTTTCATAGGTCATGTTCTCAAGACCTTTAATCATTCTTGTTGCTCTTCTCTGGACCCTCTCCAATTTCTCCACATCTTTCTTGAAATGCGGTGCCCAGAACTGGACACAATACTCCAGCTGAGGCCTGACCAGCGCAGAGTAAAGCGGAAGAATGACTTCTCGTGTCTTGTTTACAACACACCTGTTAATGCATCCCAGAATCATGTTTGCTTTTTTTGTTCTTTTTAAAGAATGAAATGGCATGATATATAGAAATATTGACCTAGATGTCAACACATGCAGCTGTTTTTATAGTTACTTTAGTCTTCCAACTATCCTAATAGAAAATAATATATTTTAATGTGACTTCATTGCTTATGCCTTAAGTCCACTGGAAGCCCACTAAATAAGTCTACTTTTCATAAAAGTATCCTAGCACAAAGTAACTTCAAGATGAAATTTTCTTTGTAATTTTGGGCATCAGGGACAAATTCTACAACCAAGATTTTCAAAATTGACTAGTGATTTGGAAGTGGAAGGAGGGAGCAATTTTTGGATGCCCATCTGAGATTCTTCAGAGGGATCTATTTTCAGAAAGTGCTGGGCAACCATCCTCTGCAAATCAGGCCCTTGTATGGAGTTGCAGGTTGAGCAACCACAATCACTAGTTCCTATTGAAAATGTTGACCTGCAATCCTAAGCCAAGCCTGACTATACCTTCCCACGTAGAACTCCATAGCAGGATGTCCTGGTGGCCAGGAAACTGCTGAAGGAGAATTTAATAGAATTTTCCCAAATCTTTTACTCTCTTCAGAATGAGTAGGGACTTCATACACACACTCGAACACACCCAGAAACTGAATTTCCAGGAATCTGCTAGATGTACAGAGCCACTTGAGTGAAGGTCCTGTATGCATGCTAGGTCTGAGGCCCCTTGGGCTCTTCTCCTGATTTATGGTTAGCACAATTCTAATGCAGCCTTTCTGTCAGTACTTCTCCTGGCTTGCAATACAGAAAGAGGGGAGGGGTATAGCCACTTCCAAGGCATCATGTCCAGTTTTCGAAGGATCCTCAAGACTTCCAAGACTTTTAATAATGAGGATGCTGAAAGTCAGCCCCCTTACCTCTGTCTCTGGGGAAGGGGACCTGGACAGGGATAAAGGGGCCATGGCTGAGGCTGGCAGCCAGGACCCTTTGGCGTGTGGCAGCAGTTGGGATCCTGGTCGTGGAGCCAGCAGTGGAGCCCTAGGTGCGGGGCCAGCAGCTGGGATGCCAGGTGCAGGGCTGGCAGCCAGGACCCTTGGGCGTGTGGCAGCAGTCCGGACTCTGGCTGCAGGGCAGGCAGCGGAGCCTCAGGCATGGGACTGGCAGTCAGGACCCAGCGTGAGGGGCCCTGCGTAAAACCTGGGGGTGCTGCAGCACCCCCTGCATCCCTGGTTCCCATGTCTATGCCTTTCGCACCTGGCCACTTTAGGAGCAGTGCTGCTGCCCACTTGCCCTTGACTAGTCCTGTGCTGCCCTACTACAATTACGAGGATCTTTTTAAAAAAAAAAAAGAGAGAGAGTTTGAGGCATACACCAACCTCTATTTAATGGAGGTTAGGAAACAAAATCCTCTGGAACAGGTTATCCTACAGGTGCATTTCTTTTACTTTCCTTGGAAACATCTTGTACTGGCCACAGTTGGAGACAGAATACTGGGCCAGCGATCTGATCTACTGTGCCAGTTTCTATGTTCCTATGAACATATTGTCCATGTCCCCATCCCACATAAGGTGCTTCAGTAAATCACACCTTTGCCTACATGAGTCATAATGTGTAATGCAAAAATATAGGGCTACTAGTATCAATCTTTAAACAAATAATGGTTTCATGCCAAACAAACTATTGAGCTTCTTGTCAGCAAAGCTCAATGAATAGGGTAGATGCTGTCCCACCTGAGACCCAAGGTATGCACTCGAGCAGCTAGCCTGTGCTACTGCTCGTGCTGCTATGGCTACACTACAGTTCTTAGAATGCTAGCTTGATCAGTGTGAGCATAGGTATGCCCACTTGAGCTGGAAATTACACCGCCGGCGTAGTCATACCCTAAGTTCCTACATAATCATATTATAACATCCCCTATTCGGAAATTATGCATCATAACAAACATTAGGAAATTCCAGAATTTAGACTGTCCTTGCAATCTTAATTCACGCTCCTTGTGTGCATTAGGATACATAATGGATGGTGCTTAATCAATGGGCAGCTCTTCAATATTTATACTTATCCTCAACATTTAACATGCGTCCCTGTGAATTATTTACTGTACAACATCCGAACCCTACACTGAGTGCAGAATTATTAATTTTCTTATAGCCTTTTCTATGGTGCTCTTCTCCTAGTATATTAGTACTTTACAAACACTGATGCATTTCTCTTCAGAACACTCCTGTGATGTGAGGCAGTTTTATTATCTCCATTTTACACACATAGAATAGAGACAGAGAATCTTAGAATATCAGGGTTGGAAGGGACCTCAGGAGGTCATCTAGTCCAACCCCCTGCTCAAAGCAGGACCAATTCCCAACTAAATCATCCCAGCCAGGGCTTTCGCAAGCCTGACCTTAAAAACCTCTAAGAAAGGAGATTCTACCACCTCCCTAAGTAACCCATTCCAGTGCTTCACCACCCTCCTAGTGAAAATGTTTTTCCTAATAGCCAACCTAAACCTCTCCCACTGCAGCTCCTTGTTCTGTCATCTGGTACCACTGAGAACAGTCTAAATCCATCCTCTTTGCAACCCCCTTTCAGGTAGTTGAAAGCAGCTATCAAATCCCCTCTCATTCTTCTCTTGTGCAGACTAAAAAATCCCAGCTCCCTTAGCCTCTCCTCATAAGTCATGTGTTCCAGCCCCCTAATCATTTTTGCTGTCCTCCTCTGGACTCTTTCCAATTTTTCCACATCCTTCCTGTAGCGTGGGACCCAAAACTGGACACAGTACTCCAGATGAGGCCTCATCAATGTCGAATAGAGGGGAATGATTACATCCCTCAATCTGTTGGCAGTGCCCCTACTTATACAGCGCAAAATGCCATTAGCCTTCTTGACAGCAAGGGCGCACTATCGACTCATATCCAGCTTCTCATCCACTGTAATCCCCAGGTCCTTTTCTGCAGAACTGCTGCCTAGCCATTCGGTCCCTAGTCTGTAGCAGTGCATGGGATTCTTCTGTCCTAAGTGCAGGACTCTGTACTTGTCCTTGTTGAACCTCATCAGGTTTCTTTTGGCCCACTCCTCTAATTTGTCTAGGTCCCTCTGTATCCTATCCCTACCCTCCAGCGTATGTACCACTCCTCTCAGTTTAGTGTCATCTGAAAATTGTTGAGAGTGCAGTCCACGTCATCCTCCAGATCATTAATGAAGATATTGAATAAAACCAGCTCCAAGACCAACCCTTGGGTCATTCCGCTTGTTACCCGCTGCCAACTAGATATGGAGCCATTGATCCACTAAAGCCAAAATTATTAAAAGTGTCAGCTACTTTGGGGGGCCCAATTTGAGATGATATGGAGCCGATTTTTCAGGGTACTTCACATTTTATAACAGTTAATATATTCAAAGCACAGCTCTCATTGACTTCAGTTGCAGTTGTGAGTAAATCACAGGTGTCTCAAGTTGGATACCTGGAAAATGAGCTGACAGTGGCTACCTATGAAAATTTTGGTTCACATGACTTGCCCAGCATCACCTCAGAATCAATGGGAGAGGCAGGGATAGAATCCAGATCTCCAGGATGACACTGAATTGCCTTAACCCCAAACAATCCTTTCCTCTTCCTGAAGTTCATGAGGCAGTACCTTGCCTTATGAACCATCCATCTTCCAACTTCTGCAACAAATGAATGAGGGGTCTTACAGACAACAGTCTCCTTCATTACATTCCCAGATCACCATCCATACTGTGCACTGAATTAGGCAGGGGTCCTATGGAAAAAATAGTATGTGGTCATGCAACTAAAGACTGACTGTATCGTTATGCATATTCACAAGGCAGCTGAATTAAGGTTGCACAGGCAACCTTAATTTGGGCATTTCCTAACTTTTGAATACTTGACTCTGCACCCATAACATTCTTTTAGCATAGGAAATTACATTAACACACAAACTAAGTTGTAGGTTTTTTGCTGTTAGTTTATTTAATATAATTCCCTGCTGCAAGGCATGGAGGCATTTGAGCTTTTCAATTAATAGGTATTAAGAATTTTTTTCTAGCACGGGAAAATGTCACATTTTCCCTGACCTCATTCTCATAAATGGCTAGATGGATTTAGTATAAATTTTCTTTAAAAAAAAGAAGAAAAATCATCAGTCTGAGACAGATGGAAAATTTCAGTCCAAACAGTTAAAGTTTGGCAAAATTCTAAGCAACTGAAAACAGAATCTTGTAACAAATGGATCAGGCAATGTTACCTGTAGGCAGTGCTACTTGCTTCACCTCTAATAATGAAATGGCATGAAAAAATGTGGGATGAACCTTGCAGTGATGCAACACTACTGTGTGCTGGGGAGCAGGATACTGTAGGTAAAAGCTAGGTATCTGGCAATATTCTCATTGCTTTCAATAGACCTGGGATTTTACCTTGCATGTATAGTGTGAAATAAAAGTAAAGTCCACAATAGGTCTGCTTGGGTCCTTGAATTGTTCTCTTTCAAGTTTTATTTTGTTATCTTCTGTTTTAATCTCAAGACATTATTAACTTCTTGTTCAGTCAGTTGAAGCCATTTCCAGTTTGTTATACTTCCTAAGTAGGGGTCTACTTAAATCGCAGAGGAATCATATATTTTTCCCACGTTGGTCACCAGCATAAATAGCAAGTTTCACTGATGTGTTCATACATTATATATACAACAAGTACTGTACTGTGCTACTGTTACCTTTGTAAATCACCCTGGATAAGGGTCTGCTGCATTAATTAATTAATTAATTAATTAATTATCATTATTAATAATAAAGTATAATACTCAAAGTTGTACATAAAACTTAGAAATACACGTTAATGCTTACCTAAATAAAACAGGATGGTTTGTTTGTTAAATGCCAGCATGCAGCATCCACCAACAGTTGCAGCTGACATCTTCTGTTTCTGGAGGGTGAATACCTGTCCATACATTGAAATCGCACATTCTGCAGCATTCTGCCAACTTACAGAGATTTTGGAAACTGATCAGAAACAGAGTCCCAAAACTCAGTAATGTTTACTGGAATCTGGCATTCTATGACAAAGGTCAAGTAAGCAGAACGTTCATTGTCATGATCTTTCTCCCAGCTCAGGGTCAAAACACAGAAAAGGAACCTGATTTGGGTAAAAAATGTGAATAGCACTCAAAAAGTAGGTTTTTTAAATTATGGTGGTAGTGACTGATTGTACCTGTAGTACTGGTTTAATTTTTCTGCTGTTGACTAGAACACTTCTTGTCTGTGGTTATTTTCAGTTTGGCAGTCTGAAAGTTGTTGCAATGTCATATCTTCGGTCCAACTGATGAGATCTACCAGTTTGTTGTATGCTTTCTGAATCAAAATCTGCTGACTTTCAAGTCACGTTAGAAGCTTCATGAATTGGATTGCAATCTCAGCCACAAACTTCACCTGGTCTTTAGTGTTGCCCTGTTTTAACAGAACAGAGGCTTTTTAAGTAAAGACTGTATCGGGTGTGATCTCAAGCTCCTCACACACCAGACAAATTTCTGGTAGTATTTAATATTCTTTGCAGGGTAAGCACCTGCATTAAACCAAGAATTCCACCTTGTAATCACCGGTTCAAGTGGAAAAGACACTGCTTGGCTACCACTTTGATTGGCCATGGACACCTTGAATTGTAGTTTACAGCTTGGACAAAGCTTGAATATTTTTTTACAAGAAGAAACCTACATAGCTACATCTGGGAAATGTGTATGCTAGATACCACTGGCCATTGAAAGAATATGTGCACTACATAACATGGATTGCATTGGGTATCATTCCTTGTAGGACATCACGGAAAGCTTTGAACAGGTACATCGCATTGTGAGAGAGAAATGCTAAGATCTTATTGAAATCTAAGCCATAGTTTACAACAGTCTTTACTACAGCTTGCAATACAGTTGAAAAATTTACCGATTTGAGCTGAACAGGCTCTGCTAGGAAAAATAGGCATACAGTCATCTTTCCAGCTGCCAGGTAGGAATAAAATGTGGAGTATGTATTTATCCTGTGCTTCACCAGCTACTGTTGAAATGGAGCCATAGTCTGCCAGCAGAGATTTTGTAGACTGAGCATGCTTTTCAATTACTTCTGTTAGATAATCTTGGCAAAGTTTGTTTGCACACAGGAAACCGCCAGCATTTGGTACGTGCTTTTTAATGTATTCCCTTAGTTTAGGATTATCCATTTTTTCTAAAGATATGTTGGCAGCTATGAAGGCCTCCAGTAGCTCCATTGTAGCACCTCTTTTTGCTAAACTATTTTCAGTTGTTCTTTTAAACATCATGGACACTGTCGCTTGGTTTTTTTGTTGTTATTGTTCTGACCTGTAGCGTCTGCACATGCTTTTTGCTTCATATGTGATTCAGACTCAAAATGGCGACCAGTTGTGTTTTTTTCTGAACAAATCCAGAGTCACATTGCAAGATGAACAACACAATTTACCACTGTCTGCATGTAAGTTTCTTACTGGGTACTGCTTCACATGATCCACAGCTGAAATGGGTTTTTTTCTTTTTTTGATTTATTGTCAGCCAGCTTTACATGCAATAATGATCCTTTCACTCAACCTGATGATTGTTGCACTCACTTATCACCATAAATGTTGACAGACTCTCAATCAACGTTCTACTGTAATGACTGCCATGCTCACTTTAGTCTACATCAGGGGTTCTCAACCTTTTTTTCTTTCTGAAGCCCTCCCAACATGCTATACAAATTCCAGGACCCAACGGGGGAGAAGGGGTGCTCAGAGCTTCATCTGTTGGGTGGTGGGGGATCGGGGCTTCTGCCCTGCAGGGCAGTGGGGCTAGGGGCTTCTGCCATATGGGACAGCAGGACTGGGGGCTCAGTGATTTAGCCCTGTGGGGCTCGGAGCTCTGGGCTTCAGCTACAGGGTGGGGTGGGGGCTCAGGGTTCTGAGCTTCATGTGCAGGACACCGGGGCTTCTGCCCCACAGAGTTCTGGAGCTCAGGTCCTCTGCCCCATGGGATGCCAGAGCTCAGGGCTTCTGCCCCATGATGCGATGGGGCTCAGGGCTTCTGCCCCATGAATGCTAAGGCTGTGGGCTTTTGCCCCATAGGTGTGGGGCCTCGATGCTTCTGAGCACTGGTTAAAAACTCAAAAAAGCTTGTGAGGCTATAGGAGCTGCTGAGATTACAAATCAGAGACCTATATCTTGGAGAAAGAGGCTTAAGGAAATTATTAAGAACAAACAAAATAATACAGAACTACTTTACAACATACAAACAGATACTGCATTCTAAGTGCAGAGGTAATATAGGAAAAGCCAGTTCCATTCTGGCATACATATACAAAGCAGGGAAAGAGATTGTTTTACTACTTTAAACCTAGGCTTGGCAGAATTCAATGTTGTTGTTTTTTAGTTTTGACAAATACTGTCGGTGTTTATTATTGAGCATTATTTTCATTTTTATCAATTTAAATGTTCACTGTTGTAGAAAATTATGAGATGATCTGACACTGTGTGGAGGCCAGACAATAATTATTTAACTACATTTAAACACTGAGATTCGATAAATTAAAGCTTTATAACCATTAAAACACAATTTGTCAACATCCCATCTCAAAATATACAAAGTAAATATTCTTAAATCAAACACTAAGTTCTTGAGACACATTTTTCATACTCTGCCTATCTGTACATTTCGATTATCATCAGTGGAATTTTTTTTTTTTTTGGTCAATTTGGGTGTGTACAGTGAAATCAACGCTTACTGACATTTACCAATAAAAATCTAATCCTTCCAAGCCTATTTATACTGCATTTTGGTTAGATGCCCAGAAAATACACAGTAAGAGGACCTTGATGAAGGAGGAAATGGTTCCCTACCATACAGAGCACCTCAGCTAGTGTAGAGCTCTGCTCTCAAGCCCTGATATAGGGAGAGGGGATGAGAGGAAAGAGGCAGGAAGAAGGCGTGGCCAGAGCACATTGCACTATAGCTATTCTCAGCTTCCCAGGGCTGACAGGAGGCAGGGCATAAATTAGAGTAGTCCCCATCTGCCCCAGAACATGGAAAGTACAAATTGGCTGAAAGCTCTCTGCTGCGCCACTGTATTCCTGCCCAAGTGCCAGATGGATGTACTCAGAACTAGGCTTGCATGTAGATCTGGGCCTTATCCTTTCAAAAAATCAGAGAAGAGCACAATGTATCAAGACCTCAAATGTGCTTCATGGTCTGATACTAGGTTTACTTAACAAATGTGGAAAGCTCTGACCTTTCTGTTTAATTTTTATGAATTAATCTGCATATAAATGTGATGCAGGAAGTATAAATAGATATGAGTGGTTCATGCTGAAAACAGACTGAGAGAAGGATTGATACATTGCTGAAATTTTCTCATACGGGACCTGCACAACAATTAGAACAAGAGACAGAACTGGATACCACACACACACAGTGACACACAGGTTCTTTGTGGGGGGATGGGAGGGGAGAAAAAGGATGAATAGAGAATAAAAACTAAAGTCCTCCTTCCTCCTTGCCTTTTCCAAAGAAAATGTTTAGTTTTTTAAAATACACTTCACACCTACTATATGCTTGCAATCATTCAGTGTTATGAAGGAACAGATATCTCATTCTGAAATCAGTCTGTTGTGAGCAATGCATACATTTTATTGTTCAAAATTTGGATAAGAGAGGGATCATGTGGTATGAAAGAAGTTGAGTTATTCTATTCCTGTGATGAGAACTGCACTATGGTTAAAGAATCAATATAAGGGGTAGTGAGACAGGTAAAAGTGCAGAATAACTGGATATCTTCAGAAGCTTAAATGATAGACTCAAATATATTTTACTTTGGAACCACAGAATCATTCAAAGATGTTGATATTCTCCTGTGCTATTCACACTGGGTCAAAAGGACAAAGCTGGCAGCTTGCTATGGTACATCTTACACTTCCTCAGTAGCCATTTAGCAATATACAGATAGTAAGTGCCACAAGCATTCGTTTGGTGAAACTAAAGGGTAAAGTTACAAATTTTGGTTACAAGTTTCACAAACATTTTGTTTTCTATCATAAAGCATCAGTTTTCTTCTACTGATGCCAGGTTTTTTTGTTGTTGTTGTTGTTGCCTTTTGTGGCTAAAGATGACACTGACAGTGGTATTATGTTTTATGAGTATGATTTGTGGCTAAAAAAAGACCTATGTACGAACGACAGTCCTTTCTGCATTGAGTGCATGGGTAGCTTGATGCTGAGGAAGGGATTACAGTTGTGCCTGCTGAGTCTGCCGCTATTTACATCTCAGCCTCTGTGTCTTAAGATCTCTATGGTGATTAATCTTGAACAGGTAACCCTATCACTGACTATTACTTGCCAGAGTGATCTGTCTGTTGCAGAACACTCCCAGCCGTCAACGTCAATGTTGCACTATTTCAAGTAATGCTTCAATGTGTCCTTGAAGCGTTTCTTCTGCCCTCCTCAGAGGCAGTTGCCCACTTTCAGTTTGCCATACTGCAACTGCTTGAGCATTCTGATGTTATCCATCCTCAACACATGAGCAGCCCAGCATAATTGTGTTGCGATGAGCATAGCTTCAATCCCTGTAGAGTGACTATGTTCCAGAACCTCATTATTGATAACTTTATCTTGCCATTTGATGCAGAGTATGACACGGAGATGTCATAAATGGAGCTTATCTAGAAGCTTGATGTCATGCCTGTAGCAAGTAAGGGCCCAGTTACTGGTTGGTGCCACTGAGATGGTACTGCAAAGTTTTAGCCTGTGGAGAGGCAATGTACCAGTGGGGAGGAATTTTGCATTCAGCTTCCTTTTCATCTAAACAAGACTAGCTGGTGACCAGCGATGACAGTAGTAGAATCACTATGCTGATCATCGGCGCTAGACACTGTCTGTTATAGCTATCCCCCTATTCCATTTTGTTTCTTACAGCTGTCCCCATACTCCATTTTGTTTTTGTTCTCCTCCTGTGGCCGCCCTTCCCTGGCTGTTAAGTCGTTTACCAGGGCCACTGCCCTTCTCAAAGGGAGGGCCCCTTGAGTTGTTTAACAAAAGCCATTGCCCTTCTCAAAGGGATGGCCACTTGTGCTGCGTGCTAAATGGGACCACTGCCCTGTTCAAAGGGTTAGTCCTGTTATCACCTCGTTGAACCTGGGCTCGGTGTAGGGCAGGCAATGTCCAGAGCTGCAAGATCTATTGTGTTTTTAAGATCCTGGGCATGAGTCATAGGCCTCATGTGCTTTTGAGTCACCTATTGCACAGGACTCTGCCCAGACATGTTTCTGTGCTCACCTGCAGTCTTTTTCCCTGTGCCTCCTCCCCTGTGACAGAGGGAGCCTATCAGGATTACTGGTGGGAAACTGCCTGAGTTTGCCTTTAAAAACAGACATTTTTGAAACAAACATCAGAAAGGTTCCTGCATTGCTGCCTGGTCTGATCAGCCAGGGGTTCTGGGGGGTCCTTTCTCCGCTCTCGTTTTATTTTTGAGCGTACCCTCGTTTTTTGAACCCCCCCCCCAGAAGAACGAATTGCTACATGAGAGATCTCCTGATTATTGAGACTGTATGGAGCCTTCTGATGTTCTTGCTGCTGCTTCTGCCTTTGCTGCTGCCTTGGGGACTGGTAAGAATCCCTCTGTGAAACTTTCCCTACTTTTATTTTATTATTTTAGCTGCTGGCTCTGTTTCCCCAGCACACAGACTCAAGCTAAACCTTGGTCTGTGTCTTAAAACCTCTCTTAAACTCCGCAGTGCTTTGCTGCTAAAAATAAGCTTGTGCCGCTGCTAAGCTCTGCTCCCTGCTTTCAGCTGTATCCCTTGGCTTCCTTGGGGGCTGCCTTGGGAGCTGTATCCTGGGCACATACCACTCTGCTCTCTGTGACTTCCCCATAGCATAAGGTGCACCGTAGGTTTTGTTTTTTTCAGTTTAATAAGTCATAGTTTGTTAAGATTGTAGAGCTTGTAAGTTCACCTGCCTTGTTATAGTTTGCTGTTTTGTTGATCTGTATAGTTGCTTGTTATAGTTTGCTTAGAATTGTGATATTTGTTGTTTTGCTTTACCCATAACTATTAGTTGGTTATATGCTGCTGTGACACACCCTTTACTTAGAAATTGTTAGCTACCTGTTACATTTGTACTTCAGTGTTAATTGGTTACCAACTGTATTGTACCCCACTGTATTGTACCCCACTATTGAGACCCTCTATACTATTTACTAAAAGAAACCCCTCCCCAATTGTCTACCTTAACAAACCCCATACCCCTCACTATTGAATTTTCCCTGTTTTTGCATTTTTTAATAAAGTTTATTTTGCACCCCACCAGTGCAGTAGTTGTCCCTCAAGATCCCCTACCTGCTGGCAGGGACAGACACATCACAAAAGCCTGTGCCATTCTCCGTGCCATGGCACTACCTGCATTCAGTAAAGTTTCTTCTACTGCAGCCAGTAAAACTAAGCAAATACAGTAAACTATAGTCTACTCTCAGCACACCTGTGCAAAACCACTGACAGCTAAAATTGAGTACAGAATTGAATCCTATGTCTGTAAGAGCTTTAGTCATACATGACTTCAATATTTGACTGAATATAAGTGTGATAACAGCACACTGGCACTTTATTGTGTTCCAGCAGAACTCTGCATGATCCAGCAGCCGTATGTTTAATCTCATTTCTCAGCTTGCCAGTAGAAACAAATGCTGTCTGCTCTTAGAGACATTGGACTCATTACCCCAGCCACAACACTGCTTCTCTGGTCAAATGTGATCAGATGCTGGATCAGCAAAGCTGCAAGGAAAATAATAAGATGACACAGCTCCCTTTATCTCCAGTAACAATCCCTAATGACTCTGCAGCTCACAATGGGATTGACACAGTGCTATGTCACATTACTGGAAAAGACTGTGGTATTTCTTTAATAGCCAAAAAGAAAAATTGTTTGGTGCAGTACTTCCAGAAAAGAAAGGATTAGGTTGTCCTGTAGTGCCACTGTCAGGGAATCCTTTAAGCTCCAAATAGGAGGTTCTGAAGATATTTGTATTCTACTATATATAGCTGGACAATGGGGCCTCTGTCTCACTGAGGCCTCTCGATATTACTGTAATAGATACAGATAGTAATACATATTAGTGCCTTGAACAGGCACAATACCTCCTGAAGAACCAGGGTATGTGGCTGCTGTGCCACACTTTGACATGGTGACGTGTGTCCCCATTGCACAGGACCAGTTTTTCTGGCCACTATGCACTGAGGCTAATATTCCTGTCCCCACCCCTCTCACTGTGAGGCCCCAGTGCCAATGCTAAACAGCCTTGGTGAAATCCTGGCTCCACTGAAGTCAACAGGAATTTTGCCATTGACCTCAGTGGAGCCAGGATTTCACCCCTTGTTCTCAGGGGACTGCAAGGATTGCTTCATGTACCTGGCCCTTTCCTGTCGTGCACCCAAGCAGGGCAGGGCACAATTTCTCTTAATCTGTTGCGGAGGACTCTTCCTTACATAGGTGGTTCTTTTGTGGGAGAAGATAGCAACAGGGAGAAGGATAGTGCAGTTATTTGTAAAGATTCCCATCAAGAAGCAAAGATGTTTCATCCTGTCAGCCATTCCTCCTTGGGACCACAGTTTGCTGACAAGCCAATTTACAGTTGCATTAGATGCTGTTTTGCATTATTACAATGGGACTGATTGTGTATGGTGAAAACAAAAAAGAATTCAGAAGCATAAAAATGCCAATGTTAAGTTTTCTGCTGTTGAAAATAGTA
The DNA here is from genome assembly GCF_025201925.1 of Gopherus flavomarginatus. Lineage (NCBI taxonomy): Eukaryota > Metazoa > Chordata > Testudines > Testudinidae > Gopherus > Gopherus flavomarginatus. The sequence continues at coordinate 73,383,171 of NC_066617.1, forward strand.
GTGACTGAGCAGCAGCTGCAGGAGTCTGAAGATACTCACGTATGTAAGAGAGAATTTTCTTCCAAAATTTGAAAGAAACTGTAATGATGAATCATACACTGGGCTATAAATAAACCATGACTATAGATTAGCAGACACAAACATTTTCATTAAAGCCTGTTGTTTTTAAGGGCAAAGAGCCTCACTTATAATTTTAATCTCTTTGAATCGCTTTCGGACAATTATGTTCAGAATATCAAATATGTTTAAAGTATGCAGTGAAGTTAGGTATGCAGTGAAGTTAGTAACATTCTATGTGACAGACATTAATGTTAAATAAATAATTCTGCAGGTTCGGTGTGACTCACCAGCATGATATCCGTTCACAACTTTACATCTTAAATATATATATATATATATATATATATATATATATATATATATATATATATATATATGTATGTATACTCAGCCTTTGATTTTCATTGTGGTTAAGAGTCAGTAAGTGGTTGATGGGGGCTCAAGTGTTATATTTGGACTGATCAAATCTTTCATCCATGTCTGTTGAATAAGAATGACCAGGGTCATCATAGAGAAAAGGTTCATAGTTCAGCAAGTTTTCTCCAAACATGTTGTTGATTGCACTAGTACAACCAGGTATGTATCTCAAATTATATGTGTACAAAACTGAAATTCCTGCAAAGGACTATAGAAAGTGTATTGACATAGAGTCTGAGATTCATTAAAATTAATGGGATTAGGTATCCAAATCCCTTAGCAGTCTTTGAAAATCTCACCCTTTTATCTATCTGGCTGTCTGACTGTCTGTCTATCTATAAGTAGCCTTGCAATGGAATAGGTAACAATTGAACAGTATTTCTGTAGCAGACACTGGCCAAACTCTTGCAACGTGATCTGATCCTGAAGTATGCTACTGAGGTCAACAGGACTCTGTAAGGATCCATGCACACACATCATATTGGAGGATCCAGGCATATATTTTGAAATGATTACAAATGTATCCAAACACAGCATTTCAGCTGCAAGATAGATTTGAGCTCGTCCTTCTGTCCAGGAATTGCTGAGTTTAGTTTGGTTTGGTTTGTCTTACACCAATCTCCTCTTAATTAGCTCAATCAGTTATAAGTCATAAAACTGAAACATAGATTGGAGTTTTATGGTTTTCTTAAGCTTTTCACATGTGTATGGGAGTAAAAGATACTTTGGGTACTTTTCTTCCCAGCATGGAAAAAAATCTTCTTTTGAAGTGGAGCATCAAGCCCTGCCCTTTGCCCTGCCCTGAAATCAAAGACAATTTTGTCTGAGCGAGGGATGAATAAGGACTGCCAAAGTTAGCCCAAAATGTTGGCTTTCCACAGAAGTATGAAAGTATTTAATATATAAGCAACTTGTTTTTAGATGGGCATTCCCACCTAACACAAACACACACACATACACACTTTATATCTGCGTAACCAGGAGATAGCTAAATTGATTATTTTTTCTTATCAGGATTTCTTTCTCTTTATATTATTACAAAAACAAACAAACAAAATACATATTTTCTCAACAAGGTCATTAACAGTTGATTGAAACTTTTTAATCACATTTTTTTCATTAAAAATACTGTTTTATTGAAATCAGAATGTTTCACAAAAATAAAAAGTTGTATATCATACTGAAATGTTTGGTGGCTTTGGTTTCCAAAAGCCAAAGCAACACGAAAATTTCAATGCAAAATTAAATGAAATATTTTGTTTTGAATTTTTGTTGATTGAAAAAATCTAAATTTCAGGCAGAAATAAAATAGACTTTTTCAATCAATTCTAATCAACCACGTTTGATAGCCAGACTGAATGGGACTCATTGCTGCTTGCATAGCAGATTCCCAGTGCCACTTCAGTTAATACACTCATGAAAATTTTACTTTCTGTCTAGAACAATACAGCTTGAAGGAGTGTGCCTTTACTGAATGAAATTAAAAGCATATGTTGTGTGCTCTGGCTCTTCTGTGGAATTACAAAAGCAATGGATGTTTGTGAATCTTCTGTACCTGGACAGTCCTCATGATGTGTTGCAGAAATATCTGATGTTCCCAAAATCCTTCACCTGGACTAATTTGTACTTTTTGGTAATGTACCATTTGATCTGCTATCATTCTTAAAATAGAGATGAAATGAAAAAGAAATAAACATGTTCAGTTAATGAGCTGTTAGTTGGGTATTTGAGCGGAAACAGACTGTGTGACTTTAGGGAAAAGAAGAAAGTGCAAATGGGAACATAATAAGTTGATTCTTAGTCAATCATAAGTTTTCACCATTCACCAAAACTGTTTCTCTGAGTATTAAATGTTATTTGTCTAACACATTTTTTTTCTTTTTTCAAACACCTCCTGACAGAATTTTTTTTCTGGCTTATAAATTTGTGCTTTATTTTCAGCCTCTTCATGCTTTACTTCTTGTTCATTATTTGTAGCTCATGTCAGAAACTGAGGGTATGAAGATGCCTATGTTGTCATCTAACGGAACAGTAAGATACATACTTACATTCTCTACACGAGTCAAAAAAATTCCTTTTGTGCTCTACTGGGATCTCATACAGCACTCAGATTCAATCTACTAGCTTGCCATATGCATGAGCCCTGCTTAAAGATATACCATCTGTCTAGCTATTTGCTGACATGTGTTCATACTTTCTATTTTTAAGCTTTTTCTCCTGTTTCTGAATGTTGTGTCTGTTTAACTATTGGATTAGCCACCTGATCCGTTATACTAGATTTTATGAATTAATTACACACATATATGGCTTTTTGCCAGTGTCCCTGTTTAATACTGACAGCATAAATTCCTCTCTGAATTTTGCAGCCTGTTATGAATATTCACATTTTTAACTACCCATAACAATGAGTCATCATTAAGACCCTGATTCTGCCCAGGCCTAGTGCCAGGGCCGGTCCTAGGGATTTTGCCGCCCCAAGCACGGCAGGCAGGCTGCCTCCGGCGGTTTGCCTGCGGAGGGTCAACCGAAGCCGCAGGACCAGCGGACCCTCCACAGGCAAACTGCCGGAGGCAGCCTGCCTGCTGCCCTCGCGGCGCCAGCAGAGTGCCCCCCGTGGCTTGCCGCTCCAAGCACATGCTTGGCGTGCTAGGGCCTGGAGCTGCCCCTGCCTAGTGCCTCCTGTGAGATTCCCAATGACTTCAATATGAGCCAAGGGCTCACAGCACCTTGTGAGAAGGGACCCTCGAAGAGTATCTCCATTAAGATATTAGCAGCCATTATACCTTAGATATCCCTCACCACCTATCTGGAAATGACATTTGAGCTTTGAATAGGCAAAATCATGGTACTACTTTCCTGGTTTAAATACTTAAAGAGAAGACTAGGCTGGTGCTGGAGTAATGATGTATATTTTCTAGGTCAAATAGGAGGCAAAATGTCATAGATATGAAGTGCTTGATCTCTGAATTGCAGATGTCATAGAACATGGTAGATGGACAAAGCTAAAAGGAGGAAGACAGGGAGGGAGGGAAGAGGTAAAAGAATGGCCTGGATCACATGCACCTGAGCGCACGCACACACATCACCCCACAGAAACACTCACAGGAAGGGCCCTGAGGGAAAGAAAACGAGTGGGTGTTCTCCAAGCCGTTCTGGTGGAGGGGAAGAGTGCAATTTTCCTCTTCGCAGCATGGAACAGGACGCAGTTCTGTCTCCAGTCCCCATGGTTTCCCCACAATATGGAGAAAACAAGGACATCTGCTCAGATGCCCTCTGCTTCTGTGCTGGCTCTTGGGGAGGATCAAGTGCCGAGGAGCCATGCTGTCAATATTTCCCCTAGCTGCTGCTGCCGCCTCTGGAGCCCCTCTCAGGGTGGTTTCCTCAGCATGGAACAAATCAGAGAACAGTTACTGCAGCCTCACACTGCATTAATGTCCTGTTAATTGTTTGGAGGGAAATAGCTTAATAAGAGGTAGCTAACCCCCGCCTCCTCTTGTGCTTCCCTAAACAGTGTTTGCAATTGATCCCTGTGGAAGGAGTCTTTTCCATACTGCTGCAATTGATCAAGCCCCATTGTTTTTAAATTCCGCTAATAAATGTCTTAAAGTAGTACAGTATATTTCTTTTAAAGTAATACAGAGAAGTCTGGTCTGGGAATCTCATTGAAACTAGTGAAGAGATCACTATCTGAACATTAAAAGTTTGGAGAATTAAAAGGTTTCTAAAGAGACAGAGGGCTCTATCACGTTTATAAGATCTGTTCTGTGTTTAGATTGAGTGAAGCGCTATTGAAATCAATGGCAACATTCCCATTGAGGCCAGCATTTCAGCCCTGATTTAAGTAAGTTTACAACCAAACATACTATTTTGTCAATGTTATGAAAATACAGTGTACCAGTTCCTGTGGTAGTCTCTGACAGCCCTTCCGTTGATCACATGGATTGGGCCCCATAGCGACAAGTTTGAATATAGGCATGTCATATTTTATTAGAAAATAAAGTGAATTGCCCAGGCTCACATTCTGTCAAAGGTGTGAAGAAAGTGGTCAATGAAGAGCATGATGATAATGAGGTAAATTCAGAACTAATGAAATAGTAAGTGGAACACTGAGCTAAGTAAAAGTGGTCTGCTGCCAGCAGCAGAAAAGGAAAGAAAGGATACCCTTTTTTAATTGCATGAAAGCAGATCAGAGTGGCACTAACACTTGCAGTACAAAGACGCACATACACAAGCAGCTGCACTGAATTGAATACATTATGGGCTAGAATGGTGGCTAATTCAAATAGTGCCATTCAGACAGAATTCAACTATTTTATTCCAAAAAAAAACTTTTTAAGAGCTGAATCCTTTGCTGGTCAGCATTCCTCTATTGGCTTTAGTGCTGATCTATGTTAGCTGAGGATTTGGCCCGAAACATTTTAGAGATCTTATGCCCACACACCTGACAACTGGGGAAATTAGCTAAAAATATCCAGATCACTTTGAATTTCCAAACAGTCATCCAAGTATGAATCCTTTACAAGTCGGGAACTTTGGAAGACAGCAATATTTCTAGATCAGTTTGGGATAATTAGTAAAACATTAAAACATTTTAAGATCAGTATGTTTTCAGTCATAGCATTGATAATATTCACGGTTTGATAGATCCTACATATAATAGTTGTAAAAACCTCTACAGAGAAGTTTGGGTATCAAAAGGTAACACTTCATTGCTGTTTTTCTAAGTACAGTAAACATCTTTACAACTTTCCTAAAGCTATTGAATTTTTCCGATGATCTATCTATCATTAGAAATAGAGATGACACATATCACTGGTCTACAATTTTTGAGAAGTCGTCTGCTTCAGAGATAAAATGTGATATTTATTATGTATTTTGATGTGCTGAATTCAAATATGACAATTAAAACAACTGATTGGCTACTGTTTCTAAGATATTTAAGTTTTTACATTTTATGTCTATGTATGTTGTGTAGATAGTAGAGTTTTAATCATAAATTGTAAACCTAGGTCTTTTCATGTGTTTATGGTTGCTTTAAATGATAATATTTCACCTGTCCTGTTTATGTAACACTTTAAAAATCAGCAAAAGGGTTATATAAATAAAATTTATTATGAAACAAAAGGCAAAAAACTATTATGTAGATAGTTTAGTCCTATTCAGTGTCTACTCGGCGCTTCTTGGCTTGTCTCTTGTATTCATTAAATGGAGCATCTCTTGTCACTGTCCAGCAATAGTCTGCAAGCATTGATGGGCTCCATTTGCCCTGATAGCCTGCCAGGAGATTCCACTGCTGTAGTCTGGAGCCCAACAGCTCTGCCTTACTCTTGGGTAGTTCCAAATCCCTGACAAGGTCATTCAGTTCACCTTGTGTTATGAGGTGTGGTTCAGAGGAGGAGGATGGGAGAAAATGTGGGTCCTGTGACATTGATGGCTCAGGACCAGAAGTTTCATCATCTTCCTCTTCCTTGTCTGACTCAAGTGAGAAGGATTCTGGTGCATCAGGAACCGGCAGTCCTTCTCCGTGGGGTACTGGGCATATAGCTGATGGAATGTTTGGATAATGCACAGTCCACTTTTTCTTCTTTGACACACCTTTCCCAACTGGAGGCACCATGCAGAAGTAACAATAGCTGGTATGATCTGTTGGCTCTCTCCAAATCATTGGCACTGCAAAAGGCATAGATTTCCTTTTCCTATTCAACCACTGGCGAAGATTTGTTGCACAAGTGTTGTAGCATATGTGTGGGGCCCACCTCTTGTCCTGATCTCCAATTTTGCAGCCAAAGTAAAGGTGATAGGCTTTCTTAACCATAGTGGTTATACTGCGCTTTTGTGATGCAAAAGTCACTTCACCACAAATATAGCAGAAGTTATCTGCACTGCTCACTCTGTATCTCTGCTCACTTTGGCTAAACAGAAATGTGTCCCTTTGCAAAATGAAACACTGACAACTAAGAGAGCACTACACTGTATGATTTCTAGAGCTGATATAGGGCAATTTGTTCAGCAGAGTGATGTAAGCTTCGTTATGATTGCATCATCCATGACTTCTAGGAATAACATGATGCAATTCATATCATGTATGACACAATACCAGCTTCAGATTGCATCACTCATTGTTTTGCCTAAAAAGCAAGTACTGTCCAAACCCAGTCATAGATTTATTCATAGATCCAGTCAAAGGTGTATTTTAGTCATTTCTGGTTTAAATTGAGTTCCCTTCCCTTTATAACTCACTTATCCTCCGCCATTCCCAAGTCAAGGGTCGTATATACTGACCCAATAGCATATCTTGAAAACTAGAGCCAATCAACAATTTTAAGCATCATTTTCGTTCTCAGTGCCCCAGAATTAGTAAAGTTGGACTACATTTATTTCAGAAGCGTTTTGGCTGCAGAGCAGTGTATTTTCTGAATTTCAAGTAAGCATGTACATAATCCTTTTCAGGTTTGGTGCTCTGGTCTCACACACCTCAGATTCTCAGGGGCTGAGAAGACAAGTGCAGGCAGTAGATTGTATCACATTTAGCCAATTTAAGGGTAGCTCTGACAAGCTCTAAAGAGAATTCCCTCTAGCCTTTGATGACTGAAAAAGCTGGTGACTCAGCCTAGAATCTTGAATATTTGGATGTAGGTATAAAGTTAGGAATAATTGGAGGAGATTGTCAGGTCTTTAACAAGACAGATGGAAAACCCATTGAGTGTATAAAAGAATAATATTAATATATTTAATTTCTGTTTTCATAAAACAAGGGATAACCTATTAAACTGTAGCTATATTGAAAGAAATTTTGCTTCACTAAACCTCGGGGGATGATTGTGCAGAGTGCTAATGTACTGGAACCTTCAGAATAGTCTCACCAAGCTGCACACGGCTCTTTGCAAATGTCTTTTTTCCAGCCCTGCCTTTATTCCAGTCTCTCTAAGTTCTGACTTGAGGAACAGATGTAGCCATCTTGCGATTTACTAAGCATGAAGATTGTACATTGTATTTGTGGCACTGTAGTTCAGCACACACATTTTCACCTAAAGGCAATTATTTCATGCAAATATTTTGCTCATAATCATTGTGCTGAAAATATTTCAACTAATTAGACAAATTCCTAAAATATAATTCAGTGGAAACCACTGCACACTGAATTAAAAACCAATTCCTCAAACCAAAGGGGATTTGTAGAGGAAGGATAAATGTATTTCAGCATCAATGGCAATTCCTGGTGCAGGCTTTCTGATCTTTTAATAGTCACACTTGTTCTTACCTATGCTTTATTATAAGACACAGTAATGTGTACCAGTTTCAACATTAAAATATCTAATTAGAATGACTGATTGACCAAGTGATTGCTTCATCTAGAGCAGAATGGAACGTGTATGAGGTTCTTATAGATAAGATTACAGTTTGTACTGGGTACAGAACTCTAGTAGGTCTGTAAAATTCATGTAGAAACTATAAGCAGTAGAGTTTCATTATTATTATAAATCATTCCATCCTAATTTATTGTAACTTTTACCAAATCAAGCCATCTCTTTTTTCCTAAGAGTGTCCTGTGTTTAACTTACAGAACATTAAGGAGAGGTGGATAACAAGATATACTGGCCAGAGAGATCTTAGTCAATGGATTTTCATTGAGAGAATACATTTTGATAAGATTTTAGTGTATGGATTATTCACACAAAGCAAGGTCAGAATTCTATTTAACTTCACAAATTATTGGCTTCTTTCCTTTGGAATAACATTAGCAAGAGGAAACTAGATTACAGCTCCAGTAAAACAGTTATTTACCTGCTAAAAGCATCTAATTAGGCTCTGCTAAATTGCATACATGATCAGCATTGATTCAGAAGTCAATATTGTTGACATGTGAAGAGAGAGGCTCTCACAGACTTATCACATAATGCTCATATTTCCATGTGTCCTTGCTGTTCAGATGTCATGTCTAATGGCGTTATGGAGCTAGAGCCTCTCACAGCTTTAAGAGTGTTGCCCTACATATTTTATGGGTGGAATAACCACAAAAAGACTGTTACTGTTAAAAAAAAGAAAAAGAGCAGGAAAAGGCAGGAAGAAGTCAGAGCCTTATGGAGGTTACATAGAACAAACTGTCTGTAGACATTTTAAACAAAAGGATTTACAAAAATTAGAAATTAATTACCTGATTTTCAAAAGTGCTGGTCACCCACAAATACTATTGAAGTGAGTAGAAGGTACAGGTTCTCAGCAGGTATGAAAGTGATATCGGTTAATGTGATAGTGTCTTCAGAAAAAGATCATCTTTTGTCTGAAACTGTACTGAAAAAGTCAAATTTTCAAAAAATTGCCCAACACCTAGTGTACATGTTATGACTACCTAACATGTATTTACCCACACAGAGGGCATTTGTGCTGCTAATTACCAACATGCAAACACAGTGTTATCTCATCTTCATGTGTAATTTCTGATTCATGTGCAAAATTGCAATGTTTTAGGGGTGGATTCATTGCAAACTTCTCTGAAATTTTACCTCAAATTGTTTAATTAAATTGTATTAATATTTTTAAAGGAGCAACACAGTCTTCTGAATGAATGGGTAAGTGAATCACCTGATAAAATAAAGAATAAAAAATGTCCAACTATGTTGCAAATGCCTGTCATGGACAATCATTCTTTCAGGGCATGTTAATTTGTTTGGTAGAATGGACATTTTTTTGGCTGACAGGACAAAAATAAAACAGCTAAAGTATTGATGACACTTTTACCACTGAAATAGCTGTACTAAATTATCATGTTTTCTCTCTTTTTTTCTTTTTTTGGTCAACATCTTGGCATAGTATATAATATTCATCCAACATAGTAATGTCAGGCAACACTTTAAACAATGAGTTTAAATAGGAATCCATATCTCTGTGAACAGGTACCTCTCACTAAGGTTGTACATGGAAAACCATGACAGCTGTGACTAGTATAGACTTGCAATATGTTTCAAAATCATATTTGATCCTTATAATATTCCATTTGTGGTTCTGTCCACATTCCTATGGGCAAGGATGCACATACACAGTTTCAGGCATATACTGCTACACTCAAGTTACGGAAAGCTTACTTTTCATTCTATTCAGCTGGATTTCTTGACTGGTACTTCCTGTTTGAGCATAAATGGAAATAATTTGAGAGCCATCTTTGCTGAGCTAGTTCAGTACTTCTGCTACTGGTCCTGGCCCAAAACAGGAATTGCAAAAGCATGACACAATCAAAAAGAATCACCAAAAAGTTAGCTCAAGAATCATAGAATGTCAGGGTTGGAAGGGACCTCAGAAGGCCATCTAGTCCAACCCTCTGCTCAAAGCACGACCAATCCCCAACTAACTCATCCCAGCCAGGGTTTGTCAAGCCTGACCTTAAAAACCTCTAAGGAAGGAGATTCTATCACCTCCCTAGGTAACCCATTCCAGTGCTTCACCACCCTCCTAGTGAAAAGATTTTCCGAATATCCAGCCTAAACCTCCCCCACTTCAACTTGAGACCATTACTCCTTTACTATTACTAAGAAAGGTTTGACTTTGGTTTGATTTCTTTTTTGAACAAATGATCAGGCTGGTTCTTATGTAAAGGTTTTTTTTTTTTTTTTTGGTTGTTTTCATTTTCCCCCCCCCAGTTCTAATCAAGCAGAAGCAGATGTGAAATTCTAAAATGTGCATGCAGATTATTTTTTATTCGCTAGTGCTTGGAGCACAGCCACAGCTAGTTGGATGAATACAGAACCTTGAAAACTGCCTTATTTGGTAATGTAACATTTAGAGTATAAATAAGGATATGTTATTTTTGCAAGACAATTATTGAGCTCTGTTGTTAGGATGGGATCCTATACAGTCTTCTAAATTTGATGTATGTCTTTCAGTCCCATGCCTTCAGATTATCAGGGGACACCCAGCTGTCCACAGTGCCCTTTCTGGTAACCTGCAGAATATAATGCTTTGAGAAGAAAGCAGTAGGACTAATGAGATGAGGGATAGGAGGTGGTCCATGGGAGGGTTTCTTTCATACATGATGGCCTTAGAATGAGAAAGACGGAGAACCCTATAACCAGTGCTAATGTACCTCAAGGCTGTTAAAGTAAAATGAACCCTCTTCCATTTGGACAGTGGAACAGGGGCATCTGAGTGGATATAGCATTAAGTAAGAATCCTGCTGCTGATTGTCAAGTAGCAGTAGGGCACATAGAGAAGATGGGGATTATGACAGTAGCCAAAAATGCTGTTGAAACTGGATCCTATCAGAAACCTGCTGTGCAACAAAATGGCAAGGCAGGGAAGAGATTAGCTTCAGATGGAGCACTACAGGAATGTTAAGTACCTATGATAACCAGATAGCCACTTGACCTTGTGTCAACAAATGTCACATTTACACACACATATGCAACATTTTGCTTCTGCTGAAGACACCTCAACCTCCTATGTAATATTTAGTGATCGCTTCTACTTGGGTTATCTGAGAAAGGCTCCAAAAAAGACAGAGATCGAGGACTTGTCTGGACAAACATTTAGTAAGCAGCAAGCTGGGGTGTAAATCTACAGCACACTAGTGTACCACACACTAACTCTCCGTGTGGATCCTGCTGTCATGCACTAAAAGTTCCCTAGTGCACGCTGACCTACTCCACTTTCAAATAGAAGTAGATCAAAGTGCACTAGAGAACTTTAGTCCAAGGTTGCAGGGTCCACATAGACAGTTAGTGTATAGCACACTAGTGCACTGTAGATTTCCAGCCCCACTTGCAGCACAGGAACTGTTCATCTAGACAAGTGCTGAGAAGGGGCCTATGTCTCTTGGTATCAAGTGCCACCTAGGCTGTTGACAGGGTTTGGAGCTGCACTATATATCCACTAGCCCATATCAACTAGGTTTAGCTCATTTAATTTTACATAGAATGAAGAATGATAGGTTAATACAATAGTGTGTAAACATGCTTCACTTTAACACGTGAATAAGCTTTGACTGTTTATGAATTTCACTGACAGTATAGCATATGCTGTTACCCTTGTGCCCTAACAAACAATAGGAGATGTTACTTTCTGTAATGATTACAAGTTCTAATGGGAAACACTTTATACTGATGTACAGTGTAAGTGGGTTACGAGACCAGATATTAAAATGAATGAATAGCTTTATTTGTAGCACATTCTTCTCTGTTCTTCCTCAGTTTAGTTTTACAGAAGAGGTCAGGAAAGAGGAAAAGGAGGAGATGGGGGGTTTCTTGTTTAAGTGAATCCCCAACTAATGTAGAGCTGCCTTAGCTATCTCTACGCTGTTACTCCTGCCACACATGGTGTAGGTGGGGTGTTCTGCTGGGTAACAGGGTAGCTTGCCTCATGGGCTGGAGAGCTTGGGACCAAGCCAGCCTTGGTAACAGGAGCCACATCTGGGTTGAATCAAGTGATCCCAGTATTAAAATAGAGCAGGAAATTGCAGTAAAGGGGAGTTAAAAAGTCAGAGTTAATTCAAGCTCAAGCACTATAAATTGCATGTGGTGCATTTCTTACACCATTGCTGTGTATAATGCAGGTAGCTACTGGAGAAATGCCTATCATAAGAATGAAAATAGTAGATCTGATATTTTGGGCTAAAGGCAAGGGAAATAGTTCAGATAAGAGTACTGGCCAAATATATGAGGAATGTTGGGAATTAAGCAGATGAAATGTAGCCCGACACAAAAAACTCCCTCATGCTCCTAGGGTTAAAATGTGGGTAAGAGTGCTAAGTGAAAAGGAAGGACTAGAAGACATTGAAATCTATAATTATGAGGCAATAAGTTATACCTAGAAAATGATCTCTCCTGAAGTGGATTTAGAGTGAGATAATAATAAAAAAAGAGAAAGAAAGAGTCATTCTAGATGATAGATAAAGTTTATGAGTTTATGTATGGCAAAGGGAGTCACCGGAGCCAATGCTGACAGAGCCAATGCTGACAGATTTTTACATGAAGAAACAGGTGGGAGTGGGAGCAGCCTTTTGCATACCCTGAGATTTGAGTTAAAAAATGGAAAGAATATCTAATTTTGTAGTTATTATGACAGCTAAATAGGTGGGAATAATGTTAGCATTAAACTGGGTAAGCGATGTATGGCTTACTGCAGCTGTTAACTTTTTGGATTCATTATCAGGCATACTGGCAATTAAAAGAGAAAGCAGGAGTGAGCTAATAAATGAAATACTGTTTCAACAACACAGTTAGTATGGCCGGACATGAATGTAGTATGAATTCCAGCTCATGCTGGGATACATGGCAATGAAATGGTGGATAAGGAAGCAAAAATGCTTCTTAATAAAGGAGAAATTGACATAGGATTTTAAAAAGAATGGCAAGAATTATAGACCAAGGAGAAAAGAGGAAGCAGAGTGTATTTGGTATGTCCCAAAATAGAGGATAATGCACTACACACTATGAAAGAATCAGTGAACTACTCTTATTTAGACTGTTAACCGGTCACTGTGCATTGAAAGAAAGGCCCTTTATGAAGAATGTATATGCTTTAAGGTGACAAAATATATTATGAGGGATTTAGTGAGAGTATCAGGAAAGTGGGGCAACATTAAAAAGCTCTACTACATTTTTTTAAGGATACAGATCAGGGTAAGAGAGTGTAGTGGCATGCATGTCTGAGGAATATATTAGGTGATGGTTATAGACTCAGGAGTTGAGTCTGCTTCACCACAAAGTATAAGAAGAAGTGACGAAGCCCAGGTGACTGCCGCTGTGTTTGTAGATACTGCAGGGAGCAAGAAAGCTGAGTGAGTTTGTCAGCAGGGGAAAAGCTAAAAAAACAAGAGAGAGTGGGAGAAAGCTCTCCAGGCAGGGAGGCCTGGGAGAGACCCTGTCCAAGCAGGAGAGAGAGTGTAAAGGCCAGCTAGGTTGAAGACTGGAGGAGTTTGTGTTTTATGTTAGTTTGGGTTAATTGGGAGAGAGACATTGAACTGGACTTGAGGCCTAGAGGACCAGAGTGTACCAGAGGACTCAAAGTGGACCCCAAGAGGAGACTTGTTTGAACTACCTGTGGACGGTGAGTTCTGAAAGAGACATGAAGACTGGGGAAACATAGACAAGGTGCTGAAGAGTGACTTCTGACCACAAGGGGCACTCAGTTGGCAGCCACCCATGTTAAATGCAGTCAGTAAAGGCATAACTGGGTTATTCTGTACTCTAGTGATCCTGGCCCAGCAAAGCAGCCCCTCTGCACCATGGCTTTCCACCTTCCCTGCTCAAGTCTTGGGCTGAGCAAAACTCAGCCAGAGGAGAGGATCTGGATCAAGATATTTAAGAACAATCTTAAAACTGTATGTACCAATTGCTTAGACACTAGCCTTTGGAATGTATAAGTTAAATTTCTAGAGCACCATAAATGTTTAGATGCCCCCTGCTACTATTATAGCCAATGGAAAGTACTTGACCAACATTCAGTTAGGCATGCATGTTGAATAGACATTGAAATTTGTTGATGAAAACACAGAGCTGTTCAAAATACATACTACTAAAAAGGTGTAAAATAGATTGGGAAGCATTCTCTCCTTATACACATGTTCTAATGTCATGTTTAATAACCTGGCACACTGAGAAGTGAGAATATGAAATAATCCAAAGCTTCCTGTCAGTGAACATTGTTGTATTGTTTTAGCCCAATACCTAATGATGACTCACGTTTCATGATCTCAGAGCTATGTACTGAGATCCCCCAATTTCAGTTATAGTTGATAACGATAAATGGATGCTCTGGGTGTTCTGAAGAGTGGAATTAACAAAGAATATCATTCTCTCAACTGCTGCTGGGCTAACTTTCCTTCTCTTTTGTTTTTCAAGTCAAGTTAGCACTGAATTGACATTCAACATTTGTTTAACAATGTCCCTGGATACATTTCTCACTAGTAACATACCTTTTTGCAATAGAGTTTCAGTTATCCTCGCAGGATTTAACTCCTATTTTTTTGTAACTGCCATCTTCCATAGTTAGTTGGAGTGATATTTTTAAGTATTAGTATGATATGTTCCTTATGTACAAGGGGTCAGATTCACAAAGGGGTTTAGGCATTACTGTCTTCCCCTGCTTTGTGGATCACACTGGGGTTTAAGCATACAATGGGGGACCTAGAGTGAGGGAGCAGTGCTCATGTCCAGATGCAGAAATGTACGCAGCTAGGGGGACTTGTACTGCAAAAATATAGGTGCTAAGCAGGTTTAGGCACCTACAGGGTAGGCGGCCACTAAGTGGGGGTTTTGTGAGTGCCAGTGGTGCCTGAAGTGGCAGTTGGGCACTTAAGTCCCTTTGTGACTCTGACCCTAAGTTTCTGTGCAGGTAGATATCCAGCTTTGTGTGAGATTATAATAATATTTCTCTCTTTTCCTATATAAAGATCTCACTGTATATCTGGGGGGAACAACATATTTAAGCTACAATAAGCTGTCAGTGTCTAGTGGTTCCAATGAATGTAGCTTTGATGTTTCTGCTGGTGCTGCTTTCAAACAGATCCTACTGAGCAGGCAATAACATTAATCAGGCTAATTTCAATAAGAAAGGAAGAAAAGAAAGCTAGTTTGGCATGTGTGAGTGCTACTGGCTTATGCATTTCCAGTCCTGTAATTTACTCTGTGCTCTTTCTTATCACTATGGCCAGATTTTCCAAATTGACTAGTGAGTTTGGGTGCCCAGACTAGGACCCCTTAAAGGAGCCTGATTTCCAGAAAGTGCGGAGGACTGTCATTTGAAAACCAGGCCCTTTAAGCGTGTCTCAAATTCAGCACCAAAGCTAACTAGTCACCCTTCAAAATCTTGGCCTACGGACTTGTCCATTCTGCCTGAGCATTAACAATTCCATGGCACCTTTCAAAAGAAAAAGAGGTCACTCAGTGTTGTCCTTATCCAAAGGATTTCTGCTCTCTACTGCTGTGCTGTGAATGCATGCCATTAAGACTGCAAAATTATGAAAAAGAAAATGTATGTGTGTGTGGTTGGTTGGTTGGTTGGTTGGTTGGTTGGTTGGTTGGTTGATTGATTCTTTTTTGGTCTAATTAAGGTCTACTTAATCCACTTTGTAGTTTCAGTTAGATGCAGTAGTTTTTATTTTTGTTCTGTAGTATTTCTTTAGGCTAATAAACAGCTGCTGGCTATATTCTATGCCAGAGGTGACTGTGGCGGGCAAAATGTGAGTCTTCCTAGATAAATCAGATATTACATAAATAAAATACTTTTGAAGCCTTTGAACTGCAAGGTGCTATCCAGCAAAGACAGTATTGCCTACAGCCTTATGTGTGGCTCTAAAAAATTAGGTTTAAATGTCAGTTTGGATGTGCATTTCAATTAGGGCTAATGGCTCCAGCAGTTTGAGTCATGCAAAAGCATTTGTTTTGGGCTGCAGCTTGAGACACAAGATTTTTGCCTCCAATAGGATATTTGTTTTGTCTCCAACAGGATATTTGCCTCAGATATTTACTACTGAGATTGCTGTTTGACCAAAATGTCTTACAAATTCTGTATATGCAAAGTTCTTGTCTGCATATCTGTTGGAATTATTAATCATATTTGGACTTATTACTGTGGGAGACCTTAACAATTAATTCCTTTATTAAGTCCAAAGGCTAAATGTCATTGTATACAATTTCTCGAAACATGCCTGACATAATAAAAAATAAGCAGTTACTACACCCAATTCAGTAACAAAATATTCATGCCCACAATTCAACCATTCAACCCACAAATTCATAACTCTTTTTATATCCTTCAACACACAAATGATGCCATCGCCAATCACTGACTTTAGCTAAAAAACAATTTTGAAACCATTTATCCTTATTTCCAGTCTTACTCCAGATAAGATTTACAACCTCATTTCTCCCCAAGGCCTTTCTTCCTTATCTCTTCCCATCCTTCTTCCTGACCAATAGTTTTCCATTGCACCTGAATTCACCCAAATTTTGAGATAACATTGGTATGTGGTGTAGGTATGTGGTGTAGGAAGATCCACACTGGTTCCTTCTAAGACAGATTCTCTGGTCTTATTTACAACCATTTGCAGTCACCTCGTTTTTAGAAACTTCCCTTTATCTTATTAGTTATTCTTTGAACCAGACATCTTCCCCACTTCATTCCTTCTGGCCTTATAACTCACTATTCTCAAGGCTTTTCTTTTACTTGCTAGTCATGGCCTTTCTTTACAACATATTTCCTTAACCGAACTTAAACTAACTCTAATTCTCTCATTTTATATTCATTCTCCACTGATATAACTAAAAGCTCCTTTTCAAGAACTCTTCTGAAATACGATAGAAATAAGGGAGTAAAAATGACAGCTACTTATGATACATGTAACATAATATTGAATTGGATTATATTAGTACCTATATATAATCTTTGCTCTCCCTTCCTTGCTTTCCTAGTTTTCATTCTCCCTGAATGATGTTTCATTGTAGTGGAAGAAGTTAGCTTTAATGTGCACAAAACCGCTCACTGATTATTATTTCTTAATAAAATAGTAATGGGAGGCAGCGTTGCCTGGAGCATAAGGCCACTGGACTGGGAGTCAAGCTATCTGAGTTCTATTTCCAGCTCTGTCACCAAACTCCTACTTTATCTCAGGGGAGTCACTTCATTTTTCTGTTCCTCAGTTACCCTACCTGTAAGATAAGGATAATGATACTTTCCTTCCTTTGAAACATATGGATAAAAGTGCTAAGTATTATAATTTTTTAAGTGCTCATAACATACACTATCCCTTCTGTACAAGAAACAAAATGAAGAAATCCGGAAGCCAGAATGCACTGCAAAGCATCGAGGAAGATGTATTGATTGACTATCAACAGTGCCAAAAGCCTTCATGTCCCTGTCGTTTCCTACTAATATGAATAGATTGATTAAGATTTATAATCAACATGAAAATCTTACAAATGGGCATCATTTCTATATTTGCAAAGTATATCTGCTATTTTTATCACCTTTGTGGGAAGATGTAGAAAAGAACATTCATTTTTACGACCTACAGTAAGAGGAAAACTAGATGGTCAATGGTAGAGGAGTACAGAATTGCGTGTGATAAAACAGTTGTGAGGAAAAGGAAGGAACTGACTGATAAAACAGGCATTAGTTATGAGTAGAGTTCAGCCTACATTCAGTAGGATCCAGGTGTTACTTCTGATAAACTTGGACACAGGTGGATCCAAGGTTACTGACACAGAGGCAAGATGGATATAGCAGGGTCAAAGTATTTTGACTGTGGACTTGATCGTCTTCTGATATTCATGCAAATAACTGACTTCAATGGGACTACTACGCTGAATATGGACTATTGATGTAAGGTGCTGTGTAAGAATTAAGCAAAATTTAGTTTTAGATTAAAATTACATGGATTTCTGGGGAAAACGATCCCATCATACTAAGGTGCTAGAACAATTTGTATAGTGGGGGTGCTGAGAGCAATTGAAACAAACTGTAAATCCTGTATATGATGGAAACCACTTCAAGCCAGTGGTGTGGCAACACCCCCATCAGCCCTACTTCCAGCACCTATGCTATCATAAGTATTTAATAATGGCTTTAGAGGAACTGGCTGGTGGTGGCAATCTATAAAACAGATGAAAACTGGCAATGTGAGGGTAAGAGGAGCATATGTGTGTGTGAGAGATGAATAAAGGGGCCCATCCAGGCTGTGCACAGGGGTCTGCAAGTGAAATGGGGCTCTGCATGGAGAAGCCGGCTGGATAAATATCCATTTTTTAATTGAAAATTATTTTGATTTAAGTATTTTTAATTTAAATCATTTTTTCAATAATCTAAATCAGATTTCTTATTTACATGTTGCTGATTTTTTTACTTGTTTTCTATTTTATTGTCTTCTTTTTCTGGTGTATATTTTGCACTTGTTTCTTAATTGATAGTAGAATTTCAGAATTTATGTAGAGATTTTTTCCTACACTGAGAATGCTCATCTATACTGAACAAGACAAGCCCATGACTTCAGTAACAACCTTACTGCAAGACCAACAAATCCCAAGAACACAAATAGTCCATGCTGTATTTGCTTGAAATACTTCCTTCCACCCTTATACTGACCTTCTGCAAGTCAAGAAAGCTGGAATGCTTCTACCAGGCTATAATCTTCCATCAGGGTTTGTGGTCTGAGATCAATGGGATTATGCTCCTAAATCATTTACATTCTTTTTTGAAAGTCCCACTCTTAGGTACCCTTACAAAGACTAAGATTCCGAGAGAAATTCTCCCTTCACTAAAGTCACCGGCAAAACTTCCATTGACTTCAGTGGAGCCAGGATTTCATCCTATTTTTGAACATGTTGATCTGTGTGTATAAAAAAAAGTTCACAATAGTGTTGCTACTATATTGAAAGTCTAATAACTCTTAATTGGTCAAACTGAAGCAATTATCTTCTGAAGAGACACAATTTTTAAGCCACTGAAGCTTTTAATAAAAAATACAATTTAAATCCCTGATGCTACCAAGATGTATGCACTTGCTTAACTTTAAGCACAAGTAGCACCACTGAAATGAGTACCACTGACTAAGTGTTTATGACATCAGAGCCTTAATTTTTCAGTATTTTGTTTTTGGTCCACAGCTTTGCTGTAAAATTCAAAAAACTTTTTCCTACCAGTCACAGCATTTTTTAAAAATTATGTATAATTTAGTTAGCTTCATCTAAAGCTGCAATAGCACAAATTCTCAAATTAGCTTTACAAAGCATTAACCTGATTTAAATCAATGATTTAATCACCCTGATTAAAACATTCCACCATGTCAGAAAGAAATGCAGCTGTGGGTGAGCACTTCTAGGGAGCAGTGCCGTGCTGTTGGTGAGGGAGGAGAATACATATAACTTTGAATAGCTACCCAAGTGAATAACTTTTAGTATTAATCCTGACTTCTTAAAAATTCTGGGAAATTTTCCCCAAACAAAACTTTGCTAAAAAACAGAATTGCTTAAATGCATTTACCATTAACACACACACACACACAAGCCAGTAACTTATTTAAGTCTTGAGCCATCCCTAGCAACCTACAGCTGATTTCTATTCTATTCTAGTTGAGTTCCTATACTGCCCCCATCACCATGGTAATGGTGAACTGAGAACCTTTCAGAAGTGCATTCAGTAATAAGACTAGTATATGTCATGTGAGGCTTGCTTGCTTGCTTTCTTGCTCTCCTCAGAGAGAAATTTGGTAGGTATTTTTAAAAAAATCAAATATGTGTGTCCTCATGTTTTACTGTATGTGTGAAAAGCCAAACTCAAAGGGCTGGAGTGAAAGGTCTTGAGATTTTAGTGGTTTTTAGATATTGCAGGGGTTCACATCCATTATCTTGGACCAGTCCCTCACAAAGCTCTGTCACCATCACAGATGAGGTTTACTGCTGTTATGGAGAGTTCCATTGTATAGAGGAGCGGCATTGTCAATCATGATCCTCATCCGGGAGCTGTAGGTGATCTTTTCGGTACCCTGGTCACAGGCTATAGAGGTTTTTGCCTTCCTCAGGTTACCTGATGCACATCTGCCACCCCAATGCATATTCCTCCTCCCTCCATTGCCCCATAGAATGTGCCAACTTAACTCTGACCACAGAAAGCTACTATTGTAAAAAAGAAAACACAATGCCATGCTCCCTTCATCTCTTCTTCTAAATGATACTAATAGAAACATTACAGACAACCACTTCCCAGAATGAAGACACACTAATTCAAACAACACTCATTGACTCACCAATTAAATCTCTATTCTAACCATCTGCTGCAACACAACTTCAGTGCAGTATTCCAGAGAATTAGAAAACTTCCTTTCCTTCCCACTTGACAAGATCTGAGTTAAAAGCTTGCAGGCTTGTGTAGAGGTGAAGTCGGGGGAGAGAGATGAGCGAGGATGGGGCAAGGAAACAGTGGTGTTGGCCAGGATGCAGAGAGGTATGAGACGGTTTAAAATGAGGGGACAGAGAGGCAATAGTTCCAGAAAAGTCCTTCAAGCTCTGTTACATTTGGCTTCCTTGGTGCTGCTGCCACCTCAATTACTGTCTAAAGTAAAAAAATAGGCGTAATGTTTTAAGTTACGCCTAGAAACTCGTGCATCAAAGTAAATTTATGTAATCTGTTCCATTCCTCCTCCTGGGAGAAGGAAGTACTTCATTCACCATTAGGGACTAGGGGCAGAATCACTCAACTTTACTTTGCAGTTCTTTAGACAATTACCAAACTGCTCATGAGATGGTGACCTTCATTTCCGATGGAAGGAACAGCAATGTATATAAGCATGCAATACAGTATTGGGCTGCCTTTCAGATTCTAATTTTCCTTCTCACTATTGCATTCACACTAGCCATGACTACTGCTGCCTTCACTTATTAGTACACCATTAAAATCCCATCTTTATTTAAGGAAAATTGACACCACATTGTGGCTCAGCTTCACTCAGCGAAGACAGAAGAAATCATATACCATTTATAATACATTTCCTCCCACATCCACAGTCCTATTACAGCTCTGCAAAGAATTAATACATGTATTAATTGTGTTTTTAAAACAGAACGTTGGAAGAAATTTGCAATTCATTAGTATTAGGAAAAAGTAGACCATTATAATAAGTCAACAACCCATATCTTGACATTCAGACTCTGGTGTGCAACATGGAACTAGCAACTTCATCCAAATATTTCCCCAGATGGACATTGGGTCGGCCCCTAGGAGGCCATGACTGGTACTCCTGTATGGATCTGTTTTTATCCTGCTGTTGTCTCTTGTTATATGCTTAGATCGTAAGCTCTGTGTGTTCTGTGTTTGGGCAGCACCTAGCACGGTGGGGTCCTGCTTCACGACTGAGGCTCCGAGGCACTGCAATAATATAAATAATTATAATTAATAATAATAATTAATAATAAGTTATTCAATACTTGTGACTAAGTATCAGCCATTTTTTATACATTATTGAACTAAAAGTACACTCTTGCCAAATTCTGTGGTTTTATATTTGTCTTTGTTGCCTGACTTGGAGTACTCCTCCTGTCTTTAACTAAAAATATAAAGCCTAATAATTTTATTAACATCAACTTGGACCAGATGCAACATTTTTAATGAATTTCACTATTTAAAACTAAAGAATACACTAAGGAAAGCAGAATTTCAGACAATGAAATTTTAATCAGTAATGCAGAATCTTTCCAAATCTATTATGCTGAAATTTATAGATGAGTTTTTTATTTTATTTATATTTTACAAACTTGGTAAAGTGACAAGATCAATTAGCATCATCTCAAATCAAAGGGTTTTATTTCAGTAAGAATTCAGTATGCTGAAGAACATGACAATGTGAGGGATAGACCAGATACAGGAATTAACTGGTATCTCTTCACTAAATCTAGATAATCCTGTGACACTGCTTCCCATATTTTCATAGTAATATTATGATATGATTGTTTCATAATCATAATGTATTTTATGCAACATAGAGCATGTGAGGTATTGGAAAGGTTATGATTTACTGAATATGATTATCCTATTTGTATGCATGTATCATTTTTGTGCATAAAGTTAGAAATATTGACTATACCTCTGCTCTACAAAAGTGTTGCACCTGGGGAACACCCAGCAGATAGAATGCAATCAGTCACTGGACGATTAGGGGAACAATAGGTCTTTAAAGATGTTGATCTCCTGCCTTCCTGAGCAGCTTTCCTGGGATGCTACAAACAGCCTCTTACTCATGGCTGCTTTGACACTGCAGGGTCAGGTGATCGAGTCATCTGGTACTGGACTCCATGATAGAACATCAGTATTTTTCCACTGTGGGGGAGTGGAACCACACTGGAAAACAAAGGATTCCTGCCATATGTAAAACCTATTTAAGGCAGCGGAGTGACATAACCAGTGTTCCTTCTTCACTGAATTCCTGCCCAGAATTATTGCAGTGAACCTCTAACAAACAAAGACAGAGGGGGGGAAGAAGGACTGAACCCAGGCTGGAAGGGAGTTTGTCTTGTAAAAGAAATATCTGGAGTTTTAAACTGCAAGCAAGAGCAGCTTGCCTTCAAGAACCTCTGCAATCTGTCTGAAACAACATTTAGGGTGAGAAATTACTACTTGTAACCAGTTTCCCTTAGTATTTTTAGCTTATATTGTGCTTTTTTATTTGCTGGATAATTTGCTTTGATCTGTTTGCTAACCCTTATAATCACTTAAAATCTATCTTTTGTAGTTAATAAACTTGTTTTTGTTTTCTCTAAAACCAGTTTGTGGAATTCATAACTGGGGGGGCGGAGCTGTGAATATCTTCCACTACATTGAGGGAGGGGGTGTGTTTCAATGAACTTGCACTGTATAGTTCCCTGTGCAGCACAAGATGATACAATTTTGGGTTTACACTCCAAAGGGGGTGTTCACTTGAGTGCTGGGCAATTCCCAAGCTGAAGCCTTCCCATGCAGTGCTGATTTCAGTGTCTCTGTCTGCGTTTTTCTGCAACTGTCCCTACCTGTGCCTGTGCTGGAGGAGGCTTGGGGGGATAGCTCTTCAGGACAGTCTAAGGGATCCCAGGCTGATGGAACAGGTGGGATCAGTGGTACCTCAGTACATCAGGTGGCACCCTGGAAAGGGGGTAACCTGTCACAAATCCCCGTCCCTTTTTAGCGAAAAAGAGAGGTTTTTCCTCTCTTTCTTCAGAGCATTCTGTGTTTGCTTCTGATCTAATCAAAGAAACAGAGCGGGTCAAAGTCTTGAAAGGTTATTCTCTGGAGCAAAGTAATGCTAAATATGTTCTGCTGGTATTAGCCATTCGGAGTAATTCTCTGCATGGTCTTTTCTTTTTGGTAAGAAAAATATTTCCTATAATGGATACAAATGCAAAAGTGCACAGGGCCAATCTGATTTAATGGTATAATTCTATGATGCCACTGACTACGTTGCTGAATGCTAATACAAACCGTGCTGCTGTTCAAATTGTCTTGGTTTTATTTGCCTTGCAAATGATTTTATTAACTTTAACATTTATCCTCAGAGTACTTACTACGTGTCATGCTCATGTTTAGAATAAGTATAAAATTCCATTGATTAGAGTATTATCTTTATTGATGATTTTTAAACTCACAGCATGTAACCTTAAGTTATTTTTAAATCATGTAAACAAATAATAGAAAGAGAAGAAAAAGCAAAGTGATGCTCTATTTATGTGTGTTCTGCTGTTAGATGACCTGTGTCTGTCTGTCTGTCTGTCTCATAACTGAACACCCCTACCCTGCCCCTTCTATGAGGCACCACCCCCACCTGTTCCATCCCCCGCTCCTTCCATTGCTTGCTCTCCCCCACTCTCACTCACTTTCACCAGGCTGGGGCAGGAGATTGGGTTGCGGGAGATGAGTGGGTGTGGGCTCTGGGTGGGGCTGGGGATGAAGTGTTTGGGTGCAGGAAAGGGATCCAGGGTGGGACAAGGGGTTGGGGTGCAGGGGGGTGAGGACTCAGGCTGGGGGTGCAGGCTCTGGGGTGGGGCCAGGGAGGAGGGATTTAGGGCGGAAGGGGCTCCAAACTGGGGCAGGAGGTGGGGTGTGGGTTGAGGTGAGGGCTCTTCTGGGGGTTCAGGCTCTGGGGTGGGGCCATGGATGAGGGGTTTGGGGTGCATGAGGGGGGTGGGACAGGGGTGTTGCTTTCTCCAGTTGTTCCATTGCTCCAGATATATCAAGGTCAACACCTTGGAGTCTCTCGCTTACAACATTTATTTGAAACAGTAGGTCATGCCATAACACTAAGCGACACAGAAATTTGAAGTTATGTATGTTTCTGGTGATTCCATTTCCCTCTACCACTGTTCTCCCATGAACAGCTCCTGTCATAGCATTATCTTCCATAATGGCAACTATGGCATCATCTATCTTCCCAATTTGGTATCAAGTATCAGAGGGGTAGCCATGTTAGTCTGGATCTGTAAAAGCAGCAAAGAATCCTGTGGCACCTTATAGACTAACAGAGGTTTTGGAGCATGAGCTTTCTTGGGTGAATACCCACTTCGTCAGATGCATCTGACGAAGTGGGTATTCACCCACGAAAGCTCATGCTCCAAAACCTCTGTTAGTCTATAAGGTGCCACAGGATTCTTTGCTGCTTCCCAATTTGTATTTGATAGGATTTATCACCTCCACTCAACTTACCCATCATGTGGCACTCAGTGGTTTCAGTTTCAGAGAGGATGTTCCCAGATGATGCGTCAAAATTTGCCATCGGTGAGTTGATGCAGAGAAAAATACATAGATGCTTTGAATTACATTAAAAAAGTCAGCAGCCTCACTAGAAGCTAATGCTGCATCACTGACCACAAAGTTCAGTGAATGAGAACTGCATGGGACAAAAAAAATTAGCTCTCGGATCCATGACTGCACTCCTCTGTTCTTTCCTCTCATGCTGGCACCATTATCGTAGACCTGACCTCTCATGCCATCAATGGCAATTCCCATATCTTCCAGCTTTTTAAGAAGCACATTCGTCATACCAGCTCCTGTAGTATCATCAATGTCAATAAATTCTAGAAAATGTTCTCTGATAGTCACCATTGCAGGGATATTTTCACTAGGTTCTGTTGTTATAAAACGCACCATTAAAGTCATTTGTTCCATATGGCTGATATCAAGTGTGCAGTCCAGAATAACAGAGTAATAGCTTGCTGACTTCAGATCTGCCACAATCTTCTGTTTGACTTTTGTTGCCAGTAACTGTATGATCTCATTTTGCATTGTTTTTCTGGAGTAGTGGTGTGTGTACATTTCTTGGGTGGTGACTCTTATGAGATGCTCCTGGAGTACAGCATCAAACTCAGCCATCAGCTCCACAATTTTAAGGAAGTTTCCATGGTTTGGCACATACAGCTGATCTGAAGTGCCACACAGTGCTAGGTTTTGGGTAGCAAGCATTCTCACAATGGCAATGAGTCTTTTCAGAACATTTTGCCAGTAAAGAGACATTGATGCAATCTTCTCTTGATGCTGATCATCTATGGTGGCCTTTAACCTTAATCTTATCTCAAGTTCTTTCCACCTATGGAATGCTCTCTGGTGATTTGCTGCCTTCTCATGGCATACCAGATTTCTAGCCAGATTTTTCCAGTCTTTTTTTCCTGTAGAACCCAATGTGGCTGGAATATTAGACTGGAAGAGTTTGCAACAAAAACAGTATGCAGCATTCTGGGTTTTTGAGTACATAAGCCATGGCCTCTCCACTTTGTCACCACTTCTGTCACACCAATAATGTGTTGGATGGACACTTCTATTTTCATTGTATTTGGAGAACATTATGTTTTTCACTTGCTGTGGCCCATACAGTATAAGGAAGTTCCTCAGGTTACTGCTCTAGTGGGTCCACAGTCATGGATCATCTAGACTTAAGGAACTAAACTCAGTAGCAGGTGTTTCTTGCACCTCCACTACACTCTTCTCTGAGCTACACCTTTCTTCAGGAACGTGCATAGTTACATCCATTTGAGATGGAGATATGGATGCTGCAGTAGCTGCCAGGTTACCTGCACTCTCACTAACTGGAAGATCAGGCATCTCCTCACCACTCAGATCCTCACTGGGGCAGGAGGGCTCACTGTGAACTTTGTATGTATGTATCTCAGGAGAGCTCCTTCCAGCTTAGATAGAAAATCTTCCTTTGCTTGCTTTCTTTTTCTGAATGCCTCCTCAGAGGGGCATTTTCTTCTTTCACTCATGATTGCTGTTCTGTGCCAGCTATAGTGGCTCTCAACACTCAGTTGAAGGGGACAAATAAGTAGGCTGGTAGCAGGGCCTGAGTGAGGGAAGATATCAACGTCTGAAGGGCCTAACTGGCTCCTACTACTTCAGTTGACTGCCTGTTCTCCTCAAGTGGGTTCAGGGAAGCAGCAGGAAACAGGAAGCTCCCTGAGAAGCTGGTGTTAATTAGTCCAGGCTCCTGGGGGTGCTAGAGAGGTACATAAGAGGCTCCTCCTCCTTCCTCCAGCTCCTGCTGCTTTCTGTTATTCCCTCTCACCTTTTCTCCTGCCTGCCTGTTATGTCTCTTGTGCCCTCCTTCCTCTAGCACAGCACTCCACCATCACTATGCATCTACAAAAGAGAGAATACATGTGCACCAGCAGCAGACACAATTTTCTACACTCTGGGTCCTAGTGGCATCCCCCCACAGTCTGGCACCTCAGGTGGCTGCCTCAGTTCAACTTATGGTAAGGCCAGCCCTGACAGAGAATCAGTAGCAAACGTGATGACAAACTACCATAAATAACTAGTTAATTCAGTGCATGATGAAGAATCTGTGTAGATTAAGAAACTCCATAGATAGTTCTTGGTGCAGATATGAGTCATAGAATAATGCAATATATATTTCTCTTTTATTTAAAGATTCCTTCTGACTTGGGCATTGCTATGCCGCATAACATTCAAATCAAATATGCACAACCCTTTTCTGTACAGATCATGCTTTAATTACAGCTAAAGCATTTGATGCCCAATGAGGAGAGTGCATAATGATTGCATTTAATGAGCTAACATGCAACACTAAAGTCGATAGACAGTTCATACTGTAGGACATTATACATGTACGTAGGACATTATAACAAAAAATCAAAGATTTGACATTCATTTTCTGATGTATATCAGTGTGGAGTGTTTATACTAAAAACTACATAAAATGTATCAATTAATCTTAACAGCAATGTTATATTAAGTAAGTAATTTATATCTCCCACCCACTTCAATGCTGCACTGTTTTAGAAATATTACAAAATAAACTATTTTTATTCCAGTGGTTTTCCTAATATTAATCTACTACCAACAAACAATTCTTCACGAATTTCTGGTAGCTTTTTTCTTTTTCTTTCTATGAGGAATGAAAAGGTCATGAAATCAATTGGCTGAAAGAAACAGTAAAACAAAAGGTCAGCTTTCTAAATATTAGCTTCAATTTTTCTGCTAAAAGAAAATAGCAACCTGGATTATATATGTTTTAAGTGTAAACAAGGCATTAAGGGGAAAGCATGTTTGCTTCAATTACTGTTTAAATTTCAGTCTTCGGATGAAATTCAAGGTTTAACTTCAAATCTGAATTTAGCTACTTACATATTACATGCCTACTCTCTCCACAAACTCTGATCATAAGCCTTTGATCAAAATGTACTATTCTGATTATTTTTCATAGTGGAAAAGAAAGTTGTATAATTGTTTGTCCTTAAAAGTAATTTAAATTAATTGTGAACTATGAGGTCATTTGGTTTGAATAATGTCGACTCCTTCATACAATTCATAATAAGTTTCCCCATACGTTTTAAAAGGCAGATCATCACTTATTAATTAGGAACTGCTTTAAACAGAAAATTGATGCTAGTATATATGTTGTCTGACTTGAGTTGTTTTGTTTTTTTGCCTGGTTGAGTTTTGCTTCCTTTAATTTTCCCTTCTGCTTTTGGTATTATTATGATCTGACTGCACCTTTCATCCAGTGTCTTTCACATTCCTTTCTATGTGGGCCAGGCCCTGCTTCCATTAAAGTCAAAGGGAATTTTACCACAGTTTCAGTCATTGCAGGTTTGAACCCTGTTTCTAGCCTTTATTCTGTATTGTTTGTCTCTTTTTTTCTTTTCATCTTCATTATTGTCTTATTTATTTACTCCTCATTTTTACTCTGTATTTAAATTGTCCCCAACAACTTGTCATTCTTTAGCAAATTTTATGTCAAGTCCTGCACTCAGCCATTTTATTTAGGACATTTCTTGTTCCTTGAATTTTATTTTCCAGTGAAACTGTACATGAAACTGTATGTGACTGTGCCTGAAATGGCTATCGTTAAGGATGCCCTGTCTTTTTCCTCATTCATAGGTAGTGATACTCCTTCCCATTTTACAATTCGGGTTTCTTCATTCCTCAAAAAAGACACTAGAAGACATAACAGAGAACAACGCAGCATTTGTAAGGGAACAACGTGTATGACCTATTAGGTCTTCCATCTCCAAATTAGACAGAATTTCTGTGATTCAAAATATGCAATTGCATTTGGCAGTTTCTCAGCCCGAGTCTTTGTTTTGATCGGATAGGACCTGATTCTGCCACCCTTATTCACACTGAGTAGAACTTTCCTCCTTAAGTAGTCTGACTGAAATCAGTACAGGAGGAGTAACTTACTGTTCAGGAAGAGCAAGGGTGGAAGAATCTGTCCCTCTCCATTCATTGAACAAGGCACAGCTCTGCCATCCATTGTGCAAGGCAGAATTCCACTTCCTCAATACAAATGATTCAAGATCGAAAGGAACCCTAATTTAGCAATAGTAAAAAAATTGACAGTACTATAGCAGAAAATTATGATGCATGATTTAAAGAGGTCAAAAGTGCATCCCAAAACAGTACGCTCTCCTCAAAATAGTTGCAATTAACTGAACTTAGCAAAGCAAAGCATTAACTTTGCATTAATGTTGGTTTTCAATCAAAGCTTCGTTAAAAGTGTTTTATCTAATTATCTCCATCTAGTGGGTGCTGATTAAACATCTTCTGTTTCTTTTATTTTTATTCATAAAAATATTAGATAACTTCTGTATTAGTTACTAAGAACCAAAAAGCCCCATGTTTGAATATTGTTGACATTGTGACAAAGTAAGGCAAGGTGTTTCAAAGTATGGGTAGTATGCAGATGTTGTCAACTTCAACTCTCTGTACTCTCACCAAGGGAAACAGACCAAAAGCTTAAGTACATCCATCAGTGTTCTTTCGTTTCTCATTCTAATTTGGGATAAACAGTAAAAATAGTTTATTGAAGTATCTATGTACAGTGCCATGACTGGGAAGGTTATTTATTTTTTGGGAGTAGGAGGGGAAAGGAATATCCTCTGAATCATCTGCTGCTGGACACTATCACAGACAGGATACTGGACTAGATGGACAGCTAGTCTGATCTGCTAAGGTAGTTCCTATAACATAGTCCACATTGTGTTGTGTTATTGTTGTTATGGAACGGACTCATTGTAGTGTTACATTTTCAACCAAAAACATCCAGAGAAATGTGTGAACAATTCTGCAGGTTAAGGGCTGTGAACATGATCCTGCAGCTTTTTCCTTAAGTGAGTAAATCCATTAGCATGTATTCACTTATATAAGGGACGGAGGCTTGCGTTCCAAGGATGAGATCCACAAAGGGGCCTAAGCATTGTAATGCGTAACTTTTAGGTGCCCTGCCACCTAGAGGAATTCACAGTCCTGAGTTAAGCACTCAAATTTCCTGTATAATGTGTGGGGAGAGTTGGGCTCCTAAGAATGGGATTTGAAGAAGCCAAGATGAATGGGGAGCTGGCTAGGTTAGTCAGTAGGATGGAGTGAAGCCTATACCCTGCCCCTCTTAGGGAGTTAGGTACCTAACACAGCTACAGAGGAAGGCACCTCATGAAAAGCGATAGTGGTTTTATACCAGTAGCCTACTGGTTAGGATATTCACCCTGGCTGTAGGAGACTGAGGAAACCCAAAGCACATCCTGCACCACTGCATATCAAAAGCAAAAACTATCCCTGGTGAAAAATATGCTAGAGGATAGCTCCAACATTACTGTCATCCTATAGTTGGTGTAGGTCACTCTGCTAGGACATCCTCCCTGAGCGGAAGAGAGGAAGAAGATAGAATTCAGACTGCAGCTGAATAGAAGATATTGGACAACTATTTATTCACCAAAAAAAATGCAGTTCTCGGTCAGCCCAAAACCATTCATGAATTTGCCAATTTGACAATCTTTGTCTTTAATATTTCAGAATTGCCAATGAACCAAAAAATCAGTTACTCACCCAGCTCTAATTCTGATCATAGAATCACAGAAATGTAGAGCTGCAAGGGACTTCAAGAAGTCATTGAGTCAAGCCCGCTGCACGGTGGTAGAACAAAGTAAACCTAGACCATCCCTGACAGGTGTTTGTCCAGGGTTTTTCGCCTTCCTCTGCAGCACGGGGCATGAGTCACTTGCTGGAAGATTCTCTGCATCTTTAAATCTTTAAACCATGATTTGAGGACTCCAGTGGCTCAGACACAGGTTTGATACAGGACTGGGTGGGTGAGATTCTGTAGCCTGCATTGTGCCAGAGGTCAGACTAGATTATCATAATGGTCCCTTCTGACCTTAAAGTCTATGATTTTATGAAAACCTCCTATGGTAGAAATTCTATAACATCCCTTAGAAGCCAGTTCCAGAGTTTACCTAGTCTTAAAGTTAGAAAGTTTTTCCTAATATCTAACCTCAATCTCCCTTGCCGCTGATTAAGCCCATTACTTCTCATCATACCTTCAGTAGGCATAAAGAACAATTTGTTGCTGTTATCTTTATAATAGCCCTTAACAGATTTGAAGACTGTTATCAGGGATCTGTTCTTTCTTACATCAGATATACACTACTTCAGCTCCATTGGCGTCAGTGGAGTTACTTCTGATTTACCCCTGCTTGAGAAGAGAATCAGGCCCATATTGTATTTCAAGAAGAGTATATGTCACTGGATCAAATAACTGCAGCTCTCTATTAAATAACAGCATAGTGTCACTGTAGTATAGTTATAATGTAATATAGCATAGTTATAGTAGTGAATGTGCAAGTTTCTCAGAAATAAGAAAGGAAAAACAGGAGTTAATACTTGCCTGCTGGAAGGCATCAGCAAAATGGCCACTTTAGAGATCCAGATGTTGGTCTCTGTGACATTTAGATGTCCAAGCCCCATGCCCCTTTCCGCCTCCCCCCCAAAAAAAATGCTGGAAGAGTTTCTATGAGAAGGCAAACTGGCAACAAGATGGATTAGTGAAGACCAGACAATAGCTAAGGAAAGTACTCCTAGAGAAGAAGCTGCGTCTCTCTATTGCAAAACACCTCTATATCACGCACACAAACCATTGACTTTTACTTTCATATAGCACCTTTAATACTAAAGTGGCCTATATGTCAGTTAGGAAGAAAATCAATCAATAGGAGACCTCACAGAAGTATAAATGACCCTGAAAATAAAGGGCATAAATTGGTTCCAATAAACTCTGTAAGGAGTTAATTAGTTCAGGAACTGGGCATGATGGACTGAACAATTTAAGCAAAATTTCTGAGCATTAAAGGTTGTTGAAATATGATATTTAAAAGCAATTGCTAGACTTTTGCAACAGAAGTGTTGTATATCAGTCTCAGAGATAGCAGAGAACGGTCTTTTTCAGAAGGAAGAAATAGGAGGGTACAGCTTGTAACTAGAAGGAAAGGTTTAAAAAAATAGTTGTATTTCCAATACTTTAAAGACTGTAATTATTGATGAGTCATGCTACAGATCAAAATTTCAGTTTGTGCTGTTGAAATGTCCTTAAACAATTCTAATGATTGGAGTGAAAGAAGCAGCCAAATTCAATAAAATATTTTGCATATATTGCAGAATTATTATATTTAGTTAATTTTTATTTCTTTATTTGCAGAATTTCTATCAAATTGTATAGCCCTGAGTATAATGGAAATAAGAGATAAGCTTAAAGTGACCATGCCAGATTAGTCTTGTATGAAAATCACCACTATGAAAGTTTAAGTACCAAAATCCAATATACCTTCAAAGAGCTTGGAAAAAATTGGTGGAGGAAAAATGGGAACAAGAGAAAGGGCAAGGAGAAGTTTTAGAGACCTGGAGGAATAATGTGAAGAACCAGATCCACTCAACAATGGAGAGGGTTCCAACGAGGTTCCTGGGGAGTAGGCACTATACAAACATCTAGTGAAAGATCATTCCAGCCTCAAAGAGTTTGCTCTCTAAATTAAGACAAGACACAATCAGTAGGTGTAACAAACAAATGGAGGGAGTTACAGTGTGACAACAGTGGTAATATCACTGTGACAGTCTGTACCCCCATGTTCTCCCTTTTTAAAAGATTATGTCAAAGTTTGTGCAAAGCATACTGTGTAAGGTATCATCTGAAAACTCATGATTTGCTGATTGTGATTGTCCTGGTAAAATATGGGTGGCAACATTGTTTGTAAAGATATAAGATTCCAGTCTGTGATATTTCTAGGGCATGTTTCAACATATTCTGGAGGCCAGTCACAAACAAGTTCCCCAGAGACAAAAGGCTAGCCAATGCCTCAGACAGGGGTCAGTGAGATTAAAGGGACCATCACCTGATTAAGTGGCCACTCTTCAGCAGGTGAGAGGGTGTGGGCAAAATATCTTCATTTTGACAAAGAAACAGTTTAAGGTTCCTGACTACACAGACATTCTGTCTCCTGAACATCAGCTAGAGATGATTTTGCACAAAAGAAGGCTATAAGAAGAGAGGGCAGATGCCCCAAATCTCTCTCCCTTCCTCTCTACTCTCAGCATCATCAACACCTGACGAACTAAGGAAGCAGCATTGGACCTGGAAGGGAGGAGATCCTGACTGAATGCAGTTCAGCCAGTAAAACTGCTGGAACATATGGTCAGAGAGATCTTTGCTTTGCATTCTTTTAGCTTGTTAAGTTAGATGTTAGTTGTGTTTTACCTTTCATTTCCTTGTAACCAATTCTGACTTATATTCCTCATTACTTGTAGTCACTTAAAATCTATCTTTCAGTAGCTAATAAATTTGTTTCATTGTTTTATCTGCACCAGGTGTTTGGATTGAAGTGTTTGGGAAACTTCAAGAGTTGTTCATATTCTTTTCTATTAATAAATGATAGAGTTTTATATGAGCTTGTATTGTCCAGGAGAATTGGGCAGTACAGGATGCACAGTTCTGGAGGAAAGTCTGGGACCAGGCATTTGCTGGTATTGCTCTGCAGTGTAATTCATGAGTGGCTGGCTATAGCACTTATACAGTATAGCTGGGAGTGATTTACATGCTGGAGGCTGTTGGTGAGCAGGCCAAAAGTGGTTGCTCTCATAGTGAAGCAGGGTACAAGGCACACCAGATTGGAGAACTGAGGGGATACAGTTGTCCATCAGTCCAGATTGTACCCTGGGTAATGTCACAATCACATAGTTGCCTAGACTACCATAATTATGTACAGAACTTTCAAGCTTTTTGCCAACATAAATAGATAGCCAAAGTGATTAACATGAGCTTCAAGTGGCACTTTTCTTCAAGGATATTTTAGAGTCCCGTATTAAAAGGATGTGTGTCCAATTTTTAGAGGGGGCTAAAAACGGCTTGTAAAACAAAAGACTCTCAACAGCCTGAAACAGCTTTATATTTTTCTTAGTCCTTCAGTAACATTATTTAATTTATTATTAATAACTTGGGGTTTTCAAATGTACAAGCTTGGCAACTTGTCTTTTTAAAGAAACATAGTTATGGTTGCTTTCACTTCTCTGTACACTTCAGAGTTTCAAAGTAATAATAATTAGGACTTAATATAATGATGCTCTTCAATAATAGGAAGCACTTACTATAATAGATAGCTGTGAAGCATAACTTAAAGTGGCTAAAAGTCCCTGCTGAAATACTAGAGACTAAAAATGGTTGCAATTACTTGAACAACATCACTGTTGTGTAGATATTTTACATTAACCTTTCATTATTCTTTTTAATTACAAACCAAGACTATGCTAAGAATGTATCTAAGGGAATAATAAAGCAGGTATGAGGACAGTCTGTACAAGTCATTTGAAAAGAAAAACTGAATACCAGTAGAAAAATGTTACAATAAGAAAATTCTGTTAGAACTCAGACCTCTTACACATTCTGCCATTGTCATAAAAATGTCAACTAGACAGTGCTTGATGAACAATACGTCATCCACAGAAAACACAGAAGGGTCTGGCACAAGTTTAATATGTGGTGTATGATTGTAACATTGCACTTTGAAATTCAGTGAACTACAGGAGTGATCTGTCACATTTCCACCAGATATACAGATATTCCCCTGGGATTTTATTTTATACCCACTATGAATGTTTGAACAATAGCTAAGGAAAATATTCCCCTCTAATGTACCCATCTGAACCTTGCTACTGCACCTCAGTATATTCTCAAACTTCAGCCTATGCTTACAATAGTTTTTGAATATGCTACAATTGTTCATAGACACACAAAACCCAAGAATCTTCTTTCCAGACATCCTCCATCATTATCCCAACAGACAGCTTCATTTTACCCCAACAAACATGGCAATGTCTCCTCCCTCTTTTTCTTTAGATGGCTGAAGTGAGGACCTGGTAGAACATGAATTACTCCCACACTTCTGTGATTTGGGTAGCCAATTCAACTTCTCTTTCTAAGTATGCTTGCCTCTTAAGAAGACCAAGTCCCTGATCCTCAGAAGTACAGTATATGGATGTGTAACTCTCACTGATTTCAATGGAAAAATTGGCCTGTGAGTAAATGAAGGGAAAATGTCAAGTATTCTGTGTGGCTACAGAAAGCTTCATTTTCTTAAGCTTTCAACACAAAAAACCTTCAAGTGACACACTGTGTATGCAACAGAACTCTGAACTGGTGGAGTAGCGGGACTGACCTGAAGAGACAGGGAAGGGAAAGGAAGGGGCCTTGTGGCAAGGAGTGCATCCCTGAGTTATAAGTTGCAGAAACTACTAAAACAGTGGTTCCCAAACGTGTTCCGCCGCTTGTGCAGGGAAAGCCCCTGGTGGGCTGGCCGATTTGTTTACCTGCCGCGTCCACAGGTTCAGCCGATTGCGGCTCCCAGTGGTTCAGTGCTCCAGGCCAATGGGAGCTGCTGGAAGTGGCGGCCAGTACATCCCTCGGCCCGCGCTGCGTCCAGCAGCTCCCATTGGCCTGAAGCAGCGAACCACGGCCAGTGGGAGCTGCAATCGGTTAAACCTGTGGATGCGGCAGGTAAACAAACTGCCCTGGCCTGCCAGGGGCTTTCCCTGCACAAGCAGCGGAACAAGTTTGGGAACCACTGTACTAGAAGAATTTATCCAGTTTGTTATTGTTTAAGCATGCTTTTCCAATGTGTGCTGTAGGTCAGTGGTTCTCAAACTAGGGCCACCACTTGTTCAGAGAAAGCCCTTGGTGGGCCAAGCCAGTTTGCTTACCTGCTGCATCCTCAGGTTTCGCCGATCACAGCTCCCAGTGGCCGCAGTTTGCCGCTCCAGGCCAATGGGGGCTGCGGGAAGTCGCGGACAGTACATCCTTCAGCCCGTGCCGCTTCCTCCAGCTCCCATTGGCCTGGAGCGGTGAACCGCAGCCACTGGGAACTGTGATTGGCCGAACGTGCCAACGTGGCACGTAAACAAACTGGCCCGGCACGCCAGGGGCTTTTCCCTGAAGTGGCAGCCCTAATTTGAGAACCACTGCTGTTGGTAACTCCTGCCTCCAACATCAGGGAAAATCTTGATCTTTCCAGTGTCGTAGGAAAGTTCTCTTAAAGTGTGTCATCACTCTTAAAGCTGAAGAAATTTGGAGTCGCAACTGCTGATCTACTGATGGTAACTTTTTGCTTTGTAAGGTTGGTGAGCAAAAACTCCTTATTTGCAACTATATCTTCTAGGGCTTGATCTAAGGAATTCTCAAACAACCATGAAGTCCAAGACTTCAAACTACAACCTGCTGCTGGCTACCATGTTGTTCACTGTCCCCTTCACTAAAGGCCATGCAGAATCCTGAGACACAAGACTAGACACTGACATCTGTTTAAAATCTTTTTGTCATGTTTAAATGTAAAGCTGGAACCATGGAGCTCTCATCCATGAGATATCCCTGGAATTATCAAATTCCATCTATGAAAATGTAAGCCATGTATAAACCTGCACATTTTCTCTGTGTACCCAAATTTCCTGCAGTTGCTATATAGTGTGTCCTTGAATCAATAATGATTTGCCTTGTGAGACTGTCACAATGAAAGCGCATATGTGCGCACAGTTCCCCGGCATCCTTAGTTGCTTTCTCTAGTAATACAATAATGTCTAGTTCATGTTTTAGGGTCAAGTCAGCCTCGGGTAATAGCTCATTTTGAATTGCTTCATTTTTCATAACACACATTAACTTGCCCCTTAATACATCACTTAAACTATCTCAAAACTGCAATTCTCTGTTAATTTCCTTAATTCAGCCACATATTCAGAAATTATTTAAGAATACAAGAATAACCATACAGTGTCAGACCAATGGTCCATTTAGCCCCATATCTTGTTTTCTGACAATGGCCAACACCAGTTGCTTCAGAGCTAATGAATAGAGCTGGACAATTATCAAGTGATCCATTCCCTGTCATCTAGTCTCAGCTTCTGACATCCAGAAGTGTGGAGACATCCAGAGCATTGGGTTGCATCCTTGATCATCTTGTCTAATAGTCATTGATGGACCTGTCCTCCGTGAACTTATCTAATTCTTTTTTGAACCCCATTATAATCTTGGCCTTCACAATATCCCCTGGTAATGAGTTCCACAGGTTGACTCTGCGTTGTGTGAATAAATACTTTATTTTGTTTTAAACCTGCTGCTTATTAATTTCATTGGGTGACCCTTAGTTCTTCTGTTATGTGAAGGGGTAAGTAACACTTCCTTGACACCATTCATGATTTTATAGACTTCTGTCATAAACCCTCTTAGTCATCTCTTTTCTAAGATGAACAGTCCTAGTCTTTTAATCTCTCCTCACGTGGAAATTGTTCCATACCCCTAATCATTTTTGTTGCCCTTCTTTGTACCTTTCCAATTCTATTCTATCTTTTTTGAGATGGAATGACCAGAACTGCACACATTATTCAAGATGTGGTCATACCATGGATTTATATAGGGACATTATGATATTTTCTGTATTATTAATTTTTTTTATTATTATTATTTTATTATTATTTATTTATTATTATTATCTGTCTTATTTCCTAATACTTCCTAACATTATGTTAGCTTTTTTGGCTGCCGCTGCACATTGAGCAGATATTTTCAGAGAATGGTCCATAATGGCTCCAAGATCTTTCTTGAGTGGTAACAGCTGATTTAGAACCCATTATTTTATATGTATAGTTGGGATTTTTTCCAATGTGCATTACTTTGAACTTACCAACATTGAATTTCATCTGCCATTTTGTTATGCCATCCCCCAGCTGAGTGAGATCACTTTGTAAATCTTTGCAGTCAGATTTGGATTTAACAATCTTAAGTAATTTTATATCGTCTGCAAATTTTGCCAACTCACTGTTCACCTCCTTTTCCAGATCATTTATGAATATGTTGAACAGCACAGGGCCCAGTACAAATCTTTGAGGAACCCTGCTATTTACCTCTCTCCATTGTGAAAACTGACCATTTATTCCTACCCTTTGTTTCCTACCTTTTAACCAGTTACCAATTCATGAGAGAACCCTCCCTCTGATCCCATTACTTCTTATTTTGCTTAAGAATCTTTGGTGTGGAAATTGTCAAAGACTTGCTGAAAGTCCAAGTACATTATATGCATTAGATTACCCTTTTCCACATGCTTGTTGACTGCCTCAAAGGATTCTAATAGATTGGTAAGGCATGATTTCCCTTCACAAAAGCCATGTTGTCTGTTTCCCAACAGATTGTGCTTAGCTATGTGTCTGATAATTTTGTTCTTTGCTATAGTTTCAAACAATTTGCCTGGTACTAAAGTTAAGCTTTCTGGACTGTAATTGCCAGGATCTCCTCTGGAGCCTTTTTAAAAAATTGGCACTACATTAGCTATTGTAATCACTTATGGAGGCTGATTTAAGTGATGGGTTACATACCACAGTTAATATAACTCTAATTTCATATTTGAGTTCCTTCAGAACTCTTGGGTGAACACCATATGGTCCTTGTGACATTACCTTACCTTAGACCTTAGTCCACCCCATGCTTTGCTGAACACTGTTTAATGTATCAGTTTGTTCTAAAACCTCCTCAATCTGGAACAGTTTCTCAGATTTGTCACCTAAAAAGAATGGGTATCCCCCTCATATCCTCTGCAGTGGAAACCAATGCAAATAATTCATTTAGTTTCTCCACAAGAGCCTTTTCTTCCTTGAGTGCTCCATTGGTGTCCTGATCATCCACTTGCCCGCTCTGATTGTTTGGCATCTGCTGCTGATGTACTTTTTTTTAAATCGCTGTTAGGGTTTTTTTGTTTTTTTTTACTAGTTGCTCATCAAATTCTTTTTTGCCTGCCTAATTATACTTTTCCATTTGACTTGCAAGACTTTATGTTCCTTTTTCCTTTTTTTTCCTGTTTACAAAAGTGAAAGCACTCCTCAGTGAGCAGTGGCTTTGGGAATAGGTGATTTGTAGGATTGCCACTATTTCAGGAAAAGTTTTGTGTGCAGGTTTAACAGGAGATATTAAACTACACAGGAGCTTATAAAGTTTAACTCCTATTATATTCACTAAAACTGCCATCTTTACTCATCAGTTAACCATTAGCTACTATATATTGTTCCAGTCCTTTCTTATACGTGGCCCAGTTCTCCACTGAGCTACATAGAATCATAGGACTGGAAGGGACTTTGTCCAGTTCCCTGTGCTCATGGCAGGACTAAGTATTATCTAGACCACCCCGACAGGCATTTGTCTAACCTGCTCTTAAGATTCTCCAATGATGGAGAGCCCACAAGTTTCCTAGGCAATTTATTCCAGTGCTTAACTACCCTAACAGGATTTTTTTCCTAATATCCAACCTGAACTGCTCTTGCTGCAACTTAAGCCTATTGCTACTTGTCCAATCATTAGAGGTTAAGGAGAACAATTTAGCTCCCTCCTCCTTGTAACAACCTTTCATGTACTTGAAAACTG
Source organism: Gopherus flavomarginatus (assembly GCF_025201925.1). Taxonomy (NCBI): domain Eukaryota; kingdom Metazoa; phylum Chordata; order Testudines; family Testudinidae; genus Gopherus; species Gopherus flavomarginatus. Next base: position 73,422,322 of record NC_066617.1, read on the forward strand.
TTATGCCCCCCCACCCCCCCCGACACACACACCAAACTTTTCTTCTCTGGACTAAACAAACCCAATTTTTTCAATCTTCCCTTACAGGTCATGTTTTCTATATCTTTAATCATTTTTGTTGTTCTTTTCTGGACTTTCTGCATTTGTCCATATCTTTCCTGAAATCTGGCATCCAGAACTGAACACAATGCTCCAGTTGAGGCCTAATCAGCATGGAGTAGAGCAGAAGAATTACTTCTCATGTCTTGCTTACAACATTCCTGCCGATACATCCAAGAGTGATGTTCATTTTTCATGCAATAGTGGTACACTGGTGATTCATATTTAGCTTGTGATCCACTATGACCCCCAGATCTCTTTCCGCAATAGTCCTTCCTAGTAGGTGTACAACTGATTGTTCCTTCCCAAATGGAGTACTTTGCATTTGTCATAGTGTCCTCTGGGCAGAGACTCAACTCCAACTCTTATACCCTGATGGAGTTAACAACCTGTATTAGCCACAAGGAGTCATCAAAATTTAGCAGACTTAAGCAGGATTCTAGTTCTTGATCAACAGATAAGCCCTGCAGCCCTCTGTTACAGGAAACAACTGGGATTTCTCTAACATTCCCCTGGAAGCTGAGCGGAAACAAGTATAAAGCCAGAGGGAACTCAGCTGCTACACAGTTCTACTAATAAAAGCAAGGCTAGCTGTACAGAAGGTTTAGATTTTACATGTGATTAGTTTTCACATATACTGCACAGCATTTTGCTGTTGACATGCATACTTGATATATGGCAATTGTCCTTTTAAGGCTATTCGTTTGGGCAGCGGGGAATAGTAAAATGTCCAGTTTTTTTTAAAATACAGAGTTATGATTTGCAACAAAAACTCCAGCATTGCTTGTTACACGTCACTTAGAAGAAATCCGTAACTATTTAAAAGCCCCTCTCTGAACGTGCTTTGAAAACAGCAATCTCAGGATAGTATAGTAATACAATAGCTGAATAATTTGATAGCCCATTACCGTAAACTTAAGCTTGCTTTACACGAAAGAAACACACAACCCAAACAACCTTTTAAATCATTGAAGACAAAGTAATCAATGATTGTTGTGTGCTTTTGTTTTGTTCTGCTGTAACCTGGTTGGTTGTTTTTTATTTAATTTTTTGGGGGGGACGTTATTTTTTATTTTGTTTGTTTTGCAGTGGGAGGGAGTGGTGATTAAGAAATTACTGGGCCAAATAATAACAATCATCCTCTTTGCACTTGCAAAGAGCTTTCATCTAAAGAGCTCAAAGCACTTTGAAAACATTAATTCATTCTCAGACCTCCCATCCCTCTGATGAAGCAGGCTAGTTTTATACTCATCTTCCAGAAGGATAAACTGAGGAGAGGTTAGGTGACCACATCTCACAGCAAGTGATTAACAGACCTGGGAAGAGATCTTGAGTGTCCTAATTCCTAGTTCTCTTTACACCCAACCATGCTTTCTCCCTCTGCATACATGTTTGCTCTCCTTATTCTTTTTTCCAATGGTGCCCAAAGTTGTGCTATGAACTTCCCCCACCCACCCACCCCAAAAAAACAAACAAAAAAAACCCCCAGAAGACATGATCACTGCCCACAGGAGCTTGCAGAGTAATGCCCCGATCCTGCAAAAAAACTATGCATGTGCTTAATTTAGATCTGTGAATATCCCACTGACTATCTTTGGGATCACATCTTCTATTGAGGCCTTAAAGATGCAGTTCTGGAAGCTGATCTGCATAGGCAGACACCTTCACATGCACTGACTCTCAGAGGTAAATTCCCAGGATCAAGGCCCCACAGTAGATATGACTGAGTGAGTAACCAGACAGACAGGAAGGAGTAAAGCAGAGAGGACAGCAGTACTATAAATAAGATTATGAGTCTATGCAGTGAAAGCTAGTCTTCAGCATGATGGACTAAGGGAGAGAGATTATTATTACATCCAATGGAAATAGACATTTTAGTCAACTAATATTTTGTAAATATTGCAGCAACAGTAGACCTTAAGGAGATACAGGAATGAGAAGAGGAGTCAGTTCAGGAAGGGAGCTCTGTACGTGGGGGTCTAGGTGAAATAAACACAAGAATAGCTCTAGAAGAATCAAACAAATAGTCAAGCAAGGCCAGCAAGAAGGAGTTAGCACTAATCAACGTGGGAAATAGAAAGGGCAGGAGTATGAGTTTTTTGTGTGACAATGGACAGATCCTACTCCTTCAAACAATGAGTCACACATTTTCCAGATGACTGTATATCCACTCCGTGGGGTGCTTGTCATTCCCCAATATGATCCAGCCATCTTAGCCTTTATCTTTCTTTCCAGGTTTACATTTTTGTTCCTGGAAACTATTCATTGCTCAGGTGTTCTTAGTAAATTGGCAACCTCACCAGAGTTCAGATGAGATCAAATAAGGTCACTCTCCTTGACATTTCTGAGAAGTGGCATTGTAGACTATAAGTATACCACACATTTCATTTGATGAAATAACATCGTCAGTTCTTCTGCTTGTTGTACCAACATCCTAAATTAATGTCCTCATTTCTAACTTTTCCAGCTGTAATACTACCGTCCAGTTCACCACTGTTCACTCATTTTACATTCAAAGTGAGTGCAAAAGGGATATAAAACACTGCACCAAAGCAAAATGGAGGGTTTTGGTACTCACTTTGCCCTAGGATAAGCAACAACACAAAGTGCAGAACAGTTGAGAATTAGGCTGACTTTTCTTAGTTACTATATAAATATTTTCCATTGAAACAATATTCCTTTTCAGAAGGAAACTTACAACTACATTAATGTACTTAACAATATTGATTTATTAGAAACTTCAGAAAGGCACTTCTGAGATCCAGCTTCTTTGACAGAGAATAATTTTCAAATCTTTATATGTCAATTTTGACAGATTTTGCCATTAAGAAGCATAGAGGTTTGAGCTCTCCAGGGAAAAGGTTGTTGGACAGAGAAGGATAAAAGACGGTTACTCACCTTTGTAACTGTTGTTCTTCGAGATGTGTTGCTCATATCCATTCCAGTTAGGTGTGTACGCCGCGCGTGCACATTCGTCGGAAAACTTTTACCCTAGCAACTCGGTGGGCCGGCAGGTCGCCCCCTGGAGTGGCGCCGCCATGGCGCTTGATATATACCCCTGCCGGCCCACCCGCTCCTCAGTTCCTTCTTGCCGGCTACTCCGACAGTGGGGGAAGGAGGGCGGGTGTGGAATGGATATGAGCAACACATCTCGAAGAACAACAGTTACAAAGGTGAGTAACCGTCTTTTCTTCTTCGAGTGATTGCTCATATCCATTCCAGTTAGGTGAATCCCAAGCCTTACGTAGGCGGTGGGGTCGGAGTGAAATGTGGCAGAATGAAAACTGCTGAGCCAGGGGCTACAGCATCTCTTGTCTGTTGAACCAGGGCATACTGCGAAGCAAAGGTATGGACCGAGGACCAATGGAGCTGCGCGACAGATCTCATGTGTAGGAACACGAGCCAGCAAGGCGGCAGATGAAGCCTGAGCCCTGGTAAACTGCACGATGATGTGGCTTGGGGAAATATGAGCCAAATCATAACAAGTGTGGAAGTCTGCCATCACCCGAGATGAGATCCTCTGAGAGGAAAACAAGCAAGCCCTCCCTTTGGCCCGCTACCGAGACAGAGCTGGGCCACCTTACGAAATGGTTCTGGCAGCGCAATATAAATGCGAGCACTCCACAGATGTCCAAGAGGTGCAATGGTTGTGCTCATTGCGTTGAGCTGTGGGTAACATGAAAGGCCGAAACCACCTTAGGGAGGAAAGCCGGGTGCGGTCATAACTGCACCTTGTCTTTGTGAAATCTAGTGTACGGTGGAACCCCCGTAAGAGCTCTGAGCTCGGAAACTCGTCTGGCTGATGTAACAGCTACGAGGAAAGTTGTCGTCCAAGACAGGCATATCAGAGGGCCAGTCGTGAACGGCTCGACTGGGGGAGACATAAGTCTGGTTAAAACTAGATTGAGGTCCCAGGTCGGGGCTGGGCGGCGCACCCGAGGGTGCAAGCTCTCCAAGCCCTTGAGGGATCTCGAACCCTTAGAGCGTGAGAACACGGAACGTCCACCTTAGCCTGGCTGGAAGGTAGAGATGGCTGCTGAGTGTATCCTCAGCGATGATACCACCAGGTCCTGCCGTTGAAGGCCAGAGGCAGGCCAAATAGAGGGGATCGAGACCTCAGCAGGAGCAAGATTGAGCGTATTGCAGCTGTAGAAGAAACGCTTCCACCTGGCCCGGTACGTTGACCAGGTGGAAGGCTTCCTGTCACCCCGGCTCAGTTACGCAGCAGCCACACCGTGAGGCGAAGAGGCTGCAGGTCCGAGTGACGAAGCCTGTCGTTGCCCTGAGTGATGAGGACTGGGTGGGGTGGCAGGGTAATTGGGTCTGTTATTGACAGGCCGAGCAACGTGGTATATCAGTGCTGCCTGGACCACGCTGGAGTGATCATGATGATGCACGCTCTGCCCCTGCGGAGTTTGAGTAGGACCTAATGAACCAGTGGGAACAGTGGGAAGGCATAATGGAGTTGGCCTTTCCACGGCATCAGGAATGCGTCCAAGATCGATCCCGAAGAGAGACCTTGGAAGGAGCAGAACATCTGGCATGTTCTGCTCTCGCGGTGAGCGAACAGGTCTATGTGAGGAACCATCTCCGCTTCTGGAGAGCAGAGCGCCTCACATGGGGCACAGTGATCACTCGTAAGACAGGAAAGACCTGCTGAGTGAAAGCGCCAAGACGTTCCGAACGCCTGGGAGAAAGGACGTCACCAGCTCCATCGAGTGGCCATGCAAAAGTTCCGGAAATGGATGGCCTCCTGACAACAAAAAGGGGGGGGGGGGAGGACCATGCCCCTCCCTGGATATTTATGAAGCACATGGCCGCTGTGTTGGCTGTAAACACCGAGATACAACGGCCTCGCAGCTGCCGCTGGAACCCCTGGCACGCCAGGTGGACTACTCTCATTTTTGGGGCATTGATGTGGAATGCCAGTTCCCGAGAAGACCAAAGGCCTTAAGCTCGGAGTGACCATGAGCACTTGAGCAGAGAGATGACGCGTCCGTCGTCAGGGGCAGTGAGGGCTGGGGCGGATGAAACCGCATCCCTGCCCACACCAGGGAGTGGGTTAGTCACCACTCTAGGGAGCCTAAGGTGCTCGAGGGAACGGTGACTACCATGACCATTGGCTCCCTGTCCGGGTGGTACGCCGAGGTGAGCCGGACTTGGAGAGGACGGAGGCGGAGCTTGGCGTGTTTGGTTACAAACTTGCGGGCAACCATGGACCCAGGAGACTGAGACAAGTACAAGCCGAGGTCGTTGGGAAAGCCCGCAGACCTCAGATGATTGTTGCCATCACCTAAAACCGCAGTTGCGATAAGCAGGCTCCGGCTAGGTAGGAGACCAGGATCGCTCCTAGGAAGACCAACCTCTGCGTGGGAACCAGAGTGGATTGCTCTATAGTAATCATCAGGCTTTGACCTGTTAATAAGAGCGTGACGATGCCCACGCGCTGAGTGGTTTGTGTCTCAGAGTCTCCTCGGATAAGCGAAACGTCCAGATACGGAAAAACGCATATCCGACATCAGCGAAGGTAGACGGCGACTATGGCCGTAAACCAGAAGTACTGACAGTTGGCTAGAAAACGGAGGTATCTCCTGCGCAGAGGGAAGATGGCATTGCGAAAGTACGCGTCCTTCATATCCAGGGCGGCATAGTAGCCCCCAGGAGGCAAGGATGGAATAATGGTTCCCAGGGATACCGTGCGGAACTTCAACCTTATCCTAAACCGGTTGAGTCCGTGCAGAACTAGGAAGGTCTGAGACCTGCGTTCGAGTGGGGGACTAGGGCATAACGGGAGTAAAACCCCTTGCCCCTTTTGTCCATCGGCGTCTGCACCTCTTGTACGAGGAATTGCTCGTGAGAGGGGTCCCTGAAGGGGGACCGGGCTGGAACAAATTAGAGGTGGTACCTATGCTCCACCGTGCGCAGGATCCAGCGATCTGAAATTAACTGGGGCCACGCCAGGAGAAAGCGGGATTGGGATCCCGGCCTGTGACTGGTACACCGCCCTCAGGCGCACCCTGGAAGGTTCGTCTTTGGTCCCAATGGTAATTGCGAGGGACCTTGACCTTGGCTCTTTAGGGGTCCTGACGTTCGTCTGCGACCACCTTGGCCTCGCCATTTGCCAAAGTCCTGCCTCTGGCTAGGCACAGAGTATGGCGGCTGGGGACAGAAAGGCCTGCGTTTGGTCGCTGGCATATGCATGCTGAGAGAGCGCATTAGGACCCTATTGTCCATCAGGCTTGGCAGCCTGGGGCTGTCCTTGCCGCTTGCCAACAAAGGGTAAATCCTGAATGGCCTACTGCAGCTCCGGCCGGAGGTTTGAAACCTGAAGCCATGAGATGCACCTCATGGCGACACCAAAGGCCAGAGTCCTGGCCGCAGAGTCTGCTGCGTCCAACGAGGCCTGGAGGAACGCTCTGGGTACCTTTTTTCCCCCGTCCTCCAAGACGGCAGTGAACTCTTGGCGGGAGTTTTGAGGGAGAAACTCCATAAACTAAACTACCTCCACCCAGGTGCTATAATTATCGCAGCTAAGCAAGCCTTGTTGCTTTGCTACCCAGAGCTGCAGGGCCGTTGCAGAGTACACCTGGCGGCCAAACAGGTTCATATGCCAAGCCTCTTTCGGTTTCGGGGCTGGCGCCCGCTGGCCATCATATCAGAATCGTGGTCCTGAGCATAAGATCTGTGCATGTGGGATGACACAGATGCGTGTCCGGATGGCCATGGAGGTACTAAAAGAAGGCACAGGCAGAGTCTCTGACTCTATCGGACCTTGCCCAACTCGGCACCGGGAACCAGCACCGGGAGGCGTAACGGTACCTGGAACGAGATCCAGACCCACAACCAGAATGGTGCCTGGAGGTCGACCGAGATCTCGAGGCTCGGGGAGAGGCTACAGGAGTCAAGGTACCTGTCGCGGACCCGGGAGTCGGAACGGTGCCGATAGCAGGTCGGCGAACGGGATACCGACCGGTGCAGCGAGTGCGACCAGTACCGATGAGGAAAACAGCACCGGGACTGCAAGTGGTGTCGGGCGTGCCGACAGGATCTGGAGTGTCTGCGGGACCATGATCATGAACGGTGCCGCTCTGCTGTGTTGACAGAGGACGGTCACATGAAGAGACTGTATCACCCGCACCGGCGGTGCCGGGATCAGGCAGCATCGACTCTGTCATGGCAATGAGATCCCTCGCCGTTGGTAACGTCTCCAGCGTGGAGGGAACAGCAGGCTCAACCACAGTGCATACTGGGGAGCTGTCAGGCACCGGATTCGACGGCCCTCGTGGGACCGGGATCGACGGTACCGAGGTCGTCAGAGCTTCAGTAGGCGTCGGTGCCGGGCGATCCGAGTTAGATGAGCTGTCCGGCTGTGGTGCCGTCGGCACGGAAGCAGCAGGAGCAATAAGCTCAACCACGGCGCGTGCCGGGGAGCCGTCAGGCACCGGATTCTACGGCCCTTGTGGGACCGGGATCGACGGTGCCGACGTTGTCGGTGCCTCAGAGGCGTCGGTGCTGGGAAATCCGACTTAGACGAGCTCTCTGGCTGCGGTGCCGTTGGCACGGAAGCAGCAGGAGCAGTAGCTCAACCACGGCGCGTGCCGGGGAGCCGTCAGGCACCGGATTCTACGGCCCTTGTGGGACCGGGATCGACGGTGCCGACGTCGGTGTCGCAGCAAGTGTCGGTGCCGGGCGATCCGACTTAAACGAGCTCTCTGGCTGCGGTGCCGTTGGCACGGAAGCAGCAGGAGCAGTAGCTCAACCACGGCGCGTGCCGGGGAGCCGTCAGGCACCGGATTCTACGGCCCTTGTGGGACCGGGATCGACGGTGCCGACGTCGTCGGTGCTGCAGCAGGTGTTGGTGCCAGGCGATCCGACCTAGACGAGCTCTCTGGCTGCGGTGCCGTTGGCACGGAAGCAGCAGGAGCAGTAGCTCAACCACGGCGCGTGCCGGGGAGCCGTCAGGCACCGGATTGTACGGCCCTTGTGGGACCGGGATCGACGGTGCCGACGTAGTCGGTGCCTCAGCAGGTGTCGGTGCCGGGCGATCCGACTTAGACGAGCTCTCTGGCTGCGGTGCAGTTGGCACGGAAGCAGCAGGAGCAGAAGCTCTACCACGGCGCGTGCCGGGGAGCTGTCAGGCACCGGATTCAATTGCCCTGGGGGACTGGAATCGACGGTGCCGATGTCATCGGTGCCTCTGCAGGTGCCGGTGCCGGGCAATCCGACTTAGGCGAGCTCTCTGGCTGCGATGCAGGTGGCACGGAAGCAGCAGGAGCAGGGGGCTCAACCACGGCGCGTGCCGGGGAGCCGTCAGGCACCAGCAGGAATTGTAGGCTCTCTCGACCTCGGAGGAAGGGAGCGGTGCCGAGTCGACTTCGGTGCCGGCGACGGCCGGTGCCGAAAGGCCTTGGTAGTACCGGCGGGGTCCGGTGCCGAGAAGGCACTTCTGCCAGCCGCTTGATTATCGCTCGGCGCCGAAGGTGGAGGGGTAAGTGAAAGTCCCGCTCCTTTTTGTTCTCGGCTTAAAAGCCTTGCAAATGGGGCACTTAGCTGTCAAGTGCAATTCCCTGAGGCACTTCAAACAGGAGTCGTGTGGATCTCCCTTCGGCATCGGCTTCTGGCAGGCCGAGCCCATTTTAAAACCCGGTGAGCCGTGCATGAGCTCCGGCACCGGGTTCATGGAAGGGGCTACTTCCTGAACCCTGCTAACAATTACTAAACTAACTATGTTAGCAGAGAAAAAACGTATAACTATACAAATATATATATATAAAAGGATTATAACTGCATAACTATATACGAGAACTACGAGTAGCTAGGGAAGTGGAGGTCAGCTAAGCCGCGCTCCACTGTTCCAACGACCGACACGGGCGGTAAGAAGGAACTGAGGAGCGGGTGGGCCGGCAGGGGTATATATCAAGCGCCATGGCGGCGCCACTCCAGGGGGCGACCTGCCGGCCCACCGAGTTGCTAGGGTAAAAGTTTTCCGACGAATGTGCACGCGCGGCGTACACACCTAACTGGAATGGATATGAGCAATCACTCGAAGAAGAAGTGTAATTATGCTATTGAATAACCAAATGATATACAGTCTCCAGAGCATTTCAACTTTAACTGTTGTTGTTTTTCAGATTTAATTTTATAGCTGGTGAATTTAAGTTACCTCTGTAAATCAGATTCACACTGAAGTTGGAACCAGAACTATCCTGTCCTCAGTGAAAAATGTTTCCAGCGGATTCATAGACTCTAGGACTGGAAGGGACCTCAAGAGGTCATCGAGTCCAGTCCCCTGCCCTCATAGCAAGACCAAATACTGTCTAGACCATCCTTGATAGACATTTATCTAACCTACTCTTAAATATCTCCAGAGATGGAGATTCCACAACCTCCCTAGGCAATTTATTCCAGTGTTTAACTGCCCTGACAGTTAGGAACTTTTTCCTAATGTCCAACCTAAATCTCCCTTACTGCAGTTTAAGCCCATTGCTTCTTGTTCTATCATTAGAGGCTAAAGTGAACAAGTTTTCTCCCTCCTTCTGATGACACCCTTTTGGGTACCTGAAAACTGCTATCACGTCCCCTCTCAGTCGTCTCTTTTCCAAACTAAATAAACCCAATTCTTTCAGCCTTCCTTCATAGGTCATGTTCTCAAGACCTTTAATCATTCTTGTTGCTCTTCTCTGGATCCTCTCCAATTTCTCCACATCTTTCTTGAAATGCGATGCCCAGAACTGGACACAATACTCCAGTTGAGGCCTAACCAGCGCAGAGTAGAGCGGAAGAATGACTTCTCGTGTCTTGTTTACGACACACCTGTTAATGCATCCCAGAATCATGTTTGCTTTTTTTGCAACAGTATCACACTGTTGACTCATATTTAGCTTGTGGTCCACTATGACCCCTAGATCTCTTTCTGCCATACTCCTTCCTAGACAGTCTTTTCCCATTCTGTATGCCTGAAACTGATTGTTCCTTCCTAAGTGGAGCACTTTGCATTTGTCTTTATTGAACTTCATCCGGTTTACCTCAGACCATTTCTCCAATTTGTCCAGATCATTTTGAATTTTGACCCTGTCCTCCAAAGCAGTTGCAATCCCTCCCAGTTTGGTATCGTCTGCAAACTTAATAAGCATACTTTCTATGCCAACATCTAAGTCGTTGATGAAGATATTGAACAGAGCCGGTCCCAAAACAGACCCCTGTGGAACCCCACTTGTTATACCTTTCCAGCAGGATTGGGAGCCATTAATAACTACTCTCTGAGTACGGTTATCCAGCCTTAAATCCAGACTTAAATCTAGTGAACAGATGGTAAATCTGACCTCAACAGCATAGATAGGAGAGGAAGAGAGTGTTAAACAAGATTTTAGACATTTTAAAGAGATGTTACAAGATCTTTACCTCTTCAAAGGGCATTGCTTTGTGTTGTAGTGCAGATTATAATCCTGCTTCAGCAAAGCATGTAAGCATTAAGTGCTGTTATAATGTCAAGGGTCCAATGAGTTAAAGGTATAATAAATTCTTTCACTGTTCAACATAAAAACAATGATATGAAGAGGTCTGGAATTTATTTTATTTTTTCTACTGAAACGTTAGGTTACTTGATTTCTTGGCAAACATCCAAATGTTACTCATTCTAAAATTAAAAGTTTATTGATCAAATATAAGAAAGAACAAGAAATTAAAACAAGCATGTATATTGAGACTGAAATTGAGTGTTTATGCAGAACAAAGGATCAGAACCTTTAGTGTCACTCTCTTTTTGGAGGCAAAGTATGACTCATGTTTTTAAAAAATCTTTCTTTAATGAAAAGGAAAGAGTTAATTTTACTTTCAGTCCTGATGCCTAAAGAGTATTTACTTCTTCTGTATCTAACAAACAGACAAATATAAGGTGGAGGAGAGATCAGCTAGAAAAGTTGGGAGAAATATGGCTGTTGATGACTTTGGAACACTGGACAGCTGGTCAATCGATAATGGATGCTTTGGCAGGTAGGTTGATAACATACTATTGCTTGAACCCTAGTTCACTTTCTGGTCAGGGATGTCATCTGGTTGGGTCTTTTTTTCCTTAGACAAGACAAGACTGAGGTCATCACATCTTGCTGTGATGATGCAATCCAGCTGATTTCATGATTTGATGAAAAGCTGAGAGAATGAATGAGAGATAGGATAGGCAGAAAGGAACAGAGGAGCAGAAAATAACACAACAAGGAAGGAAGACAAAATGAGATCTTACAGGTCTCTGTGACATAAGTAATTGGGTATCCCATTCAGGGGCTGAGGACTGGATGTCAGGACGATATGATGGTTTTCAGAACTCACAAGTGAGAAAAAGTTCTATGAACAAGAGGAAGGTCAGCCAGCTTTTCACCTGGAAGTTGGTCTTCAGTCTGGTTTTCTCCTTCTTTCTTGGGGTGCAGGAAGATGAAATGAGACAAGACTAGCTGAGATGCAAGGTGGGGATGGCGTTCAGAGAGAGAGGGAGCAAAAAAATTATTTTCAAAGTCTTTTTTTTAAGAAATCCAAAAAGGGGGAAAGTGGGCAACATAGTTCATCCCCCTCATTATATTATCCATCAATTAGACCTGATAGCCATCATACTAATTTTGGTCTATTAGCTTCTGATTCCACAACTTCTGTTTTTACCAAGCATGAGGTTTTTAAGGCCAGGCTTGACAAAGTCCTGGCTGGATGATTTAGATGGGGATTGGTCCTGCTTTGAGCAGGGGCTTGGATTAGATGACCTCCTGAGGTCCCTTCCAACCCTGATAGTCTCTGATTCTATGATTCCAACAATTCTTAAATTATATCAGCAGGTCCTGTTTGTTTGGACTAATCCAGCATCTTTCTCGGGTTCTCTTGCACCTGTTTTTAATTTTCATTTATTAAAAACCACCCAACCTCTTTTTCATGAATAATTTCCACAGAAGCAAAAATGTGAGGTTATTGTAACATTTTATGAACTTTCATTTGCTTCTTATATTTGATCTTCCAACAGGGGTAAATTTTGTAGGACCAGTAGTCAAAACTGTTCTTAAATCCATTTAAAGTCAATGAGACTTGAGCATGTGTTTAAATGCTTTACAGGATGGGGTGGTTTTCTGAATCAGGGCTTATATTATTTATCATCTAGCTATCAGCGCTCTGCCATCCTTTTGAAGGACATCAGTGATCATGCCTAGAGAGTGTCTGGCCACAAAAAATGTACTGCATAAAGGCAACTACCAATTCAATATTTAGACATTTTAAGAAAGAAATTCTTGATGTGATATGGTTATCTTTAAAACACAGCTGGCTGAAAAATAGTATTTGCAAAAATATTGAAATGTTTGTTTTCTCACTTGTTCATGAGAAATTTTCAAATGTTTCCATTTTTATGGAGGGGGTTCAGATTTCCCCACACCTCCATTTTTTTTCCATTTTACCACTGATGTAGGCTAAGGTACTAATGGAAATCTAATCTCCTGTATGAAGAGAGATAATCACGGAAATGCCTAGGAAACAAAAAATCCAGCTGTCCCCCATCATGATAGGGGCTGCAGACATGACAAAAATCTACATTATTTTCTCCTAGTTGTCCAAACCCCTCTAGGAATGCTATAGAAGGTTGGTGGTTTTGAACATTACTGTATTACTTCATTTTATATGTAAAAGGCATCTATCACTTTGATATCTAAGTACTTATCATCTTGGTATTGAAATAAGAATGGATCCCAGGCAGAAACAGGAAGAAAACCATAGAGGCACTGATTTCTCTGTCTTTCCTTTTTAAAGGTCACAGAATTTGGAATTCCTTGAGCACACAATCCTCCTTTTCTGATCTCATTTGGCATTCCGCTCTTTAAGGAAAAAAGAGGAAGGCTTTAAATCATGATGTAGTAGTAACATTTTCACATGAAAGATAGGAGATAAAATGGCCCCGATTAAAAAAAAAGCCCTAAATTTAACTAAACAGTCTGAAGCCATAGAAGTCTTTTTATTCCTCTTTGTGTTCCTCTGTTCTGTTATCAATCATTTCAGTATATTACTTTTCAGCTAAAGTTTAGTATGAGAAGAAATGCTCTGCAAAGACAATGTTTATCAGAAATAAAATTTCATTTAATTTTAATAGCTGTAAGGATTTTTAAAAGGTGCTTAGAATGACATAGTACACCAATGACACAGTGGAAAGTGTATGTGTTTACTGACTATGGGGAAAATATATATACATAGACTAAAGGCTAGACCTGGCAGCCTTTAATCAGGCAAGCAATATCCCTGACTTCCGTGGGGCTACTTGTATCAGTGAAGCAAGCAGGGTTAGTCCTAATGATGGACAGTTCCAGGCATAATTCTGATAACATGAGTATTTATCCAGTGTCTTGCATCCCTGTGCTATAGCACTAACATTGAATGACCTCTCTCATGGACATGCTGCTCTTGCTAATATTTCCAGGAATGACATCACAGTGTATGTTCCCCTAATGCTGATTGACAGACACTGTCACTCAATGAAATATCACCTTTAAGGGCCTAAACTTACAGCTGCCCTGGGTTTAACAGCTTCTGCAAATCCTCTGTGTGTAACTAAGGCACAATCCAATTCCCAGTTAAGTCAGTATAAAGATTCCCAGGGTCTTGGTTAGGAGTTGAATTAATCTTCAAATGGAGTCTTTGTGACACTGAGTCCTGCAGTAATGTAATTACACACCCTATCCCTGCAGTGAGGAGGTCAGAGTTGAGGGAATACATGCGGGCACTCAGATACTTGCTTCTTCTCTTTTCAAAAGTGTGAGTTTGATTCCATAAAATGGTTCTTCATTAGATCCATTTTATAACACAGAAGAGTTTGTTCTTTAGAGCTGGGTGTAAGCTGTAAAACATTTGATATAAGTAATCATTTATTTTTAAATACATGCATTCCAGTCATGTTCACACTCTTCTTGTGTTTTACTTTAGGTAAATACTTATGGGATTGTGTTTTACTGGCACCTCAGTTTAATTTGGGTAAAATTCCCTCCTGTGCAGAACACCAACAGAAGGCCTATGCACCACTGAAGTCCTCAAAATAGAGCTCAAGTGGGACTTAGGTAGGGTGACCAGATGTCCCATTTTTATAGGGATAGTCCCATTTTTTGTGACTATTTCTTCTATGGGTGCCTATTACCCTATTGTCCCATTTTTTCACAGTTGCTGTCTGGTCACCCTACACTTAGGTGATGCAGAGATTTGCGCTGGCCCTCTAAAGAGAAGTGGATTTCACCCAGAAAGCAAATTTGAAAGTTGCCTTTGTAGAAATGGAATTTTAAATCTGCACAGAGCAATATTTATTCCAGAAATGCCTGTGCATTTATCCAATCAGGGAACATACACAAAGCAGTGTGAATTGTCTGATCCATTGCAAGTACCCAAACAGCTAAAATAGGACCAAATGTCTTCCCCTTCTCCCATGGAACCTCACCAGTAGTGTAATCAGAATAGGTCAGATATCCCTTGCTCATATTGAATAGTACCTTAGACATAGATCCACAAAGGTATTTACACTCTTTGATTTCAGTGGGTGCTCAGAGCCTAAATACCTTTGTGACTCTAGGCCTCACTCCACAAAGATTCCCATTAAAGACGTTGAGACTACTTGAGCAGCAACACAGTACCTAACACAAGTAAGAGTATGTCTGCACTACCCGCCGGATCAGCAGGCAGCAATCAATCCAGCAGGGGTCGATTTATCGTGTCTAGTCTAGACACGATAAATCGATACTCAAGTGCTCTCCCGTCAACAGGGGAGCAGCAGCAGTGAGTAGGAAGACACTGCGGTGAGTAGGTCTAAGTACGTCGACTTCAGCTAAGTTATTCATGTAGCTGAAGTTGTATAACTTAGCGTGATTCACCCACCCCCACCTCCAAGTGTAGACCATGCCTAAGGGGATCAGAATTTGGCCCAATATCTGTATGTGACTTCAATAGGGGTTCTAAGGCCATTATCGAGGGCTGGATTTGGTTCAAAGTGCATATCAAATACTTGTGGTGTCCAGTCAAGATTAAACCACTGACTTTTTTTCTTACTTGAAATAAATTTTGTTGATTTGTTTCAAAAACAAATACATTAAGAAAACCATTTATCTTTTGTCTCTTCAGAATCAGACTTTGAATGACTAGTCAGAACTGCGGATACCAAGGTGAATAATTCTACTGACATTCTAAAAAACACTTTATTTCAAAGGTTTTTCTCCCAGACAGACAGGAAGGCAGCTATCTACCTGTCTCCAATGAATATGTGGCCAGAAATAGTGGAAGCCTCACTTACATATGAATGAGCAGAGGTAGGGGAAGTCCACAGGAAGAGAAGAACAGAATGAGGTCATCCTGAGGGTAGAGACAAAACAGCAAGTTTGGGAAGATATAAGAAGTGAAAAGAATCCATCTTGTCATCCATCACTGGACAGACACTGGGTCCCGAGCTCTTGCAAGCTGAGAAAGATAGACCCATCAGCCAAGAGGGGCTAAGGTCTCTGGGAACTGAATATAGGAGAGAAACCAGCTTGGGCAAAGATCTTTCACCTAGGATGACAAGGGAAACCAGAACCTTGTATGTCTGAGAAAGGTCCTGAGAGAAAGCCATGACTGGAAAGAAAAAGATTGGGTAAGAATCTAACCTTGAACCAAGACTAAAATTTTGTTAAATTGTATTCACTTATGAAGCATTTTTCACTTTTATTTGTTGGTAGCATTTCTAACTTTATCCCTTATACTTGAACTCACTTTTTTATTAAATAAACTTGTTTTACTTTTATTCTAAATCAATCCAGTGATGTGTTTAACGCCTCACTCCATCTCACAGGCCCTTTTTAACACTCCTTCTTTTAAGTCTAGATGCTCCCCTTTGGCACACAGTATCCCTAGAGAAGAAAAAAATGAAATATACAATAGATTCACAAATACACCTTAAGATAAATATACAGTGAAAGCTGTCTTCAGCAAGGAAGTCATTTAACTGTTTGCACAGCATCCAAAACAATAGGGGCCCTATTCTCACTGAGGCCCATGGACACTACCATAATATAGTAACTAGAAGTTGGAAAGCTTGGGGAATACTAGCTAAGTGGTGCTCAGCTTGGGCATTGTGACCCTCAGGAGGGTTGTGAACAGATATTGGGGAGGTGTGACTATCCTGCCCTTCCCATATTTCTAAATGAGAGGAGGGATCCTGGTTAGAGGCCTGGGTGATCCCAGGGTGGTGCCAATAAGGCAAAGGGGGTTAAGGTATTGAAATGGTTCAGAACCACTGCACTCCCTAACATTCAGGTTACATTT
Organism: Gopherus flavomarginatus; assembly: GCF_025201925.1. NCBI lineage: Eukaryota > Metazoa > Chordata > Testudines > Testudinidae > Gopherus > Gopherus flavomarginatus. Next base: position 73,438,717 of record NC_066617.1, read on the forward strand.
CTGTGTGGTTGTTAGGAATAGCAAAACTTTATCATGGCCCTCCCAATTATACTTTTTCAGCTCATATGGCTGGGCTTGTTGAAAATATACCTGCACTAATGTAGCTGCTGGCTGTTAATCTTTGTTCCAACATGCTGTGATGGAGTAGGGACTGTCTGTGTGGGGGATGGGAGAGCCGGGGATTACTTTAGGTGAGGGACTAGGACCTAAGCCTGTAACCTGAGCCAGGGAGCTGGGGGGTGGGGGGGGTGTCAGCACTTTTGCCCGGGAAGCTGGACAAAGGAACCAACCGGCTGGAGGAAGTTGAGTTTAGTTTCGGTTTTGGGCTGGGTGGTTGGAATTCAGGGCACTAAGCTTCCTGAACCCCAGAAGGACTTGATTGAGGGGTCCTGGCTGTGCCTATAAGTTCTGCTGTAACCTGCATTCCTGTTGTCCAATAAACCTTCTGTTTTACTGGCTGGCTGAGAGTCACTGTGAGTCCCAGGAAGAGGGGTGCAGGACCAGACTCCCCCACAGTCCGTGATGACTGGTGGCAGTGGTGGGAGATACTGCACCCCGTGGACGGCGCTTCCTGTAGTAAGTGACTGGGGAGCAGTAAAACAAAGGGGCAATTTTAGGGGTGATTAACCCCTGGGAGTGTGTGCCCAGTGAGAAGGACTTTGCAGTAACAGGGTCCCCCAGGGGATTGCAGCGAGCAGTCCCGGGGCGGAGGAATCTGTGGCTCGACCCTGGCAGAGAGGTGGTGACCTCAAGAAGGGCACTAGGGGTCTCCCTGAAAACCATGGGGAGCAGGGAGCACCCCAGCCTGTGAGTGGCCAGCAGGAAGATGTATGCCAAGTGGCTTAAGTGCGACCTGGTGGAGCTGTGCAAGCAAAGGGGCTGCACAGTGGGAGGCTCACCAAAGACCAGCTGATTGCCCAGCTGGAGGAGGGAGACCGCTTGAATGAACTAATCCCTGTGTCTGAGGGAAGCAGCCTGGCAGATGCAGCGCAGGCACCAGTGTCTGTCCCCGCTGGGAGTGGTCAGTCGGCGGCTGAGGGCTTCCCAAGACCCCCCATTCCTATGCCTAGGGGAAGGGTGGGGAGGAGCCCAGTGAATACCGAGGGCACCATGACACCCCTGGCCAGCAGGGGATCCTCCCAGCGAAGCTCACCCCCCCGCCCCCGCAGGGGATCGTCCTGGCGACGCTCGGCATCCGTGGAGCAGAAGTGGCTGGAATGGGAGAAAGAGCTAAAACTGAAAGAGTTGGAGGATTGTGAGAGACAGAGAGAACATGAGGAGAGACAAAGACAGCGGGAACTGGAGGAGAAAGAGAGACAGAGAGAACATGACCGGGAGGAGAAAGAGAGACTGCGTCAGTATGAGCTGGAACTGGTGAGGTTGAGGGGCAGCGGGCCCCCGGCTGCGGTGAGTGAGGGGGGGCCCAGGACTGTGCGGAGCTTTAATAAGTGCATCCTGGCCCAGCGTAAGGAGGGGGAGGACATGGATGACTTCCTGGATGCCTTTGAGACGGCCTACGAGCTGCATCAGGTCGGTCCTGCAGACAGGCTACGGGTTCTCATCCCCTTACTGGACCCCAAGGCCGGGGCATTGTACTGCCAGCTGAGAGAGGAGGAGAAAGAGAACTATGAACTATTCAAGCAGTCCCTGCTGCTTGAGTTTGGGCTGACTCCTGAGATGTACCGGGAAAGGTTCCAGAGTCAGTATAAAACCCCTGAGGTCTCATATCTGCAACTAGCTGTCCGCATGGAGGGATACGCCAGCAAGTGGGCAGATGGGGCCCAGACGAAGAGGGAACCTGGTTAAACTGCTGGTACTGGAGCAACTGTATGAGCAGTGCCCATCCAACCTGAGGCTGTGGTTGAGGGACCAAAAGCCAGAGAACCTGCGACATGCAGGGCAGCTGGCTGATGAGTTTGTGAAGAGCCGGTCGGGGGGTGGCAGGGAGGAGTCTCAAAGGAACAGGCCCGCCGCGATGCAGAGAGAGAGTCATCCTGGGACCTCCCAAAGGGGGAATAGGGAGAACCCCTTCCCAAGGGGAATGCCCAGCGTCAGGGACAACCAACCAGTTCAAGGGGAGCAACAGGACATGAGCTGCTATCAATGTGGCCAGAAGGGCCACATACGGTCCCAGTGTCCCAGGCTCAAGGACAGATTGAGCAGACTGATCCCACACAGGGGTTAACTTGGTAGAGACCCAGCTGGACGAGGGGCAGCGTTCGCAGGAAAGGGGGGCTGGCCACGTACCACTGGCAAAGGAGGGAGGAGGGCCCCAGGTCAGCTCCTCTGGGGGGCTGGATGTTCCAGGCTCCGAGTTTTTGGTTTACAGGGTGGGCGCGGGGCTGCCTTGTTTCCCTGGAAGTAGATGGGAGGAAGGTCACTGGGTACTGGAACACGGGCTCAGAGGTGACGCTGGCCCGGCCCAAGGTGGTGGCCTCAGATTGGATGGTGCCCGACACCTGCCTGACCCTGATGGGTGTGGGGGGGACCCCATTCAAGGTGCCCGTAGCGAGGGTACACCTGAAGTGGGAAGGGCCAAGGAGGGCCCCAAGGACATGGGGGTACACCCATATTTGCCCACAGAGATGTTAATGGGGGCAGACTTGGAGGTCTGGCCAAGCAATGCCCAGGGTACCCTGGTCGTGACCCATAGTCAGAGTCGGCAAAGGGCGCTGCGCCCTGACCACGGGGAAGGTACTCTGCCCGAGTCGCAGGACCCTAACCTAGTGGAGAGGGAACGCCCAGGAACACGGCTCAGAGAGGCTGCGGCCTCAGACCCAGCCAGCGAGAGAGAGCAGGTCCCCATCCCTGTCCCAGCTGCTTAGTTCCAGGCTGAGTTGCAGAAAGATCCTTCCTTGCGGAGGCCAAGGGACTTGGCTAACCTCATTGCGGTACAGTCCATGAGGAGAGGTTGCAAGGAGAGGTTCCTGTGGGAGAAGGGGTTCCTGTACCAAGAATGGGCTCCCCCAAGGGAAGTGGAGTCATGGGGGATCAGGAGGCAGCTGATGGTTCCCCAGAAGTTTCGCCACAAGCTACTGTACCTGGCCCATGACATCCCTCTTGCAGGGCACTAGGTAATCCAGCGCACCAGGCAGAGGCTGCTACAGAACTTTTACTGGTCTGGGGTCTTTACCCATGTCCGACAGTACTGCCAATCCTGTGACCCCTGCCAGAGGGTGGGGAAGGCCCGGGACAAGGGGAAAGCAGCTTTGAGGCCTTTATCCATCATAGAAGAACCTTTCCAGAAGGTGGCCATGGACATAGTGGGACCTCTCAGCAAGGCGACCCTGTCGGGGAAGAAATACATTCTGGTGGTGGTAGATTTCGCCACTCGCTACCTCAAGGCAGTGGCCTTGTCCTCTATCGAAGCAGACACCGTGGCAGATGCGCTGCTGACCATTTTCAGCCGGATGGGGTTCCCCAAGGAAGTCTTAATGGACCAGGGGTCCAACTTCATGTCGACCCTGCTCCGGTGCTTGTGGGAGAAATGTGGGGTCCGGCATAACTGGGCCTCAGTGTATCACCCCCAGTCCAACGGGCTGGTGGAAAGGTTCAATGGGACGCTGAAGATGATGCTAAAAACATTTATGAACCAGTACCCGCAGGACTGGGACAAGTACTTACCTCACCTGCTGTTCGCGTACAGGGAGGTGCCCCAGGAATCTACTGGGTTTTCGCCTTTCAAACTGTTATATGGAAGGCGGGTAAGGGGGCCCCTGGACCTGATGAGAGACAAATGGGAGGGGAAGGCTGCTCCCAACGGAGAGTCAGTGGTGGAGTATGTCCTGACCTTCCAGGAAAGACTTGCCAAGCTCATGGGCCTGGCCAGGGAGAATCTGGCCTGAGCCCAGAGGAAGCAGAAGGTCTGGTATGACCGCACGGCGCGGGCCCGCACCTTCACCACAGGGGATCAAGTGATGGTTCTCATCCCCGTGAGGAAAAACAAACTCCAGGCTGCCTGGGAAGGGCCCTTCAAGGTTGTCAAGCAACTAAATGAGGTAAACTATGTGGTGGAGCTGTCTAACTGGGCTCATCACCGCCAGGTGTATCATGTGAATATGATGAAATCATACTATGACAGGGGGAATGTGGTGTTGGCCATGTGTGGACATTGGGAGGAGCAGAGAGATGACCCTTTAGTGGATCTATTCCCTGGGACAAAAGCTGGTTCCCCCCGGAGGCAATTCCCCTCTCTGATCAGCTGACCCTGGCCCAGCACGCTGAGATCAGAGGGGTGATGCATCTATATTGACAGCTGTTTTCCAACCAGCCTGGACGCACTAATTTGATTGTCTACCAGGTGGAGACTGGGTCACATCCCCCATAAGATGCTTCCCTTTTCGGGTCACAGGGAAAACTGTCCAGGACCTAGAAAGAGAGGTCAAGGACATGCTGGCTTTGGGGGTGATCCAGCCGTCTTCCAGCCCTTGGGCCTCGCCAGTGGTGCTGGTCCCCAAAAGGGATGGGTCGATCCGGTTCTGTGTGGACTATCAAAAGCTCAATGCCATCACTGTATCTGATGCCTACCCCATGCCCAGGCCTGACGAGCTCCTAGGCAAGCTGGGAGGCGCTCGGTACCTCACCACCATGGATCTTACCAAGGGCTACTGGCAAGTGCCGCTGGACGCAGATGCCAGGCTGAAATCAGCCTTTATCACCCCTCTGGGGCTCTACGAGTTTCTGACCCTGCCCTTCAGCCTCAAGGGAGAGCCGGCCACCTTCCAGCGCCTGGTGGATCAGCTACTGAGGGGGATGGAGAGTTTTGCCATGGCGTATATTGATAACATCTGCGTCTTTAGCCAGACCTGGGAGGACCACGCGTCCCAGGTTAAACAAGTGCTGGACCAACTCCAGGAGGCTGGGTTAAGCATAAAGGCTGAGAAGTGCAAGGTGGGGATGGCTGAAGTATCTTACCTGGGCCATCGGGTGGGGAGCGGCTGCCTAAAGCTGGAACCAGCCAAGGTGGAGGTGATCAGAGACTGGCCCGCTCCCCAAACCAAAAAGCAGGTCCAGGCCTTTATTGGGATGGCAGGGTACTATCGAAGGTTCATGCCCCATTTTAGCGCCATAGCCGCCCCCATCAATGAGCTGTGCAAGAAGGGGAAGCCAGACAAGGTGGTCTGGACCAAGCAGTGCCAGCAGGCTCTCCAGGCACTGAAGGAGGCTCTGGTTAGTGGCCCAGTTCTGGCAAACCCAGATTTTGACAAGCCCTTTATGGTGTTCACCAACGCCTCAGACACAGGACGGGGGGGCGGTGTTAATGCAGGAGGATGAAAAGGGAGAGAGACGCCCCATCGTGTACCTGAGCAAGAAGTTGCTACCCCAGGAGCAGCACTACGCGGCCATCGAGAAGGAATGCCTGGCCATGATGTGGGCCCTTAAGAAACTAGAGCCATATCTCTTTGGGCGACACTTCACTGTGCCCCGATCACTCTCCCCTGACCTGGCTGCACCAGATGAAAGGAGCTAACGCCAAGCTCCTGAGGTGGAGCCTGCTCCTGTAGGATTATGACATGGATGTGGTCCATGTGAATGGAAGTGCCAACTTGATAGCGGATGTGTTGTCCCAGAGAGGGGGCCCTGAACTTCCCCAGGTCACTGGGCAGAGTGACCCCGCTCAGTTCAGTCTCAAAGTGGGGAGAGATGTGATCGAGTAGGGACTGTCTGTGTGGGGGATGGGAGAGCCGAGGATTACTTTAGGTGAGGGACTAGGACCTAAGCCTGTAACCTGAGCCAGGGAGCGGGGGGGGGTGGGGGGTGTCAGCACCTTTGCCCGGGAAGCTGGACAAAGGAACGGGCCGGCTGGAGGGAGCTGAGTGTAGTTTCGGTTTTGGGCTGTGTGGTTGGAATTCAGGGGACTAAGCTTCCTGAACCTCAGAAGGACTTAATTGAGGGGTCCTGGCTGTGCCTACAAGTTCTGCTGTAACCTGCATTCCTGTTGTCCAATAAACCTTCTGTTTTAGTGGTTGGCTGAGAGTCACTGTGAGTCCCAGGAAGAGGAGTGCAGGACCGGACTCCCCCACACTCCATGACACATGCACATCTAGGTTTTAGACGTTTATTTATTTTGTACCTTCATTTCATGGAGGCAGCCAGGCAGATGTCATACACATGATAACATATAATGTTCATGAGACTTTTTAGCAACAGACTGTGAACACTCAAATGTAACAGTGTGCACAATATTAGTGATCATGTTTGGTATAAAGACATGTAGTTCTTGAAAGAGCACGCCCATGCTGTGACTAGAGTAACAGATGAGACAGCGAGGTGTGTATGACTATTAGAGCTAGATGAATAGTGATTGTGTTGCGGGGGAGAGGGCATGCTATTTTTTATTTGCAACTATTTGAACGACTACTGTATTTCTATGGAAATATTTGCAAATTTCATAAATTTGTGACAGCTGTGCATCATTTGGGGTATTTGCTGTTCACCATTCACTGCATAATGAAATTCACCCTGAGCAGAGAGCAATGCTAAGGTTATGTACCCATTAATTAAGAGTTGCACAGCTCTTGAGCAGGTCATTTGCACAGGAGTGAATATGCCCCACTCCACTGAATAGTCAAAATGAACAGCTCACCCAACATGAAACAATTATTTGTTCAAAATATTCAACAAGTACTTACAAATGTACATTCTTGGCTAAAGAGACTAGTCCAAAATAATTTGTTGAAACTTAAGTTCCGTAAATACTATTTAAGTAATTGTAGTACTCATTGTGCTTATGGTTGCCATGTAAATTTGTAATTTATAAAACTGATATAACAGATTTTTAAATTAATTTAATGACATAAAATATGGGCATAAATATGACAGGGGCACTCACAATATTGGTAAGTTCCCTCCACACTGGAAAAGTACTTGAAAACAATATGGCTACCCACCATAAAAAGTATTACTACTACTTGACAAAATATTGTATTAATATCTTATTGAACATTAAAGGCTAAATTTTAGTTTCTATTGCATAAAAATCTCTGAGCTGTGTAATAGAAGGAAGGATAATACAATGGGGTAATCCTGTATAGGGCTGAAGCCAGTATGGAAAGAGAAAATGAAATGGAAAGAAGGGAAAACTTTAAAAAGCAAATAAACCTAAAACATTTAACCCATTTTGATAGTGACAGAAGTACGAGGTTTGTTACTTGGAAATACATAGAAAAAGGTATTGGTGGTAATGTTATGGTTAAATTTATAAAAAGTAGTGAAGAAAGCTTGCTATTGTATATTCATTAGATTAGATGAATGTTGTTCCCATATATTATAATTTTACTTTTTCTGGGATTTTAAGACACGTACTATGACTATATAGTCACAGTATCATCACTAGTATAATATAACAGTTTCTCAATTTTACAAGTCTGCACTGAGCAAGGTTGCAGAATGTTGCTGTGGAACTAGATGTGTGTGTATTGCTTCAAGCTGCTTTTTTTCCAGCTACAAACAGAAGAGTCTTCTTAGTTCATTTCTAATCTAAATATGCAGAGGATATCTTCCCACCTGGCAACAACTGCCTAAACTGTATTTTTGTGAGATGGAGAAAGACAAGAGTCAGACTCCCAATACAAGGGTCAGACTCCCAATACAAAGGTCAGACTCCCAAGGGTCTGACTCCCAATACAAAAATCAAAAAAGATTCTGTACTACTGGATTATCCTACACACTATTTCCCAAAAGGGTCAAAGAGGTTATTAGAGTAATGCCTGTGATGTATCTTCATCCAACAAATCATGTTCGCAATCACGAAGCCAGGAGGTTCTAAAAAAAAAAATGTGATTGCAATATTTGATGACAGGCATGTCATTAATTTGAAAGAACATACGTACCACACCATTATTGGCTTATGGAGTGGTGGAGCCTAGTTTGTTTGTTACATGTAAAAATCATGTGTTGTGAGAGTCCTCTCATTTCTATGCAGCTGTACATAAAATAACACAAATTCCCATCTCACTGTGGATAAACAATTTCAGTTCTCCCTCTCACGTATACATTTTACTGAAAAGCAAAGGAAAACTGCACCATTTTTTTTAATACAGAAGTCTGATATAACCAGTTAATTTGCATATGTATTCCTCAGTTCATATATGCTGGAAAGTGCTTTCTGTTTATTGAAATGTCAGTATATGCTGGTCTGAAGGAAATGGATATACAGTAATTTCCTTTCAAAAAGCATGGCCCACTTAGGGAGCAAGATTAAGTTCTGTGCCAGGCTATCACAACAGTCTCCTCAGTGTACCAACTACTGATAATCTTCTTCAGTGCTGATGTTTCCACTGGGACCTTTTCATCAGGGCCGGCTCCAGGCCCCAGCATGCCAAGCACATGCTTGGGGTGGCATGCCGCGGGGGCCGCTCTGCCGGTTACCAGGAGGGCAGCAGACGGCTCCGGTGGACCTCCCACAGGCGTGCCTGTGGAGGGTCCGCTGGTCCCGCGGTGCCGGTGGAGCATCCGCAGCCACGTCTGCAGGAGATCCACCAAAGCCGCGGGACCGGCGAGCAGCAGAGCGCCCCCCACAGCGTGCCGCCATGCTTGGGACGGCAAAATGGCTAGAGCCAGTGCTGCTTTTCATTAGCAGATCTATGTGTGAAAAATACTGTGGCTATATTAACTCATCTTCCCCTTGAATCTACTTCTGAAGAGGGTGAAGCACATCTGTTGTAGTACTCATATGCAGCACATCTATGGCACTTTTCAGATATAGATCTTGAGGGGTGAAATTCATCCCTGCTCAGAAGTCCAAGCAAGATCTAGGCACCAGAAGTGAATTTCACACAATGCTTTTCAAAAGCAGACACGTCACCTTATCCACTTTTTATAGATGAGCAAACTGAGGCACAGTGAAGTGACTTCCCCAAGATCATACAATAGCAATGGCAGAGATTGAAACAGAGCCCCAGGGTTCTAGCTCCAAGGTCTGGCCAGTTAGCCACTACACCATGCTGCTTCCTTTATGCCACCTAAAGGGTCTAATGTCTTCAACGGAACTAGCCTTTTGTTTAAGCCAGCATCAGGGCAGAAGCCTCTGGTGTAATGTCACCTAATACTAAAAGTGTCTTGTTTTTGCCAAAGCACATCCTGCTCTGTGGATCTATTATTCTTGAAACAGAAGAAATGTGGAGCCAGCCTCAAACGTTATTTGGAGGAAGAGGCAATCCCATGGATCTCTACTTAAATGTGTGACAAAACAACCCACCCTTTGTCAGTAAATCCCCTTATCTGAGATCAACTGTATGGATGTGATGATGGAATTTAGTGCTCAATTGTTTTCTTTTGGGTTTGTTTTTTTGGGGGGGGGCATATTAATGTGTTATTTTAAATGACCTAGTTTTGTAATTGAAATGCACATTCATTTGAAGTTATATAAAATGAATTTGAAGGGCCTTGGAATCCTGTTAATTCTCCAGCCAACATGCACCAGCTAGACTGTATACCAGCACTTGTGCTTCAACCTTAGCGACGGCTGCTTTTGATGTCTCTTTGAAACTGCCGCAACTTGGGCTGAAGTGGCAATTGAAAGAAAACAGCATTTCAAAAGAAAACCTAACATTTTCTCTATGTAGAACCAAATTAAGATGTTTAAATTTGACTGAATAGGGGGGATCAGGATGGGAGGGGGTCTGCTATCGTCTGAAACATAGTTTTTTTCCCAAGAGTGGTTTCTGCACAAGCCCATTCATTCCATAGTGACATCAAAGTCTCAGGCTGATGTACATGTGGCAAAAAGCAGTCCAACTTTTCCAGACCCTATAGCCACTGCTGCTCTCGGATTTTGTTGGTTATTAGACCTAACTTAGTGTGCCTTGTTTGGCATTTTAACCCTGGCCTCTCTTTCTCCTTCACTCATTTCTTCAAGGTCAGATTCTGATTCCTTTGCTGTCAGTGAAGTCAATGGGATGACTCTCAGAGTAATAAGCTCCTTGGTGGGATGGATGGTATCAGAGTCTGACCCATTTATTTTTTATTTCTTATTATTCATATTTTAGCCCTTGCCTGTTTTTTTTGTGGGGGGGGCATTATCATTATTTTAACTTTTGCCTTTTCTACCTAAGAACAAAATGAACTTAACATTTATAAACCCTTGTATGGGAAAACAGGGCTTCCCCCTATTCTACGATACTGCCTGGGATTACATATGCGAGGGAGGTGATGGGCTTCTGCAGCTCTGAACTCTGTTGGTGACAGGACTACCTTTAATGCTGACCACAGACCAGAAACACCAAAATATTGGCCCCTATCCCACAGAGAAATGTCAAGACCCTCCCAGACATTTCCTCCTACATGGAAACTTTATTCTACCAACCTCTTTCTCCAGCCTGAAAGCTAGAGTCCTGCCTCCTAATCTTGAGATTCTTTCTCCCTCTGTAGTCATGATGAATTCTTCTTCCTTCTCCCCACTCTCCCTTCTTTGATGTACTCCTCTTCTTTGAACCCAATCCCCCTTCTTTCACAGTCCCCTTCCACTCCTGGGCTCCTTTCTGTGCCCACCTCTAAGTATCCCCTTCCTCCTTTAAAGCCACATTTCTGATCCAAACTCTCCCTTTCAAACTATCATTCTGTCATGGGCTTCCCCTTTGCACACCAGAGTTCTGTCCCTGAGCCAGAATTTCCTTCCTTCTCCAAAGCCCAGATAGATGAGGGATAACACATTTTAAAAAATGTAGACTTACCTTTGTTAAGCTGCTCTTGGTTCTTGCTGTCTTCTCCTCCAGAGCTCACTGGTTCCTCAGTTGCGGGCAGCAGGCAGCAACAGCATGTGAATGTAGGCCTCAGTAAGCATTTGTTTATTGCCTGCTGTAACTATGTTCCATCCCTCAAGTCAGCCTGGCTATCCTATGAGCTTGTGAGAGTGCTGGGGTGCAGGAATAAGAGGATCTCCTGTCCCTTAGGTTTCCTCATGCAGTCCCTTCAAGGTCTCTGTGTCTAAACAGTTTCCTTAGAGTAGAAGCCTACCTCCCGCAAGTTCAATACCATCAATGAGATGTACTCCAGACTTTCCCCCATGTGTACACTTCATGTTATGCTGTACAGAATACAATTTATGGTATTCAGTGTACTTGACCTTGCAAAAGCAGAGAAGTAATATAATTCTAAAATGAATATTTCTGTGAGGGTACAACTCATTATGCAAGGCAGTGCAGGGAGAGACAGAGTCCTGACACATGAAAGTGCTTGTAACAAAGAGTTCTGTTTACATAAAAGTAAAAATATAAGTAAAATTCACTGCACAGCACCAAAATTATATGTTTTATTCTTAATTAAAGGAGAAAAATATTTCCTTTGGCAGAAATGTATTGCTAACTTTGTGATAGATAAGCTTATCACATAACATTGTTTCTTGTAAGGACAACAAAAGAGTCATCTGGTTTACTGGTTTAGGTATCACACAAATCTACATTCAATTGTGAGTGCTGTCACACTTGTTACACATACCCACTCTGGGCCTCAAAGAGAGTAGCAGGCAAGTGATATGTTCCTAGGGATACACAAGTAGGAACCATGTGTGTCCCAATACGTGAACCAGTCTTTTATAAGAGACATTTATGATTTAAATGTAAAATAGCCAAATATTGCACTGGAGCTTTGAAGTACGTAAGAGTGAATTGCATACAATCTTTGATCTTTCAGTAAAATACACAGTAGGATTTAGTTCAGAAGACCTTCTGCAATAATCACGTACTAGATGTAACTGTTAATAAACTACTTTTGTCCAGGATCCACATCCACATCTCAGAATGTTTCTTAAAATTAAATTAAATTATTACGGTTACCCAGGGGGTGGTTTTCCCTTGACAAGTAGCTAATGTTCTCAGACCTAATTTGTTGTATTTTAGAATTGCAAAGTTAGCTCAATATTGCAATCTGGTCAAAAATAAAATAGGCAAAACCATATATCCTTTTTTCCATTCTTTTTCATCACACTCCAGTACTTTTGGGACTCAATTCTCTCTATGCAGTATCATTATATTTGACATATTAATACATCCATGTATATGTTTTGGGAATTGATTTCGAAATTAAATTTCTGAGTAGTTACCTTTTTAGGCTTTTTGAATGCTCTTCTATGCCTCTGCTAGACTCCTCCAGTCTAACGTGATAGTAGGTTCCAGTTGCCCTCCACTCACAGCTGTGCTACTCTTAACTTTCATTTTTTAATACAAAAATTAAATGAACAATTGTTTAATGCTCCTCATTTCTGTGGCCATGAGAAAGGTGCTGTTGAAATCTGTCTCACAGCGAGGCTAAAGACTGAATCCAAGTGTGAAAGGAGGGTTATATAGGATGTATATATTTTAAACAAAAAAACAAACAAACAAACAAACAAACAAAACGACCCCCTGCTATTGGATACAGACCTGGCCACAGTGCCCCATGAATTTGTAACCTCCAGCGCTTTTGTAACTCAGGTCTCAGAATGAAGCCTCAAACCCAGAAAAAATTCTAGTTAGTAAACAAAAGCAGAAGGCCATCTGCTCTGCAAACACATCACCTTGGTGCTCCGCTGTCCGCACTGGCTTCCCATTGAACAGAGTTCTGTTCAATATTTCTGTCCTGATATTCAAAGTCCTCCAGGCAACTAGCCCCAGCTGCCTTGTGTTTCTCCCTCCAAAACCATGACCTCCCACAACAGCAAGAGACAATGACACAGTGAAACTATCAAGAGGAAGGCTTGTCAGAGTGGAAGACAGAATTTTTTCCAGACTTAGACCCAGACTAGGAAATTCATTCCCACAAAAGGTGACCTTGCACTCTACCACTTTTAGAACTAAATTCAAAATTCATGTATTCAGTGTGGCTCTCTATCAATAACTCCTTCCCTCAGACACATACACACAATATAGGTAGTCTGAGAGGAGGCAGGACTAGGAGGTACATTGATAGACATGGGCAGGACATGCTGGGAAGCGGGGGGGTTACTGAGTACAGGAGACCTCTGGAGCATAGAGGAGGTGGCATGGAACAGGAGCATGGAAGACGGGTTCTGGGAAATAATCCTGTGTGTGTGTGTACATATGTACAGGGGACCTGAGAAGACATACTATACATCTACACTGCACTCAGAGGCATAACTGCTGTATGTGTAAACATAGCTGAGCTAGTTGGATTTAGCTAGCTCAAGTTACAGTAGCAGTGAAGCCATGGCAGCATGGGCTAGCTGTTCAGATATGCACCCAGGGCCCTGGGTGGGCTTGTACAGTGCATGCCACGTTTGCTGCTGTTATTCAAGCCAGCTAACTCAAAGTTAGCTTGGATATGTCTACACATGCTGCAGCCACACTTCTTAGACAGTGCAGACATATCCATAGAGGAAAGCAAGGAAAGTCAGAGTGCTAAAAGTTTTCCAAGTGAATAAAGCCACTCCAAGGAGTGTTTCAGAAGCAGCCATCAGATGAGAAGCCCTAACAGTCTGGCTTCAATAGATTTCCACTACCAGGGAAGCCGGGAAAGCAACCAGAGGCCCAGGAGCCAGTACAGCAATACTGTGCTTTCCTTTAAATGGCTCTATGCCTCCAAAGGACCTTGGGGCATCTGAAGGGTTTGGAGGATCAGTTTCTGTTCTTTCCAGTGGGGCTGGGAGAAGCTCCCTCTACATTTAAGAATTCAGTGGAAATGCCAAGAGATCAATTCGGCATTTCTGTGGGAGGGGTAAGTGAAGACCAGTGAGATTAAAAACTTAGGAAACAAGCATCACATATCAAAACGCACAAAAAGCTGAAAATAATGAGTTTTATTTTTATTCATAATATTATCTATACAAATATATATTTATATATTCATGTTCATTTCACTTTAAAAAGCCTTCTCCCAAAGACCCTCTAAAGGGCTCTGCTCTTCTTATGCACATGCTGGTTTGCCCTACTAAAACTGAAGAGGCTGGGGACCTGTCTTAAAAAAAAAAATTGCACGGTTCTTGTTCCTGATCTGGTCAAAACTACTTATTCAGAAAAGATCTTAACAGCTAAACGTTTGCAATGTCTGCTCACACAGTTTATCCAACAGTTTCATAGCAGCTGATGTAAGTATTGACAGTTATGCCCCTGCAAAACGCCTAATTTTTTGTGTAAGATTTTTTTTTTCCTTTTTTCTCTCATATTTTCAAAACAGGTCTTTCAAGGTCAGATCATTTTGTCAGTGTGGGTACTTAGTACAATGCATCCTTCTTTTCTAACAGGAAAAACAAATGTATCACAGACAACATTTATATACAAACATTGACAAATGCAATAAGATTGTGATGCGTCTCTTTGACATTTAGACTTGCCTACTATTTCTATATCTCCCACATAATGGTCTTGCCCTTAGTCACTGTTTATGTGTTAACTCTTCACCAAGCTGTATTAACTTAAAGATTTAAAGCTTTAAAATAGCAAAAATGATGTTTCCCTTCTAGTTTTTTTGTGTACACCCAGTTTCTCTCAAATTTTAGAGTCTGAGATCAGGCCTCATTCTGTTTGATTTCACTTTACATTTGTTTTACTACTAGGGGGCCATGGTGAAACGTTTTGGAAAAGTCTAAGTTAGACAGAAGTTGTTTCTCAAGACTTCGAGTGGGGGTGAAATCCTCTCTTTTATTGATGCAATTAGAGTTTTCCTTTGACTTCAGCATGGCCAGGGTTTCACCCTGGGACCATCATTTAGTAACACCCTGATCCAGTAACGGACTGCAGAGATAACTCATATTCTTAAAGTTAAAGCATGTGTTTAAATGCTTTGCTGAGTTGGAGTTTAAGATTGTTAACATTTGTATCTCTCCAATCCTCACAAATAAAAAGCAAAATTGCTAAGTGTTAAGTTGTAGTTCAAAAGAGTACTTACTAAACTCTTTCTGTTGCCTATGAACTCCAATCAAAATTGTTTGGGACTGTTTCTAAACAGAATAGAGCAAGAGAATGAAAAGGCATTGCTTAAAGAAAAGTTGTACAATTTAACCTTTCCACCATTAGAATGACAGGAGTGCTTTTCAGGTTATTACATTTTCCACCTAACTGCATGATCCACAACTCAAAAGTGTATTGGTAAGCGAACAGCAGATTTGCCAAGAGGTACAGAGCTATGATTTCCAGTCTTTTCCATCTGCTCCAACTCCCATTAATGATTCAGTTCATGAGCGGCCCTGCCTGATCTCTGTTCATGCAAGCAGAGTATAGAAAAATGCTAGTTGCCAACTCACTAGTTTATGTTCACCTTCAAAATGGCAAATGCTGCATTACATTATCCCAAAGCCATGTATATCCATGAAAAGAAGTTGTTAAGATCTTCATACAACCTTAGTGCTTTATTTTTTCACAAAGAAAGAAAATCCTTATAAGAAACAGAATCCAGCTATATTTAGAATCAGCCTAATAGGATAATATGGCATGTCTATTATTATTCAGACAGATGGAAATTTGTATTGCTTCATTTTAAAGAAGAAGCTTCTTAACAAAAAAAATCTGAGCTTGCTGGTTTTGCAAATAAGCAGTCTACAGGCAAGACACAACTTCCACATTATTATTTTAACAGCCCCTGACATCTGTAGGCCCCTGACATCTGAACTGACTGGTAGGAAATGCTCTATTTTTTATTCTCTACGAAAGAGTGCCTATGCCATCCTGCAGCACAAAGGCAGGTTTTACCTTTGTGTACTCAAAATATTTCCCAAACCGTGAGAATTTTTAAGGTCATCCAACCTACAGCTACAATCATATCAGAGATCATCTTATAATACACTTCCATTTTGTAACGTAGCTGGGACTTAACAACATTCTTCAAACTGTGCTACAGGTTTAGAGAATTCAGGCTGGAGTTCTCTAAATGCAACTAGGTTATAACCAGGTTGGGATATGTTATACCTGGGTTCTAGGGTCGGATTAACTCTCCTGTGGGCCCGTGGCTATTAGATTTTGTGGGGGCCCTGTGTACAAGTCTTTTTCCTGGGTGGGAGTTTGGTGCAGGAGGGGGCTGGGGATTGGGGTGCAGGAGGGAGTGCGGGGTCTGGGCGGCAGTTTGGGTGCAGGAGGGGATTCTGATGTGGGGCAGGGGGTTGGGGTGGAGGAGGGCGTGCAAGGTGCAGGCTCCAGCCAGGAGGCACTTACCACAGGCAGCTCCCGGCTGGCGGCGCAGCAGCGTTCAGGCAGGCTCCCTGCATGCTGTGGCCCCTGCTGCTCCTGGAAACAGCTGGCTGCTCACACGTTTCTGTGGCCCCCAGGAGCAGTGGGACAGTATGTCTCCGTGCGCTGCCAGCACCTGCAATCGCCGCCCCTGTTGCTCCCACAGGCCAATGGGAGTTCTGGGGATGGTGCTGGGGCAGGGGACAGTGTACAGAGCTGTCCTGTCCCCCCCACCAGGGGCCACAGAGACATACTAGAAGCCAGTCACTTCCGGGAGCAGCATGGGGCCAAGGCATGCAGGGAGCCTGCCTGAGCGCCCTGCTGCACCATGGGACTTTTAGTGGCCCGGAGTTGGAGATCACTGCCTGTGATTTATTTTTGCAGGGTCCCCCTCGAGCCCAGGTCTTAGGCTGCAGTCCCTAAAGCCCCTGCCTTAATCTGGCCTTGCTGGGTTCCCTTACACATTAACATAACGTAATGTGGCCAGGCCCTGTAAAATTAGATGCAATCCATTTAGGGCCCAGTTTTTAAATTCATTCTCCCTCCTTGCATCAGCAAATAATCGCAGGAGCATTGTTGTGGGGAATTAAATATGACCACAGGTTATTGCGGTTAGGTACTAAATTTTCAAAAAGTATTCTCAAATTTTTTTGCATGCTGGAATCTCCCCATCTGTGAATCTGTCAACTGCATGTGTCAATTTTACACACAAAAAGTGATCAAAAATGCAAGCCACAGTGTTTGTTTGTGCAAAGTTGCACTCTCAAAAACATAGTCAGAGATGTAGCTCCTTTGAAAAAAAATTCAGCTCTTTCTCTTACTTGAGGCAGCAAATCAGATGGTTACATGCTCAATTGGAATTATTTACTACTATTTGCACAAACAAAAAGATGCCAATTTTTGAACATTTTAAACACAGAACAGAAAAATGATTGCAAAATTAAAATGGAAGGAAATGTTGATCATGACATAATGGACACAAATGCAAAACAGAAGAGCATATACCAAGTTTTCAGACTTGTTCATTCATGAATCATCTCTGATTTAAGAGATAATAATTTCCAATAATTGGACTATTCTTAGATTTAAAAGTTTTAAAAAATCATTAAAAAACCAAAAGAATGGATTGCAGAATAATGCTAATATTTTTGATAACTTTCACTTAATAGTAACCTCTGCTTTTTCAGAATTTCTTCTAGCTCTATTAGTCTTCAATATATCTATTATGTATTCACTCCTATCACTGACTTGCAATAAGTTCTATTAATATATTCATTTTCTCTTTCTAGTATTAGTTTTCCATTCCCATTTCCTTTATCTGACTTTCTGCCTGATTTACTTTGATGATAAATCAATGTCTTTCCTTTTCAGATAATTTAGTTCATTCATGACTTTTTAGTTCATATCTTCATATGATTATGTTCATGTCAAATTGATTCTCCCTCCTCTCTCTTCTTTTTCAGTAACCATATAGCATGATGCTACCACTATGATCCCAATTCTTTAAATAGTTTAATTTCATTTACATCATTTCTCCTTCTGAGGGTCCTAATACCATCTTTACCAGCAATAACCCTTTTCACAGATAGAAAAAGCTCCATGGCATATTACTTGCTATTTAGTTTTTTACTCTGTGATCCTTAAGAATTCTAACTCCAGTTTGCATAGTGCACTTGTGGTACAGGGATATCTCAATTATAATATTTATAAGTACACCTCTACCTCAATATAACGTGACCCGATATAACACTAATTTGGATATAACACGGTAAAGCAGAGCTCTGGGGTGGGGGGGCTGCGTGCTCCAGCAGATCAAAGCAAGTTCGATATAATGCAGTTTCACCTATAACCCGGTAAGATTTTTTGGCTCCCATGGACAGCGTTATATGGGGATAGAGGTGTATTAGTTAAAGTAACACAGTTAATCTGATGCTGAATGCAATTTTATAAAAATATGGAGAAATTTATTCATAATATCATAGCTTTTAAGGCCAGAATGGATCATTATGGTCATGTACACTGACTCCCTGCATAACACAGGTCAGAGAACCTCCTCCAGCAATTTGTGCATGAGACTGGGAATTTCTGTTTGAGCTACAGCTTTTAGAAAAGACATCCATTCTTGTTGTGAAGACTTCAAGCAGTGGAGAACCCACACCCCTAGGTAAATTGTTCCAATAAATAATGACCCTTTCTGTTAAAATTTTGCACTTCACTTCAGATCTGAAATTGTTGAACTTTTGCTTCCAACCATTGGCTCTCATTATGCCTTTTCTGCTAGTTTACACAGACCTCTGCTATCAGAAATCTCTTTGTGTAGTTGCTTGTAGACCAAGTCGCCTCTTAGCATTTGAGCTTCTTTAGTCTCTCATTAGAAGGCAAATCTCTAGACCTTGATTCATTCTTGTAGGTCTTTTCTGAAACCTTTTAAACAACAATACAAAAACAATCCCACATACTCTTTCAACATCCCTTTGACGTGAAGAACCAGATCTGGGCGAAGTATTCCAGTAAAGGACTCTCTAATACAACATACAGAGACAGTAACACCTCTCTGCTCCTATTTGATAGTCCCCTGATTTTATGTCCAAAGATCACATTTGCCATCCTATCTACAGCATGGCACTGGAAGCTCGTGTTCAGCTGGTTACCAACCATGACCACTACATTCTTCTGTGTCAGTACACTCCAGGATACAGTGATCTATTATTTAATCTATAATTAACTAGCCCAGTGCCTATTTCCACACAAGCCCTGGGATCAGTAACAAGAAGGAAACAAGATTCCTAGAGAAAGATTTTTAGATTGTTTCAAACTCAGTTCTCTGAATGAGCTCTTTGTATGTGCCCCAGGAGACAAGTCTGGGGAATGATGTAAATTGTAAGAATGTTCAAAGGCCATTAACCTAAAGAAAGTGCATGAGCCACATTATAAGGTATGTTCCAAGCTCATCCCCAAATCATTTGCCTTTTATTCTCCATTTCAGTTAGTTACATTTCTATTAGTTTCCACCAGGATTGTGCATGCACCTTGACATGTTCACAAAAGTTTCACGATACAGAGTTTCACAACTGGGATAGTCCCTACATTCAGGATACCAAGATGACAAACATATTCTGGAGAAATTCTCATTAAATAGGATGGGGAGAACATAATTAATACACTGTACCAACTACAATGCATCAAAGACACAGAACAGACTAGATCAATTTACCACAAAACTCACAAAAAGTAATTGATCAAAGAATATCTCTCTTATGCAAAATATACATTTTAGGATATAATTTTAATACGTATTTTATATTTATTGATGTTGCTTCTGTGATAGTTTGAATAAAAAAAGCCCAAATATTCTTGCTGCCAGAATTTTATTTCTCATAATACTTATAGTCTGAGGTACCAATGAAAAAAGACTGCGTACTGTGAACAAAGTCTGGGATGTTTGTCTGCAGTCACATTTCTCTTATCAAAGTGAAAAGTAAACAAAAATTGTCATGTACACTGGAATTCATAAAAATATAGATATGGCAAACTGAGAAAGCAAGAACTTGTAGCAAAACCCCTCAGTCCATGGTCATGACCCTCGCAAAAAAAAATACCTTTGTTATGAGGGAAGTGAAGACAGATGTAGTTTACATCACTATCGTTATAGATGTGTGCCTTTGCATGATCCACAGCACAACCATATTGCGGGAACCAGGGAGAATATACAGAGAGAGGCACGTGGTTCTTTGCATGGCGTCTGAGAGCTGATGACTTTGAATTCAGCTTCCTCTGACACAGATGGCAAAAGCTGATATTCCATGCACACACATTGTATTTACAGCTGACTCATCAACAGTGACGAGTCACCTCTTCCACTGGCAGCAGCGATTGAATCAGTCCTTCATCTTCATAATAATCTCTACTTCCCATGTGACGGCTCAAGGACCTGTTCAATGCACGAGTTGTTTATCATGGCCCATTCAGCAGCAGTAGTCTCTTTCCAGTACAGTCCTTGGTATGGCTAAATTCCATTGTCCCTTTTTCAGCAGTCAAAAATCCATGATAAATTCTGTACAACACTGTAGTCAATATAACAGCAGCACCAGATATTATATTAATTCCTTTGCTAAAAAGCTGTTTGCAATTATCTCTCTCTATTGGCAATGTTTTACCAAAACTAAATCATTGTACATCTCTAAATATCAGAAATGTATACTTTGATAAATATATTATAGTACAAGAAGTCTGACATGCAGGTCATGCTATAGAGCTAGGCTATATACAGAAGAATATATTACATGGTCAACAATAAGTTATTTCTCTTCCTAACAAAATATATAAACATATGACAGTCAAGGATTATTCAACAATCTCAAGGATCTCTTAAGATTTAGTTTAGCTTTTTTTTTTCTTCCCTAAGACTATGTTGTTGGGTGTTCTTTTTCCCTCACCAGCCCAAAATATCAAATCTACTATTGCATTTGTACTGTTGTGTAAACAGGTTCTTGCTTTTTAAATTGAAAAAAAAAAAGCCACTGGAGGGGATACAGTTTGAATACAGTAATGAATGTTGGTTGCTAGGTAGCAGGATAGATGCGGCTGCAGTAGACAACCAGTTAGAATGGCAAAATCAATGCTAAATCCCACATTTCAAAGATCTTCAAAGTTCCCACATTTGGTAGGCTAAAGGATATTAATTACACTTGAAATGTATAGTCTGTACCAAAAAGGGGGAAAAGGAGAAAACGTACTCAACAGTTAATCTTAAAAGATGGGGACATTTTAAAGGTACTTCTGTGCTTTATGGAGACAGATGAAGAATACAACAAACACGTAGCAAAACAGACAGACGAAAAAATATATAGAACAAAGCACCTCAAAAAAAAACACTGACAGAAGAAATTTATGAAGCTCATGAATCATATTTAAGACTGGTCAAACCCCTTTTGAGAACTACCATCCTCCTATATTTATACAGATAAAAGCAATAATCTTCTTGCTTTTACATGGCTCTCTGCCTCTGAAAATGTTGAAGAACCCTAGAGTAGAAAAATGACTACAGTACCAAGCAGCACTTGCTAGCTTAAAATTGCAAGCCTGGATGGTGTTTACCTTTCTTTCATGTTTTGTGCCTTCCCCATGCCATTAAGAAAGAGATCTGGCCTCAGCTTGCGTATAACCAGTAATGACAACCTCTTTGCAGTTATCTGTGTGCAAACAACCGGAGACATTCAGAACTCTGATACAGCAGTCTAGTACCAAAGTTAATCAAGAAATCAAACCATTTAAAAACAAATAATTTAAAGAAATGTAAAAGGTTAAACAACAAAAAACAATTCCACATACAGACCATTTCATCAGTGCTTTCATTTCAGCAGGATGGTACAATGCAAGGACACACATCCAGAGCCATCTATGGTCCCGGGAATCTGTAACACTTCTGTCAGGTGATGGAGACAGTATGGTCCATGCAAATGATCAGACCCAAATCACATTGTGTGCGACAAAGACAAGATTCCAGACATCTTCAGAATGGGCTAGAGTCACAAGTAATGAAGGTCCAATGGAGTGATTGATTATCATTTGGAAGCACATTGTTTTAAATATATCTCCCTGAAAATACACTTATTTATTGACTATACTGGCCAATGGAGTCGACTAGCTGTCCTTTTATTGCCATGGTAAAGTAGGACAATATAGTCGATAAAAGGAGAAGCACTACTTTAGACAATCTTAAAAGCCAAGATAGGAATCTTCAGCTATCCAAGTGGCATTTCTTACTACTGACATTTATATCATGCAGAATTTATATTGTATTTATGGAACCTACATTTAATGCTACATTTATTTCCATAATGTGGTAAACAGTATTTGAATTAATGCTATGTAGCCGATTGATGCCATCTGGTTTACAAGATAGATGGGATGGGAGATCGAGAGCGTCTTAGAGGACAAGGTGAGCTGTAGGGTGATGTTACTGGAGACAGTCTCAGAGCATTGCCTGCCAAGCCAGCTATGTTGTTTAAACTTCGGGATTTTTCGTATCCTTTTATGAGAAAATGCACAGACATCAGTTGAATTCAACCAGAAAATAGACAAAGACAAACAATACAATGCAATGTAATCAAATGTGCTATTTTGGGTTCAAAGGGACTTTGCCTGCAAAGAGCTCAATGCTGAGACAAAAGAGAAAAAAAAGAAAAAAATGGGATCTTAACATAGCTGTCCTTTCCAATGAGAATAAACAAAGCCATCACAAATCATAATTGCTACATACTTTTCGACCTACTTTTCAGTTCAACTCCACTGGTTTAGTAGGGTTCAGCTAAGTGCAAATCAAGTAATGATTTGGTCATTCATAGAGTACTATTGACCGATCGCTGTAGATTGTGTCATCTGGGTAATATACTCAAGGTCTTTAAAAGAACAGATTGTAAAAAAGTGTTAGAAAGATATAATCTGTGTTAAAGCCAATTTCTAATATGAGCAGATTTTTCTTAAAATTACAGAAAACTACATAGTTAAATAAAGTAATTTTATACTTATTCATGTAGAGGATGAAATAATGTTGTTGTAAAGAGGCTCTATCTTCAGGAATGTTAAGGCTCAGATTTTGTATCTAATATAAAAGTATAAGATAGCTAAGTTTGCAAATTTGCAATTTCTTTCTGATTTGCAAAGTTAAATCACAATTATTTACAGTACTTATTTAACTGATTCTAATGAAAAGCCCAATATGACTGCTTATAAGTCTAACATGATGAAAAATTAATTCTGAAATCAGGTAGTAACATCTAAAAACTCACAATTCGGATGGAACATTGCACTTGCAAACATTTCTGTTCACATATACTGTCAGTTCAATCTACCCACTTTATGCTGCGTACAGATTTGTCTGAATTTAGTAGAGACTGTGCTTTTAAATCACCAGAAAACATTCAGAGGTGTAGCCGTGTTAGTCTGGATCTGTAAAAGCAGCAAAGAGACCTGTGGCACCTTATAGACTAACAGACATATTGGAGCATGAGCTTTTGTGGGTGAATACCCACTTCGTCGGCACCTTATAGTCTAACAGATGTATTGGAGCATGAGCTTTTGTGGATATTTCGTGGGATGCATCTGAAGAAGTGGGTATACACCCAGGAAAGCTCATGCTCCAATAAGTCTGTTAGTCCATAAGGTGCCACAGGACTCTTTGCTGCTTTTACAGAAAACATTGCTCATTATTGTCTCACTATCTTAGAACTCAAATAGAGGAAGTCCACTTACACAATAAAACCTGAATAATTCTACCCATGAAGCAATGAGTGAACTCCATTGGTTTGTACAAAAATACTCAGGGATAGCATCCAGAAGACTACCACACAGTACAAACACTTCAGGGTGATTCTTCACACATTCTACTTCAAATTTTGCCTTATACTAAAAGATGTGAGCCCTAAACCTGCAAATACTTATGTGCATGTTAATTGTAAGCACAAATAGTCCTACTGACCTCAGTGATGCTACTTACCAGCTTAAAGCTAAGCAGATATCTAAGCAGTTTTCAAGACTAGGATATTTGCATGTAAGGTACATGCAATGAAATCATGAGATTCTTGCTGAAGAATATTAAATGTGTAGATGAAAATACAGATGAGCAGTTACTTGTTCATCTTCTACATAGGATAATTTTGGTGGTATTTATATCATATTTGGGAAGAGATGATTAGCAGTTTTAGGAAAATCTGGTCTTATGTGCTAGGGTCTCTCCAAAATAATGTTCTTCGAGGCAGAAACATAAAGTGTCTTCTTTTGTGTTTGTACAAGGCCTAGCACATTATGAACCATATTGGACACAAATATATAACAGAAATTATAATTAATATTTCTCTCAATCTCAAACTTTCTTGACTGCTGTACTGAGAACATTTGCTAAAAGCAAATCTATAATCCAGAGTCTGCTAATACATTGTGCAGTATTATCTACAGATTGTAAGGGCAGGTTGGATTGTGATGCTTCACAAACCACCAACTCATTTCAGATTCATTTTAGGAGCTTCTGTTGGAATTTGCACAGATTAGAAAGAGATAGTTTGAGAAAAAAAATCTATTTTTATTCATATTTGTCCAAATTCCTTGGAAACATTGTCTTGGCAATATGGGAAGGTAGAGAGATTCAAAAAAATTAGGTGATGTCTTTTACTCAGCTTAGAAAGATAATATTTTGTTATGTTTTCTTTTCCCTTTTTTAATGACAAAAGCAAAGGAGAACTGATAGGTAGGGGAAGGCAAAGATGCTATGACAAAGAGAATGAGATCTTAAGAGTGGGGGAAAAAATACACAAGATGGATGAAAGCATGGGGTAAAAGTTTGATCCAAAACCCATTGAAGTCAGCGAGAGTCTGCAAGGAAAGGAAAAAGCACTGAAATTCAAAATAAAAAAAAATGCAAAACTATGGAATTTGATGTGTGAATTAAATTTCAGATCTTCAGATTATTTTGATGATATCCTGAGAGTGCTTTCAGATTATGAAGTAACATAATTTGTGTTGAATAAACTTCAGGCCCAATGGTCAAAGTATTTTGCTTATAGTGAAGCTTATGGCTAGAGACAGCAAAAATTTTACAGATAAAAAATATTCCCACCAAAGAATATGATTACATTAGAACAAAATATTTTCCATGGGAAAATTTCAATTTCAATAACATAATTCAGATTTCCTGGGGAAATTCTGAAATATTTTTATATCTAACTTTCAAATTTAAAATGTTGTTCTTTCAGATTTTTTTGTTTCAAAAAAATTGAAAGAAAATATTTTAAACTATAGCAAAACAATTTTTTTGTTGGCATCAGCTTGAAACTTCCCACAGAAAACCCCAAATTTTTCAGATGAACGTTTTTGAATAAAGAATTTTCATTTGAAATGTATTGCAAAGAAAAGTTTGTTTTTTCTGACTTGTTCTAGTTGCGGTTTTTACTGTGGTTAGCAGTAACCAATGTCATGTTGTTACACTGAAATGTCTAATTGAAATTATACACTTGATCTTGCTAGGTGCAGAGTAATTAGGAGTTAAGGATAATGAGCACTTTGCAAGAGTTCCTTATAAATATCTAGTACATATTACAAATTCTAATTCTCAATGGGCAGAGGCCTAGGATCTGTGAGCAAAAAATATATAGTTGAACACCTACACCTACATATGATATGTATTATCTTGCATTAATGGATAATCATATTATTCTCCAATTATAGTAGTTATGCACAGAAATGCAGCTGTGCACACTTACATTCACATTTCTGCATACAGATCTAAGGGCAAGATTTTCAGCAGTGCTCAACCTTGGCCTCACTCTGGTCCTTCTGAAGTCAATGGAAGTAGAGAGAGGCCAATGCTGAACACTTTTGAAAATCCCACCCAAGAGCCTACAAAATGCTGAACAATCAGACTTAAGCATGTTTTAAAGAAGCACATGAGTGACTTAATGAGAAAGAGCTACAGTGCAGTCTTGTTTGTAGGGTACAGACAAATGAAAACACAAGAAGAATGACTGTCAGATATACCACAAAGGGGAGTGAGGAAAATAACGAATGTTTTCTAAAAGGAAGGACCAGAAGAGGAAAGGATAAACAGAAAAGGGGGGGAAGCACTGAACTGATTTACAATCTTTCCTAATAGCGCAGTTGTTCACATCTTATTTTACTTGAAGCTTGCTTTTCACAAGTACATTGCTGAGTGACCTTTTACAATCTAATGAAAGAAGTCCATACCTTTCCTGATCCCTCCATCAGTAGCACACGTGTAATCACCTGTTGTCAGTAGGAAACATGTTCCCCCTCTTCTGTTTTTGTCTCTGGTACTAGAGCGTCTGATTGGTGGGTGCCTTTCCCCAGGTGAGAGTGGCTGCTCACTTCCTGCACTGTCTTCACCTGATAACACTGGTTAAAGCACCATGCCCATTTACAGACAATAATGAATGCAGAAATGAGACATCACAAAGAGCTTACGTTGAATGCCGGATATTCTCATCACTCAAGTACAAAAAACAGTAATAATATCATGATAAGAATAAAGAAAAAGATTGCAGTTCATCATTAATCACTGCAAAATTCAGCAAAAGGGCAAAAGTAAATGTTTTATTTAAGAACAAATCATCTTTTGAATATCCCATTTGAGATATCTCCTAATGTTCGGCTAGCTTAACATAAAATAAAATGCCATCAGATAAAAGGCTATTCTACTGAATTACATGCCTTTATAGACACTAACCTTTCTTCTTTATTAAAAATTAAGTTATGTTGATCATTTTGCTGTAGAATAATTTTTAAAAGAACTTTCGATATAGGAATTAAATGATAAACGTTTAGCGCCAAAGCCTGCTCTGAAATACACAATTAATGTTAAATGTAACTCCCACTGAAATCAATCAAATATACCTGAGGGCTAAATGTGGTCCTTAGTCAATGTGGTTATGATTCAGTGTGCAACAGAATCTCTACATGGCCCACTTTTTATGGCCCAAAAGACCCTTTTTAAAAACAAGAAATATGTACTATTTCAGGACCCAATTCAAGAAACCATGCCTATTAAGGAAAGCACCTAACCATATGCTTAAGTGTTTTCCTGAATTGGGGCCACAAATGGCAATATTCTACCTTGAAGTTATGCACAACAATCCCAATAACTACATAAGAAATGAAGTTAGCTATGGAGCAAAAATGGTGGTGCTATCAGAGAGAGAGAGAAAAAAAAAACCCAGAAGTCAATCACTTTTAAGATTTTTTTCTCTAACCTCAAGAATTATAACACCTTGTAAATAAATCTGCAGACTCACTAGAACTATCTCTTTGCGCTGTCACACAGAGCCTCATCTCTTCTGGAATGCCTTTAGCAGGACCTGATGACACAGAAAAGCTGTTGTCATTAACACTTTGAAGATGCTGTCTGAGAAAGTGTATCAGTCAAGCACTGTAAACTAACTATATTCCACCCACAGCACACAGTCACCTGAAAGTTTCTCTCCCTTTTTTGATATCTTTAGAATTTTAAAAAAAATCTGTGTTATCTTTGTTTGAGAACTCTCTCAGAGTTCTCTCTCAAAGAGAGAACTCACTCTTTAATTGATCTTCTTTTAACCTAAGACTAAGCAGTGATATAATGTCAGAACAGAATTAAGATACTTTTCACGGTCACAGTTTTCAGCTTCTTACCTCTAAGAGCAAAATCCAGCTATTCCAACACTGAAAGGCATGTTTTTTGCATTATTATTACTTATTGACTTTACAAAAGGAGCCTAATGATTTATATGGAAGCTTTGCAATATAATTGTGTTCAGCATAAGAGTTAACAGATTTGAAAAAAATGCTTTGTGACTAGAACTGGTCAGGGGTTTTTTTGAGAATTTTTTTTTCTGCCAGAAAATGCTGATTCATTGAAAACTAAACTTTTCCAGAAATTTGTCGATTTCAACTAAACTTTCATCTGGAATGTTTTTCAGGTCCACGATGGAATTTCTGGAAAGAACCCAACTCCAGAACACTCAACAGTCATGCAATTAGGGCACTCGCAGGGAATATAGGTGATCTTGGTTCAAGTCACTGCTCTGCCTAATTTGGATCAGAAACTTGAAGCTGGGTCTCTGACATGCCATGTGAGTGCTTTAGCCATCAGGCTACAGAGTCAGTCTCTTTCTTTTTCCCAATGAATATTTAATTATTTGTACAAAGTGGAACAGCTCCAACAAGAGAGATATGAGAGAGAGAGAGAGAGACTAACTCTAAAACCCAGTGGCTAAAACTCAAACTTTTGTGCAAAACAGAATTCTTGCTTTCTGACCGGTCCTACTTGTGACTGCAAATCTACAGTAATTAAACTAAATGCTACTTAACTTTGTTCTTTAATCTCAAAAGATATTCAGCGTGTGCTGGGAAATGACATCTAGAGTGGTGCTGATGATTGCCATTTTTCCCAAGAAGCTTTATTTCAACTTAATATTGATCATATTATCAAACTAACAGTAAAAACACAATGTGATGTCCCATATAACACAGATGTGGGAAGTACTTCTTGCCAGGGAATTGGAGTGCTGAACGGAAAGAAATCTGAAAGCTGGAAGCCAGCTTTCTATATTCTTCCGTTGAGTGCTCTCCTTTATAAGGTAAAGCATCTGTTTCTTTTAATGACTTCCTCTTGTATTGCATCTTACATAATATGCCACTATGCGCCATAGGCAAAGCTGACACAAGAGACAAACACCAAGCAGAACAGCATGGAGTTCAACGGTATGGAACACAGTTAGCTGTTCAGATAGTCACAGTCATGCAGGAAAAACAAAAGAACATCAGTACAATGAAACAAACAAGAAGCAAAACAAATGGTTGATGTCATCAGCAGGAAAGCATTCACAACATAGCAAGCAAACTGTATAGACCAGCTATGCACAGACCTGGGAATGTCATTGTAACTATTTTGCCATCTACAAGACTGGCACAAGCAAACACTGGAGTGAAGGGAGAGGGGAGGGAACTATATCTTTCAGTTGCAGAAAGATTTAATGCTTTCTGAGACTTAACAAACATACTGGTCTATAAAGTATTTAGAGGACATGCATTTGAGATTGTGTCCTACCTGATCTGTTGTGTTCCATCAGCCGGTTGTCTTTGCCCAGGCAGACATCTCCCTGTGTGCTGTTGCAGGCCATATTCAAGTCTGTCTTGCAAAAGGTAGGGGAGCTCACCTGAGGAGCAGGAGGGATGTGCTTCTTCCTCTTTCTTGGAAGTTTCTGCTTCGCCATTGCCAGGGAATAGTACATTCCAAAATTGTTGACAATGACAGGCACGGGCATGGCTATGGTCAGCACCCCAGCGAGAGCACACAAAGCACCCACTAACATGCCTGACCAAGTCCGAGGGCACATGTCCCCATACCCAAGGGTCGTCATGGTGACCACAGCCCACCAGAAGCCAATGGGGATATTTTTGAACTGTGTATGCTCACTAGCAGATGGGTCATTGGGCTTGGCCCCTACTCGTTCAGCATAGTAGATCATGGTGGCAAATATCAACACACCTAGTGCCAGGAATATTATCAGCAGCAAAAACTCATTGGTGCTAGCTCGGAGTGTGTGACCCAGCACTCTGAGGCCTACAAAGTGCCGGGTGAGTTTGAAGATTCGCAGGATTCTGACAAATCTCACCACCCTGAGGAAGCCAAGCACATCCTTAGCAGCTTTGGAGGAGAGGCCACTTAAGCCCACCTCTAGGTAAAAGGGCAGAATGGCCACAAAGTCAATGATATTCAAGAGATTTTTGATGAATTCAAGTTTATCGGGTGAAAAAACAACACGGACTAAAAATTCAAATGTAAACCACACTACACAGACTCCTTCCACATATGTCAGAGCAGGATCTGTTTCAATTTCATACTGTAGAACCACCTCTGTGCCATTGATGGCATGCTCAGTTTTGTTTATAATAGTATTGAAAGCCTCATGGGTTTCCAAACAAAAGGTTGTGATTGAAACTAGGATGAAGAATAAAGAGGCAAAAGCAATGAACTGCAAAAAAAGGAAAGAAAAAGGAAATCAGAACCATAAAGTACTTTACATTAATAAGTAGGGCCCTACCAAATTCATGACCATTAAAAATGCATCATGAAATGTGAAATCTGGTCTCATCTTTTACCCTATATTATACATATTTCACAGGGGAGATCAGCGTTTCTCAAACTGTGGGTCCTGACCCAAAAGGGAGTTGGGGGGGGTCACAAGGTTATTTGGGGGGGGGGCACAATATTGTCAGCCTTACTTATGTGCTGCCTTCAGAGCTGCATAGTCAGAGAGCAGCAGCTGTTGGCTGGTAGCCCAGCTCTGAAGGCAGCGCCCTGCCAGCAGCAGCACAGAAGTAAGGGTGGCAATATCATACCGTGCCGTCCTTACTTCTGTGCTGCTGCCTTCAGATCTGGGCAGCCAGAAAGTGGCAGCTGCTGACTGAGGGCCCAGCTCTGCAAGAAGCAATAAAGATGGCATGGTATGGTGTATTGCCACCCTTACTTCTGCACTGCTGCTGGCAGCAGCTCTGCCTTCAGAACTGGGGTCCCCACCAGCAGCCGCTGCTCTCCAGCTGCCCAGATCTGAAGGCAGTGTCACCACTAGAAGCAGCACAAAAGTAAGGATAGCAGTACCGTAATCTCCCTACAGTAACCTTGTGACACCCTCCCATACACACAGAGATCCTTTTTGAGTCAGGACTCCTACAGTTACACCACCATGAAATTTCAGATTTAAAGTGCTGAAATCATGAAATTTACTATTTTTTAAATCCTATGACTGTAAAATTGACCAAAATCAACCATGAATTTCGTAGGGCCCTACTAATAAATAATCATCATAATCAATCATACATTTTACATTCTATTTTTACACTGTATAGCACAATTAATTACAGAGACTCCCAAAGTGATTCACAGACTAATACACATGAAACATTAAACTGAAGCAATCCCTGAGGTGGAGAGTGATAGCCAACCCTTACACAGCATGATAAACAAAAATATGGTGGCAGGGGCAGGGCCGGTGCAAGGATGTTTCGTGCCCTAGGTGAAACTTCCACCTTGCGCCCCCTCATGCCTCGCAGTTACCCCCCTTCCGCCCTGAGGTGCCCCTCTTGCAGCAACTCCCCACCCCCTACCCT
Source organism: Gopherus flavomarginatus (assembly GCF_025201925.1). NCBI lineage: Eukaryota > Metazoa > Chordata > Testudines > Testudinidae > Gopherus > Gopherus flavomarginatus. Next base: position 73,469,469 of record NC_066617.1, read on the forward strand.
CTGCCCTGAGGCACCCCCCTGGCCCCAGTTCACCCCTACTCCGCGCACGAGCACCCTGAGCATGCTGTGGCTGCTTCACTTCTCCTGCCTCCCAGGCTTGCGGCACCAATCTACTTAGGCGCTGCAAGCCTGTGAGAGGGGAGAAGTGAAGCAGCAACGGTATGCTCGGGGAGGAGGCGGGGCAGGGGTGAGCTGGGGCAGGGAGTTCCCCTGTGTGCCGCTGCCCCCCCCCCCTTACTTGCTGCAGGCAGCCCTTCCCACACTCCCCTACCCCAGCTCCCTCCACCTAAATGCCGGTGGCAACCAGGGCGGCTGAAGATTCGGCTGCCGCGGTCGCTGTCGAAGAAAATGGCACCCCCCCCCAAATCCCAGTGCCCTAGGCGACCGCCTAGGTTACCTAAATGGTTGCACCAGCCTTGAGCAGGGGAACTGTTCATCAAGGGCATCATTAAAAAAGTGACATTATGCCTTGAAAAGTAAAGTCCTGCCTGCTGCATGTGGATATCAAAAATCCAATGTCAAAGGCACCTCCACCCCCACGGCTCTCAATCTCTGAAGGAGGTAGAACAGGTTGAGCTGATCCTAATGAAGTTTGAGGCTTTGGTTCATGAAATTCATACATGCTGCTAAGAATATTGGCTATATCCCCTGAGTAAGTCATCAGCATGTAACCTCCAAAGAGATTACCTAGATTCCTGGGGTTCTGTCTGCTGGCAGCTCAGGGAGATGCACACTGTCCCTGGTAGTAAGGGGGGACAAGGGAGACTCAGAGTCTGCCCAGCAATGAATAGGGAGTGAGATGCCCTTCCCAGGGAAGTCAGGAAAGGGGAGAAGCCATTTCTGAGCCAGTCTGGAGCCAGCCAGGGCAAGGGCAGGACTGGCTGTGTGGTTGGTGAGTCCCAGGCCTGCATGCAGGGTTCCCCCTAAGAACTGGCCTGTAGGGATCTGAAAGCAAGATCCTTCAGCTGGGTTTTTCCTTCTCCACTGATGATTCCCAGTTTGTAGAGTTTTGCTGGGAAATTCCCCCAGCCAGGCTGAGTGAGTCCTCCAGCTCCCTAAGTGAGACCAGTCACCACATGGGGTCAGCTCTGCTCTGTCTGCTAGTCCAGGGCTGCTGCCTGCTGTGTGTGTCTGGATGCAGGGCTAGGAGACTACAGTTTGGATTTTAGTACAGTTATGTAATCTGCACCTTGAGCCCTGCACTCCTTTGCAGAGAGGGGAAATCCTGGGACCGAAGCAGCCTGATTCCTGCCTGAAGAGGATCCCTGACAGCAGAGATCAGCCTCTCTGCAGTGACTGAGGAGTCCAGAGTCATCTCTGAACCTGAGAATCATTCATGGAGTTTGTGAGTGCACCAGCTTTTAGTCAATCATGAAACCTGTTTTGGGGACCCCCTACTCCCTGAATTGTGTCCTCAAGCCAGGAAGTGAGGGTTTGGAGATTTTATAGCCTGCTGCATATTAAACCTGTGGAGGGACTTACTACCTCCTACTACTTGTGAGTCCTTTGGGCTGTACTGAACCCAGTCAGCCACACTGCTAAACCACTGCAGAGAAGAATTTGGTGTCACAGATCATCAAGGGCCGCAACAAAGTATGCGTAGCAATGGGACACTAATCTTATATTTGCTACATTAGGTCACGTGACTGAGGAAAATCATGGGTATTATCAGCGTGGGCACCAGTGACCCTAAAAATAGTGTTTTACCCTGTTATATTATATTTGTCTCCTGTTTCATATAATTATTGTGTTGAATATACTGTTTGTGTTTGTGTTATTTCTTGTAAGTCTCCCGCTATCTGGCAAGTAAGTGGGGATTATCCTGTGGTTAGAATTTTCCTCCCAAGCTACCTGGTGACCTTGCCAGGGACGAATGAGGGGGTGGAGGCACCTCCACATAAATTCATAGGAAAAAATAAAGATGATACACCCTGCTGAGTGGGTGGTGGGATCCAGAAGAACCCAGACTTGTCCATCAATACCTGTAAGCAGATTGGCATTAAAGAAGGTAACCGAGTGGAGAGGAGGTGCTATAAACATTTCTTGTACCAAAAAAAATTAGCTGTAAACAGTCAATTCATCGATGCAGGTCATCCATTAGAGAAAATGTTCTCTGTTATACACAGAACTGATGGCTCTCTCTCGATTTGATTGTCCAATACTTCCCATTGTTAGACTCTATTTTCAGTTGTCTGTAACTTTGCCAAATTTTAACCATTCAGGCTGAAATTTCCCATGCTGATTATCTGCCTTGGGTTGAATATTTTTGGAAAGTTTCACCAAAAGAGGTTCAGCCATTTCCAAAAGCAGGATTATGGGAAAATACGTTGTTTAGACCATGTTACAAAAACCTTTTCATTGAAAACCTCTAGTACCACCATTCCTTGGAACAGAAACTTGAAATTGGCAAGAGATTTGCCCCGGTGTCAGAGATGTTCCTTTTGCTGTTCCTGTGAAAAACTGCCAAAGTTTGACCAAGTTATAAGCCTCTAAAAATGTCAATTCTCACAGGCTCAGTAAAGATTTGTTAGCATTTGGCAGCTAAATTTTCCAAAAATTCCATCTGTACTGAGTATGCTCCAGCCTCTGGCTGCAGTGCCTGAGCAGGGCTGTTCCTACAGTTGCTCCTCCTGGCTGCTGTGGACCACTGTGGCACCAGGAACCAGAAATGGAGAGCAGAGACACTGTCTCTCCTGTACTCTCAATATCCCCCTTTTCTGGCTCCCAGCCCATGAGGAGGAGAAAACACCCTGACTTGAATGCAATAGAGACAATAAGGCAGATGCAGCAAACTACGGCCCGCGGGACCATCCTGCCTGGCCCTCGAGCTCCCAGCCAGGGAGTCTAGTCCTCGGCCCCTTCCCTGCTGTCCCCCCTTCCCCGCAGCCACACAGGCTGCACTCTTGGCCACTGCTCCCACTGGGCAGTATGGGGAGTGCACTTGGCTCTGGCCGGGTGTCGCGCCTGCGAGCTCCTGATGCTGGTAATGGGATTGGGTAGGGGAATAGGGGTCCTGGAGGGCAGTCAGGGAGGAGGGAGCAGTTGGATGAGGTGGAGGTTCTGGGGGGCAGTCAGGGGATGAGGAACAGGGAGAGTTGGGAGTGGGAGTCTCGGGGGGGTCTGTCAGGGGGCGGGGATGTGGATAGGGGTCGGGAGGGCAGTCAGGGGACAGGGAGCAGGGGGAGTTGGATAAGGGTGTGGGATCCTGGGGACAGTTAGGGGCTGGGGGTCCTGGGAGGGGGTAGTCAGGGGATGAGGAGCAGAGGGTGGTTGGATAGGGGATGGGAGTCCTGGAGGGGCTATCAGGGGGCGGGGGTGTGGATAGAGGTCAGGGAAGGAGCAGGGGGGTTGGATAGAGGGTGAGGGTCCCGGGAGGGGGCGGTCAGGGGACAAGGAGCAGCGGAGGTTGGATGGGTCTGGGGTTCTGAGGGGGGCAGTCGAAGCAGGAAGTGGGAGGGGCGGATAGGGGGCTGGAGCCAGGCTGTTTGGGGAGGCACACCCTTCCCTATCCAGCCCTCCATACAGTTGGGCAACCCCGATGTGGCCTCGGGCCAAAAAGTTTGTTCACCTCTGCAATAGGGGAAAGTGGGCTGACAGAGTAGATTGGAACAAGAAGCTCGGAGGAGAAAGTAAGATTGGAAACTGGGGTGCAGGGGATATTGGGATTGATTAGGCAAGGAGACTGGGACTGGGTGCAGGGTGGGGAAACTGGGAAGGAGGTTGGGGCATGGGCATGGGAACTGTAGAAGAGACTGAGATCAGTTGAAGAGCCAGGGGAGTTAGGGGGAATGGTCCTGTGGAAAAATTATGTGATCTCGTAATTAAACATGGTATTGTAAAGCATATGTACAAGGAAGGCAAATTAATTGCCCAGGCAGCCTTAACTCTGACAATCCCTAACCTTTGAGTGTTTGACTTTGTAACCTTAACATTCTTTAAGTGTGTTTGGGGGTGGAGGGTTTGCACGTTACATTTTTAAAAATGTATATTTCCATTCATTTCAAATGCCAAGGACTCAATATTATCTTTAAAGAGAAATTATGCTTGCTATCTGCTCAAACAAAAAAAGTGAGTAGATGGGCATCAGTCTTTTACAAGTAGTTTATAATGATCAGAAGAAAAACAATCAATTTACAATCTATTCTGAAGCATGCCTAATTTTGTGGTTATAGAGATTTCTACAGAGATTTTCACAGAACTTTTAGCAACAGCTGCTCAAGCTGGCTGTCTCATTTAAATTCTAGTTCTGACTGGGCTTGACAAGCTCAGATGGGGGAATCTTTAGAAACAAAATACAGAGAAAAGGGGAGGGTAAAGAGGGACAGAAAGGGGAGAATGAATGGTGACTGTAGGAAAATTATGCTAGATCATATATACATATTTTATTAAACGCTTAATATAGAAAACCTAAAGGTACAGCATAAACAAAGACTACAAAAGACAGATATAATTTAGACTTCAGCCAGGGGCAAGTATACTATTTCGCCACTCCTCAAGGGAAAAGGGAAAGACTGAGGAGAGGTAAGTCACATCTGAACCACTCGATAATAATGACCATAATATAATTAAATTTAACATCGTTGTAGGGGGAATTATGTCAAGGAAACCTGCGACAGTAGCATTTATCTTCAAAATGAGGAACTACACAGAAATGTGGAAACTAGTTAAATGAAAATTAAAAGGAACACTCCCACAGGTTAAATGCCTGCAAACTGCACGGAGAATATTTAAAAACAGCATAATAGAGGATCAGACTAAATGCATATTCTAAATTTAAAAAAAAAAGTAAGAGAGACAAAAAAATGTCACCATGGTTAAACAACAGAGTAAAAGAAGCACTTAGAGACAAACACACATCTTTAAAATATTTGAAGTCAAATCTAACTGAGGAAAATAGAAAGGAGCATAAACTCTGGAGAGTCAAAAATAAAAGTATAATAAGGCAGGCCAAGGAAGAATTTGAAGAGCAACTACCTAAAGACACAAAAACTGACCGCAAAACATTTTTAAGTACATCAGAAACAGGAAGCCTGCCAAACAATCAGTGAGGCCACTGGATGATCAAGATGCTAAAGGAGCACTCAAGGAAGACAAGGCCATTGCAGAGAAGCTAAATAAATTCTTTGCATCAGTCTTCACTGCAGAGGTGTGAGGGAGATTCCCTTACCTGAGCCATTCTTTTTAGGTGATTAATCTGAGGAACCGTCCCAGATTGAGGTATTCAGAACAAACTGATAAATTAAACAGTAATAAATCATCATCATTAGGACGAGATGGTATCACCCAAGCGTGCTGAAGGAACTCAAATATGAAATTGCAGAACTACTACCTGTAGTCTGTAATGTATCACTTAAATCAGACTCTGTAGTAGGTGACTGGAGGATAGTTAATATAACACCAATTTTTGTAAAAGGCTCCAGAGGAGATCCTGGCAATTATAGACCAGTAAGCCTAACATCAGTACCAGGCAAATTGGTTGAAACTGTAGCAAAGATCAGAATTATCAGACACACAGATAAACACAATAGGTTGAGAAAGAGAAATAGCTTGGGTCTTCCTTCCCAGATTGAACTCAGAGGATCTGTATGAGGGCTTTGGAGGTTGCTCATCTGCAGCATCCCACATGCTCAGTCTTCTCCTCTGTATTTTTCAGTTTTAGGTGAAACCCTTGAGAGAGCTGGTTAGACAACACAGGCTGAACACGCAGCAATGCATGGCTGACACTCAGCCATTCATCTCCTTTACATGAAATGTAACCAGAATGAAATCCCACTTTTCTTAAAATTCCACTTTTCATCCTAATGGATGAAGAACAGCTGGCAAAGGATGAACGCAGGCAAGAATGAGATGATGCTCGTAGGCAAAGGAAAACTCTTTGAAGTACTTGGCTCCTCTGTAATATTCCGCACTGTCAATGGCAGTGCCCTCAGTCTGTTGCCAGCCTGTATCTTGGGGTCTTTTGATCTCCTAAGTGTTAGTGGATGCCAAATAACCATAGCAGCAAAAGACGCACATTTCCAACTGTGACTTGCCAAACAACTGAACTTTTTCCCTTCTATCAGACACAGAGCAAGTCATGGTGATCCATCCATTTTGACCTCTAGGCTTGATTATTGCAGCTCATCCTATCTACGAAAGAAGCTACATGCCCTGAAAAAGCTCCAACTGGTACAAAATGCAGTGTCCTACCAGCTTAACGACGCATCACACCCAAGTTCTTAGCACTCTGCACTAACAGTAAACTTATAAACTTAGCAAGACATTTCTCTTTCAGGCTCCGAAGGAAGAACAAGAGAGAGGTTGTTATTACTGCTATTTAAATACTTGGGAGGCACCCCATGTGCTATAGAGATGGAGACAATATGTAGAAGTAGATAGGTATACTACAAGGAAATCCTGTAGTTTATAATACCTTAAAACCATAAAAATTTGTCTCTCTTGCACTAGACACATTTTAATTGCATTTTAATTCACAGTTGCAGACCTCTAATGATCTTGCTTGCTATCACAAAGGGCACAAAGTAATAGATAATCATCAGTATAAAATCCACAATGCTCTTTCAGCCATACACAAACCTCCTCTTACAGAAGTACTCCCAGCTTTAACACTCATATGCCACTAATCCTGTTATCAAATCCAGGACAAATGCCTCAAATGGAAATCAAAATACCAGTGAACTACTGGAGACAGAGGAACAGATAAAATACTGTTAAATATCTTTTTGTGATTCCACAATACTCACCAGGGATTGTTAAGGACTTAAATGTATGGAGTCTCTCTATCTGTGATTCTCTCCCACCATTATACTTAAGCAAAAAGTAAAGCTTCTCTGCATGGGAGCCCATGAAAACTAACTTTGAGGTAAGCAGGGAGAGATAAATGGGTCACCATGTCCAGTGCAATGGGCAGAATGAAGAGGTGTTTTTTGGAGACTTCCCTGTTGTACAGGTCTGTCACATGTTATGCACATTTAACATGCACGATTTCAGCTTTACGTAGTCGGCAAAAACAAAAAGAAAAATAACAATTTTAATACTGTGCCTGTAGCGTGGGTGATTCCGCTTGCCATTCAACTCAATGTAATTTTGACTATATGTGGTTTTTGCTTTACGCGCTAACAGCAGAATGGAACTCCTGTGTAAGATGAGACTTGCCTGTAGCTGAAAGTGGGCGGGGTTATTGTTTGATGGGTTTCTTTTAATTTTAATATTTCAGGGGTATATTAGCACTTGATTTCATAGTACATTCAATAGGGAATGTGCTTAAGTGCTTTTCTAAATCAGGGCCTAAACCATGGTGGCAATTTGTTTGTTAGTCTTGGCTGCAGATACTTGAAAAAAGTCTGGATTTCCTCCAAAGCAAACAATGCAGGGCAGATTTTTTTGAAGCTGGAGAAGGCCCGTAGGTTTCTGAAGTATTAGGCCAGAATTTCAATAAAGATGCAGATAGGTGCTGTCAAGGCTGAATCCCCACTCTGGCACTTTGAGTGCAGAAGGTGAGTGCCTGCAAGGATTCTAAAAATTAATACTTGACCTTGTAATAAACTCCCAAGGTTACAGCTTTTCTCTGACCTTGGATAGGTAGACCCTGCCACCACCCTAGTGCAGAACCCATTTGAGAGCCTAGGAAGGCATAGCTGGGAATTCCTTTCTTGTCACCCTCAAGCCCTTTCATGCCCCCGTCTGGGGAAAAGCTGAGAAAGAAGATGAAGAAAAAAACAGCTGTTGCCACTAGCTAATTAAACATGTGCACAAACCTCTTAATACACAAAAATCCAATTCTGTTCTTGAAAAAGGTAAATTTTATTAATAAAAAATACATGTGGGAACTCAGGCTATTGCTAGATTTTAAAAGAACAACTACAAGAACTAAGCACCAAGAATAGCTTTCTTGAGGTCCAACTTAAAGGTTACAAGCAAAACAAAATAGAGGCACAGAGGAATCCACAAGCCATAACAAAACAAAAGGGATAAACCTAATCACATCTTCCTAGACATTTCCTGATCTACTTACATATCTGGGGTTTTAAATGAGTAGTTTCTAGGTATGATACTGATGATTTTTCTTTCCTGGCCCAAGCTTCTCACAGCATAGCTCAGGGATCAGCAACCTTTGGCACGCGGCTTGCCAAAGTAAGAACCCAGGCGGGCCGGGCCGAACCGGGCTGGTTTGTTTACCTGCCACGTCCGCAGGTTCGACCAATCATGGCTCCCACTGGCCGTGGTTCGCTGCTCCAGGCCAATGGAGGATGCGGGAAGCAGCGCAGGCCAAGGGATGTGCAGGTAGAGCAATTAGAGAACAGCTACTGAGAGGGATTTTATAGCTACTGCCTGGCTGGGTGTCCATAAAAGGAAGCTATTTCACCCTTCATTTATCATAGGCTCCTAGTGTAATTTTCAAGAGTACCTAAGCAAGTTTGACCACTAACTCTCAGGTGCATTTGAAAATCTCACTAGGCACTTAGCTGCAGCTTTAGTTGCTTAAATACCTTTGAAAATCTGGTCCTTTGTGATTAGTGGCTGTATTTGCCCAGAAAGATGTATGACAAAATGACTTCATTAAAGTGATTTTTCATGCTCTCTCTTTTGGCTTTTCACTTTTCTATCTAGAAATAAATACTCATTTCTTACCTGGTAAGGAAAAGTAAGTTTTGAAGTTCATATAACATCCTTTAAATCTTCTGAGGCATGTTTTTTTTTCTGAGTTACTTTAGCAAATAAAACTGAACATTTTATTGCTGTTTAAATATTGCTTACAAATCACACAAGCTAGTGTTTGTTTATCCAATAATCTACCACTTGAAATTAATTCTCTCAAATTCTGTCCAACAGGTACAGAAAAACACTACATGTTTGGTAAAGCAGAAGAATAATTGTTCCCTGTTGCCAGTTTACTGGAAAGGTCCTAGGTCCCAGTAGTACAGACAAGTGAAGCTATGACAACAGTATATTGTATCACAATCCATTAGAAACTCTGTGAAGAATTTAAGTACAATGGGATAAGTTAAGGACAGTGGCAGCCTTAACTTGGAATTTTTCCATTCTATTAGTTTAAGCCAGACCTTAACATCATTGTAACACAATTTTGTGCATTTAATAAATAAATCATTAATTTCAAATTGCACTGGTGCAAAACTATATGCTCTTTCTTCGCTAATCTAAAAAGCTATTTTTTGCTGTTGAGAAAATGCTGTATGCATGAGTAATAGGGAAAAATCAATTTGACTCTAGAAAACAAGATTAATTTTGTAATGTGACCTGACAATTATATTCGATTCATTGTGTTACTTTATATCAGAGACTTGCAGCTTATTTATTATTGCCTCCCTTTCCCCAATCAGTTAAATTGAAGGGTTTGGTGTAATAATGAAATTACTAAACACTCTGAATCTGAAAATCTACAACTAGGCTTTACCTTAAAAGCCAACATGGATACCGATCAACTATTCTGACTTTTAATTGAAAAACTAAGACACAGCAATCTTATACAGCCTTCCTGATTCTTATCAGGCAGGTTCCCTGTCCTTGTCTTAACTACAAATTTACCATCTGTTATAGAGCAATTGTTCTTGTTAAATCAACCCCCATCCACACACAACCCCCTGTTACTCATAGGTGCTGGAACTAGGGGTGCTACTGCACCACCTGGCTTGAAGTGGTTTCCACCATATACATGGTTTATAGTTTGGTTCAATGGCTCTCAGCACCTCCACTCTATAAATTGTTCCAGCACCATTGCCCTCCTTACTCATGTGATGATGTTAGTAACACCAACTGACCAGGATGACTGGAAGTACAGGGCATTTGTCAAGTGAACTCACCTCATCAACTGCTACAAATTCTCTGTAATTTTGACATGGCTTGTATTGCTAATTAAGCCAATGGTGGCCAAAAACTGGATCCATGGAGTTCTGCAACTCTGCCCTTGGCTAGCCTCATTTTTATCCTACTCTGCTCTATTTTATGGGCCTCCAAAATTTGGGCAGCACTATTTTAGGTGCTCCATTTCTGCTTGTTGTATATACTGCAATGGTGGGCAATTTTTTTTCTTAAAAGACAAGAAAAGAAGTTATTTCCAGCCTAGCCCAAAGTGATCTTGTTAAGAACTTAGAGACAGAATCCCCATGACAAAATAAGGAACAAATTAGCATTCAGCAGTGATCAGCATCCTCTAGTAATCAAATTAGCAAATAATTAGCACCTACTAAAATACCCAGTTTCAGTAAGAGTATTTTCTTCAGCTCAAGAATGAGGATTCTTCGTAAAAAAAATATGCCATACAACAAGGAAGTTTAGTAGCAGGCAAGACTGTATTGCATGCTATTTATTATTGTAATTTGTATGATGTTCACAGTGAAAGGCCCCAATGTGAGTATCACTGTCAAAATGCTGAAGGAGCTTGGACTTTTTCCACAGCCTCCCAGTTTTTCAGCAACCTGAACACCTCTAGTTCATGTTTACTTCCAAGATTATTTTTCACTAAAAAGCCTTTGGAAATTCCACTGGATGCCAGAGATACCAGGTTGTGTATGTCCAGGGAAACGGCTTGGGTCATGAGGCTATGATGTATGCCACACTGTATGTATTGCTTGTGTTTGTCCAGAGACTGGGATAGCCATTCAGGTAGTACCTTCAGTTTTCACAAGGAAGCTACAGTGCCCCTACAGCAGGAAATGCAAGAGGCATTCAAATCACCTTCAGAAAAGGCTGAGCATGTTGTTCTGCTATCCACAGTGTGGGCATCACACAGCAAAAAAAGATAGGACATAGTTGTGATATGTCTCTAGTGCTAGTGACAGGTTCATAACCTTGCAACCCCCATTTAGATTACGGTAAATTCAGAAGTTTTACACACACGCATACACACCATTCTCCATGTCACTGGGCAAGGAAGAACTTGATTTAAGTACCCCTGCCACCTCCCCCACTCCTGATTGTTTGCTATGCCCATTTGTTGTGTCTTTTCTTAATTAAACTATAAGCTTTTGGGGGCAGTGAATCATTTACTCTGTGTTTGTACAGCACCTAGCACAATGGGGCCCCAACTCTAGTTAGGACCTGTTGCTCTTATAGGTGCTATTGTAATAATCATCAGAATCTTCTGGTAGCCACTTTACAGCAAATGAAAATTAGTTCATGGCATGAAAGTACATATTCTCACTGAAAAATCTTCCTTTACATTTTCCATTTAACATTTTTTCCTCAACAAAGTACCATGTAAGCTGAGGCTACATACTGAAACGGAGCCTGTCAACCTTTTTACAACGTTTGTAACGTAACAAATTGGTTTAGAAAATATAGGATATTTTCACACGCTCTTATCTCTCTCCAGTTACTTATCAAGTGTGATGTTGCTCCTCTGTCTAATTCCATTTGCTTTCATTCTGAAGTCAATGAGCCTCTAAAATGAAACACCCATTTGTTTGCATGGGTAAGCATCAGATTTCAGATGAAGTCAGCATAGGTTTCTAGTCCGTTTTTCTGTAATTGATGAGATCACCAAACCAACCTGTAGCCCAGCATGCAAATAAATGATAGTGGTACTTTAGTTGTGATCTTGATTGTTAACATAGCTCATAACACTACACAAAGATTGGGCTGGTCAAAATTCAAGGAATGCATACATGCTGCAGAAAGTGGAGACATCACTTTTAATCTAAGAGATTACTGAATTATTGTTCTATCGTGATATTAGAGAGGCAGTATGTTTCAGGAAGGTCTATGCAGCTGAGATCCTGACTGCTTGTAGGACAAAATGCTCACTTGTGGTATATCAACATAGCTCCATTGACTTCATTTTTTTACATCTGGTCCAGGATATGTAAAATCTCCTGGCTTAAGCTTGATGAAAAAAGATAAATATATTCATGAAAAAGGAGAAAATTATGGGTTTTTTTTCCAATTTTTAAAATGATTCTAGGCTTTTGGGGGGGAGTTTGACAAAACGTTTTCAAAAAGGATTTTGGAAAATGTTCAAAAGCATTCTCTCTCTCTTCTCTTTTCCTCCCTTGTTGTTTCAGCCAGGGGGACAAAAACACCACTCATATTTTTTTCTACTGGGGGATAAAGGTTTTTAAAAAGGGAGAAAGAAGGGTGTTCCTACTGAAACAAAACAGTTTTCAGAATATTTAAAAATTTTTTGTTTTAATCTTTTTTTGGTCAAAAAATGAAAAATTTCTAATTAAATGCTAATTTTTCACACTTTCACTTTAGTCAAGAAGGCATCTTCCGTTCAATTTCAATAGAAAATTTTCATGCAGCAATACTCATTGCACTGCTCATAAAAAGGTTTTAACTGTGTTGCCCTGGCTTAAATCCAGATCATGTAATAATATTGTACTTACTTCAAGTCTCCCACAGTTTCAATTGGACACTATATTCTCTGTTTCCAGACCTAAATTGTTGCGTGCTGCTGTGCTATTAAATAGGTGCTATGTTTCAGTGGTGGGTGATTGCTACCTCTTACCAGCCTCCCAGAGTTGTTATGTGGTTTATTTAGTTATCACTTAAGAAGTGCTTTGACATATTTAGATAATGCATTGCTCCTCAACAGCATTTTTTATTATAAATGTGTGATTCACAATGATGCATCCTATCGTTAATGATAATTTCCAGTGAGAGATCCTATAGCAATCCAAAGATTATTTCCCTTTAAGACTGATTTAAAATATAGCTACATATCCTGCTCATAAAACATGTAATTCTGATTAAGTCAATGCTGAAAAATAGAACACAAATTTAGAGCTTCTGCAGGGGCAAAGTCACTTTACTAAAATCTGGATAAAATCTTTGCCAACTTCTCAGTATCCTTCCAGAAAAGATTCTGCATTTTGCCCAAGTATAAATTACTCTGAGGCTGGCTCCCATCACTTCCTCCTCCAAATCCCCCCACTGTGTAATGCAGGGGTCAGCAACCTTTCAGAAGTGCTGTGCCGAGTCTTCATTTATTCACTCTGATTTAAGGTTCCGCATGCCAGTAATACATTTTAACATTTTTAGAAGGTCTTTCTATAAGTCTATAATATATAACTAAACTATTGTTGTATGTAAAGTAAATAAGGTTTTTAAAATGTTTAAGAAGCTTCGTTTAAAATTAAATTAAAATGCAGAGCCTCCCTGGACCAGTGGCAGGACCCGGGCAGTGTGAGTGCCACTGAAAATCAGCTCACGTGCCGCCTTCGGCACCAGTGCCATGGGTTACCTACCCCTGGTGAAATGTATACTTTCTAACAGGAGGACTCACTGGAAGTTCTTACGGTTCAGTTCACTTTAGTTCGACTGCAGGCCTTACAAGATTTACCTCTGATGCACTGACTAGGAAAAAAAAGCCAGGTGTTGAATATTTAATAAGCCCTTGGAGTACAACATTTAATATTTTCTAGTGCGAGCTCAGTGCTGACTTAACATAAAACAAAAGTCTCTTTCCAAAGAAATATATTCAGATTACACATTATTTGAAATGATGCATAAATCTGGCAGTAAAACTATGCATCTAGAATGAAAAAAAGTTAAAAAAAGATCTTACCAGCCTTGGTAGCCTTATAGTAAAATTAGGGGGTGTGGAAAGAGTTTCTTAAACAAAATACTCTTTAAGATTTGCTTGATAACACAACCAATATTCTTGCCTTACACAGATAGGATTTGCATATTTACAGTCTAACACTGCAGCACTCCTACAAAGTGCTGAGTGTTCCTTAATTCAGTATCAGAGGGGTAGCCATGTTAGTCTGGATCTGTAAAAGCAGCAAAGAATCCTGTGGCACCTTATAGACTAACAGACGTTTTGGAGCATGAGCTTTCGTGGGTGAATACCCACTTCCTCAGATGCATGTAGTGGAAATTTCCAGGGGCAGGTATATATATGCTAGAAAGCAAGCTCGAGATAACGAGGTCAGTTCAATCAGGGAGGATGAGGCCCTGTTCTAGCAGTTGAGGTGTGAAAACCAAGAGAGGAGAAACTGGTTCTGTAGTTGGCAAGCCATTCACAGTCTTTGTTCAATCCTGAGCTGATAGTGTCAAATTTGCAGATGAACTGAAGCTCAGCAGTTTCTCTTTGAAGTCTGGTCCTGAAGTTTTTTTGCTGCAGGATGGCCACCTTAAGGTCTGCTATAGTGTGGCCAGGGAGGTTGAAGTGCTCTCCTACAGGTTTTTGTATATTGCCATTCCTAATGTCTGATTTGTGTCCATTTATCCTTTTCTGTAGAGACTATCCAGTTTGGCTGATGTACATAGCAGAGGGGCATTGCTGGCATATGATGGCGTATATTACATTGGTGGATGTGCAGGTGAATGAACCAATGATGGTGTGGCTGATTTGGTTAGGTCCTGTGATGGTGTCGCTGGTGTAGATATGTGGGCAGAGTTGGCATCGAGGTTTGTTGCATGGATTGGTTCCTGAGCTAGAGTTATTATGGTGCGGTGTGCAATTGCTGGTGAGAATATGTTTCAGGCTGGCAGGTTGTCTGTGGGCAAGGACTGGCCTGCCACCCAAGGCCTGTGAAAGTGTGGGATCATTGTCCAGGATGGATTGTAGATCCTTGATGATGCGTTGGAGGGGTTTTAGCTGGGGGCTGTATGTGATGGCCAGTGGAGTCCTGTTGGTTTCTTTCTTGGGTTTGTCTTGCAGTAGGAGGCTTCTGGGTATACGTCTGGCTCTGTTGATCTGTTTCCTTATTTCCTCGTGCGGGTATTGTAGTTTTGAGAATACTTGGTGGAGATTTTGTAGGTGTTGGTCTCTGTCTGAGGGGTTAGAGCAGATGCGGTTGTACCTCAGTGCTTGGCTGTAGACAATGGATCGTGTGATGTGTCCGGGATGGAAGCTGGAGGCATGAAGGTAGGCATAGCGGTCGGTAGGTTTTCGATATAGGGTGGTGTTAATGTGACCATCACTTATTTGCACCGTAGGGTCAAAAAAGTGGATCTCCCGTGTAGATTGGTCCAGGCTGAGGTTGATGGTGGGGTGGAAGCTGTTGAAATCGTGGTGGAATTTTTCCAGAGTCTCCTTCCCATGGGTCCAGATGATGAAGATGTCATCAATGTAGTGTAGGTAGAGAAGGGGCGTGAGTGGACGAGAGCTGAGGAAGCATTGTTCCAGGTCGGCCATAAAGATATTGGCATATTCTGGGGCCATGTGGGTGCCCATAGCAGTGCCATTGATTTGGAGATATATATTGTCATCAAATTTGAAATAGTTGTGTGTAAGTATAAAGTCACAGAGTTCAGCAGCCAGTTGTGCTGTGGCATCATCAGGGATAGTGTTCCTGACAGCTTGTATTCCATCTGTGTGTGGGATGTTTGTGTAGAGAGCCTCTACATCCATGGTGGCTAGGATGGTGTTTTCTGGGAGGTGACCAATGCATTGTAGTTTCCTCAGGAAATCAGTGGTGTCACGGAGATAGCTGGGAGTGCTGGTGGCATAGGGTCTGAGTAGAGAGTCCATATATCCAGACAGTCCTTCAGTGAGAGTGCCAATGCCCGAGATGATGGGGCGTCCAGCATTTCCGGGTTTGTGGATCTTGGGTAGTAGATAGAATAACCCTGGTCGGGGCTCTAGGGGTATGTTGATTTCTTCTGATGTTAGTGTAGGGAGTGTCCTGAGTAGATGCTGTAGTTTCTTAGTGTATTCCTCAGTGGGATCTGAGGGAAGTGGCCTGTAGAATTTGGTATTGGAGAGTTGTCTGGCGGCCTCCTTTTGGTAGTCAGACCTGTTCATGATGACAACGGCACCTTCTTTATCAGCCTCTTTGATGATAATGTCAGGGTGGTTTCTGAGGCTGTGGATGGCATTGCGTTCTGCACGACTTAGGTTGTGAGGCAAACGATGTTGTTGTTCCACGATTTCTGCCTGTGCACGCCGGCGGAAGCATTCAATATATAGGTCCAGACTGTCATTTCGACCTTCAGGAGGAGTCCATGTGGAGTTCTTCTTCTTGTGCTCTTGTGTCTTCTTAATTCAGTGAGAGTGGAGGGCACTCATCACCACATGCTCAGCACTTCCTTCCAAGAGCATTCTGCCCCTGGCAGAATTGAACCCTCAATGCACACAGTAGCTTTGTAGGCAGGGTAGCTGGGCAAATGTTGTAAAATAAATAAATATTCTTGCAAGTATTCACTAATTTAGAAATTACTTTTTTCCAGCCCTGGTCACACCCCTTTTTGTATTTGCTTTAAGCAATCGAGGCTTTACTCACACAAATGCTTTATTTGGGAAATAATTGACATACCCTAGATCTAGGCTCCTAAATCAATACTTAGGCACCTAAAAAAACCTGCCTGATTTTCAAATAGTGTAAACACTTGCAGCTCACATTGACTGAAAATCAGGCCATTTTTGTTTAGGTGTCTAGTCCAACTCCCTGCTCAGAGCAGGACCAACACCAACTTAATCATCCCAGCCAGGGCTTTGTCAAGCTTGACCTTAAAAACCTCTAAGGAAGGAGATTCCACCACCTCCCTAGGTAACCCATTCCAGTGCCTCCTAGTGAAAAAGTTTTTCCTAATATCCAACCTAAACCTCCCCCATTGCAACTTAAGACCATTACTCCTTGTTCTGTCATCTGCTACCACTGAGAACAGTCCAGATCCATCCTCTTTGGAACCTCCTTTCAGGTAGTCGAAAGCAGCTATCAAATCCCCCCCTCTTCTGGAGACTAAACAATCCCAGTTCCCTCAGCATCTCCTCATAAGTCATGTGGTCCAGCCCCCTAATCATTTTTGTTGCCCTCCGCTGGACTCTTTCCAATTTTTCCACATCCTTCTTGTAGTGTGGGGCCCAAAACTGGACACAATACTCCAGATGAGGCCTCACCAATGTCAAATAGAGGGGAATGATTACATCCTTTGATCTGCTGGCAATGCCCCTACTTATACAGCCCAAAATGCCATTAGCCTTCTTGGCAACAAGGGCACACTGTTGACTCATATCCAGCTTCTCATCCACTGTAACCCCTAGATCCTTTTCTGCAGAACTGCTGCCTAGCCATTCGGTCCCCAGTCTGTAGAAGTGCATGAGATTCTTCCATCCTAAGTGCAGGATTCTGCCTTTGTCCTTGATGAACCTCATCAGATTTCTTTTGGCTCAATCCTCTAATTTGTCTAGGTCTCTCTGTATCCTATCCCTACACTCCAAAGTATCTACCACTCCTCCTAGTTTAGTGTCATCTGCAAACTTGCTGAGGGTGCAGTCCACGCCATCCTCCAAATCATTAATGAAGATATTGAACAAAACCGGCCCCAGGATCGACCCTTGGGGCACTCCACTTGATACTGTCTGCCAACTAGACATTGAGCCATTGTCACTACCCATTGAGCCCGATGATGTAGCCAGTTTTCTATCCATTCATCCAGCCCATACTTCTTTAACTTGCCGGCAAGAATACTGTGGGAGATCATATAAAAAACTTTGCTAAAGTCAAGGAATAACACATCCACTGCTTTGCCCTCATCCACAGACCCAGTTATCTCCTTATAGAAGGCAATTAGGTTAGTCAGGCATGACTTGCCCTTGGTGAATCCATGCTGACTGTTCCTGATCACTTTTCTCTCCTCTAAGTGCTTCAGAATTGATTCCATGAGGATCTGCTCCATGATTTTTCCAGGGACTGAGTTGAGGCTGACTGGCCTCTAGTTCCCCGGATCCTTCTCCTTCCCTTTTTTAAAGATGAGCGCTACTTTAGCCTTTTTCCAGTAATCCATGACCTCCCCCAATTGCCATGAGTTTTCAAAGATAATGGCCAATGGCTCTGCAATCACATCCGCCAACTCCTTTAGCACCTTTGGATGCAGCACATCCAGCCCCATGGACTTGTGCTCATCCAGCTTTTCTAAATAGTCCTGAACCACTTCCTTCTCCACAGAGGGCTGGTCACCTCCTTCCCATGATGTACTGCCCAGTCTGGGAGCTGACCTTGTTCGTGAAGACAGAGGCAAAAAAAGCATTGAGTATATTAGCTTTCTCCACATCCTGTCATAGGTTGCCTCCTTCATTCAGTAAAGGGGCCCACACTTACCTTGACCTTCTCTTTGTTGCTAACCTGAAGAAACTCTTCTTGTTACTCTTAACATTTCTTGCTAGCTGCAACTCCAAGTGTGATTTGGCCTTCCTGATTTCACTCCTGCATGCCTGAGCAATATTTTTATACTCCTCCCTGGTCATTTGTCCAATCTTCCACTTCTTGTAAGCTTCTTTTTTGCGTTTAAGATCAGCATTTAAGCCAAGCTGGTCGCCTGCCATATTTACTATTCTTTTTACACATCGGGATGGTTTGTTCCTGCAACCTCAATAAGGAGTCTTTAAAATACATAATAAGCTGTATTTTAAGCAACAAAAGCATCACAACATAAATTTGTCAAGATATTAATGTAAATCTATCAAATTGCTACTTACACAGATTAGACACATTCCACTCAGGCGCCATCCACAAGGCAGGTAAGCACCTTGCCTTCTCTGATGTTCTATGAAGCATTAGCATCACCTCTACAAGACTCGGATTTATTCCAATGTACAGAGTCTGGCTCATAAGAGGAATGCAATACTTAATTAAACAAATCCATTGTCTAATATAATTAAAGTATCTCCTCTTCAGCTGAGGATTTAGGTCTTCCTATGATGAAATAACAGATGGATCTTTAAAATGAAAATAGTATTTCAGCTTAAGCTTGTTTACTAGGCCAGACAAGATATGACTGTTGGTATTCTTCCATGAATCAACAAGCGCAGCTCAAAATCCTTCAAGGAAAGTGCATTAACATAAAAATCTAAACTGATGAACTGATTCGTTCTTCTGGCAACCTTAATGAAGTACTTGAACAATTGCACTGAAAGAGCAGTTTCAGGCCAGAAAGCTCTTTTTATTTGGTTGGTTTTTTGTTTTAAAGCCTCTTTCCCAAACGCACTACACAATTACATAGATCAAAGCTAAATTTAGAAGACAGTGAATTATTCTTTGCAACAATGTTGGTGTCACTAAGCATAACCCTAAGTAACTCAGGAGGGTGGAAGGCCACAAGGGTATGGAGCCTTCCTGGTTTTAGGCCCCAGCAGACAAGAGTCCCTCCATGTTTGAACTTTAATCAACCTAAAAGGCCAGGGGTAACAGCCGTTATCAGTTGCAACAGTTCTAACTGGTCTAAAGCAGAAATAATGAGGCCTGTGCACCTTTAGCAGAAGGACAAGATAACTTGCAGAAGGAAAACTTACTAACGAGCTGCCTCGGCCAAGATTACTTAATGCACCTGCGCTTACATAATTGCTACACGGGGAGGAAAGAGGAGGAGGGGGGAAGAAAGAAGAAAGAGAAAAAAAACTTATAAAAAGGGAAAAGCCGCTTGTGTAGGGGTGCTGGATCTGAGGCATGTCAAGTCTCCCAGCACCGCTTTGAGATCTCAAATAAACTTTGCTTGCTTCTCCACCCTGGTGTGTGTTCATTGGCGCTAAGCACTCCAGGCACGAACCACTGTTGCTTGCCTCGGGCACCCTCTGTGCCTGCAACAACAATAGGCAACTAAGTTTATGTGAACTCTCTGGGGCAGAGCAAACCGTCAAGTAACTTTATTTGATACATGGATGTTGATTTCTAGGTATAAGAAATGCATTGAGGCACAGGCAACCTACGGTGTGTGCCTAGGGCCCAGTTCATGACGGGGGCCCAACCGGAGTGGCTCCAGGACCCTGTCCATCCAACCGCAATGCTACTCACTCAAATTATCCTCCCTCTCCCCACCCCAACATGACAGCGGGGCCACAAGGACAAATCTGAGTGAGCAGTGGGGTGGCCAGTGCTGCTCCTCCTTGCTGCTGCCATGGGACCAGCTCTGGCATCAGGGTTCCCTCCCTGGGGGCATGTCTGGCCTTGTCCTCGTTCCAGCAGCCCATTCCCTCTGCTCTGCCCGCAGGACTCAACTCAGGGACAGGCTCATAGACCTGCTACAAGTACAGGGAGCTGGAGTGAGTGCCCACATGGGGGAGCCAGCCAGGAGAAGGATGGCAGGGAGCCTTGGGGACAGACTCAAGGGGGTTTTGCTTAGGGCCCAGTGGTGGGTGGGTCAGGCCCTGGATGTACCTTTTTACTTTATAACAGTCATAGTAATCCCAGAGCACCTGGCATTGGCAATTGTCAGAAGACAGGATACTGGGCTAGATGGACCATTGGTCTGACCCAGTATGGCCGTTCTTACATTCTTATGTTCTCATACTTTCCTTTAAAGAGAAGGTTAAAATCTATTATAAGCAACTTTTAAATCCTAATATAGCTACCATCCACTAATCCCCACCCTTTTCTCAGATAAAATAGTCTTGCTGGTGCTGAATTAGTAAAGTAATTACACAGAGAAAGTCAAACAACTCAATATTCCAAAGTTCAAAATTCAAATTAGACATTATATTTGCTGTATAAATTATGTTCTATGCTATCACCATTACAAGTGTTAGCCAAGAAGCCCCATACAGTATCACTTCAAATATATTCCCATTATTTCAAGGTGTCTGCATTGCAAAATGTGGCTTAGCTTAGCCCTTCTCTTAAGGCTTTTTCACTATTTTGCCCAAGGGTCTGACATTAATCCTTATACTCAAGATTGGACTAACTAGTGTAATGACAGATATCAGTGCTGTCATGCACAAGACATCATCTTGCTGAATCTTTCTTTGTCCAAGGAGCATGTTGCTGTTGGGCAACAGCCTGCAAACATTTGGAGGGAATCAATGCATTACCCCGATGGTATTCTCAGGAGAGACAAGGAATGACTTCCTGTATCAAATCTATCAAATTTATTTGTGCAGTCTTCACTTGTCTCCTAAGACAGACAAGAATGATCTTCCCACTTCAGCATATTTAAGATGAACATTAAAATTATTTAAGAAAGGTATTTTCTCCCAGCAGTATCAATGGTTAGCACAGTGTCTACATCTCATTTAAGTAACCTGGCAATGGGGAAATAAAGATCTTCATCCCCTTTCTGGTTTCCTTTTATTTCCCATATATTTATTATTTATTTATTTTGGAAAACTGAAGCTAATACATTAAATGTGGATATGAATAATGGAATCAGTACAGTAGCTCCTTTCAGGTTTTTGTCTGTTTGTTTGCTAGCTTTTGGGGGCAGGAAAGAAGTATATTTAAGTTCCCTACATGAAGAGCTATGGGAGGTAATTTAGGGTTGGTGTAAGCATTTGGATTTGCTGGACACTTCTTGCTAAAATGAACAGTAGTGATATAGAATTGACATTTAAATGCACCTTTATGTTGCAGGGTTAACATGTCATTGAGATGCCTGGGTCAGTTCACATCTCTCAGAACTATCATTTCAGGCAGTCTGAAGACTCAGGAACACAACACTGCATTGTAATATGCTCAGTTCATATTTTCAAAGTTATCCTCACAATAATGCAGGCCACAAACATTTATTTTAAATGTAAATTGAGGTCAAATGGAGCACAGTTCTTTAGGGACAGTGTCTGTAGCAAATTGCTCAGTTATAAAATTGTTTAATAAATGTGTTTCTTGACATGACTGAAAATCTTGCTGCTGATCATGCAGCCAGAGAACCTTTGGAGAACAATATGGCCACTGATGTCAGTATAAGGCATGCTATGCTCATTAGAGTTGCTTCACATACTCTGCAAAATAAGCATTATGTAATGTGAGAAGAGGGCTGAACAAAGCACAATTTGTTGTTTCCATGTCAGATTTGATGTCTGCATGGTATATTTACTGGTGGTTGATGTTATTTTCAAGATTGGTTATGCATACCTCTTTTTACTTAGAGAAGGACTAATCTCCTTTTACATAAATTTAAGAGCATTGTCATTGCTGAAATACGCATGTGGCAGACCAATAAAAGATGGTGGCTGATGGTAGTGATGGAAAAGTGAACTATGCCTTGGGGAATTCTATATTTCATTTGGTGCTTCATGATTTTGAATCAATTCCTTTTGTTCATATATCATTGACAGTATAACAGCTTCCAGTGTCATAACATCTTGAGAGAAAGCTACATGCTGGAAAAAAACAATTTTATTTAACAACAACAAAAGTGGCGGCACAAATATCAGACTGCAATCAAAATACAAAAGATAGTCCAGTGGCAGGCACTCCATGGAGTGGAAATGAGGTCCGTTTGAGATTAATGTTCTCCAGATCATGGATTAGATCTTCAGGATTAAAGTGCCTTAGGTAAGACTGCAAGAAGACAGGAAAAAACAGAGCATTCCGAAATGTGGTACTGCTCTTCTGTGACATGCTACTGAGGAAGGTGCGGATTCCTGCTACATACAGGGTGAGAGGTATGAGTGGAGACATGCTGAGGCACTTATGGATAGCACGGTCAACCTGAATTATCTCCTGCCTTCCCTATGGAATTCCTAGTCTTGCTGCCTTCTCCATCTATACATGTTCCCTCAGGCGTTTGGGATCTTCATCTCTGTATCTGTCCTGGTGATTTGGAAGCATCTTGATTTTTTTTCTTCCTTGAAATTCTGTCTCTTCCGCTCCCTCTCACCTGATCTTCCAGTCTATCTTCTGATTTTGTTATGCATCTCTAGACGATGTAGACCCTGATTCTCCATTTTAACAATAGATTTGCAAGGTGCTCTGTCCCTTCAGGGTCTGGATAAGAGCTCACTACCCTGGCCTCCAATGGGATCTGCACTAGTGATAGTGAAAAGGGAAAAACAAAGATTTAGCAGGAATGTTAATGAACACTGCATTGCTTTGCAGCAACATACTTTTTAATAACAACCATTGTATCTGTTCCTCTCAAAGGAATCTTAACTTTCACATTCTTCTGTCTCAGAAGATAGGTAGGTCTGAGCCTAGTTTCAAAATGGTAAGTAGCAGCACCAAAATAGCACCCCTTAACTAAATATTCACCTTTTTTTTTTTGGAGTTGGAATGAGTAGGGGGTGGTATTCAATACACATAGTCTATCATAAAGTTTCTTCTTGCAGGATGCAGAGAAGTATTTAAGGTGTGGGATGTGAAGAAAGCAGTATTTCTGCTGAATTTAGTTGCCAAACTAGAGCAGTGACTTGCTGAGAGATTATTTTAGGTGATCCCTGAAGACTGGGAAGATTAGGGCTAAAATAAACAATTTCACTAGATTCCTGTCCCAGTTAGATTAACTGACAACAGGGGGAATGAACAGAGCCATGCTTCTACTGCCATCACCGCCCCTTTTCTTAGTTAACTGCTAGGTAGATTAGTACTGTGAATGTCCTTTTCTGTGTGTATAAAAGTGTGGCATACTGAAAATTTTGATCCCGACTAGATAGCTGCCTTTATCCAGCCATAGCACATGGACTGACCTAAACAACATAATTTACAAACTAAGTCTATGATGTAAGCTACATCTGGCCATATCCAGCTTTGCAATTTCCAGCACTACTGAGTATGTGACTTCTTAAATGTTTCTGTATATGACCTCTATCAGAAAACAGTCACATGACATGCTTCAGACAATCTCTGCGCAAGGTTAACGGGGTAGTTTCACCTTCGTGAGTGTTCCTGGGGAAGAATGGCCAAGGGGACTGATTACTGCAGGGTAAGAATGTCACAGGAGTCACTGAAGGAGTTGTCAAAGCGTCCCAGCCACTAAACTAGGTGGGGAGGTGCTGCCCAATCAGCTACAGTGATAGCATCTGCAGCTAGGGGGATTTCTGTCCTCACACAAGGCTAAACAACTCTGTTTCACAAGAACTATAGTGCATGTGCAGATCAAGAAAACCTATTTTCCAGCCCTAAATACACAGAAAAGGCACAAATTAATAAACATCCAATAAAAAGCAACCTACCTTGTATAAAAGGTCCCACAATCTACTGGTTCCTTTTCTTCCAGAACTAGCTCAGGAACCAGCTGTACAGTTTTTGATAGGAAATCTGGTCTTGGGAGGGACCCTGGCAGGTGCTCCCTGATCCTGGTGTCAGCCTGGGTTTAGAATGACAAGGGCAGCCAATTCCTTCTAGGTCCACAACAGCACAGGTTGAGGTGTCTTGTGATGTCAAGAATTATTGCTGTGCCCCATGATTAGAAAATTTTCTTGAACTCTCAAGAGAAAGGGCTGGTTTCCCACCTTGCCCCAGAGTGGACATTTGCATCCCAGACCTTCAGGCCATGGATTTCCTCACATTACTGTTCTCAGTGCACAACACCTGTTGTGACAAAATTCCTCCTCCACCTTGGTGGGTACTGCACTTATTTGGCAGATTTGCTCACCTCAGTGATCTTCCCCACAGTCTGGGTCAACTTCTCCTGTGTCTGATCAGGAGTTGGGAGGTTTGGGGGGAACCCTCTACTCCGGGTTCCAGCCCAGGGCCCTGTGGATTGCAGCTGTCTATAGCACCTCCTGTAACAGCTGCATGACAGTTACAACTCCCTCAGCTACTTCCCCGTGGCCTCCTCCAAACACCTTAACCTCACCACAGGACCTTCCTCCTGGTGTCCGATAACGCTTGTATTCCTTAGTCCTCCAGCAGCATACCCTCTCATTCTCAGCTCCTTGTGCCTCTTGCTCCCAGCTCCTCACATGCACTTCCTCTCCTCTGGCTCTCCCCTCCCTGACTGGAGTGAGCTCCTTTTTAAATCCAGGTGCCTTGATTAGCCTGCCTTGATTGGCTGCAGGTGTTCTAATCAGCCTGTCTGCCTTAATTGGTTCTAGCAGGTTCCTGATTATTCTAGTGCAGCCCCTGCTCTGGTCACTCAGGGAACAGAAAACTACTCACCCAGTGACCAGTATATTTGTCCTCTACCAGACTCCTGTACCCCCCTGGCCTGGGTTTGTCACACCGTATAGTAATTCAAATGCTCTGACACCCAGTCAGAAATGAGTGTGTTCTTCAGAGTCAAGTTCAACCATACTCAGATCTAATTGCCCCAAATTGATACAAGCCCTCCAGCATCTGCTTTGTTCATACAGCTGCATGATCACAGGATGCTTTTTTGAGACAAAGAAGAGAACTGTGCTGCATGAAAGGCTTCAGAAGCTTGCACTGGAACTCAGCAGTCTCAAAAGTGGATGCTGGTGGAAGAGTTTGTGTTATGAGATTGAGGTTTGTGAGGAATTTTGAATAGTTGAGTGACTTCTGAAAGACTTGTTCTCGGGGCATGAAAGTACAGAAACTCAACTGGAAATGCCACTGAAAGCATTTCTTGATCAGTACGGAATGGTGCTGGGAAGATCAACTGAAACTTCTAAGCCAACACTTGCTGTCTACACTGGTAATACAATGGTGCAGAATGACATGGTGGTGGATGCTACGGTGCTTACCAATTACAACAGTGCTGTGCATGTTTACACATCATTGCATGTGTGGACACAGTGTGCTACAGGCGTGAGGGGATTACAATAGCAAACTGCTCAAGTGCAGACACTGCTTCTGTGTCTAGCCAGGCCATTCTTGGCTCTTCTAAACCACACACTTCCAGGTCAACAACGTATTTCAGTGAACGTCTTCACTTGAAGAATTTAGAAGTCTCTTTAGTTGTACTTGCCTGACACAAAGTAATATGCCATCCTGGGTTGTCTGGGTCAGTCCCCATAAATGAATTAGGGATTTTTGTCTTTTAAAATTTTCTTCAGCAATGGCTTTTCAGAGCCTCAGCATGCACTGAAAACTACAAAATCCTCTTCATCCCATAAATGTAAACAAATATTTAGGCACGAGGAGGTGGGGAGCATTATGAAACCTCTGGATTTGTCTCAATTTGAAAATTATAATATCTGGTCAATTCACTTAACCCACTCCATTATTCATGAGCTAATTCTTAAATTTCTCTAGTAATGCAGTTTAATGGGAGAGCTGGGTGTCTCAAGAGATTGTGAATGGGATACTGGGGCGGGGAGGGGTATCCTAGTTCAACAGTTTCATTTGGCCCAAAGGTTTAGTTTGTGGTGGATCCTTTATGAATCAGTGTTCCAAATCTTTCCCCGTGGACACGTGACCACATCAATGAAACTAACATAAAAAATGGCACAGATTAGTGCCCTGACAGTCACAGAAAACAGGCTAAAACTTGAATGGGAATGGAATCTGAGCAATTCAAACTCCATTGTGTAGTGTGGAGAGATTTGCATGGTCACTGAGAGGGCTTTAAATAACTTGCATTGTTAATCCAAAACCTTTCACCATCACTGACTACATGAAAAAAGATGTAGGAAAGTTGATACTGTTTCACTGAATGTGAACATATCCCATTTTGTCCCTTCACTGTTCTCATACGAAAGGTTTATCTTTAGGATTTCTTATGGAAGTACCCCAATTTCAAGTGAAAATAGCAAAACAATACTAATCATAAAAAAATGAGTCTCATTTTCAGACTCCCAGGCATTACCAGCCAATTCACAGACCTTGAAAGACATACATTTAGAGCTGGTCACAGAAATGCCAACAAATAGTTTTTCCATTGGAATTTACTGATTCATCAAAATCTTGATGGAGACAGTTCAATGTCAACAAAGTTTCTCTGCCAGCTCCCTTGTCTGGCTTCTGGGGAACAGGCACCATGACAGCCCACAAGATGGAAGGCCCCAGGACTAGGCTCAATTCACTTTCACAGAGCATTTTGAATTTTGGTTTTCATTTACAAATCAGAACAAAACCAAAATTTCAAAATATCAATATCATCCATGAAAATGATTTACCTCTCTCCACCCACCTCTGCTTACACGCTTGGTTTCAATGGAACTATCAACATGCTTAAAGCAATGGAACCAACACATAATCCCCTTACCACTACCAAACAAGATATACAGTTGATCATAATTAATGCAGCTAACGGGATACAGTCTATTATTTAGCTGTCATGTAATTAATTTTACTCTTGTACGGTTTCAGACTGAAATTTCTTCATAACACACAGGATTATTTTGGATGGTTCCTAGTTTAAAACTTCAAATGGCAGAATCTCCTTTGTGGTCTCTCTCTCTTTTTCCTTTATCAAGCACCAGCTAAGCTGACAGAGAGGCAGACAATGTATCAGCCTTTTCAAACTCTGCTAGGAACCACACTTAAAATAAAAGTATCAAAACCATCCAAAAATCACACAAAATAGAATGTCATGCAATTAATTAACCTGTCAAGAGAGAATCAGACAGTATTGTTCTGATGAGCTTTTCAGATTGTGGGTGGTTTCCCCTTGCCAGGTGCAGCTGCTGTGATAGTAAGGGGGGAAGTTTAGGAAATACTCCTGTGCCAATCCAGCACAAAAACTGGCTCTGAGACAAATTGAGTGGCCATGCATAAAATGAACATGAGGGTTCCATCTCCAAAAGAAATCAAATACAAAATGGATGGGGCATGTTTTTCAGTTTAGAAAAGCTGGCATCCATGTTGCATCTACCAAAAAAGAATACTATTCTAGGCTTAGAGCCTACTATGTGGGGTTTTAGGGCTCAGTCCTGTGAAGTGCTGAGCACCTCCTGACATGGGAACGTAGGATATTCAATACACTGCAGCAAATGCTAAGCACGTTACAGAATTAAACTCTAAATGAAGGCTGTTTGCTGAGGATCCCCATAGGCAGAATATGGATGTTCTAGTCTGATAATGCTATTTTAGTTCATGGAAAATTAAAATCATAGAAGTGCCAGTATGCGCACAGTACCCTAGGATGCTCTCAGAATTTCAACTACCACATATTCTGCGGAAACTTTCGTGTTTATATAGATGATGTTTTGCTTTCATATCTTCTTGCATAATCTTCCTATTGCTGTATTTTAATTCAGTGTATTTTTGATTAATGCATTTCTTACATTAACAACTGTTCCAGTGACAGCTTTCTTTTCCTGGCCCAGTCTTTATCTGTTGCCTGGGATCCAGGAACGTCTCTGTTACTCTGGGTTACCAAATACAAAAGACTCCTAGAACAGTTACTATGTGTGTCCCTACCCTGGGACTATCCCCTTTTAAATATTCATTGTCATTTCTTCATATAGCCATATAGTTGATGAGAGAAAATATTTTCATTTCTGATAAGCAAAATTATCTATTAGCCCTCTAAGATCCTGGGATGAAAGGTTCTTGAAGTGCAAAGTATTTATTACTATATTACTAATACATTTTAAGTGCATCTGATTTTAGCCATAAAACTCCAATGAATATGTAATAAGTATTATGGGGTAAAGCATTGCGTCATACTTTTGAAACAGACCATAAGGGGCAAGTGCTAAGAACGTTGGTTGCTAAAAGCATGTTTTCTGCAGCTAAACTTCAGTACTATTTTAGCAAACTATCTACCAACATGCAATGGGTTTCAAGAGTGCTTCTGGAAAGAAAAGGCTTATGTGACTATAACACTGACCTTTACAGAATGCAGTATCTGTCACGCCAGCTCAGTTCCCTTCCCAGACTGACTTAGGAGCCACTCTTTAAGCTCACTGAGTAGAGGCCTCTGTTGGAAGGATAAGGGATGTGAGCTTTATCCCTCATGTTGCTTATAGGCAGTTAACTAAAGACATACTCCCTAGCCACTTGTAGGCTATGAAGGGTAATGCTTCATATACACATTGTGCTCAGGTATTACAATGATGGACAGCAATATATACATTTTTATATCTATGTCTATCTATTTATCTACAGCTATAGATATCTTTATATATGTTTTCCTTACATCCCGTAGAGCTGCTGTTTCAATTCAGAGCTACTGACGTAATTATGGAACGTTCTCTCAGAAAAGTATGAAATCTCTTTTTATCTGCAGTTTGTAAATGGTCCAAGCACATTAATGTTGGAAACTGGAGATGGACAAAGCTGGTTTGGAAAAGTTTGTGTACCTCTGGACATAAACCTTCCCACTGCACTGCAGGGAGAGGGAGTTATTTTACTACATGATCATCACTAGTAACAAATCCATGGCTTCATATATTCATGTGTTGTTGTAACCATCAAATAAACACCACATATATGGCACTGGTGATAGAAACTGGCTCAAAAAAATCAGGTACTACACTATTTGAGTTAAAGGAGAACCTCATTTAGCTGTTAGCAGTAATATATGCAAACAGTGAAATATTCAGATTCTGATTATATTTGTTTTTTGGGTTCTAGGGTACTCTGGAACACTCAAATTCAAAGCAATTTGTAGGGCCAAATTTTCAGAACATTATTTCTATTTGTATACTTAAAGTTTTGCAGCTCATTCATTTGCACGTGCAATCCTTGTGCCCACAAATGAAAGAACGTACAGTATGTGCCAAAACCTCCCGTTTATGAGAGTAAAGCAAACACAAATTAAATGTAAATGGGTGTGTTCACATTCTGTGATTGTGTGCAGTGACATTGCATAAAAATGTCCTGTGCAAGATTTGGATGCCTCTGGTCTGCATATACAGAGTTGCATAAGCAACTTGAAAATTTGATCTCTAAAGAAAAATCAAGCACAATGAGGCAGGCAGCAGTCTGCAGCAAAGGATGTTGGAAATAAATATGTATCAAAGACATGACATCAAAATCTAAGCTAGCTGAGACATAGTTTGTTTCAGCAACAGAGTAGAGCTATAGACGATCCAATTTGATCACAGTTATGTGCTTGTAATTCCAGACTAACTCCATGGAAATCCATGTGCAATGGAAATGCTTGTGTAATTAAGATAAGAATCAAACTTGGAGGTGTTATGCTGAAAGAATCAGAGGGGGAACCAAGAAAAGTAGACTCAAAGTTTGTATTACAAAATTGATATACACCTCTACCTCTATATAACGCTGTCCTCGGGAGCCAAAAAAATCTTACCACGTTATAGGTAAAATCGCTTTATATCAAACTTGCTTTGATCTGCCAGGGTGCGCAGCCCCGCCCCACCCAGAGCACTGCTTTACCACATTATATCCGAATTCGTGTTATATCGGGTCACATTATATCAGGGTAGAGGTGTACTTCTAGTTGTTGGCAGCAGCTACCTGATGCCAGATTTTAAAAAAACTAATAAATTAAGTAAAACAAACACCCAAAGTCCATTGTTACATGCTAAAAGATCTAGCTTGTTGTAAAAAGCCTTGAGCACCTTGGTTTGTTTAAAAATGAATGTGCAAAGGTTCGCATATTATAAATCTGTTCTAAAAACTTGTTCAGCTTAACAAAGGAGCAGAGCTTCTTGTCTTCTTTTCGTCCACAATAAATAAATAAATAGGTTTAAGGGTGATTAACTGGAAAAAATCAAATCAAATAAAATGCTTTCAGATATGTGACCCACAGTATAGTGCTGTTTCTGCACCATCCACTGACACCCCAGTACTGGCTTAGCCTAAAGATAGGTTGAAACAAAGATCACTGAGTTCACAGCACATCTGAGAAAATCTTCACTCTAAATTGGTGTAACCACATGAAAAAACATATTTTAAATTAACTTCAGGTACCAAACTGCACTTATTCAGGTGTTAGGTGGGTCAAGTTACTAGTTACGCTGGCTAGCTTGGTAAGGCTTTGGGTAATTTCGAAGATCCGTTATAACAGAATTTACCCATCTGTCTCACAAATGGAAAGCAGTTCCAACTAAACTTTTACATTGTCATTTGTAAGATAATTAGATGGAATATTTTATTGCAGACTGTACGAATCAGATTCCATTTCCAACCTACAGTTCATGAAAATATGATAGTTCATAAAATGCTTTCCTCATTTCACAGGAAAAAACACCTTGTTCTCTAATCGGATTACTGAAATTCTAGGAAGAGCAATAATAACCAGGTCAAATGATGTAGCTAAATGCAATGGAAAAAGTAAATGTATTCATTTTCAACCCCTTGATGTTCTTATCCTGGAAGTAACCAAGTGGATTAACTGACAGTACCGATGCTTCTGAATTAGTGGCATCCATTTCATTAGATGCCACAATTTGATTTTTGGCTGCAGCTTACTCACAGCCTCTGGCTGTATTCAAGAACAAAAGCTCTGTGACAGGCTACTTACAGTATGTGCACTGAGTAAATCAGAGCGAGGAGGCTGGAGGAATCCCCATGGTTAGAATGGTGTACGTGACAGAGGCACTTACCCAATTTCAAAGCACTGAAAAATGGATTGCTCAAAACCAGTTTACCTGTCCTTTTATTGCAAATTTGATTGGCATGCCTTTGCACATTTAGATGTCCACAGATTGTCACTAAATTTGAAATAATTTTCTTCAGTTCAATAGCTTACTAAATGTTTAAACAAGTCTGTAGGTCCAATGCTCCATTTAGAGATGGTTCAGTCTGGTTCAGCAGTCTGCAAGTGTTTTACAGAACTGCCAGTGCAGGAGATATTTAGAGACCCATAGTTAGAGCATATATTTTGTTACCACCATTTTACCTTTTAGACGCATTGAGTAATTTGAACAAGTAGTCCAGTTCTGACGTGAAAGTCTCAAAACCACCTTTACAAGTTACTTACCCAGCCTTGCCATTTCAGTTCCTAATTTGTTTTCCATTGTGCATTCTATATTTTCTTATAGTCTTATATTTATGACTTAATGATAAATCTTAATAAAAATTACTAGCCACATGATCTCTGGATCATGCTAACTCAGGTTTGGTTAGGAAACCTGCTAGATGGTGAATCTCAAACCTTGTATATTTATTTATTTGTTCAAATGTTGAGCAAAAAGAGGAGATAGAGGACGAAGAACACACTGGGAGGGCCCTCCATATGCTACTCTACACACTTACTCAATGCTGAAATAAAGGTATGGAATTTAGCTTATCCAGGGGTGTGTACAGGAATTTAAATTTGACCCCTTTTGGAGGGGCACATTTTGTGCCCCCACCACATCCCTAGGGCTGGAGGAACTCTGTGCCCCTGCCAATTACTGGGGGTGTGCCCCTGCTTGCCCCCCCCCCCTTCCCCTGTGCATGCCCTTGATTTCCAAAAATCTCAACAGATTGGAGTCTGTGGCTCACATTCTCAAGACAAACTGAGCTGTACTCAGTGCAAGACAGGAGACAAAAGTGACTGAGCCACTTTTACAGTGCCTGATCTCAGAGGCTGTTGTCTACATTGGGATTTTCCTGGCAATAGAAAGTAGAATGCTTCCTATGCCACCTCCTCATTCCCAGGGAGATAGGAAACTTGGGCAGAGCACTGTTGTGCTCAGCAATCCCTAGTTAATACAATGGGCCCCTGAAACTGCCTTAGCATTCCACAATGCAAGGATCAAGGAGATGCTTTGCCATGACCTGTCATCACCACCTACCCTGGTCTGCTCCTTGCTCAGAAAGACCAGAACTGAGGAATTGGCCTAATATGTGCAGTTAAGTTTGATCACACTGTCTCTGCGCACACTGTGTCAGCAGCTTTTCACATGCTCATTGATGATGTCCTAGTTAACTGGAATACTGAAAATACTTGAAAGAGGACTCCACACTCAGACATACTGCAGCCTAACATCACTGGAAGAACACAAAATTAGTGAACTACTCCCCTATCAGTGCAACTCCCTCCCACAAAAGAGCAAAAAAAAAGGAGATAAAGAGATGCTGTTAACACAATAGAATCCGTATTGGCTAAATATCTACAATTGCAAATATGTCACTGCCACTGATCTATCTACAGACCATGTCAGTTCCTCAGGTTAGGATGGTTTGGGAGTACATTCATAGAGAGTTAGATATTATCAAGAACACTTAAGAAATATATTGTTTTATCAGATCCCCTACAACACCATATTTACTTTCTTAGCTTTCCTAAATAAAAGGTAAATAATCTTGCATCTTAAATGTTTAGATCTTGTTTCACTCTTATCAGGATGACCTGAGGCCTGCTATTGTACACAATGAACCAAATATGCGCCTGCTTACATCTGTATAAATCTGGAGTAACTCCACTGAAGACAATGATCCAAATTCTCAGGTCTGCTCCAATTTGCACCAGCTGGAATGACTCTCTGGGGGTCATTCTGCTGGCCCAGAATCACCAAAACAAAGGGTTTCTGGCCACCACCCCTCTCTTCCTCCAGGCGCACCTATGAGGGATGCTCCTAACCCTGGGGTTCAGAAACAGAGTAGACCAAGTGACATCAGCCTTTTCTGCCTCTCAGAGATTCCCCATCAACAGAGAATTCACGGCTGTCCTGTTACAGTAACTCTCCATGGTCCAAATGGATAGAGTGGGAAGCCAGGGATCTGACTGTCGCTTACTCTGGATTTACACTGGTATAGCTGAGAGCAGAATTTGACCAATATCTTTCAACTATGCTGTTATTAAATCTCTTATGATCTTTCTACAAACCATTGCACATTCTCACTTCTAGCAATTACTCATTTCAAGTCCCTGATTGCATTCTGCAGATGATTATACCATTTATCACCGAACCAATTTGCTGCATATGACTTTTTCCTTAATGTCCAGTTGACCTTGGTCAAATTCCCAATTACAGATTCTCCTCTCATCAGTAAACTTGTTTATTTACTGTCACATTTTTTTTAGCACAGCAACACATCAGTCAACATGACATCAGATTGGTCACTAAAAACAGGTTTCCCACATTGTGCTGAGAAGTTCTCAGGCATTCAGGGTGCCTGCATCTCTCAGTCCTGAACTCATAATGGCCCAAAAGCATTAAAAATGTGAACAAAACTACATCAAACTGGAACATAACTACGTTTTATTATGGTATATAGTGTCAACATCTGCAAACCAGGGGATATTAATATTCAAGTCACCATATTCTTGAAAGGAATTGTAGGCACCACAGTGAAATATTTCCTCTTCTAATATTCTGTTGGGAAAGAAAGTGTCTGTATAATTCAGCTGTAGTGCTCCATACAGAATGGATTTAATCAGCAGTCAATCAGCACATAAACATTTTATGCTGAATAATAAGGCACTTTCACTGCATTCAGGACATTCACCAAGTAAAACTGCAACATGGTTACCATCCTTTTAGAAGAATATGAAATATGACCATAAAAACCCTGTGACCAATCACTATATGTGTCAACTCTCCCTTGAACGATTAACTTAATTATGTTCCGAATGGGGGGAGAGAAGCAGAGCTTTGGCTGGATTTAAAATGCTCTGATGTACATTTTTAAGGAGGTGGGTCAAGGCAGCTGAAACATCACACACAGTGCTATGTCAATTTACTGGTCAATGTAAATGTCATGCATGCAAAATTTTTCTGATTGGGAATTTTTCCATACTTATGCAGGATGAAACTTGATTCAAAAAGCATTTACAAGGAGGAAGAGTCACTGGGTGACACTGCCCCTTTAAGAAAGAGCAGGGCCAAAGCACCTGTGCCTGGTCAACTGACCCCAATTTGATTTAAAAGAGGGCACCTGGCCCTGGAGGGAGAGAGACAAGAGGAGTCAGAGCCAGATAGCTCCAAGAAACTCCATGGGAGAGGCTGCCAGAATCCTCTAGGAGCAGAGACTGTGAAAACCTGAAGCGGGAGGGGGAGAGCATGGAAGATTCCTGCAGGAAGCATTGAGAGGTGAGGGGGAAATCCCCTAGGAGTGGTAGCCCAGGGTAAGAAATGTTTTTCTGTGTTTTGTTATGCTTGGAGAAATAAAGCTTCCTGGCCAGAAACTAAGAGCATGCCCACACTACATTACATTACACTACCCTACACTACAGTGTGTAGCTATCCCACAGTGCATGGAGTCGAGTGGGGAATGTTGGGTTGGGCTTGCAATGCTTCATGGGACCAAAACATTTGCACTGTGTTTATGGGAACATGGTTAGCCTCCCGTGATGCACTTACTCCCTCCCTCCCTGAAATCAATGGCAAAGAAACCAAGCCTTTTTCGTGACTTTTTTCCTAAGCCTGGGTTACCATGCAGACACCATAGCACAGCAAGCACGGACCCTGCTCAGCTGTACACTGTTGTTGTGAACATTACAAACACCTCAGGCCTTATCCTGCAATATTTACTCAGCCGAAGCAGGAGCCACCACGTGGAATGATGTGATGCTACACAAGCAGCCCTGCTGGAAGCCATGGAGTGGAGCAATTTGCACATGTTGGCAATAGTCACGCATCACCTTGACACAGTGGTCACTTCTTGGCCCAGGAAACAAGCACTGACTGGTGGGACCACATAGTTATGTAGCTATGGGATGATGAGCTGTGGCTGCAGAATTTTCAAATGCATAAAGTCGCTTTCCAGGAACTGTGTGAAGAGCTTTCCCCAGCCCTGAAGGGCAGCAATACTAAAATGAGAGCTGCTCTGACAGTGGAGAAGCAAGTGGCAATAGCTCTGTGGAAGCTTGCAATGCCAGACAGCTACCAGTCAGTGGGGAATCAATTTGGAGTGGGTAAATCTACTGTGGGGTCTGTTGTGATCCAAGTTGCCAGGGCAATAAATAGAATTCTGCTAAGAAGGGTAGTGACTCTTGGAAATGTGCAGGACATAGTGGATGGTTTTGCTGTGATGAGGTTCCCTAACTGCAGTGGGGTAATAGATGGGATGCATATCCCTATCTTGGCACCAGACCACCTTGTCAAAGAGTACGTAAACCGAAAGGGGTACTTCTCAATGGTGTTGCAAGTGCTGGTGGATCACAAGGACCATTTGACTGACATCAATGTGGGATGGTCAGGAAAGGTGCATGACACTCACATCTTTATGAACTCCAGTCTATTCAGAAAGTTGCAAGCAGGAACTTTCTTTCCAGACTGCAAAATAACCACTGGTGATGTTGAAATGCCAGTTGTGATCCTGGGAGGCCCAGCCTACTGCTTGCTCCCATGGCTCATGAATCCATACACAGGCAGCTTGGACAGCTGTAACCATAGGCTGAGCACATGCAAAATGGTGGTGGAATATGCCTTTGGATGTTTAAAAGCTGGCTAGCATTGTTTGCTTACTAGGTTAGACCTCAGTGAAAGCAAAGTCCCCATTGTTGTTGCTGCCTACTGTGTGCTCTATAATATCTGTGAAACAAAGGGAGAAGCATTTGCAGCCGGGTGAGAGGTTGAAGCAGATCACCTGGCAGCCAATTTTGAGCCGCCGGACACTAAGGCAATCAGAAGAGCACATTGAGGGACTCTGTGTCTCTGTGAGGCTTTGAAAATTCATTTCAGAAATGACCCACAGTAATGTGACACATACATGTTGTTCCTTACCAAGCTGTCCTCTTCATTTCATTTACTCCCCTGTAAACTCCACCTCCCTAACCACTATGCGCTGAAAGAATAAAGAGCCTTTTCTCCTCAATCCATTAAGTTTTATTATGCTCACAAACACTGAGAGACAGCAAAGAAAAGTAAGATAACCTGGGGCAAAAGGACTGATAACACTGTGGGAGGCGGGGGAGACAAGGAAAGCTTGCTTACAATTGCACTTCAATAACAATCAAAAGTGTGGGAATGGGTGCCTTCTGGTCCTTGTACCCTCACCTGGTGTTGAGTGCAAGGAATACTGGACTTTTTCCCTCCACATCCTAGGATGTTTGGGAGAAGAGGATGTAAAACTGAGTGACAATGGCAGCAGGTTCAGCATAGGCTGTAGAGGGACTTTAGCTTCCAGCTGTGAGGGACTCCAGCATCCAGGCTGCTGGACAGTGAAATCCTCCATGCACCGAGCTCCATCTTGTCACTCTTGGAGGCGCACATTAACTCATTGAACATGTCCTCCCAAGTCTTCTTTCTCTGCCTTCTAATCTGGAAAAGTCTCTGTCCCAGTGTGGAGGATGCGCTGATGGGCAAGGTTTCAGTTGCAAAGAATACAAAGCACAAGGGTAGCATTGACAGTGCATACATTGTTTCTGGGCCGAGGTTAATTCTTTTTTAAAAGAAACACCCCTCAATGCAGTCCCCTGCAAGCCACAACATAATCACAACTGTTGACTACTGCAAGAATTGGTTTGCTGCGACAACCATGATGAGTAAAATCATGAGGCCTGGACGAGAGGTCTTCTCCTGCAGCTTTTGTTAAGACATCCTTGGGATCCATGTTCCAGCCTCAGCACAGCCTCCTTTCCCCTAGCAATCTGAATGGTGTTTGAGGACAGACACTAATATAAAGCCCCGCAAATAGTTTGATTGTTACAAAAACCGCACCGGGTTGGGGTGGAACAGAGACAAACAAGAAGAGTCACCTCCCCTCTTTTTTTTTAAATGCTGGTTGCAATACGTGGTGATCCCTTCCAACTACAACCAGGGCATGCTCAGGAAAATGTGGTTGTGTGACCCAGAATTCACCAAACAAGGGCAGATTACTTGTTGAATTGCTTGCGGTTTAAGGACTAGCATCTAAAACTTCCCCCATTTCCCCTAGGTGACCATCTGCAATATCACTCTCCTGAGGATAACAGAAGCAGCAAGGGAGCAGATACTACAAGCATCTGAGTACAGACCTGGTCCTTATGCTGCAATGCTGTGTGCTGCAATGATGCCAGAAGAGTTAATACTGCAGTGATGCAGGCAAGTGTCCTACTTTGGAGGACAAAATAAGGCAGCCCTTTCCAGAAACCTTCTGCAAAGGATTGCAGAATACCTCCATGAATGCTTCCTAGAGATCTCCATGGAGGATTGCAGGGCCATTCCAGTGCACATAAACAGTCTTTTTTCAGAGAGCACCCTCTGCGTAGCTAGAGCGGCCACCAGTAACCACTACACCTACCTTTTTGTTCAGATTCAACATTAAAAATAATAGCATGTAACCCCTACAGTTTGATTGGAAATGCGTACTCACCAGAGGTGCTTTCCCCAGCATCATGCTCCGCCACCAACTGTTCCTGTGAAGGGATGGGCTCCAGGGTTAAAAACAGTTCTTGGCTGTTGGGGAGAATGGATCCTTCACTTGCCTGCCTTGCATTCTCCTCCTCCTGTTCCTCATCAACAATGACCTCCTCCTTGTTGCTCGAGGTCACATAGGACTCCTGGGAGGTATCCATGGAGCATTTTGGGGTAGTGGTGGAGTAGCTGCCAAGAATCACACAGAGCTCCTCATAGAAGCACCATGTCTGTGGCTCAGAACCAGAGCAACTGTTTGCCTCCCTTGTCTTCTGGTACGCTTGTCAAAGCTCCTTTATTTTCAAGCAGCATTTAACTTCATAACTTCTTGCTCAAGAAGGTCCTGTAAATCTCATTGAAATCAACATGACTTAAGCATGTGCTCAAAGTTAAATATGTGCTTAAATGCTCTCATAAATTGGGGCCTATATGTTTTTCTTATTAAAAATAGACTTTTCTCCTTGGCTGATAAATTATATTATGCCAACACTTGTTGGACTCAGACTTATAAGGCCATGCTTCACAACAGCTTTTTCCCATAGTGAGAGGATCATGGACTGAAAACTTTGTCATTCTTGACTTCACAAATGTTTTAAATGGCATTAAATTTTGCAAAGAGACCAACAGCTTTAACAGTGTTTCTCAGTTCTAGTCACAGATTTAATAAAATTCAGGGCCTACTTACACTGGAAATGACCATCAAATCTATGTGAACTAAGCTGACTGCATGTGATGTGTTTTACTTATAGTGAATCAAATTAATACAAGGAAATTATACCAGGGATGAGTTTGATTCTAGATTTTTTGTGATGAGGGGGAGGGGTTAAAGCTGGTGAGAACCCAGAATTGCTGTTCCACGGGTATTTCCAAAATTGTGGGGATTTTTTCAAATTAGAATGAAAATGAATTGGTTTTAGAAAATCAAAAAACATTTCACTTCAATAAAGTCAAAATGTTTCATTTTTATAAAGTCTAAATATAATTGATTGATTTGACTTTTATGATGTATTTAGGGCTTCTGATTTTTGGTTTTAACAAATAAAACACCCTCATAAAAATAAAATCTGAGTTAATCTGATAAACACCAGGAAGATACCAGAAATAGCTACTTATATCTAAAGATTTCTCTATATGGAGGAGTAATGCGGACTACTGGGACGTGATTTCAAGGGCTCACTAATATGTTGATGTGCACTAAATGTTCCCTAAGTGCACTTTAAGATAGGACTGTTTCAAAACGCACTATGTTAAAGTGCACTAAGGAACATTACAAAGAGATTATCCATAACAGTACATACTACTGTAATGTATATAATATACATTACTCAACAGTTTTTACAAAGAAAACGTCCAAAAAATGGGTTTTTGAAGGGCAAATTACATAACCATTAATTTCATTTGGGGGAGGCTTTTTAATAATTAAACCTACAAAAAGAAGAGCCCTAGATACAGTAGTCAAAATTTTTTGAGTGTAATATTATATGACATAACACAATAGTTAAAATGTTTTGACTTTAATGATTACAGATAACAAAAGTCTAAATGTTTCAATAATAAATATTTAGACCTTATAGAAAAGAATTATTGTGATACTAATTTCATCAAAAGTTTTGATGAAAGCAATGTTCCTATGGAATGTTTTAGTTTTGTCAAAAAGCATTTTCCAACCAAAAAACTGATCCGCTATCATTTTCTTTCTAAAAATCTGATGCCTCTCCCAAGCATTGAAACTGAACATCTCAGATTAATTCTTTACAAACTCAAAAAAACAAAACCCCACTCTAATTAATATGTTAGGGTTGATGTGGAGCGTTAGCCCATTACCCTCACCCCTACAAGCACATTAAATCTAGTTGTGTTTAAAATACAAAACTGGCTACTCTTTAACTAAGAAACAGAGTGATCAACTGAAAAACCAGGTAAGTAACATTCAATGAATGTCATCTTATGCCACACAATATTCTCCTTAACTGCTCTGTTTACTGCCTTGTAGTCCAGCAGACCTGCTATTCCTCTTGTGAACTTCCTGGTTCTGACAGTCTTGAACAAATAACAAAGACTTTTTAAAACTGTCTTTGATTACTTGATTTCAAATTCCCTCTAAACCCTCCTAATTTCCATCTGGGCTTCATGGCTCATGAAAAGTATGAATTGCTCACAGGGCTGCAGAAAAATATTCCTGGCCCCCCTGGCACAGTAGCATTGCTTGAGCTCTGTTGTGTCTTGGGTCCTACACTGCTGCAGAAAAGGGGGAAGAATTATGCCTTCAGTGAGCAAAAGTTGCAGTGTCACTAACTCAGGCAGTAAAGGGAATTATAAAATAAGGGCAGGTTTCAGCATAATTTATTCTTCAATATACTATATCTCAGATCATAACAATATTTTATCTAAAGAAAAACACTGCAATTTTATTAGGTCATGAAACAATTGTGCAGTAGTTGTCTGACCTTTAAATGTGTTATATTTGGTTGAACGGGTGGCCATTCGCTGTTCTCTGTTTAAAATACAGAAACAGAACCTGGGTTAGAAACAGAGAAACAAACTAGAAGTCCCAAAATGAAAAATCTACACTATAATAATAATTATCATATTAGTGACCAAGGACTCCTAATTTTCATATTATATATGAAATATACTGCTTTATAGACTAATATTCAGGAAATGGTTTCATACAAATGGTCTTTATATAATTTGATTTTAAATATATTTTTAACTTCAAGGACAAATAGTATTTCCCATTGCACCAAGATGTAGCACTTGGGTTTGCATGCTACTGCTCAACCCACACATATGGAAAGAGCTAAGGCCTACATTTTCAAAAGTAACTAGTGATTCTGGGTGCCCAACTTGAGACACTTTAAAGGAGCCTGATTTTCCAGAAGTGCTGAAAAATTTTCCCTCTAAAACCTTAAAGAAGTCTCAAGTTGGGCACCCTCAAATTGAGGAACACTGGAAAATCTGGGCATTTAGGGTGAGATCATCAAAAGAGCCTACATGACTTAGGAACAAACATTAATGGTTTTTTGATCATAAATCAATAAGGTACTTTTGAAAATTCCACCCAAAGTTTTTAAATGCTATATTTGACTTGCAAGATGTTTGTATCTGTTATATTTTAAATTCTGGGTTATGATGCAGACAGTTTCCTTTTTCCAAGTGACTGTCTACCTATTGAAGTTCAGTGTAGAAATGGATAAGTCCATGAACCTCTGAGTGTGGTTCTAGTTTTGTCTCTGTCCGTGAATGAAGACAAGCCACTAAATGCAAATAAAAACAATGCCTTGCACTTGAGAAAAAATCCCATCAACTTAAATAGACTTGTGTCAGGCTTTCATATAGCAACTTTCTTCCAAGGGTATCAAAGCTCTTTATAAACATTAGTGAATCCTCACAACACAGCTGTTCGTTGTTATACATGTTTTATAGATGAGTAAAGACAAAGACAGAGAGGGCAAATGGCTTTACTTCCAAAAGAGCACAGTGCCTTATTCATGATCATAGAATATCAGGGTTGGACAGGACCTCAGGAGGTCACCTAGTCCTACCCCCTGCTCAAAGGGGTCCAATCCCCAGACAGATTTTTGCCCCAGATCCCTAAGTGGCCCCCTCAAGGATTGAACTTACAACCCTGGGTTTTAGCAGGCTGTGTCCATTTTCCCTTTCATAGATATGTAATCAGCACTAGTATCTCAGCTTGTCATTTATTTTATTTTTCTAAAGAGCTCAACTGAAGGCCTGACTCTGTCACCAAACCTTCTGGATAACCTAAAACCAATTCACTTACATTAAATCAGGATTTGGCTGACTCCTTAGTGGCTGGGTTGCTATTAACACAAGACCCAATCTTGCAACCTGCACCCAGGCAAAATTCCATCAAAGTCAGAGATAAATGCAGGTAACATAGCACCTGTTACCTTTTAAGATTTTTTCAATACATTTATTTGTGCCTCTTCCATTGTATTATTAATGATCATACAGTGCTTTGAAGATATAAAGTCCTGTATAGGTTCTAAGTATTATTATTATATTTAACCCCAGGCTGTTTATATGGATGCTTAATGGAGCCCCAATTCAGCAAAATGCATAAGTACATACTTACATTCCATTGAAGTCAATGGCTAATATTAAGCACATGCTTACATGTTTTGCTGAACTGCGGCCAGAGAACACATATAAATAGCTACCACACACAGACAGACTCTCTAGCAGTACATTCACATTTCCCTTAGTGATATTTTATTAATGTATCACACGAATCATATTCCTAGAGGTGCTGTCATTGATACCTTCTATGAAGTAATGCACCTTTAGGTTTATGGGCTCTCTTAGCCTTTCTTGTGTATATTTAAGTGGGTCTTTATATAGCACTGATAGTAGCAAAAGAATTCTATTAATAGAAAAGCTCTACCTATTCAGTGTACACAGAACAGATGATTGATTATTGTGTGAATGGAAAAAACTTTCTATCAGGAATAACAGAACACCATATGCTAAAATGTGGAGCTTTTGTTCCCCCTCATGATCTTCTGAATTAATGATTATTAATTTATTTATATGTGTGGGTTTAAGGCATACATGCCTCAATGCTTCCTGCTTTTCAGTTTATTCTTGCATCCCTCAGACTATTTTTCCCATTTGGTTTGGCACAAATTAAAATATTTAATAATGAACCTTCTAAAAAAATACTTAGGATGTTGTGCTTTGAAGATGTAAAATGTCACATATATTGCTAAGTAATTAAGGACAATCATGGCACCGTTTAACCAACAAAATACTAGTAAAAAGCATACATTTTACCAAAGTCTTTAAAGACTGAGGCAACTTCCTCCTTCAAGAATTTATCAAGTAAACAACTCTGAAGATGTGGTTGAAAAGACCCCTAAGTTGCTTTCTTCCTCATTTGAAATTTTCACTGAACCTGTCCATTGACTTACCAAGGAGACAGCAAAGCAAAAAAAGGCCAAAAAAAAAAAAAATTTGCTTGCCTTGAAAAAACAAAACCAGTGCAAAACTCAGCACTTTCTTGATGAACTGCTTTACTGATCATTTTAAAAGCAAGAGATTCCCCATTGAAGACAGCGCTTTCTTTTCTCATTTCATTCAGTTGGTGAGCATCCCAAGGGAAAATGATGTCTGACTTATGAAGTACGGCCTCAGGAATTCTCAGGATTCTTACAGCACTTAGTTACTTTACTTTTCTTGTCTTTCATCTCCAAACTCAATGTAATAAGGTTAGAAAGCATCTTGAGAGTCATGACAGGCAGGTTTCTATGAAAGTTACTCAAACAGACGTTTTGAGGGTGCAACAAGCTTTCATCCCTTGGATTTATCATGGCTAATGGGGATTAATTATCTGCATCTTTCATGGTGACAATCAGGGTTTAAGAATGATAATTGAAAGATCTGACAGAAGACACTACCAGCAATAACGGTTCAGTGCACTCTCCTGCAAAACCTGCAGCCAAAGGGAGCCCAAAAATCAAGGACCCCCACACACAGAATGCTGCTGCAAAGCAGGAACTCCCACTGCAATCCTTGCAGTGCTGCAAGGCAGAGGGCAGTCACAGAATTTCCTTCTGTCTCCACAGGGAAGTTGAGTGTGGGGGTTGTTGATCATGTGCAGCAGACAAAAGTCTGGTGACAGAACTAAAAAGAGCTGCCTTACTCTGCAGCTACAGAGCCTATACACAATTTGAACCTATACACAGCAAAGAAAGCAGCTGTGTGGTTTGCCCAGACATCCAGAGGACCTGACTGGGAGTGGGCTTGCACTGCTGAGGAGCAAGACACCTCCTTGAGAAGAAGCTGCCTGATGTCCAGATAAAGGTCTCCTACTTTCAGACCAAGGAGTCTCCTGTATCCTCAGTGAGTGCTACTGGCTATTCTAAGGTCTTAGGCTGTCAATTAATCGCAGTTAACTCACACAATTAACTCAAAAATTAATCGTGATTAAAAAATTAATCACAATTAATCGCACTGTTAAACAATAGAATACCAATTGAAATGTATTAAATATTTTAGATGTTTTTCTACATTTTCAAATATATTGATTTCTATTACAACACAGAGAATACAAAATATACAGTGCTCACTTTATACTATTTTTATTACAAATATTTACACTGTAAAAATGATAAACAAAAGAAATAGTATTTTTCAATTCACCTCAAACAACTACTGTAGTGCAATCTTTTTATCCTGAAAGTATAACTTACAAATGTAGATTTTTTTTGTTACATAACTTCACTCAAAAACAAAACAATATAAAACTTTAGAGCCTATAAGTCCACTCAGTCCTACTTCCTGTTCAGCCAATAACTCAGACAAACAAGTTTGTTTACATTTACAGGAGATACTGCTGCCTGCTTCTTGTTTACAGTGTCACCTGAAAGTGAGAACAGGCATTCACATGGCACTTTTGTAGCCAGCGTTGCAAGGTATTTATGTGCTAGATATGCTAAACATTCATATGCCTCTTCATGCTTCGGCCACCATTCCAGAGTACAGGCTTCCATGCTGATGACACTCATTCAAAAAATAAGGTGTTAATTAAATTTGTGACTGAACTCCTTGGGGGAGAATTGCATGTCTCCTGTTCTGTTTTACCCACATTCTGCCATATATTTCATGTTATAATCAGTCTCGGATGATGACCCAGCACATGTTGCTTGTTTTAAGAACACTTTCACAGCGGATTTGACAAAACGCAAAGAAGGTACCAATGTGTGATTTCTAGAAATAGCTACAGCACTCAAGCCAAGGTTAAAGAATCTGAAGTACCGTCCAAAATCTGAGAGAGATGAGGTGTGGAGCATGCTTTTAGAAGTCTTAAAAGAGCAACATTCAGATGCGAAAACTACAGAACCCGAACCACCAAAAAAGAAAATCAACCTCTGCTGGTGACATCTGACTCAGAGGATGAAAATG
The DNA here is from genome assembly GCF_025201925.1 of Gopherus flavomarginatus. Classification (NCBI taxonomy): domain Eukaryota; kingdom Metazoa; phylum Chordata; order Testudines; family Testudinidae; genus Gopherus; species Gopherus flavomarginatus. The sequence continues at coordinate 73,514,038 of NC_066617.1, forward strand.
AACATGTATCAGTCTGCTTTGCTTTGGATCGTTACCAAGCAGAACCCATCATCAGCACAAATGCATGTCCTTTGGAATGGCGGTTGAAGCATGAAGGGACATATGAATCTTTAGCATATCTGACACGTAAATATCTTGCAATGCCGGCTATGACAGTGCCATGTGAATGCCTGTTCTCATTTTCAGGTGACACTGTGAACAAGAAGCAGACAGCATTATTTCCTGCAAATTGTAACCAAACTTGTTTGCCTGAGCAATTGGCTGAACAAGAAGTAGGACTGAGTGGACTTGTAGGCTCTAAAGATTTACATTGTTTTATTTTTTGAATGCAGTTTTTTTGTACATTGTTCTTCATTTGTAAGTTCAACTTTCATGATAAAGATATTGCACTACAGTACTTGTATGAGGTGAATTGAAAAATACTATTTCTTTTGTTTTTTACAGTGCCAATATTTGTAATAAAAAATAAAGTGAACACTGTACACTTTGCATTCTGTGTTGTAATAGAAATCAATATATTTGAAAATGTAGAAAACATTCAAAAATATTTAAATAAATGGTATTCTATTATTGTTTAACAGCACGATTAATCATGCGATTAATCACAATTTTTTGTAATTGCTTGAGAGCCCTTTCTCTACCTTTCTCTTGGTTTCATTCCACACTGGAACAAAAACAAAATGCAGAAACCTTAAAAACTTTTGTAAAAGAAAATTCTTGTTTTCCAGCCAGGCCTGGTTATATGCACACATTCTAATCTTCCTTAGGCATTTATTTGACTAGTGAGCTAGGAAATATTTAACTTAACTTTGTTAAGGCCAAAAATAAATGTGCATAAAAAGATAAATTTTCCCGGGATGCTTCAAACATCATTTTTTAAAGAAGATGGGCCATGAATCAGTAAAGTTTGGGAACCACTGCTACAGCATAAACAGGTTCCACTGAGGAGTATTTAACTCCCCCCAGCAACAGGATTAGGAGACTTGTACCTTCCCCTCCTCCAGAAGAGAACAGATGAAACCTTCTGTTGCTCCTTGCCATAGTTGCTGCTACAGATGGGTTCTTGGGTCATGCTATCTATGCCTCTCTAACCTACGAAAATTAAGTTTGTTAACACTGGGATTGTCCATGACTGGCTAACACTTTTATAAACAAACTTCATTTTCCAAGTCTAGTCTTTCCTGGGACCTGTGTGGTTGAATGTGGCATCCCTTGACTAGCCACATTTTGTCAGAAGGTAGCAAAAGGAATAATCTCTGGAAGCAAATACCTCTCTCACATACCACATGGTACTTGAACAGCCTCCTGTTTCCCCTCTCCTGACAGCTCACAGCTGTTCAGAGGAGCAGAAGGGACTCTATGTTTCACTGTGCAAAGTAACAAAGGGCTCAGAAGAGAGGCCATACTGAACCTCTCTTGTCCTTTTCCCCTCTGAGAAGAGGGAGAAGAAGATCTATCCATTGTTGGCCCTGCTACCTCTCTTATGATCTTCAGCTTCAGGCATGTCTTCTCTGAAATCCAGGGAGAGGAGGAGAAAGAGACTCCAGGGCCACTCTCTAGGATTTTACTATAATGGCTTTCCCTGGTCCCTAACTCCTGCCCACCATAGAGTCCCTTTCCTAACCACTTTCCCCGGCAGGTCTTTTCAATCATCAACAGTGTTTGCTAGGCCAGGGGCAGGGCCGGCTCCAGTCACCAGTGACGCAAGCATGTGCTTTTGGCGGCCCATAGAAAGGGACGGCACGTCCGGATCTTCGGCGGCAACTCAGTCCCTCTCGGAGCAAAGGACTCACCGCCGAATTGCCTCCGAAGAATGGAGCAGTGTGGTAGAGCTGCCGCCAATCACAGCTTTTTTTTTTTCCGCTTAGCTGCTTGGGGTGCCAAAAAAGCTGGAGCCGGCCCTGGCCAGGGGACTCAGCAGAGAGTAGGAATTCGAAATGCAGCAAAGAGTAGAGGGGCTGAGATAGCAGGGACCAAGAAAGAATGCAGCAGAGTACATTGTCCAAGAAGAGCTGAGTTAGTGATAAGAGAATTTCAGAAGTGTGGACAGTAGTGAGTGTATGTGGAGAGTGCAGAAAGTGAGTGAAGTGGAGGTGTCCAGAGGGAAAGAAGGTCTGTGAAGGGTAGAGTGATAAGAGGACAGAAAAGTAAGGGATGCGTTACATCTTTACTTATAATTGAACAGGACAGGTGACAATCTGACCCTAACAAAGGGGAAATAAAATTCCAGAAGTTCCAGAAGTTAAACTTTACCACTCAACCTTACCTCTGCTAGCTTGTACACATGCTTTACATACAACCTGGAATACAAATTGGATTTTCTTAAATGACTTAATATATAGCCAAGCATGCTAGGCATTACCCCATAATCCTTACTCACATGAGTAGCCCCAGAAGTAGACTACGAGAAAGGCAAAGACGGTGTGCCTTTCTGTAATGCTGTGCAATAGATTTTCCATCCAAGTTCTAAATGGCAATTTTGGTTTACACAGCATTAGAATTTGCTGAGTCTTTTCAAATGGTCCATAAGTTTGTATTGTACAACGGGAATGGAGCACAACCAGTTGCAGGGTTTTAGAGCTGTCATAGGTTTCAACTGGTTTGAAAGACAGTTGTCCTCTTTTCAAGTAGCATCCAGAAGTATATGAAAAGGCCACAAGAATATTTACAAGACTTACATATATAAAGGAAAACATATGAGATAGTATCGATGGCTGTGAAATATTAGGAAAAAGAATTTTTTTGGAATTATAGGGCAGTGAAATCTCTCTGCTAAGATTTAAAAATTCTATTAATTAATTAATCTTACCTCTGCTATTTTTTCCCTTTGTTTCCCACCCTGCTTTCAAAGAGCCTTCATCTCTCATTTATTTCTTATTGTGTCAAATAAAATTGTGATTTTACAGGATTTTATCTGGACTGGCATTGTTGAGGTGTTTTTTAAACAGGGTCTCAGGAGTCTGTTAGTAAATCTCTTTGGGTCAAAGGACTTACAGATTCCACTGGCTTGTGCAAATTGTGTCCTAATTGTGAATATGTTTGAAATCCATGTAAATGTCCTGCCAGTGTTTTGTTTTTGAATACAGCTGAGAGTGGAATCCTTACTAAAAATGTCTACGTGAAAATTGTGTGTTATTGCTTTTCTGGAAATTCCATTTCCATTTAAAATATTAGCTAGAAAAAAAATGTTACTTACTCTTTATTTGTAAAGTGCTGTTCTTTGCTCAAAGTAGCTGACAAACTAAGAAGACCCCCAAAAATTGCCACATATAAGCCATGGGAGAAAAGATTACAACATACAAATACGGTGATGGCAAGCACAGATCACAACAGTTTGAAAATCTCTTTTAAATTGTTTCATTTATGTTACAACAACTTAGTTGGAGGTTATTTTGGTGACATGTGTAGGATTAAAGTGGAGGAAAGGAAGGGATCATTGCGGTGAGAAGGAAATGGGCAAAGAGAAATGGAAAGAGGGCGAAAAGGGAAAGGAAGAAGCAGGGAAAGGACAGGAGGAGAATGAAGAGCATCATGGGCAGGGAGCATAAGGTTAGACACCTGAAGGTCTGCAGAGGTAAAACTGGGACTGGATGGAGAGGGACCAAAAATCCCACTGTTGGATTACAACTACAATCTGCTGCTGATTATAAAGCATATTTATCACATGACATGGCTAGGTGAGTTTTATTTGTATAGAGTTGTTTTTCAAGTATTCTAGACCATCAGACTATATTCTCTCTCTGGAATTCTTCTCATAAGGAAAGATCAATCCTTTCTTTGCAATCTTCATTGCAAGAATTCTATAATGTAAGAAATTGGGCTGTGAAGCATGTGGAGTGAGAACAATTGCAAACATTCTCCAGCTACATAACTGGACAATAGTCTGAAACTGAAAAGAAAAGAGACAACAACATGTCATTGTTACACTTTGGGAATCTGTCTTATAATTGATGGATGCTGTGTGAGATTATGAACACTACGCATCTGTGCCAAGCCGCAAACTCCATGTTGAATGTGCAGCCGTTTACCTCCTCTGTTGTCTGTTTGGCTCCTTGTTGGGCTGAAATTCCAAAGCTTGGTGGCAAAAGAACAATGAAAGAAAGCCATTGATTTAAAGTGTTCTACCATTGAAATGTAATAGCTCTGCACAGCAGACTGGCTTATAAGTAGCAGAAATGGTTTAGCAAGGGAGAGGTTGCCTTGGCAATGAAGTCACCTGGCAGGGGTTTGTGCTGCTGAGGAGAAGCTGGTAAAGGTATCACCTGACAGAGAGAGCTAAAAGCAAAGAGGGAAGAGCAGATTTATTTAGGGATTGTGGACATTTTATCTATAGCTCAAAAGAAGAGAGCAGCAACCCAGTATGTAGGGGCCTCTCTCAGGCCCTGCCTGCTTTTCTGAGCCCCAAAGACTCCCAAGGGATGGGTGAGCTAGCGAGGGGGATTGCAGCTAGGATGCTTATTGTTTTCTAAATGATCTCTACTCTCTTGTGCTTTACTTGATTAAATAAGAGCATTCAGATGTTAAACTCATTGCAAAGTGTGTGTGTTTGTTTATTATCTGCTTCACAACTACCATGAGTTTCCTGAGAGAAAGTACAAACTAGAAAGCTCAGCCCTTGGAGTGGAGTCCAAGGAGAGGGTGTGTTTAAGTACGAGGCTGAAGGGTCACCATTGCAGCAGGTTCCAGCTCTTGGGATGAGGTGCTATTAAGCAGATCTCAACCCCAAGAGTGTACCTATGGACTCCGCACAATCTGCAGAGAAATCTGGTAGGTGGCCAGCAGGGGCATCTGACCTGATCTGTGACAGTGAAACTAAAGAAACTTTTAAACAGACAACAGTACCATGCGCTTATGTGACATTTTCTCTGGTTAATTATTTTAGTGTAATTTACTGTTAATTAGCTGAGCTGACATTTTATTTTTATATCACCTACTAAAAGGGTGGCAAGTAACAAATGACTTAAAAATCAGCATTGTACAATCCAAAGGTTGTAATGATTCATTATGTGCACACTTATTCTTGCACACTTGCAGGATATTTTTCACTGTAATGGTATTTCACAGTAAGACCCTGTACAAATTATTCTAGAGGACAGTTTTATCTATGAGCCTTTGTGAAGGCTATTTGACTTACAGCTGGCCAATGGCAGGATTCCATATTTTGTGCCTCAGAAGGTCATATGGAAATTTTTCTGACTTTGACTACACAGGTTACATATGAAATTTCATCTAAAGATATTCTCTCATGACAACAGATCATGTTGACATTGCTTCAACCCTGCTTGACTCTTTTACAAATATCACTTATTTCACTTTTGCTCTATTCCCCACACAAATAAAGAACTAAAGCAGAAGCTTGGATACAACTGTTGATGATATATTTAATGTTTTGTGATGAAATTGTCACTTTGCATAATGCTACTATTGCCTTGTTTAATATTCTGAACTGGACAAACCACGTACACCTCTGCTACAATGACTCAAGACACACATCTGGAGTTAAAAAAGGACCTCCCTGTATAGAAAGCTTTGTAGTGGAAAGTTTACATTTTGAAGTACCAGTTTAATTGTTTTAATTTAAAACATATGAATGGAGATAAGCATGCAAATATGACCAAATTCTAGTCAATGCTGTTGACATAAGGTCATCACTTGAGCCAGGAACAGTTTCCTCTTTCTGTGCATCAGACAACTTCCTTCTTCAGATCCCCCAGGATGGAGTCCATGCTTACAAGAGGAGGCAAAGAAAACTGAATAAAATCCAAGGCCAGTTGAAATTACTGGGAGCTTTGCCATTGATTTGAATAGAGCTACACTCTCCCCCAATAGCTGTTAGGTACTGTTATGTTCCATCTGCTACTCGTGCAACTGATAACTTACTTTCTTCCTCAGAGGTGGGATCATACAATTTTAATGAAGTCAGTTAGTATTGATTTTCTGTTGTGGGATGGGAAAGGGGACATCAGACAAGCACTAATAATACATAAGAGTAAGAATTACACCTCCACATCCTTTCAAAGGACGTAGGAAGAGCTGCATTCTCTGGCTCTGAGGCATTGTGCTCCTGCTAGGGAAGTGCCTACTGACAATCTGCCAACCTTGGACAGTGGCTCAAAGCCACAGCATAGTCCTGAATATGTGTAATCTGATAATAAAACAGTGGAATAAGCTTCTCAGGTCTGGGACTAGTGATTGCATCTCACTGACTGATAGCCAAATATGCATGTGCAACTTGTTAAAGTCAAGGACATTTTAAATAAACTTGTTTAAAATAATGCTCAGAGCTGGGAACAGTATGAGGGCAGCATTCTCAGACACAAATCAAGAGCTCTATTGGGGGACCCTGAAGGGTGCTCTATCTAACTCCTCTCAATCAAAGGACAGTGGTCACAGATCTGATCCTTGACTGTGAATAAATCAGGAAAAAAACAAGACAAGGCAGGGGGTGGGGAAATCTATGAATTCCAGGTCAGGCAGATAGGGGCTTCAACTGGGGTCTTCTACATCCAAGGTGAGTGCCCTAATCACTTGACTGTTGATCAGACTCTCTTGCACACACTCTCATACACATTTTTCACAAAATGCTTTGAAAGGTTGCAGAACAAGAAATAGTTTCAGAATCTTAAACATTTTCATGGGATAGGAAAACATTTTCCCTTCCAGCTGTAATTATTATTACTTCTGTTATTTGTTCAGCATGTGATTGTAATCGTTCCCCTTGACAGTAGCTTTCTTGCTTTCTGCCAGTTCCATCCATTTGGCTCCAATCTCCCCCGCCTCAGCGATATTCTTGGGGTTTCCATCTTGTATGTACCGTGTGATGTCTTCAGGAACACCATCCAAGAACTGCTCCATTTGTATGAGGAGGTTCAGTTCTTCCAAGGTTTGAATGTTGTTTCCTGTTAGCCAGGCCTCATAGTTTTTTGCAATGTAGTAGGCGTGTTTGGGAAATGACACCTCTGGTTTCCACTTTTGGGTTCTGAAGCGCCGACGGGCATGATCTGGGGTTATCCCCATCCTGTATCTGGCCTTGGTTAGAAAAAGTTTATAGTCATTCATTTGGTGCTTAGGCATTTCAGCTGCCACCTCTGCTAAAGGTCCACTGAGCTGTGACCTCAATTCTACCATGTACTGGTCTTCGGGAATGCTGTACCCAAGACAGGCTCTTTCAAAATTTTCCAAGAAGGCCTCGGTGTCATCACCTGCCTTGTAGGTGGGAAATTTCCTGTGCTGTGGAGCAATAATGGGCGCCGGGTTGTTAGGGTTGGCTGGAGTCTGTTGCTTAGCCTTTTCTAATTCCATGGCCTGTTGGTGGGCTTCCCTTTGGAGTTCTATCTGTCTCCTGTGGGCTGCCTCTTCTTCTGCTTGCTTCCTTCTATGGGCCACCTCTTCTTCTTCTTGCTTCCTTCTGTGGGCCAACTCTTCTTCTGCTTGCTTCCTTCGGTGGGCCACCTCTTCTTCTTCTATTTTTCTTTTGTGTGCTGCCTCTTTGATTTGTTCTTCTCTTTCTTTCATCTCCATTTGTCGCCTGTGTTCAGCTTCTTTGAATTGCTCTTCGGCCTTAATTTTTGCCTTAGAAGTCATGGTTCCTGTTTTCTTGTGTTGGGGTGCCCTCCGGTGTTTATCTTCTGAACTGCAGGCTCTGTTCCCTCCTGGAGTCTGCCTAGCAACAGTGCTTTTTTCTTTTTCTCTCTCTAGCTAATGTTCAATGAAGGGAAACCAGAAAAACCACTTTATTTGCATGCCTATAAGTGCTGGTACGACTCTCAATGGGAGTGCTATTGTGTGACAAAAGACTGTTAATAGTCCTTAACGACTTCTGCTTAACATGCAAGCCACAAACTGCCAGAGAGAGCAGAAAAAAAAATTTCTCTCTGGTTCCCTTTTAAAACCAAACTGTTTCTCTCTGCTAAAAAGCCCTTAGCAGAGAAAAGAAAAATATAATATTTCTACTGGCTTCTGGGTTCTGTCTATCTCCCACCAGCTGCCACTCATGTAATAACCTTAGTCCCAGATTTGGACCTTAGCGTCCAAAATATGGGGGTTAGCATGAAAACCTCCAAGCTTAGTTACCAGCTTGGACCTGGTACCTGCTGCCACCACCCAAAAAATTAGAGTGTTTTGGGGCACTCTGGTCCCCCTGAAAAACCTTTCCTGGGGACCCCAAGACCCAAATCCCTTGAGTCTCACAACAAAGGGAAATAATCCTTTTTCCCTTCCCCCCTCCAGGTGCTCCTGGAGAGATACACAGACACAAGTTCTGTGAATCCAAACAGAGTGAATCTCCCTCTCTGTTCCCAATCCTGGAAACAAAAAGTACTTTCCTATTCCCCCAGAGGGAATGCAAAGTCAGGCTAGCAATCCAACACACAAATCTCCCCTTGATTTCTTCCTCCCACCAATTCCCTGGTGAGTACAGACTCAATTTCCCTGAAGTAAAGAAAAACTCCAACAGGTCTTAAAAGAAAGCTTTATATAAAAAGAAAGAAAAATAAGTACAAATGTTCTCTCTGTATTAAGATGATACAACACAGGGTCAATTGCTTAAAAGAATATTGAATAAACAGCCTTATTCAAAAAGAATACAAATCAAAGCACTCCAGCACTTATATTTATGCAAATCCCAAAGAAAAGAAACCATATAACTTACTATCTGATCTCTTTGTCCTTACACTTAGAAACAGAAGACTAGAAAGTAGAGCTACTTCTCCAAAGCTCAGAGAAGGCAGGCAGACGGAAAACAAAGACACAGAGAGACAATTCCCTCCACCCAAAGTTGAAAAAATCCGGTTTCCTGATTGGTCCTCTGGTCAGGTGCTTCAGGTGAAAGAGACATTAACCCTTAGCTATCTGTTTATGACAGTGATTACACTATGTATACTGACAGGGATGCTAAACAGTGTGCTTTCGCCTCTCCTACCACCTTTAAAAAACCCACAGCCACTACTGAATAATAGGAGTGGCAAAAAGAATATGGGAGTGGAGGGGGAACAACACAAGAGTCTTTTTCCTTTCAGGACCAGCCAGTTGAGATTGTGATCACGATTTAGAGGTCTTAGTCCTGATTTAAAATGGTGACAAACAGCATTATGCTACTATGTTCATGAATAGGTAAAAGAAATGTGTGTACTACAAATAGAATGACCTTGAAAAATACAAGGCAAAGTGCCACATGATTACTTTAAAACAGTTTGTTAGGACTGCCTCATATACTACACCTTTCTTTGGGTCTGATCTGAACAGAGGATGAGCACCCAGAATTGCTTTGGACATCAGTGGCAGTTGCCCACATTCAGTATCTTCAGGAGCAGGCCCTGCATTTGGAAATGAACGGACTGGAAGGTAGAGCTGCATTTTCTCCACCTTACTTTATACTTAACTATCAGTACCCAATACATGTCAGAAACAGTCCACAATGTAATTGGCATTTCTTAATTTTAGAGTAAGAGATGGGGGAAGAGAAGGGAGAATCATGTTTTTATTCGCTGACCAAATTCAATAAGTCCTGAAATTGCATAAGAACAACTTTTCATTTAGGGAGAAAAGAAGGAATATTTAAACACAAATAATTCAGCTCAAACTGCTTATTCCAGCAATGGAAAGTGACAGCACAGGCACACACATCATCACATGTGAAATAATAATAGCATATCCCAATGCACTGAACAACACGAGAAAGCCAAGTGCCGAAGGGATATGTCGAGAATGATTTACTTGTATACAGTGCTTTCTCCCTGTGTGTAACTGCCTGGTTTCATCAATGGGAATCACTTCACTCTCTGCTGAAAACACAACTAGTTTACACCCCCATCTGTCCCCTATCTTTTCCCTTGGTATTTGAAAATATATTCAATAGACTGTCCTTTAGAAAGAAGGAGATTTTGAAAAATTGGGGGGGGCATATGTTTCAAAATTCTCAGCACCCCACATCTCACATTTACAAGCCAAACATTTAGGTGGGAAGATATCCTGAAAATATGCTAAGTATTTTGATTTGGAATGTGCTTTACTAATTCAAACTAAGACGGAATGACAGGCTCTCTTGTCATTTTCTAGATCAGTATAACTATATGCCAGATTCTCTCTTTTTACCTGTTATCAACAGATCAAAAATCTAAACAATCACATCAATATGAAAATGTCTAGATTTATAGATATTAAAAAGCCCAAAAGCAGGAACATTCACTCACAGAATTCATTGACTGAATACTGCCCACTTTATTGCAATGCAATAGATTTCTTTTTCCCTCCCTTGAAAATGGATTTAATATGTGATTGATCTCTGTTTATCAAATCCAGGGACATTCAGTGGTCATTTCAGTGGTCAGGTACACTTCTATTGATTTATGATATTATACTGACATTTCCTCCCACCTTGTCTTACTGAATTGTTATATGTATATATGCACACACACACACACACACACACACACGCACACCAGAAATACATTTAAGCCTGAAAGCTAGGTATATATTCATATCTATGTCTAAAGAAAGGCTTTACATCTAAAATTACATGCCGCTATATAAAGGATTAAAACAAGTAGCAAAGATAGTATTTCAAATAATATTGGTATTAGGCTCATTTTTATACTGCGGTATATTTTAAGCACATTACAACTGTGCAAAGTTTCAGGGGTCTCAAAATGTGCCTGTTTGTGCATTTAAAACACATTTGTGAAATAGAAAACAATCGAAAGAAAATTGGAAGTTCTTCTGTCTGTAAAGAATACTGTGGAATCTCATCTTCTGTCCACAAGCCTAAGCTGTGAAAGATGGCCACTACTCTGCGAGTACTTTTGTGCCAAATTTCAAATTGCTCAAATGGCAAAATTAAGACATTTTGAGCTAGAAGTAGATTTCACAAACCAATTTTCAAAGGCTTTTGGGACCCTCAAAATGTGTGAAAAACAAAATTCCGGGGGGATTGAAAGTCACATAAAAATAAATTGGTAAATTTTCTAATTGGGGTGTGGATGAGGTGCTGGTATGTCCTATTGCTGGACATTTGTGGTCAAGTAACCTGCCCCTCATTCCTGGATCCACCTCTGTCAAGAATTTCTCCCACTCCACAATGGGCTTAAACTGGATTCTCCATTCTGTGTCTTGGAAATAAAATACACTGTATAGTAAATAAAATGAACAGTTTTCTAACCTGAACTATGTGCATATTTTTTGTAATGTCTTTACATTCCTTAATTCCTTTTATCTCTCTGCCTCTCATTTTATTTCCTTGTCTTCTTCTCATCACTCATTTTATCATCCTGCCCGTTTTTCCTTTTCTACTTCCTGGGGTGGTGTTATTCTCACTCCTTTTCTTTTTTTTTTGTTTTCTCTGTCCCCTCGTTTATTCCCCCACACATACACATATTTGCCACCTCCTCCAATACGAATTCTCTGGAAATCTTAAAAACCAAACTCTTTCATTCCACCATTCAAGAAGAATATATCAGTTATTTTACGCTATGTGTTACTGTCCCCATCATTTTTAAATCTTGTGGTCTAACAGGAATTCCATTCATAGCGTTGGGATATTCAAAGCAAAAAATGGCTTTTGTAGTGATGGCCAAATCAAGCCAGAGGCTTTGGATTACCACAAGTCTGTCTGGCTTTTGTGGCTATCCAGTGCATCAGTTTCATTTTGATATTTATACCACAAACCAGTTATTGCTGTACTCTAATGCAGCAGTTCTCAACTTTTTTTCATGGGTGGACCCCTACACATTTTCAACTGGAGGTGCGGACCCCTTTGGAAATTTTGAATGGAGGTGCAGATCCCTTTTCTGTTGTTTGTATATATAGTTTAATTCTGTTCCGTCAGTTTTCAATCTAAGACTTTCACTGAGTCCGCAGAGCACAGGTTGTGAACCACTGCCCTAGTGCTACGACTGTTATGCCTGTATGAGGTTCTGGCAAGTTAAAGAAAATATACCTACTGCATCATACAAATGATAAAAATGTATATTTTAAAGTATCACCATTTACTCTCCCAGAACATAGAAAATAGTATTCACACTTCAATGAAAAAGGTCAGAAGCACTTTATGCTGCAAATATTTTTTCTTTCTGTCTAGGTTCTTATTTGGTCTCCCTCACCTGATGGAACTCCCCAAACATTAAAGAACGTATCTTTGTGCAATCCTTGTGAAGTAGTGAAGTATTATCTCCATTGGTCAGATGGGGAACTGACGCACAAACAATAAGGAAGTTACTTGCTCAAGATCACACAGATCCTCTGAGTGCTCGCCCAGAACCTTAGCTCCAGCATTGACTCTTATGGCAAAGTCCTACACAATTTAAAGAAAATAGTAGTCTTACTAGAACATTTAACATATGCAATATATAGAGATATATATATATACACAGGCACTATTAAAATCCATGGTTTTAATTTTCAAAAGTATCCACTATTTTGGGTGCCAAACTTGAGACACCTAGAACCAGTATTTTGAAATGCTGAACACCCATAACTGTGGTTGCTCTGGGTGTTCCGCACCTCTGGTAAAAGCCCATTTCTCATGCTGGGTACCAAAATCTGAAATGGAGGCCCATTTGATGTTTAACTAAATTCTATGGACTGCTATTCAATTCTACAACACTTTTCCATAAGGAGTGTAGGACAATTAGACCTAAATATTTTTATAATGAATGTGAATATGGTTTTAACTGCAGGGATAGGTATTTGGCCCATATTTATTTTTGTCTGCGTATTTATACTGCACTCATCACTATGGTATCTGAGCACTTTACAAAAAAAGAAACCCTTCCTCCAATTAAAAGGTATAGAAAGGGGTTTGGCACTGATTACTAGTGATTTGTGGTTATTACTGGAAAGTAAAAGGTGAGGAGATTGGTCTTGAATTTCATCCTGAAGGCAGGAAGATTAGGAGTCACTCTAATATCTTAAGGAAATGAGTTACATAGCCATAGGCTAGCCACTGAGAAAGTCCATACTCAAGCACTCGCACAGATAATTCTTGTCGTGGACAACCCCACCATTCCTGAGTGTAGCTGTCATGGAAGTTTCTGGTCATGGAGATGCAGTCCATAAGGTACATTAGATCCAAGCCACTGAAAGTCTCCAAGATTAATATCAGGACCGTGAAATGGAACTAATATTCATTAGGGACCCAATGTAGCATCATTATTATATGGCTTCACCTACCAGACTTGCTTGTAGCAGACAGGTTGTAGCTCTGTGGGCTAATGGGAATCTTTTCAAAGGTATTACAACCCAAAACTTTATGAAGTGTATTGTCATGAATAGGTTGGCAAAATATGAAAATCCATTGGATCCTATGCACCAGCTTAGAACCAGTCTCATAGGTTAGAAGTTTTTGTGTTTGAAATCTTCAGTAGTGTTAATAATTTCAGTGAAAGTGGAAATGTGCAATATTTTTACAATTCCAGTCAAAATGCATCAGGAACTTTATCACTCCACTTTCTGTGCCTAACATTTAAGTTCACTGGTCAGTCTGTCTGCACCTTCCCCTTTGACAGACCCCCCCACTCCCTCCAAAGCCCTTGAGAATAAAATATGGTCTATTCTCTGCTCTTCTGTTTACAAATGGGACCAGAAATCCTGAAATGCTGTTAAGAAATGTTGCTGTTATTTTCAGCCTGATTGGACTCTTGAACTAATGTAAATCTTGGTAAATTTCCATATGAATTTGATAGACCAGAAAACTTCAGATAAGGGTTGGATAAGCTAACAAAAACTTAACCAAATCTCCAAACATTTTGAAATGTGCTCTGTTTCAGCTACAACATGAGCATGATGAGATGAAAAGGGAGATACTATCACTACAACCAGATTCTCTGCAGAGAATGGTCTGTAACAAGATGAAGTAGATCCTAAGATACTCAGTTAACATGAGGCTTTCTGAAACTTACATCCATCAGAAGAAAAGCTGGGAAAGATGCCTGTGGCAAATATGAACTAGAAAGTGATTTACTGTTACTGATTTCCCTTTTGCTACCAACAGAAATGTATACATGAGGAATTAAGAAGCTAACACGGTCTCATAAAAGAATGCAGGGTCAGGGCATTAGTCAGTTGAGTTCTAAACTCTTTCTGTAGCAGAGGTCAATATGTGATATTTCAGAGGAAGGTAAAAAAAAACAGAATACATTTATACAGCTATGAGACACTACATTGGGGAAGAGGAGAAATAGGATTCCTTCCTGACTCCTGCAGATGATCACCTTACATTCTCATGAAGACGTCACACATATTAAAATGCAATGTTATTGTTATACTGGAAAGTGCTAATAGCTGCCATCAAGCAGGTCTTTGATCTATAGACAGTCACAGACCAGGTTAAAGCTGATGAGTGTGCTAAATACTCTTCTTTCAGGCTAAATGCAAGAAGCAATTAAACCTTTGTATAAAGCAACATTGCTGGAAATAATAGAAGCCACTGCCCAAGTCACTGGTGCTGCATGAAAAGGCCTGATCAGGAGCTAAGCATGTGGGCCAAAAGGTTACTTGGGGCATGGCTACACTTGCAGATGTAGAGCGCTTTGAGTTAAACTAGCCTTCATAGAGCGCAGTAAGGGAAGCATTGCAGTCTGTCCACACTGACAGCTGCAAGAGCACTGGCGTGGCCACTTTTGCGGCACTTGCAGCGGCACTGGGAGCAGTGCATTATAGGCAGCTATCCCAGCATGCGACTGCAACATGCTTTTCAAATGGGGGGTGGGGTGGAGTGTGACAGGGAGTGTGTTGTGTGTATGGCGGGGAGAGAGAGTGGGTTTGGGGGAGGCTGAGAGCATGTCAGCATGCTATCTTGTAAGTTCAGACAGCAGCAGACCTCCCTCTTCCCACCCCACATCTCTCTCACACACAAAGCATTCCACACTAATGGTTGCTTTGTCTCAGAGCAGGTAAGCAGCCGGCTGTCAGAAATGGAGCTTTCAAAGGGCATATCCACATTCCTGCAGCGATTCAAAACAATGACAAGAGTGGCCACTTGACTTAAGGGGATTATGGGACAGAGCACAGTAATGCAACACCTCATTCACACTGGTGCCGCAGTGCTCCAGCGGGGGTGCATCAAACATTATTCCACTCACTGAGGTGGAATGCCAGCAGCCAGGGCCAGCGCTACCATTTAGGCATCCTAGGCAATCACCTAGGCTGCCAGGATTATTGAGGGGGCAGCATTTTGCCAGGGGAGGCGGCAGGCGGCTCCGGTTGACCTGCCGCAGGCATGCCTGCGGAGGGTCCATTGGTCCACGGCTCCGGTGGAGCTGCCGCAATCATGCCTGCGGATGGTCGGCTGCTCCTGCGGCTCCGGTGGACTTCCCACAGGCATGCCTGCGACAGCTCCACCGGAACAACAGACCAACGGACCCTCCGCAGGAATGCCTGCGGCAGCTCCACCGGAGCCGCGGGATCAGCGCGGGGAGCGCGAAATGGCCGTGTGCCTAGGGCGTGAGAAACCCTGGTGCCAGTCCTGCCAGCAGTGCTCTAGCCGTGGAGTCAGAGCGCTCTATGTGCCTTGCCATTGTGGACGGGGAGTGAGCTAGTGCACATAGGGCTCCTTTATTGTGCACTAACTCACAAGTGTAGCCAAGCCCTTGATTGTAAACGCAAGGGATTTGGGGGTTGGTTTGGCAAGCTGTGGGTGTGTGCTACAGAAGAAAGCCAGCAGACAGTAAGAGGAGAAGTCTCACATGTGACCTTTATAGAAAGAAGAGAGACAGAGTTTCTTGGACACAGAATGTGCTGGAAAGGCAGGCTCTGAGCAAGGAAACTGCCCACTGTTGTATGATTCTACTGCGTTCAGGGAAACAGGGCTGTATGTACATTTTTTGTAAATAAATAGGATTGCACCAAAAAAATACTTGATTGGTATCATCAATTTCTCCTCCTAATGGAAAAAACCTGGCAAGGCCCCAAATATTGGCTAACTGCTTGGGCGGGGTCAACATCATTATAAAAGGAGCAGCAGGGTTCTGCTCTCCCTCCTATTTAACTGCTGATAAGAGAAAGCAGAATAAAAGAATGCCTCCGATACAATTTTCCCAAGAATATTCCAGAATAAATAAAGCTCATCACACGAGATGTCTTTTCAGGGTCTGCAAATAATTTTTCATTTAAACTATGCATGAGTGCAGACAAATCTAAACTCTACCCAAATGGCAAAGGTAATTCAAATAGTACTTTAACAATGCATTTGACATAGTGTTATTAGGGAGTGATAGCTTTATGTCAGCAGAAATAATTGGAGCGTCATTTCTATGCTACTCCACAGAAATCACCCTGAGTCATAAACATTCACTTAGCTTCACTGTTAAAACAGATTAATATGGACAGGAAGAACAGTGGGAATCCCAGAAGGATTTTTGCTTCCTCACATTCTCCTGAAAACAGAAGTATGCCCTTATGTACATGCCCCTAAACTCTGCCAGCGTGCTGGCGTGGACCCATTGGAATGTTTGGGTAGTTTGTGCCAAACATACAGCACACTTGGAACCTGAAGAAAAATCACAACACACTTACATATCAGTCAATTTGCATAAAGATGGGGAACAAGGACATAAACAATCAACCAATGTTCTTATCAAGATTTTGCAGCCACAAGTTTCTCCTGTAAGAGATTTTACAATCTCAGTGATTTTCCTCCCATTTTATATAAACTAGGCAAAGCTGGAAAATTATAGATTCTAAGCTCAGTTGTGCTTAGTCACAGACCAACACTGGGTATGGTGCAGAATCAACACCACAATGGGGAAGCATCAGGAAATAGTTGGCCGCAGAGCTCCTCAGTTGTGCTGGGAGGATGGAGGAGCAATTTGCTACAGACCTTTCAAGTGTGCAGTGCTGCTTAGGCTAGTAGGGACTTCAGTTTTATGAGTTTCCTGGCTCCTAAGCAGCCCTACAACATCCAACTCTCCTTATGCATCTGGCTAATCAGTACAGCTCCCCTACTTGTATA
This sequence comes from Gopherus flavomarginatus, assembly GCF_025201925.1. Taxonomy (NCBI): domain Eukaryota; kingdom Metazoa; phylum Chordata; order Testudines; family Testudinidae; genus Gopherus; species Gopherus flavomarginatus. Next base: position 73,530,980 of record NC_066617.1, read on the forward strand.
TCTGACCAACCTTCCTGGTGTAAAGCTGATTTATACAACCTTTTGGGGCACATATAAACTCCAGACAATCAAGATGTGATCAGCAACAGGCCCCATGTATAATTGTAGGAATCACTTCATTCCCCAAGGAAATGCTAATCTAATAAAATACTGAATACTAAACATAGTGTATGGCTACACTTACAGTTGTACAGCGCTGGGAGTTACAGCTGTCTTCGTACAGCTGTGTAGGGAAAGCGCTGCAGTGTGGCCACACTGAAAGCTACCAGCACTGCAGTGTGGCCACATATGCAGCATTTGCAGCGCTGTTGGGAGTGGTGCATTGTGGGCAGCTACCCCAGCGTTCAAGTGGCTGCAACGTGCTTTTCAAAAGAGGGGGATGAGGGGGAATGTGGGGGAGAGAGAGAGAGTGGATTTTTGCATCTGTCAGCTCCCTGCTGCAAGTTCTAAGGATTAGAACATACACATCACCAACCTGCAATCAATTTAAAAGTTTCGAGCCCTTCCCCTACCCCTCTCTTATTCACTAAATGCAAATTATGCACTCCTAAATAGCTTTCAGACCATATAAGCAGCCGCTCAACACGGACTCTCCCCTCCCACTCTGCCGTGTGACTTCTCTCTTCAAGCAAACAGCTGTGAACCTTCCAAAGCAATTCCCCTGCCTGCCTCCACTCGCTCACTGGAGCAAACAGCAGCTGTGTTTGTTTTTTAGATAAGCAGCTCGGGGAAGCTCGGAGTTCAGCCATTCTTCCGGTTTGTTGTGAGCAGGCATTCTGGGATACCTCCTAATACCCTGGAGGCCAATAACAGCGCTTTTGGTGGCCACACTTGATGAGCAGCGCTGCATCACCAGCGCTGCAATCATTACACCCCAAGCAGACCAGATGTACAGCCAGCGCTGCAGCCAGGGAGTTGCAGCACTGGATGTGCCTTGCAGGTGTGGACAGTTACTAAGTTGCAGCGCTGTAAATCCACCACCAGTGCTGCAACTCTCCAGTGTAGCCAAGCCCATATACTTTACAGCATTAGTTATATTGAATAAATAATTTCGGCAGCTATTTTAGGGGTAGCCTAGGAGTGACATCTATTCAATTTGCTAGTTTGTCATTTTTTTGCTGCTGCTAAGCAAACAGAAGAAGCAATAAAAGGACTCAAATATTGCAGTCCTCAATTTCTTAAAAATAGAATTATAAATTATCTTTGATCAAATACTTAAAGCTTCAGAAACGATCATTTAGCTCTCTCTCAATACTACAAGTACTCGAGTACAAGGGCATTTATCACAAGATTTTTGTTTAAATAATTTCTATGCTTTTATTCATTTTACTTTTTATATGTTGTCCTTAAATTTAAAAGGGCTTTTCCCCCACATCAGTGTACAATATTTTAAATATTGAAAGAAAAAGGCATCTCTGAGAAAATGACATTTCTGCTTCAGTTGATTTTATTCACAAATATATTGACTCATGAATCTTAAGCAATGTTTTTCAAACTGGGGTCGCCACTTGTGTAGGGAAAGCCTTTGGTGGGCCAGGCCAGTTTGTTTACCTGCTCCATTCGCAGGTCCAGCCGATCGCGGCCCCCAGTGGCCGCAGTTCGCCACTGCAGGCCAATGGGAGCTGCTGGAAGCAGGGGCCAGTACATCCCTTGGCCTATGCTGCTTCCAGCAGTTCCCATTGGCCCGAAGCAGCGAACCGCAGCCAGTGGGAGCAGCGATTGGCCGGACCTGCAGAATGGGCAGGTAAACAAACCGGCCCGGCCCGCCGGGGGCTTTCCCTACCCAAGCAGCAATCCCAGTTTGAGAAACACTAATCTTGAGCTTTTTGAAGGCTCTTTTAAAGTACAGGATCATATAAACAAACTAATTTAATGTGATGGCACATTACTAATACAAGTATTGCATCAGAGAGCTGAAAGTATCAGTTTTCATTATACTGATGAAAAATGGATAATATCTGAGGAAACAAAGTAGTATTGGGGCAGCATTTTGCAAAGTGACATGGTCCTGGCCCCAAAGAATTTACAATCTAATTTGAATTCATAAAAACTGGATTTGTGAATTTGTTGGAAAAGAACTAGTCATCACATGAAATCAGTGAAGACATTTCTAAGATGAACTGTAGTGTATTTAATGCAAATATTGTTTAGTTACTTCATGGAAAATATTAGAGAACCATGTATAACTGAACTATTTCTACTTGTATCAACCTGGATAATTGAAATATGTCAATTTAGTTTTAATTTTGACATGCCCAAACTTGATGGGAGGCAGAGTTTTAGAATATCTATTTGTCAAGGCCCTGTAATATAATACTTAGTAATTATACAATGTGTTGCCTGTGCAAACAGATTAGATTATATGGATTTATAGATTATATCCGAATTACTGTAATATCGCTTGGTGTATATTTTTTGAAAGTTTTGAGATAAATTATGGAAATGACATTGCTTTATAATTTTCTCAAAAATAGCTAACATTACCAATTTAATTTTGTTTGCTTCTTTGTAAATACTCCACTCTACTCTAAAAATAGATTTGTGCCAAAATTATCTATACTTTTCTCAGGCTAAAATGCATCATGTTATGTATTTAAATTACAATTGCAATTCTAATTAACATTTCACAAGTACTAATGTTTATATAAACTCATCTGTATCTGCAGTCAGATGGAAGATGTCTAAACACAGTATTTCAATGAGGGGGCCATGTCAAACAGTCACTTCCTTTTTGCCCTTTGATTTTACCGTTCAAGTGACGGGGGAGTAGCGTATCTGGGGCAAAGAATGCAATTTTTTCTCACTTTTGGGGCCGTTTTTCCTGTTTCACTAAATAATTAGAGCATTTTCTACACAATTTGTGAATCAGATGGAAGAAAGCCCATTTCATGTGTCACATTATAGAATCGTAGAAATATAGGCTGGCAAGAATCTCAAGAGGTCATTTAGAAAGTTTTTCCTATTAAACTAAAATCTCCCTTGCTGCAAATTAGGTCCATTACTTTTTGTCCTACCTTCAGTGGACATGGAGAATAACAGTGCTCTACAGCCAAAATGCTTCTGAAATAAATGTAGTCTAACTTTACTAATTCTGGGTCACTGAGAACGAAAATGATGCTTAAAATTGTTGATTGGCTCTAGTTTTCAAGATATGCTATTGGGTCAGTATATACGACCCTTGACTTGGGAATGGCAGAGGATAAGTGAGTTATAAAGGGAAGGGATCTCAATTTAAACCAGAAATGACTAAAATACATCTTTGACTGGATCTATGAATAAATCTATGACTGGGTTTGGACAGTACTTGCTTTTTAGGCAAAACAATGAATGATGCAATCTGAAGCTGGTATTGCGTCATACATGATATGAATTGCATCATGTTATTCCTAGAAGTCATGGATGATGCAATCATAACAAAGCTTACATCACTCTGCTGAACAAATTGCCCTATATCAGCTCTAGAAATCATACAGTGTCGCGCTCTCTTAGTTGTCAGTGTTTGATTTTGCAAAGGGACACATTTCTGTTTAGCCAAAGTGAGCAGCGATGCCTCGTACTTGTGTGAACAGTGCTACGTTTGTGGTGAAGTGACTTTTGCATCACAAAAGTGCAGTATAACCACTATGGTTAAGAAAGCCTATCACCATTATTTTGGCTGCAAAATTGGAGATCAGGACAAGAGGTGGGCCCCACACATATGCTGCAACACTTGTGCAACAAATCTTTGCCAGTGGTTGAACAGGAAAAGGAAATCTATGCCTCTTGCAGTGCCAATGATTTGGAGAGAGCCAACAGATCATACCAGCAATTGTTACTTCTCCATGGTGCGTCCAGTTGGGAAAGGTGTGTCAAAGAAGAAAAAGTGGACTGTGCATTATCCAAACATTCCATCAGCTATACGCCCAGTACCCCACGGAGAAGGACTGCCAGTTCCTGATGCACCAGAATCCTTCTCACTTGAGTCAGACGAGGAAGAGGAGAGGATGAAACTTCTGGTCCTGAACCATCAATGTCACAGAACCCACATTTTCTCCCATCCTCCTCCTCTGAACCACACCTCATAACACAAGGTGAACTGAATGACCTCGTCAGGGATTTGGAACTACCCAAGAGTAAGGCAGAGCTGTTGGGCTCCAGACTACAGCAGTGGAATCTCCTGGCAGGCTATCAGGGCAAATGGAGCCCATCAATGCTTGCAGACTATTGCTGGACAGTGACAAGAGATGCTCCATTTAATGAATACAAGAGACAAGCCAAGAAGCGCCGAGTAGACACTGAATAGGACTAAACTATCTACATAATAGTTTTTTGCCTTTTGTTTCATAATAAATTTTATTTATATAACCCTTTTGCTGATTTTTAAAGTGTTACATAAACAGGACAGGTGAAATATTATCATGTAAAGCAACCATAAACACCTGAAAAGACCTAGGTTTATAATTTATGATTAAAACTCTACTATCTACATGTCTATACATAGACATAAAATGTAAAAACTTAAATATCTTAGAAACAGTAGCTAATCAGTTGTTTTAATTGTCATATTTGAATTCAGCACATCAAAATACATAATAAATAGCACATTTTATCTCTGAAGCAGACGACTTCTCAAAAATCGTAGACCAGTGTAATTGATCATCATCCTCTTTATAACACCCTTAACAGATTTGAAGACTTAACAGGTCCATCCTCAGTCCTCTTTTCTCAAGACTAACCATGCCCAGATTCTTTTTAACCTTTCCTCATAAGGTTAAGTTTTTTAAACCTTTGATCATTTTCATTGCTCTCCTCTGGATTTTCTTCAATTTATCCACACCTTTGCTAAAGTGTTGCACTCAAAACTGGACAGAGTACTCCAGCTGAGGCCTCACAACTCCCAAAAAGATCAGGACAATTACCTCCCATGTATTACGTACAACACTCCTGTGAATACACCTCAGAATTATATTAGCCTTTTTCACAACTGCATTACACTGTTGGCTCATCTTTAATTTGTGATCCACTATAACACCCAGATCCTATTCAGCAGTACTACCACTTAGTCAGTTATTCCCAGTCTTGTTGTGCATTTGATTTTTACTTCCTCAGTGAAGTACTTTGTGTTTCTCTTTACTGAATTTCATCTTGTTGATGCCAGACCAATTCTCCAGTTTATCAAGGTCATTTTGAATTCTAAACCTCTCTTCCACAGTGCTTGCTACTCCTTCCAGCTTGGTATCATCTGCAAATTCTGTAAGTCATTAATAAAAATACAGAATAGTACTGGAAGTACTAGTAGTGATTCCAAAGTTAAGGTTTTACTGCGATTTCAACATAAAGCATTATTAAAAATCTCACTCTTTTGTACTTTAATTATTAATCTCCAAACCTAGTAGAATAAATCTTCAAGGGACAATTAAATGTGATAATATTAATTATATAAAAAAGTTTAGTAGCTTCAGCAGAGTAAACATTTAAATGCTACCTTTTTGGAATTTTGATTAGTTTTTCCTCATGCTTCTTAAAATATAAATGTTTCATAGTCTTCAAATTTCACCCCATATCTCATATTTACAATCTCTTGAATAAACAAAATTATTACTGTAATTTACAAATTATTGCTGTAATTTGTCATAACTAAATTGAGTTTTATCAAAGGAAGCCAAGAGAAGAGAGACATTTTGTCAATGGCATGCTCTTCTACAAATCACAAGACTTACCCAAAAAATTAAAAAGTGCCATTGGTAGGGGAGAGGGGAAGAAATAGAAATAAAGGAATGAGCTGGAGTGCGGGGACATGGTGGTCAGAGTGGAGGCAGGAGATATCCGGAGAGGGACTGAAGATGCTGGGAGAAGCAGTGTGTGAACTGGACTATGGGATGGCATTGAGGGTATGCACATTAAAATGGTGGTGGCAACAGGGAACACCAGTGCTACCCTGCTCTCGCCACCTGATGCACCTGCTCTAGCTTATGGAGAGGGGATTCTCTGTGCTCTGAGAGAACTATCTAGTGTGCTGCAACACCTCTTTCTCTCCACAGTCTAGTGAAGCAGCTGTTCTGCAGAGTGAAGAGCATGAGTGTAAGGGTTCCCCTGTAGGGTGAGGGTCGCTCTTCGCCCTCCGGGGTGCCTGGGAACCAGGCCGCCTCACTATACACCCAGCAGTTCAAGTCTGTAAGTCTATAAAGCCCAAGCCCTGACTCAGGGCAGGCAACAAACACAGGTACAGGGCTCAGACCCTCAGGCAGGGCTGAGCAGCAGTTCAAGTAGGTTTAAAGGCCTCCTCAGGCCAGAGGGAGGGGGAGTCTGCCATCCTTGGAAGGGTGGCGGGGGGGGCGCAGGCCCTCCAACTCCACTGTGTCCCAGCCCGGGGGCCTAACAGCGGCAGGCAGTCTGCTGCTGGGTCAGTGGGGATCCTGGCCGCAACACACTTACATCGGTTCTGGCAGTGCTGCAGCCAGACTGGGGTCGGCTGCCCCCGGGCTACTTCCACTCTCCCCCTCCTCGAATACCTGAGTCGTCGTCGTGTCGGCAGAGGGGTCAACCACCATCGGGTCCTCAGAGTACGTGTCCAAAGGTGGGCTCAGTGGGTCCTCCGGGTAGACGGCCACCGTCGGGGTCGGCTCCTCCTCCAGATAGCGGGAGCGGGGCAGGCTCAGCCAGTCCTCCTCCGGGTAGCAGGAGCGGGGCAGGCTTGGCCAGTCCTCCTCCGAGTAGCAAGCAAGGGAGAGGCTGGGTCGGCTGCTGCGTTCTGCGGCCTCCCCAGCCAGAGCTCGGTCACGGACGTCTGGCCTGGCTGACGGCTGGGGCCTTACTGAGCTCGGAGGGCCCGCCTTTGTACTTCCGGGTCGGCGCCTGACCCTTTGTGGGGCGGGCCCAGAGCCCCGTAGCTCCGCCCAGTCTGGCCTCCGGCTGGGCTCTTGGTCCTCCGGGGCGCCTGGGAACCAGGCCGCCTCACTACAATGAGGTTCATCAGATCCACACAGTGCCTGTGTGGGAGGCACAGGGGTGGTTCAAACTTGGTTTGTTAGTATAATTCAGCAGCAAGCCACTCCTCGTCCTGATCTCCCTTGTTATTAGGTGCCAAGAAATGGTGAGAAGGAACAAAGAGAGAGCAAAGTAGCAGCCAAACTGGGCTGACAAAGCCAGTTTGCATCTCCACAATGGAAGAGGTACAATCTGGGAAGAAGTTTCCTGTGGTTTGTCAGCAGGAGAGCCACTTTCACAATCCTTAGGATGGGTTGGGGAGGGACCATGGGAATGGAGAGGAATATGAGGGCAGGGGGAATGAGTATGTCTGTGGAAGAGGAATACAGGGAGTAGGTGAAGGCGACGGCAAAGCCAAAGTGTAGTTTTTCACCTGATGCTAGGCACTTCAGACTCCCATTTTGTTAGAACCTGCTTGAACTTCAGCTCTTTTGAGATCTTATCTAAATTTAGAACCCATGATTTTCAAGTTGATTCTAAATAAGGCAAAATTAATTCTCTCATCATTGGCTTTACATATGTTAAAATACAGGTTAAGCTTTTCCTAAAATAATTTCCCTCCTTTGCACATTTAGGATTAGAGATCTAAAAGGAGGAGAGCAAGTCCTGCAGCCCAATTAGTATGTGTCCCTTCACACAGCCAAAGCAAATGGCCAAGGTTCTGGAAGTTGTGTTCATCTCTTGTATATTTATGATGCCAGGTAGATGTGCAATCACCCGTTTTTAGACTGCTAGTTACTCTGAATCTTCAGAAGACTATTTTAGTTGCAGTTCTACTCAGCTCTTAAGCTTTAGGCTCCTGATATGGCAGTTATCTTCATATATTACAAAATCCCTTTTACTGTTGATTTATGTGTGGTCAATATACTGACATGATTTTTAAAGTCTGTAACTCCAGCCATAATACGAATCAACAAGCAACATAATATATTTTATTAATAAAATATGTTTAGGAAAATGTCCCAGAAGTGTTTGGCATGTTTTTAGCTTATTTGTCCTCCAACAACTCACAGATCATACTCAGAGACATAATAATACCTATCTGAATATAATTTGTGGATGATTGATAATAGGAACATTGGTTATACACCCAAAGCATGACATCCGAAATCATGTCTTCATCTGATCCCTAAAGAATAGAATGATTGGCACAACCTGCCATGCCTATCAATGTGAGGCTGAGTCAGTTATCTGTATGAATTCATTTCATACTTCTTGGAACTTGTACAGCAGGCTCATCTACCAAATGCATGCAGGACTTTTTATAGCAGCTGATTATAATAAATATGGTTACTGGTTCTCCTTGAAATCAATAGAATTATTTTGCATTCAAAAAGCCTACATGCTCAGGTTATTTACCTCTTTATTTATTTTGACTTACAGTATTATCATGCACACATATAAAGCTCCTTAGGCACTTACACAATTTTTAAAAAATGTTAAGAGTTTCCCTCCTCACTCAGAACATCTTCCTCCTTACACTCACTCTATATTTCCAACTTTTTGGGTGCAACAATATTAGCAAACACCTACAATAAGTCACGTGTTTGGGGCAGAATTTTTGAAAACACAAAGTAGTGGCCTAACTCCACCTTCAACTGAAGAGTAAAGGAGCTTTACCATTGAATTCAAGGGGAACAAAGCTAGACTAATGATGAGTGTTGAAAATCCCTTCCTAGGTGTAAAAACAGAGTTGCCTTCAGATTTTTTTTCCTCTGTATTTGTTCTTCTGCAAGGTCAGACATGAAGTAGATTTCCCACACAGTGCCCAGGATAATGTACATAGCATTCCATCCTTCTTTTCCTATGGTAATAACCTCCCAGAGGTTTAACAACTAATATGCATTCTATTAATTTACAGCTAACCGAATATTTTGTAGTTGTTTGTTTCATTTGCATAGACTTGCCATTAACCATTTCACTGGGAATTGGGATAATGTAGAAGATACATTTAACAAATGTTCTAATTCAAAGAAAATTATAGCCACTGGTGTATTTAATCTTAATACTAGGGCTGGTTGAAAATTTTTCTTTGAAATGGTTTTTCAATGGAAAACTGAGTTTTCAGGTAAACACTTTTTCTGGGTCTTTGTGTGTACATGTTAATGTGTGAAGAGTATCTGCTTTCCCTGAAAATTTTAAATTTTTCATTGAAAAACCAAATGCCCCAAACTCAAAATATTTCATTTCAGAAATCCCACTATGATGTTGCATAAGAAATTTAGTTCAGTTTCCTCATGTCCCCATTCTCCTGTATGAGAACAGCTGGACTATATCTTCCATAACACACCATGGGTAGGGACTCCCATGGTGCAAGCACCTCTCCTCACTATGAATGGAGACTATGGTGCTTCATGGAGATGCAAACCACCTACAGAGATCAGACCACAGTAAAAAATGGGAGCATAAGATATCCAAAACCAACACCTATGAGGCATAGTATTTGGCACTGGTGCAACTATTGCTGGAATAGTGTCCAGTTCTGGTGCCCACAATGCAAAAAGGATGTTGATAAATTGGAAAAGGTTCAGACAAGAGCCATGAGAATGATTAAAAGATTAAAAATACCTTACAGTTACAGACTCCAGGAGCTCAATCTATTTAGCTTATCAAAGAGAAGGTTAAGAGGTGACTTTATTACATCTATAAGCACTTATATGGAAACAAATATTTAACACTGGACTCTTCAGTCTAGCATACAAATGGATAGCATGATCCAGTGGCTGAACGTTGAAGCTAAACAAATTCAGACTGGAAATAAAAGTAAAAAAAATTAACAGTGAGAGTAATTAACCATTGAAACAGTTTATTAAGGATTGTGGTAGACTCTCTATGACTGGCAATTTTTTAAATCTTGATTGGATGTTTGTCTAAAACAGGAATTATGTAGGGGAAGTTCTTTGCCCTGTGTTATATGGGAGGTAAGCCTAGATTATTACAATGGTCCCTTCGGGCCTTGGAATCTATAAATCATGGCAGCATTTTCAAATTGAAATATTTGGTTTTGGCCAAATTATTACAGTGTTTGGTTTTGATGTTTTGTTTTTGTTTGTTTTTTGCCAAAAAGTCCAAGTTTTGCATGGAAAAACAAAATCGAATGTTTAATCAGCTGTAATAAATACCCAGCATAATGCAGCTGTGGAGAAACCAAGTGATATACCTGCGTAGACGTGAAGAGAACTGCTATATTCAAATACAGAAGGATTAAATTTAGGTAGGCTTCAGCTGAAGTTCAACAGGCAGCATATAATTTTATAACATATACACCCTTTGTGTTGTCAGAACAGGTACCATCAAGGGTCAGCAGCAGAGTTGGTCAAAATTTAATTTCTGTTCCATAGGAAATTCCAACATTTTGAAATGTTTTTGTCCAAATTGGAATAAAGACAAAAAACCCTTTGAAATTTCTCACAACATTTTTTAACTGAGTCAATCTAAACATTGTGATGAATTCTAAACATTTCATTTTGATTTCGATTCTTAAAAAGTTTTAAAAAAATAAAATAAATTTCAAAAAGTTGTTTCAAAATGAAAAATTGAAATGTTCCATTCTGATAAGTTTCAACATTTTGATCTTATCAAAATAATTTTTCCCCATTTGTATTCCAAAACAAAATTTCATCAAATTCAACACATTCCCAGAGAAAGTTTTGATGATGAATTGGCATTTTCACACAGAAAAATAAGTAACTGGAAAATTTTAGATCAGATTTAGATAGCAGCTATGTTCTTGTTATAAGGAACAAGAAGAATTTACCATATCCACAATGTTATTTTTTTTCATACCACAAAGAGCAAACGGATAATTTGTCAGACTCAGAGGACCAAAGAAAGAAAAAACAAAAGTCAAGCATGGGTGCTTTTCCACTCTTACAGTCTGCAATGACTTGAACACAAAATGGCTGCATGTCTCTATAGACAACAGCATCCTTAGAAATTTAACGGGAAAAAGCATTTTAACAGTTATGCAGCTAAATGCACTACAGTTCATGTTACTCCTACAACACTGCATCCAATAACAGTATCAGTCTCAGGATATTAAAGAGACAAGGTGGGTCAGGTAATCTCTTTAATTGGACCAACTTCTGTCTATGGGAAAGACAAGATCCAAAGTTTGTCTCTCACCCCCAACAGAACTTGGTCCAATAAAAGAGATTACCTCCCTCACCTTGTCTCTCTTACTAATATTGGGACATTCATAATATAATTGACTACAGGATTCCAACATTAGCATAACATATACAAAGGGGCAGTCCTTCCTATAAAAATTGACCTCTCCTGGGTGAGATTGGATTGAAGTTTATTTCTTACTCTTCTCCATTTTATATATAAAGGATCATTATTATAACATATGTAGAGATGCTGGTAAAACTTCAGTGATTATATCATGCTAGTCAGACACTCTAGTTTTAATAAGGTAGTCTTTTACACTGAACTAAATTACAGGTTATACCCACCCAATACCATCCAACATTCTCAGAGCACTTCATACACATGAATGAATTCAGCCTCACAACAGCACTCTGTGGTGTTATCTCATTTTTTCAGATGTGGAAACAGACACACAAAAAATTAAACCTGAAGCTGAGACTTGTGGCACAGCTGGGAGTAAAGCCAGATCTGACTCCCATTTCTTCACTTTAATAATAAGCCATTTCCTTTTTCCTCTAAAATAGGCTTTCAGATGTATCATCATATACACAGTTATTCAGAGAGGACGAGGCTTCTCTCTAGACTGGGAAAGCCCTAAATGTTTTGCCTTAGTTTTCTTCCATTGCCAACATTAAAGTTTTTCTATTTCAGAAGTAAAGTAATTCCGGACTGAAAGATTTTATTTAAAGAGTCCAGCCTCCAAGTGCAGTGCTCCCTTCAATGCAAGGCAATGCAGAGACAAGGAGAATGGAAGGAAAACAGGCTCAGAAGGACAGCAAAAAAGAACAGTTCATGAACTTATATGCAAACATTTTCATACAGTTTGTGGCCATAGATTTGACATTACAGTATTTCCATACTAATTGTTTAGTCAGCTGTAGCTAACACTGGAGGCAAGTTAGTACTTATGCAAATCTCTCCAATTCCACATGCCACTTCTGCCTAAAATCATTCAGATATTATAATGCTGTTTAGATCATATAAACCCATTGCAATAGGGCTTTTCCTTCCCCTTTGTTGCTTTTTTGCTTCACTCTAAACCATTTCACAGGAAGCTTGCATGCTACAGCCACTCTGAGTATTCATTGTAAGCCATTCATTTGGTCCTATTTGATTTCATGGAGACAAGTTTAAGTCAGCATTCTACATTGGGTGGGAGCAATTAGAACTGAATGGACCTTGAAGGGTTTATCTCACATAATCCATTAATCTGACCTTGCAGAATTCATTCACAGGGATTGGAAGCAGGCCACCTAATGCACATTACATTCCAGTTCAAGTTCTATTGAAGTCCAATCATCAAAGAACTTCCACCCTTCCAAAATGCCACCTTTGTTGCCCCCAAATTCCCTAAGGCCTGCTCCTTCCCCACTTCCAACCCCTTCTTTGTGTCTCGAGTGTGACCTGTCCCCATGTACCACTGTGGGTCAGGAAGGCTGTTCTTATATCTTCTGTCTGTGAAGATGAGGATGCCAGGAAAGGACCTCTTCCCCATCCCCTTCAATTAATGATCTGAAGGGAGTCAGAGAGTATCTGCCCCTTGTTTACATCCAGCAGAGTGGAGAAACACTCCATTCCTGCTGCAATGCCTCAAAAGCTAAGCAGCAGCATACCATAAGTGTAGGCTGCATTTTCTGTTACACTAAGGCCCCTTTACACCACTCTGGCACTGTACTGTGTTACTCTCACTGTAAGTGCCATGTATAAGGGCCTTATTATAAATTAGAATGAAGCCCTTAACATGGTAGCTGTATTGGGTTTCTGTAGAGATTAGTATGTGTAGGCATTATGGTGTAATTTTTCATTTCAAGATAGCATACTACTATTTCCAGGACCCCTATCCTTCAGTAGACAGGTTGACCATAAACAGGTTCACAGGACAACATGGTGCATGAAGCAGGAATACTGAGATTCTCTGTCCCACTCTGGACCAAGTTCTGTTCACAATTACAGTACAGTAAATCCAGAGCAACTCCACATCTGGATTTACATTATTGTAACCAAAAGGAAATTGTGGCTCTTGGCACACTAACTGCATGATGTGCAGTGAGTGAGGCAGTGGTATACTCACTGAACAGGGAGGAGAAAAATAATGTATTTTAAAAACTAAGGGCTCATTCAGACCTTTGGATGAGCCCACAGTAAGAGGTCGTATATTACTGCATAGCCCCAAGAACAGTTTGGGAGGAAGATTATGACTGAAGAGTCACAATTCATAGAGTTTAATGACAGAAAAAACTTTTATCATCATCTAGTCTGATCACCTGCATAATATATGTAAGTGGTGGAATTGTCTGGCTATTGTGGGGAACTTTCCTGGTTTCTGCACTACCCCGGTGAAGTGGGCTGGCAAAAGGATCTGAGTCCTCACTCCCACTTCCTTTACCCAGAAGCCTCCCTGCCCTTGAGGACTCCCCTTCCACTCTCCTGTCTGGCAGAGTCCTTGTAACCCCAACAAGGCTGGGCCCAGGATTCCTGAGAGGCTCAACCCCCAACCCTGCTGTGGTCACCTAGGACAGGAGCTAGGATGTCCCCACTCCGGGGTGCTCTCTTTGCACTGTGCACCTCCCTGACCCACTGATCACATCATACAATTTAAAGCAAATACAAGTTATTTAATTAACAATAATTTAAAAAAAAGAATAAGGAAAAATGGAAAAGGTTTAAGGAAAACACATCACCCTGCTCTGTGGCAGAGAACATTACAAATTGTCTCTCTGGAATGTCAGGGCAGTTCACAGTCTGTTCCTTGTAGGTCCCAGGCCTCCTTCTCAGGCCCTGGCTGTGCTGCAGGGACACTGCGGGTTGGACTCTTGCTCTGGCGGTGGCCACACACTCTCAGGCTCTGGGTGGCAGGGACCCTTCTCCCCAGTGTCACCCCCGCTCTGTCAGGGTTATGATCCCCCTCCAAGTCTGGCCTGCAGAGTTCTTGGCTGAGGCATCTCCCTGTGCTGGGCCCACTGCCCAGGGTCCCCCTCGCACTCCCCAGCTGCTCACCACACCCAGCTCCCGACTGCTCCAGCCCCAGCTTCACACTGCCTCAGCATGGCTGCTGCTGCTGCTGCTCTGCCTTCAGCTCCCTGGGCTGCTTCTCTGGCCTCTCTGGCTCCAGTTGCTACAGCTCTGCTCCCAGGGCAGGTCTGCTCTGCAGGCTGCTTCTGTGCCTCTCTCTCAGCTCTCACCTGCTTCCTGGGCTGCTTGTCTGGCCCCTCTGGCTCTGGTTGCTGCAGCTCCCCTCCCAGGGCAGGGTCTCTCTCTCTGGGCTGTGCTCTGGCTTTTTGGGCTGCAGCTCTGCTCCTAGCAGCTTAGCTTGGGCCCCTGCTCTCTCTTTAGCTCAGCCCCACTCTGTCTGACCCAGGCAATTTCAGCTCACAGAGAGGACGGGACCCACCCTGGCCTTCTGTCTCTTTGATTAGCCTGCCTGCCCTGTCTATCAGGCTGACCTGGAGCATTGGCCTCTCGCCATTGTTCCTGGGGACTGTCAGTCTCAGGGTCCTGATTTGCCATCAATCCCTCCCCTTTTAGTGCTGGGAGCTAGCAACCAAACACCCCCACTGAATGTTAGTAAGGGGATAACAGTCCCCTTACACATAGACCATGAAATTTCACCCAGTCATTCTTGTCACATGCACATAACTTCTGGACCTTAGAATCTCCGTCCCAGTTCCCCCACTGCTCTAGAAAGGGAGTTAAATGCACTGAGTCTATGCCCAGCACAACATACATACACTGGGACAGCTATACTGACTGGTGAGTTGGGGTAGCTCCATCCCCTTCCACCTACCTGCTGGAGATATAGCAGCTTTTTGGAGCCTTCTTCCCCTCTATGATGGGGTTCTTCTACTCCCCTCCTCTTTGCCTTGCACAGACTGCTAAGTGACCTTCTCTCTCATAGATACCACCATGCAGTTTATTTACAGCATTTCCCTCCACCACCTTTTACATACTAGGGCAATCACATCAGTATTTACAATTTTATCCAGGTTTTCTACTCCTTCTCAGAAAACAAGAGGGAGGCAGGGAAAGTGTCTCCTCCCACAGAGCTCAGCCAGCCGGCTCTCACCCTCACCCAACCTCACCCGCTCGCTCCTCTCCTTGTTAGTGGGATAATTAGCACATTACCAGATCAGATGGGTCTGGGAAGGTAATCAGGAACTTCTCTGGTGAATCTAGCCCTCCCCAGGGCCTAACTGGTTAAAAAGTGACCAGCGTCCTGGTTCAGTTGTCACACACCTCTTCCCCTTGCCTGTCAGAAAGGTGTTTCTTTCTCCAGACTCTTCTGCCTTTACCAGAGGTGCTATTCAGCTTCAGCCTTTCTTTGCCCACAGGGTGATCATCTAAGATTCCCTTTTAGAGTCCACCCATTCTCCACCCACACACACACAAAAAATCACATTTCCTGAGTGGAGGTCATCCTCATAATACCACTTTGGTCCAGAGGTCCTCACACCAGGGATAACCTGGAGTCCCCTCCCCACATTCTCACCCTCTGTTTTATTCAGGGGTCTGCTGGTGACCCTTCTCCTCCTGATTACCTGTGGTCGCTTGTCCTGCAAATCCTCTAACTCCTTTTTGGATACCCTCCTCTGGCATTCCACAGGTGGGAGTTTAGACAGCCACTTGACTGCTGTTAATGAGCTCAGGTTAGCTTTACCCCGAACCTATTTCCTTGTCTTTTTTTTCCTCTCCCTTCATCTCTAGGGGTACTCCCCTTTCTTTATTTTCTCTTTGGCTTGTTTTCTCCTGTGTAATATTTTCTAACCCTTCTATATTTAACGGCTCTTTTTCCTTTGCCATGGGTTTCATTAGTTCCCTCTGGGGATCCTGGACACCCCTCTAATTCCCTAATGGGAAGGGTTTACCGCCTGTGCATTAATTGGGAGTGGCAGCGACCCACCCACTATCCAACTCACTTCCTTTTAAGCTTCTCTCAAACTTCAAGGGGCACCTATGCCATGGGGCAGAATTTCATGTCCCCATATATATATTCAAGCCTCAGTTTTGCTCCAGTAAGTATCCAATGGGGTTTCGCCAACTTTCCCCTTATTAGTGAACAGAGTGAGGCTGTGTCCACCACACCTCTTTAATACCTCCTCCCCAACATTACAGAAATGTTCAGTAATTTCCTTCTTTCTTCCTGCTCAGAAGTCCCAACCCAACCACAGAATTCTGTAAACCCACACTCCATATACAGCAATCTTTTTGTATATGTTTCTGCCACCCACACAGCTAACACATGACAGCCCTCAATCCAGTTGGTGTTCCCTGGGCCCTTCCCTGTTAGTCTTGGCACCCTTTCTGACCGTAAGTTCTCTGGTCTTCCTTCCCACATCTGGTCCTTTAAACTGCTGTCCCCCACTGGGAATGTCCACCTCTATGAACTCTTCTGTTAATTTAACTGCTGCATCTAGGGTAATGGATTTATGCCACCTGACCCATACCTGGGTATTCTCCATGATACTAAATGAACTGTTCAAGAATAACAGCATCCATCATATCACCCACACTTTGGGTATCCGGCCTCAATCAACATTTGGCCCAGGCTGCCAATTTTCAGGCAAATGCTCAGGGCTGTAATCCCCCAGTCTACACGGTTCAGAATCCTTACTGATACTTCTCTGTGGAAAAGCCAACCAAGTTTAGGATGGCACTTTCATCACTTTGTAATCCCTTGCCTGCTCATCACTGAGAGTCATGTAAGCAACCTGAGCTTCCCCTATTAAATAGGATGTTTGCCATAGGGACCAGATTCTTTTATTCCATCCTGACCCAATAGCCTCTCTCATATATGACCAAAACTGTGTTGGGGTCATTTGCAGAGGCCTACCCCCATGCTTGATTGCTGATCCCAGCTGCAGGGCTGATTGCACTTTATAGTAGTTGTTGCTGAACCTGGTCTCACTCCCTTATAAATTCCTGCAGGCTTTTTTGCTGCTCAGCCTGCCATGCAAGCATAGACAGTCTCTCCAAATTGTGGGACTACAGGAAGGTCTACAAGGTTTTCTGCATTTCCTTATGCAGTTCCACCAGCCATTGTAATATCTCCTCCTTCTCCCAGCCTGTCGAACCATTACAGCAGCTCCCCCATCAGGGTCTCCATCTGCATGGATAAATGCAGGATCCAAACAAGTACCTATGTGTGATGGGGTCCCTCTGCTCCCATCCTTTCTGCTCAGAGACCATGCCCTGCACCACTAAGCTAGATTGACCACAATGTAATCCTCTATTTGCAAATAAGTAATTTTTTTCTGTGGAAATAAAATACTGATTTTCAAATAACATTTTTAAATAAATTATTTTAAAGTGCTGGAAGATTGACTGTGTGCAGTCTCCTTTTCACCTACTATTACACTAACGCCTAGGAATCCACCCAAAGACGAGTGCACCATTGTGTGAGGCACTGAACAAACATGTAACAAAGAAGACAGTCTCTGCTCCAGAGATCTCACCACTTTTATGACAAACAGCATGCAACAGGTGGACAGAACAGATGGCAGTGGCCCACAGAATGAGGAACAATAAAACACATGAAATTTAGCTAAATAGCTACTTGAAAATAAATGCTATACAACTTCTTCATTCACTCTGAACCATCGAACCTTTACACTTATTGAGGCAGAGCCCTCAACTTGGTGAATCCCTTTGCAGGGTCACAGCCTCTCTTTTAGGCTACAACTACATGATACCTGAGGGGTGTGATTCCCAGCTCGTGTACACATATCCACACTAGCTCTGTTCGAGCTAGTGTGCTAAAAATAGGAGTGTAGCTACAGTATCACAGCAGGCAAGCAACGGCATGGGCTGCCCCAAGTACAAGCCCACCTGGACCTGTGAGTATGTACTTGGGGCAATTAGCCCAGGCTGCCACTTACCGCAGCTACCATACTATTCTTAGTGCACTAGCTTGAGCAGAGCTAGGGCAGATATGTCTAAGCAAGCAGGAAATAACTCCACCAGAGAGGTCCTTTGGGGCCATCTGCCTGTCCCAAGTCAGGATAAAGGAGGAGGGTTGGGCGTGGGGCTAGCAACTCCACCTTGTAAAAAATCAACCTGCTACAGAAATGCCAACAATAGAGACAACAGAGACTTTTACCCTGGAAAAAGAACGGTCTTCAACTCGAAGATGCATGACGCTGGGTGGTAAAAGCCGTGAGGAAGCCACTAAGCCGATTACCCTTCTTGCAACCAGGAGGATTACCATAGGCACATGGAAGTGAGGACCATGTACGAGTCAGGAAAGACGGCGCAGGTTGCAGCAGAGATGAGAAGCAACAACCTGACCCTATTAGGCATTAGCAAGACAAGATGGACACAAGCGGGGCAGAGAAGACTGTTGACAGGAGAGCTGTTGCTGTATTCAGGACATGAAGAGAGCGACGCACCCCACACACAGGGAGTAGGCTTCATGTTGTCCAAGCAGGCACAGAGAGCACTGATTGGTTGGGAGGCACATGGTCCCAGGATCATCACAGCATCCTTCAGAACTAAAATGAAGAGGATTAAGATGAATGTTGTTCAGTGCTACGCTCCAACTAATGGCAGCGAAGAGGAGGACAAAGATTATTTTTACAACAGACTCCAGAAAATGTTAGAGATTCTCCCAGACAAAGACATCATCATCCTTATGGGAGACTTTAATGCCAAAATTGGACCTGACAACACAGGATACGAACAAGTCATGGGGACCCATGCTCTGGGAGAGATGAGTGAGAATGGAGAGAGATTTGTGGATCTGTGTGCACTTAACAACCTGGTCATAGGAGGTAGCATCTTTCCTCACAAGCGGATCCACAAGAGTACCTGGGTATCACCAGCAGGCATGACAGAAAATCAGATCGATCATGTCTGCATTAGCAAGAAGTTCAGAAGATCCTTGCAGGACGTTAGCGTTAGAAGAGGAGCAGACGCGGCATCCGACCATCACTTAGTGGTGGCCAGACTGAAGCTGAAGCTGAAAAAGAACTGGATAGATGCGTCAGACAGAAGAGTGAAGTACAACGTCAGCCTTCTGAAGGACCATAAGACCAAGGAAGATTTTGGACTGACGCTGAAGAATAAGTTTTCAGTATTACAGGATCGGTCTGAGGAAGAGGAAGACAGTGTACTAAACAGATGGCAGAAAGTGAGAGAGACACTTAGGTCAGTATGCCAGGAAGTGCTTGGAATTAAGAAACACCAGCAGAAAGAGTGGATCACAGCAGAGACCTTGATCAAGATAGAAGACAGAAAGAAGAAGAAGGCAGCAGTCAATAACAGCAAGGCTAGAGCAGCAAAGGCCAAAGGTCAAAAAGAGTATGCTGAAGCCCATAGAGCAGTGAAGAGGAATATCAGGAAGGACAAGAGAGAGTATGTGGATGAACTGGCAGCAGAAGCGGAGCAGGCAGCATACAGTGGTAATATGAAACAGCTGTATGATACTATCAAGCGACTGTCTGGAAAGTTCAGCAAGCCAGAACGTCCCGTTAAAGACAAGCAGGGAAAGGCTATAACAGGAATAGAACAACAGATGAACAGATGGGCGGAGCACTTTGAGGAACTCCTGAACAGACCAGCACCACCAAATCCACCAGACATGAACCCAGCCAACGAGGACCTCCCAATTAATTGCAATAAACCAACCAGAGATGAGATCAGAAAAGCCATCACCATGATGAAGAATAGGAAGGCGGCTGGACCTGATGACATCCCAGCAGAGGCCCTGAAAGCAGACCTGGATGCTTCAGTGGAAATGCTGTATCCCCTCTTTGAGAAGATATGGGAAGAAGAAGTGATTCCGGTAGACTGGAAAGAGGGATATCTCATCAAAATCCCCAAGAAAGGAGACCTTAGCAACTGTGCCAATTATAGAGGAATCACACTCCTGTTGGTGCCAGGGAAGGTCTTCAACTGAGTCCTCTTAGACAGAATGAAGGATGCCGTCGATCCACAGCTACGAGATGAACAGGCAGGTTTCCGGCAGAATAGATCATGCACGGACCAGATAGCAATGCTTCGCATCATAGTCGAGCAGTCTATGGAGTGGAACTCCTCGTTGTACATCAACTTTGTTGATTATGAGAAAGCATTCGATAGCATGGATCGAGAGACCCTCTGGAAGCTTCTTCGGCACTACGGCATCCCAGCAAAGGTGGTCAACCTGATCAAGAACTCATATGACGGTATACACTGTAGAGTGATCCATGGAGGGCAGCTTACTAACAGCTTCCAGGTGCAAACTGGAGTCAGGCAAGCATGCTTGTTGTCACCACTTCTCTTTCTCTTCGTCATCGATTGGATTATGAAGACATCCACTTACGAGCGTAGGAATGGAATCCAGTGGACGTTGTGGACCCAGATTGATGACCTGGACTTTGCTGACGACCTTGCACTCCTTTCGCACAGTAAACAGCAGATGCAAGAGAAGACCAACGTAGTGGCAGCCACGTCATCACAGGTTGGCCTCAACATTCACAAGGACAAGACCAAGATCCTTAGGATTAACTCCATCAGCAATGACCCAGTCACACTGAATGGAAGCCCCCTGAAAGAAGTGCAGTCCTTCACCTACCTAGGTAGCATCATCGACCAGCAGGGTGGCACAGACGCAGACATCAAAGTAAGGATTGGTAAGGCAAGAGCAGCCTTCTTACAGCTCAAGAACATCTGGAGCTCCAGAGAGCTGTCTTTGGCAATAAAAATTCGACTGTTCAACTCCAATGTGAAATCAGTCCTACTGTATGGAGCTGAAACCTGGAGGACAACCAAAACAACCATCAGGAAGATCCAGACCTTCATTAATAGCTGCCTCAGAAGGATTCTCCAGATCCGCTGGCCAGACACCATCAGTAACATCCACCTCTTGGAGAGGACCTGTCAGCTCCCAGCAGAGGAAGAAATCAGAAGGAGAAGGTGGGGTTGGATAGGACATACACTACATAAGCAGCCAACTAACATCACCAGACAGGCACTGCGGTGGAACCCCCAAGGCAAGCGGAAAAGAGGCCGTCCAAGAAACACCTGGCGACGCGACCTTCAGGCTGATAGCAAAAAAATGGGCTATACCTGGAATGGCCCAGGATAGAGGACTCTGGAGATCTGTGGTTGGTGGCCCATACCCCGATTGGGGTGACGGGCATGAGTGAGTGCGTGAAGCAGGAAATCACATCCCTAGCTCAAATACAGGCATTGCCCAACTGTACCTTGTGTAGGAGTTATTAATAGTTACCATGCAGCAGTATCTGAAATCCTAATGTTTCTCTTAAATAGAGCATAAGAAATAATTGTGGTATCCATTTTCAAATGCTGACATTTTTATAACATTTTCTATGTGAGTGTTTCTCACCTAGATGCTGGAATAGACCAGTGGGATAAGTGAATACCCTCTCTACAACCCACCCTTTAGCAGTGGCATTTCAGAAGGACAAAAGAAACAAACCATCCTCCAAACATAGCACCCACAGTGGGAAGAATCTTCTTTGATAAGAATTAGTGAGAATATTCTTATAATATGTATCTAAAGCATAAGTAAGGAACAGACTTGTTAACAGAAGTTCTTCATACCTGCTCTGTTGAGCCATCTAAGATTTTGTAGCAGTCTCTGCATTTTTTCCTGTTGATTTCAAGCTAAAAATAACATTATGAAAGAAAAAGGAGCCAAATAAAATATTTTAACAGAAGAAAACATTTAAAATATGGAATAAAATTAGATACTGGGAGAATAAATAAAGGGTGAGCAAAGTACATCATTCCTCTAGCTCTATATCAGCAGACAAACACTATCCTGAAAGCTGTTAGTTACAACCCAACCTTATTCTTTATTCAAGTCACAACTTCTCATCATCACATTAAAATCTTTGATGATCTGGTGACAATTTTTTCTCTTCTCCTGAGAGTTCTTTCTCTCTGCCTTGTTATAACTTTTTCTGGGTTTTCTCTTGCTTAAAAATAAACAAACTAAAACACAGAACACTAATTTAGTTACTAAGCCATGGAATATATGAAGAATTGTCAAAGGCAAAGGCTCACTGAATAAGTCTTTTTATGGTTTCAGAAAACTTGGTAAAGATTTTTCCCCCAAATGGATTTTATTGCAGTCTACACAATTTACACCCTTAAAAACAATGCATACAGTATTTGTCATGTTCCCTTTCTCAGAATAATGCCTTTATATTTATATACTATTTCACTGCAAAGGATTCTAAAACTTCTCACACACACTATGGACTTCATTCTTAAAAGTCTTATACATATAATAATTAAATTTAAGCACATGAATCTGCAACAAGTTCAATGTTGCCATGCAGAACCTTGCTGACTTCAGTTGAAGTCAATGGGTCTCTGCATGGGTGCAGGGATCTACTGGCACAGAGATCATTGCAAGATCAAGCCCTGTATGTTTATGTCTACATAGCAAAGAAAAACCCTTGGCTGGTCTATGCCAGCTGACTTGGGCTCATGAGGCTCAGGCTGCGGGGCTGTTTCATTGCTGTTTAGACTTCCATGCCCAGTCTACACAGCAAGAACCAGCCCCTCAGCCCAAGCCCCCTGAGCTTGAGTCGACTGGCATGGGCTTTGTCTTTGCTGTGTAGAGATACGCTTCAGCAGCAAAGTGTAGCTACCATTGGGAAGAGAAGCAGCCTGATAAACAAGTTTCACATCATACCAGAAAGAGATGAAGTGAGAGGGCATGAAAATTTTTTGCAGAAACCAGTATTTTATATTAAAATGCAGCCAGAAAACCTACATTAAAAGAACTTCAGAGTGCTTAACTTTGCAACCTTACAATTACACAATTCCAGAATTAAAGTTGCCCCAATTCAGTGGGCTACTCACGTGAGTAATATAAGTGGAATGTGAGCCAACATTTGAAGTTTTGTGTTAAACAGTATTTTTCAGTTAGCTGAATGCAAAAATAAATACATGAAAACTCAGCAGCAAAAGCAACATGGGAAATACCTATGTGCCCAGAGGATTTGTGCGCTGAATACCATGGCTGATCCATGTCAATACACTAAGCTAATTCTGTGTATCTGCATCAGGAGATGAAAACTGTCAGGCAAGGCTAAACTAAGCAAAGGAGAGTGAACATAAATGTGAAAAATATGAAATCATCACAAAGAAAAAAATTCATATTTTAGATGTATTGTAAGAGAGCAAACAGCATATTAGTCCATCCTGAATACTGGAAAAGTGCTGCTAGAATAGCTTGAGTAACTATTAATGTGATAGAATCACTTGTCGTGAAGGGAGATCGGTATTTTGCACATTCCTTAAATGAAGGCAACCAGCAACAATAGTAGTTCACAAATGACTCACATTTCTGCCTCAGCCACCCTGTTCTTTACCTTTTTATCCTAAATCCCCTGTGAACAGTAACTGATGACTCTGAAAGGACTAGAAACACTGAATGCTTTATGACTAGCATATTCACTTGCTGAGTCATCTTGTTCCTGTTTTGGTTTCAAGGTTGCTTCAGGACACAGTTTACCATGTTGCCACCACCAGAACTGTTGGTAGCACATTGCCAGGATAAAAATGATCTAACAAAAGGGCTCTGTTTTCCATTCCTCTCACTACAAAAAGTATCATTATCCTGGTTCTTGACTCAGACTATGCCAAAGAAAAAGTGAGCACAGATGCATCTCATCAAGGACCTGGAAAATTCACCAAGGAAGGAGAGGTACTAGAAATTCCAATTCTAGGGACTCACATACAATAGAACTTTAGAGTTATGAACACCAGAGTTACAAACTGACCAGTCAACAACACAACAACACACCTCACTTGGTACACAATCAGGCAGCATCAGAGACAAAAATATATATATAGCAAATACAGTACAATAATGTGTTAATCATAAACCACTAAAAAAAATAAAGGGAAGGCAGAATTTTTCTTCTGCATAGTAAAGTTTTCAAATCCGTATTAAGTCAATGTTCGGTTGTAAACTTTTGAAAGAACAACCATAACATTTTCTTCAGCATTAGGAACATTTCAGAGTTACAAATAACCTCCATCCCTGAAGTGTTCATAACTGAGGTTCTGTTGTAACTCTGTTCTACAAACGGTGACCTTAGCACTGTAGACTACTTCAGATAGCTGAAAGGATACTTTTTCTATATGCATATAGTACTTCTTATAGACATCCATAGCTATATTAGTCATGAGAAAGGTTTTCAATTATGCAGTGTTTATTTCTTAGTTATTATACTATAGTTCTTAGTAACACCTTAGTTTGGGATTAGGTAAATTATATTAACATCCCCAAGGATGCATAATTTGGGATTTTCATATATTTTGGTATCAAGAATTGTACAGACTTTCAATCCTTAATATTATAGCAACCCTCACAACTAGTGAAAAAAAATGACCTGCTTTACAATTCCTCCAACCACTGTTGTCATGATTCCTTACTTCATTTTACCAAGTCTCAATTTGAATAACATTCTTTTGTATCCATTAAAGGTCACTGCAAAAATGGTGTATGTTGGCACATGTGGAATCCCAACCTTCTGGATCAAGACTGGAATTCAAGTCCCTATTGCAAATTTGTCTTTTTTCTTCTTGTTACATATGAACTGACACTGAGATTGTAAACACCCTAGTGTATCACTGCATTTAGTTTTCTCCGTGTATTTTATTTCTCCATGGAATTTTCTCCAAATTAATCTCTCAGATTAAGGTCAAAGACACTTATTTTGCATTCCTTAGTTGAAAATATTTCCACATTACATTCCTATTATAAAACAACAAGCAGTATAATTACTCCATTTCAAACTAGCCATTATCGTTCTTTTCTATTCTGTTCTTCCTAATCTTTTATTATTTACTTTCAGAGCTTGTTGGTTCCAAAATGATGGATGTGAATAATTTCAACCTGAATTCCTAGGAAAGAGGAGTCTGGGTATCTTCACTCTGTTTCCAAAACCAAAACAATAGCTCAGAATGAACATGATCCTAAGCCCATTGGAGTCAATGAGGGTATGTCTACACAGCATTTTGGAGCTTGTGGGAATGAGCCTCCTAGCCCAAGCTGATCAATTCAGGCTAGCAGGGCTTGTGCTAGACCTCTAAAAATGGCTGCATGGGCTGCGCTTTGAAGTTGCTGCTGAGTCTGGAGCTCATGCTCTGAAACCTGAGGATGGGAGAGGGCTTCAGAGCCAGAGCTTCAGCACAAGTCAACACTTCAAAGCATTGTCTACGCAGTCATTTTTAGAGGGCTAGCACAAGTCATGCTAGCCTGAGTCAATCAGCTTGGGCTGGGATGCTCGCTCCCACAGGCTCCAAAATACTGTGTAGATGTACCCTAAGCATCTTTCTATTGGCTTGTATCACTAATCTAGTGCTTTGATGCTGAATGTTTATCTAAGGCTTGTCTACACTGTGGGTCAGTGCAGGGCAAGACAGAATGTGTGACTCTACAGTGCACTTGCTTGCTGAGCAGTAACATCCGATGTGGTCACAACTACAGCTCAGTGAAAGTCCCAGTGTGTGGCAGGAGTTTCACTGCACTGTAGTAATGACCACATGGGACATTAGCATGACAAGCTAGTATACTGGAGAGTAACAACTCGGCTTGACACACACTAGCTTGCTGTATAGACCAAACCTGAGTGTGTAGTTCAGAGAAGCAACAGATGTACTTTGCTAAATTGGGGTCCTACCAGATTTCCTATGAAAGCAGTCAACTGCAGTAAACACAGTAGGAATGTGCTGATGCCTCTTTATTTCAAATCAGTGGGAAACTCAAGAGTTTTCTAATTCTTCTTTTTGTGTGTATTTGTCACCAGATAATCTTTTCACTTTATTAATAGTTTAGGACCAGTGGTTGATACTCACTAAACGGTTCTACTGTAAGTCAGACAGTGTTCATTCCTGACAGACGGTGCTTTACATAATGAAGACAAATGTGAATGAGCAGCTGTCAGCGGGGCTCATCATTAATGCATGATTCCATATTGGCAGGAACACAGTCCCCCTTGAAGACACTTTGTTTTCTTTAAACCCATTGCAATCAGCTTCTAAATACAACCACCCAGCAAAATAAAAGAATGACATGAAATATTGACCATAGCTGAACAGTGACTAGAATGAAGCGTTAACACACAGGGAAACATTTTTAATCACACAGTTTGCTTGTTAAGGCTAAATCATGGGCCGTATTCCAGTGTCAGTTACACAACTACAATCCCACTAAAGGCAACGGGTTGCACAAGTGTAAACAAAGGCATAATTTGGTTCAGGTCTTCATTTTTGCAGTCTAACTCCTCAGAACTTGGAAGAGCAAGAGTCATTAATTTTCCTAATATTGGATATTCATATTACTCTGTACATAGTAATGATTGCTTTCAATAAATCATATTTAGAATCAGGAACTGTTTGTGCTCACAAGAGGAGACAAAACAAGATCAAAGATTATTCTTCCAGCTATGAAGTATACTGTCCAATTACTTATACTATTTGAACTTATGTAAATCAGACTACTACAAATTCCTGTATTTGTTCTGCTACTGTACTGGGTTGTGGAGAAATTAAATCTGAGTCTGTTTTTTTCCAAACCAAAAAGATTTTTTTTTAAGTCAAAAGAGGCCTTCCCCAACCATAATAAAGTTAGTTAAGCAGTAAATGTGTGTGTGAGCAAAGTTAGGTAATGATCAGGTGGTATGCCCTATCATCTACTGGTTTGCATTATTCTCTATTTAGTTCTTTAGTATCAAATATAATTACAGTAGTAACATTATAATTTTCTTTTAGCCATTCAGTTGAAAGAAAGTAGGATTTTAATAAACAGTAACTTTGAGCCAAGCCATGTGTTTTGATCAAATGAAATCTGCAAAATTTAAAGTAGTTTGCTGACACGCTTTGCATATATCCTTTATTTTCAGCTTCCATGATCCATTAGCATGCAATATGAAATTATTTACTCTATATCAGTAAGTTGTCTTTCTACGCAAATTATTTATTGTTACTAAGTTCCGTACAGAAAACGAATTTGTTGGGTTTTTTTGGCTGAGAAAATTGTTCTGACCTAAATTTATATCCATTCATTTTTTATTCAAAAAACTGATCTCAATCCAGATGGCAGATTTTCCAGCTGAAAATCACAATGGAGAACAGGTGTACTTGAAAGCAGAGATAGTGAATCAAAGCAATCATAGTCCAGCATTAGTACACAGCCCACCCATATAGCCATTAGCTCATTTGCCAGTGAAAACGCAGGAACTACAATTTTGCATAATTCATGAGCAAATAAATTCCATCTGTTTTACATTCTGATTCAGTGTTGATTGGGGGCATGAATGTAATAATATGGAGAATACTCCGTGATATTCTATTGGCATAAACATATGTTTATAAGAGAAAAGCCTAAAGGCTTGTGAACATTTGCAATATTCTGAAGTTTATGCACCAAGACAAATGGGATTGGTTTGTGTAAATTCTGAAAGAGATGTGAAGAGAGCAGGGCCGTAGCAACAAAGAACGTGGCCCCCTCCGAACATATGTCCGGGGCCTCTTACAATGCAGAAACTGGAATGCGGTATTTATTTTATACAATATACAGGGTTCATATTATGTATACATAGGCCTACAGTGTACATGTATTCCGTATTTACGCAAAGCGCTTCTTTCGAGCCTTGTTCTCCGCAAATTGGTTAATCAATGTGTCATAGTCCAGAGATCTGGCAATCTTGTTTTCGACTGAAATAACTGCAAGCGCAGAAACCTGTCATCTGTCATGGTTGAGCGCAGGATATTCTTGATCAGTTTCATTCTGCTGAAGCTCCTTTCAGCACCAGCGACAGTAACTGGTGTGGTCAGAAGAATTCTGATGCAAATGCAAAGATTCGGATATATCTCCTGAAGGCTGTTCTTGTATATGTACGTTAAAAAATTGTTTGCTGTGACAAGTCCTCTCTCTTTCTCGATGACATAAATAAAACGATTCAATTCCATTATGAGTTCGTTGGCATCAATGTCTCCCATTTTTCTTTCAAAATTTTTGCTGTGATTCTCCAGTTCATTTTCTCTGTGACACTGCTTCAGGCTGTTAGCGTTGTACAGAAGTCCAAACAACTTATACCACTCCACGAGTTGGTCAAATCATGACGAAACAGAAGATATGGCCTGATCAGTGAGAACAAGAAAGAACTGCTATTTGAATTTTTCTTCGGCAGAAAGACGACTCGAATCATCAGCACATTCGTAATCAAACATTCTCTTCTTAAGTCGCACCCTGGTTTCTGGAAACACCTGCTCAATACCCATATGCTCTGCTATTTCACATGCATTTGTGACCACAGAGTTATATCCTGTATTTCGATAGTCTTCCAAAAACTTCATTGTAGCACTGACTTCTGCCTGCAGTATGTCAATTGACACATCTGGTGACTGAATTAATTTGCTGGTTTTATTGACGTGAAATAGTATATCGTACCACGTGTACACAGTCAGAACAAAAGGCCACGTAGTAACATGGTCTAAAAGCGCACCGGCTTCTGTTGCTGTATTGCCATCTTTCTTTTCGAGCGCATATTCTCGCAAAGATGACAAAGCATTGCACAATTCTTCAAGGTGATAACGCAATGGCTTCACAGCATCAATTCTCGACTCCCAACGAGTGTCCGATAACCCTTTAACAGATATTGGCATATGTTCTTGAAGTATATCCCAACGTGAAGGTGAAGAAGAAAAGATAACGTATATTCTGTTAATCAGACCGAAAAAGTCAACGGCATATTTCGATGACTTTGCCGCGTCTGAGATCACAAGATTCCAAGTGTGAGCTCCACATGGTATATACAAGGCACGGTCATTTATTTCTAGCATGCGGGCTTGAACTCCTTTATTCTTTCCTCTCATATTTGCGCGTTATCATAAGCTTGGCCTCTCATGTCAGCAATGTCTATTCCTAAGTTGTTTGCCTTTTCAAGAAACGCTTCCAATAAGCCCTCGCCAGTTGTATCATGAACATTAAGAAAACCAACAAACGCTTCACGAATATTGACACCATCTTCACCGTTGCATTCAACAAAGCGTAACACCACAGACATCTGTTCTTCATGTGACACGTCTGGAGTACAGTCCAAAATAACTGAATAATATTTTGCTTTTTTAAGCTGCACTATGTTGGCCTTTTGAATGTTACTGGCAACAAGTTGAATCAGCTCATTTTGGATCTGTGGACTGAGGTACTGAATATGTGTCTCTGCCTTCTTAATCCTCAGTAAAAGTTCGCTGAGGACAGTTTCATACTTTGCAAGCAATTCAAACAGTCCCAAAAAGTTGCCATTCGAAGGATCGCTGAGCTTTTCATTACTTCTTCGAAATGCCAAGTTTCTTTCGGACAAGAAAATAACGACATCAACCATGCGTTTGACAACATTTCTCTTTCTTTCAGAAAAGCCTGCAATTCGAGTTGGTCAATAGATGTATGGTTTACTATGCCTGACCGAAGGTCAAACCATTTCACCATACAGTCTTGATGACCTTTGCCTGTTTCATGCTGCTGAAGCCTTTTTGACAGTGCTTTCCAAGCAGATGTTCCATGACATAGCGGTATGTCGCCAGTGACAAATAATTTACAACAAAAACAAAAAATGGCATCTTTCTGAACTGAGTACATTAACCATGAACGTCTTATTTTCTCGCCATTTGCCATGGTTCGATAGAAATGAGTACTTGTGAACCTCCGTCTTTCCTCGTTAAATGGAAATTCGTAACTTTCATTCTGCTGCGGTGCGCCACGTGCAACAATGTCACACACTTGCCTGTCCGATATTATGGACGGCCAATCTCCTGGATCATCAGTCAGTAGTTCAGATTCAGATACTTCTTTCCCGGTAGCAGCTGGAATATCTGTCACAGTTTGTTTGGTAGAACAACTGGCTTCACCTTCGACCTCACTTGAAGCACTTCTGGATACTTCTGGATACGATTCGTCGCTGCTAGCGCTGTCCGTTTCATGTGCCTGTACCTGTACGTTGGATTGCAGCGCAAAATATGTTGACAACTTTGGAATTTTCTCAAGTTCCTTCTCGGCATCTTTTGCTGCCTTTCATTTACTAGCTCCGCTCTTATACATTCTCTTAGACATCACAAAGCACGCTTCTGCGTTGGAAACGATAAAAAACTAAACAACTAAATTAATAACATTTATCCGCCGACCGCCATTATGAACGCAAATACACATTCTTTGAATGGGTCCAACTAAAATTCGAAACTGACCGACAGACAACTGATGTAGGCAATAGCATTATGATGTCTCATACTGACTTCACGGTTTTGTCAGTAAAACCGACATGGATTGTGCAATAGCGTCAATAAATGTCACTTACCTAGTTATACCTTACATTTTTTTGCCACTTTTAGGGGGCCCCTTCCTTGCAGGGCCCCCTCCGGTCGGAGGGTACGGAGGGCGCTCGCTACACCTCTGGAAGAGAGTATCACGTAATGATTCTGTGCAATGCTATATTGGAGAGTTTCCTCATCAGATCTATTCCTTTCAAGAGAGGTATTCAGTATAAATGAAAAGTCAAAGGAAAAGCTGTAAGCAATAATGTGTATTCATTTTGATTTCATATTTAAATCTTTGAGAGCGAACTATTTACTTCCTTTGGTACCTCCGCAAGGTGAGTAAGGGGAGTTCAGGCTCAGCTCTACCCATGTCTGATTTTCCTTATAAATCATGTGATTAGGGGGACAGGGATTATGTGACTGATAGCCTGTTGAGATCTGAATCACAATTAATTCCCTAGAGTGGCCCAGCTGTGGACTTCCTTATACTCAGGTTGAGACATGGCATCTTAATCTTCTCCCTTATAAATATGGTCAAATTTTTGAGCTGCAATGTGTGTATCCAAAGTGTTGCAATTTTTTTTAAACTCAGAAATCAGTACATCTTTCCTGGATGTTTTAAGCATACAGCAGGGAGGGCATTATCTGAGTTTCAAAGTTTCAAATGAGAAGTTGTGGATGTGGTTTGAAGTTCCATGGCTCATCCCTTGTACTGACAGGTAGGGAAGATATATTTAGAACAAAATTGTACTGTGCATTTTTCTCGAGCAATGGAGAACAAGAGCTAGGGGAAAATCCTCAGCTGGTTAAACTTGTCATTGAAGTCAATGGAACCATAACAATTTGGAGTCCCCCAAGAATCTGTACTGGGACCTGTGCTGTTCAACACATCCATAAATGATCTGGAAAAGGGAGCGAACAGTGAAGTGGCAAAGTTTGCAGATTATACAAAATTATTCAAGATAGTTAAGTCCAAAGCTGACTGCAAAGAGTTACAGGGAGATCACACAAAATGGGTGATTGTGCCACAAAATGGCAGATTAAATTCAACATTCATCAAAGTAATAATGCATACTGAAAAAAATAATCCCAACTATACATATGTTCTAAATTAGCTGCTATCACTCAAGAAAGAGATCTTGGAGTTACTGGATAGGTCTCAGAAAACTTTTGTTCAGTGCACAACAGCAAGCAAAAGGGCTGACAGAATGTTAGGACCTATTATGATAGGAATCGAAAATAAGACAGAAATTTTCAGAATGCCATTATATAAATCCATGGTGTGCCCACACCTTGAATCCTGGATATAGTGGAACTGGAAAAGGGCAACAAAGATGACCAAGGTGATGGAAGAGCTTCCAAACAACGAGAGACTAAAAGGACTAGGGCTGTTCATCTTAAAAAAGAGAGGTCAATAAGGGGGGATATGATAGAGATCTATCAAATAATAAATGGTGTGGAAAAAGTGAATCGACAAGTATTATGTACCCTTCACCACAATACAAAAACCCAGGGGTCAGTTGATTAAATTAATAAGCATCAGATTTAATACAAACAAGAGGAAATACTTTTTTCACACAATGCACAACCTGTGGAACTCATTATCATGGGATGTTGTGATGGTCAAAAGTTTAACTGGCTTAAAAGAAGAACTAGATAAATTCCATCAATGACTATTTGCTAAGATGGTCAGACATGCAGTCCCATGCTTGAGGTGACCCTACCTCTGACTGCCAGAAGCCGGGAGTGGAAGATGGGGAGGATTACTCCAAAATTGCCCTGTTCTGTACACTCTCCTTGAAGCTCTGGTACTGGCCACTCTCGGACACAGGATACTGGGCTAGGTCTGACCTAGTGTGGTAGCTGTTATGTTCTTGCATTCTTAATTTACACCAGCTGAAGATCTGCCCCCTAGAGAATGGAGCACCAATTATGGCTATTCCTAGGCACTCTCCACTATCTTGAGGCATTAATACTTTGTTTGAAAGAACCATTTTTAAAGTTTAATTACTAATGGTTCAATACACTAAAAATATATTAATCTGCTCTACCCCCAGAAGGTCAGATGGCCTCCTTAGAACTACAGCTGCAGCATGATTGCCTGATTTCAGCATCCCATAATAAATAAATATTGTCACCTGCTGAAGGCTTTCCTCCCCAGTGCTTCTAGCTACAACATGCAGAGATCATTTCTTTATTCCTATTGTAGCAACTATGTATGTGAAATAACATCTTGGGAGATTGTGCTGGCATGCTCAGTTAACTTCCCTGACATCTAGCCCCAAAGAGAGAACGTTTTGTGTCATAAACAGATAGTTAAGGGTTAATGTCTCTTTCACCTGTAAAGGGTTAACAAATAGTGACCTGCAACACCTGACCAGAGGACCAATCAGGGGACAAGATACTTTCAAACCTCGGGGGAGGGAAACCTTTGTTTGTGTTTTTGGGTTTGGCTTTGTTCTCTCTGAGTCCTGGAAGGGACTAGACATGCAACCAGGTTTCTTGCCAATCTCCCTGCCACAGTCTCTTATATATTCAGAATAGTAAGTATTTAGTAAGGAAGGCGGTTATAGACATTTAATTGTTTTTTTCCTTTATTTGCAAATGTGTATCTGGCTGGTAGAGTTCTAATGTGTATTTGGCTGAAATATTTTAAACTGTATTTCTGTTGGAGAAGGCTTTTTTCTCCAGTTTCTATAAGCTGAAAGACCCTGTAATATTCCATCTTGAATTTACAGTGATTTTCTTTATTCTCTTTTCTTTTTATTAAAAGTTTTGTTTTTAAGACCTGTATGATTTCTTTTTTTCCTTGTTGAGGCTCAAGGGAATTGAGTTTTTACTTAACAGGGAAGAAAGAGAAGGGAGGGGAGAAGGGTGGAATCCCTTTGTTTTAGGTTCAGGGAGCTTGAATCTGTATTGCCTCTGGGTGAGGGAGAAGGGGAGGGGGGAAGGAACATCCCTCCCTGTTTTAAGATTCAAGGGGTTTGAATCACAGTAACATTCCAGGGTAACCCAGGGAGGGAAGCCTAGGAAAGGCACTGGTGAAGGAAAGAGTTTACTTTCCTGGTGATCCAGGGGGTCTGGGTCTTGGGGGTCCCCAGGGAAGGTTTTGGGGGGACCAGAGTGTATCAGGCACTGGAATTCCTGATTGGTGACAGCGCTACAGGTTCTAAGCTGGTAATTGAGCTTAGAGGAATTCATGCTGGTACCCCAACTTTTGGACTCTAAGGTTTAAATTGGAGAAAGATACCATCACACTTAGATTAAAAGGAATAAGAAGAGTAGACTGTAAGTTAAACAGACTTACAAAATGAAAAACAGCTAAAAAGAACTTTATTTTAAAAGGACTGAAAAACAGTGGGCAAGAAGCCTTAAAGTGCCTTCAGGAAGAAAAGCCACAAAACATTGCTTCAAAAAAAAATAAATTTAAATAATATAAACTGAGGTAACAGAGTTATCTCTGTCAGTGGATGAGCTGTGTAAGAAACTCCAGTTTGGCACTGAAATAATTCTTCAGACAAAAATAATGCATTATCAATGTGTACTGCACCATAGTCTACTTGCTGAATCAGACAAAATCTGTTTGTCTGAGAGTTTACCAGCATGATTTCTCCTCAGAATAATCTAGCCCATCACAGTACTAGAAAGGACATCTTCAGTGGGTGGCCAATTTCTCCTCAATATATTAGCCTGTCAAAGAGTTTCACAATCACTGTGAACACCACCACCATCCTGGCTATTACTCAGACCTATTATTTGATTGTCATCTTTGACTCATAATGAATGTGAGGACTTAGAAAGAGGTCTGTGTCAAAGTCTTGCAGATATTTCCTGCGTTACATCTCTAAAATTTCCAATCTATCCACATAGTGAAAATGCTCATCCAGGCACACATCATCTTGAGTCTCAATTACTGCAAAATCCTTTTCTCTGGCCTTCACACATGCAATCTTGCCCAGCTCATATCCATTCAGCTCATATCCATTCAGAATGCTGCTGCAAAGATCATTCTCTTAGCTTTGACTAGTTAGCCATCTCGTCATATGCTTTCACTGGCTTCCCCTTCTCCATTGTATCAAACTTAAGCAACTTGTCTTCCCTTTCAAAGCTTATCCCCATGCTACCTATCATCTCTCATTCAGTACTGAAAGGTCAACTTCTGCCTCACCATGATGACAGCCTCTATCGCCCACCTAATACATTTTCAAACAAGCACCTTCATGCTTTCTCCCATGTTGCCTCTCATACTTGGGAGGTATTCCCCATAAATATCTGCAGAGCCCCTGCACAGTTCTCCTTCAAATCTGTTCCTAAAACTCCCGTGGCCTACAAAAAACGTGACAACAGTTAGCTTACTATTGTGCTGACCAATATTGTTTCCTTGTATTCCTCCATCTCTCTCTATTCATCTGTTGTTTCTTGTCTTATACTTAGACTGTAAGCTCTTTGGGGCAGGAACCATCTTTTTGTTCAGCACCTAGCACAGTGGGGTCCTGGTCCATCACTGGGGCTCTTAGGCACTATGGTAATACAAAATAATAAATAATAAAAAGCCAAAATTTATGACCCTCTCTCATTCCTGTAGTTTTGCCCAAATCAGAAGGTTGCAGATCATCATTACAACTAAAGACAGCGCTAAGGGTTTAGACAACATTTTATTTCTGACATTCAGCGTTACATTTTCAATCCTCCCTTTTCTTGGCATTTTTTTCATAGAGCCCCCACTGACTGAAGAAACAAACATCTGCTAGGGACAGTCATGAGCTGCATCTTAACGTAGTTCATCACTGAGGGAACCCACTGCAGATGAGTTCTGTCCTCAGCAATATGCGTTACCATCTAAAATGATTCCCATTGAGTTAGTTTTGAGAGGATAAAAGGCTGATTCATCCAGAAAAAAAAAACAAAAAAGGGAACAAACAAAATAAAAAAATGCAGAAGGCCTCTGATTGCGACATGGTTACTTTTCATCTCCCAGGATAAAATATTCATGATCTTTCCAGCTGTAGCTGCCTAATGCTCAGGGAAAACTGTTAAATGTGCAGCTGGATGATGTGCAGTATGAGTTTTATACATTTAGAGATTCAATTTTTTATATGATGCTTTTAGGTTTTTCATGTATTTCACAGTTTTATGCATCTAATGCTTCATTGACGAAGACTCTCAAAATGTACAATTTCACATGGAAACAGATTAAAGGGATTTGGGGAATATTCTCATTTTTCAGTCTATATAGCAACACTACTAAAAAAGCAGCACTCAGATTACACAGTAGACTAAAATGTAAGAAGATATTACCTTGACAAGGTAAAACTCATACAGCAAAACCACTCATAAAGTGGAATTTAAGTTCAGAAGAAAAAGCTGTCAGTACTTTTTTCATGTAATGCTTACAATTATAAAAACTTCATCTTGTCTTCAATGGGGGTTTTGAGTGTGCAAGGAGTATAGGATTAAGCCCAATGTATTTTTCTCAGTCTACTGTCTTTATCCTCTGTCATAAACAGATAGTTAAGGGTTAATGCCTCTTTTACCTGTAAAGGGTTAAGAAGTTCACCTAGCCTAGCTGACACCTGACCAGAGGGACCAATGGGGGAACAAAATGTTTCAAAAGGAAGGAGGGAAGTTTTCCTTTGCTTAGAGTTTCAGTTTCAGCCAGAGTGAGAAAGATCAAGGAACCAGCCTCTTATCAGAGTAGTAAGTTTTAGAAAGGGATAAATATGTTTATGTTTATTTTCTTTTGTAACTTGTCTTGGTGCAATTAGGAGAATTATCAAATTGGGTATTCTTGTGTGTATTAAGGTTTTTGCCCAGGGGAAGAGTCTGTGTTTTAAATCTGTTGTCTGTGAGGTCAGCTGTATGCTGCTTCCCAGAGGTTGTTTTTTTTCACCTTTCTTTTCCTTAATAAAAAGCTTTCTTTTTAAGAACCTGATCGATTTTTCCTTGTTTTAAGATCCAAGGGGATTGGATCTGGACTCACCAGAAATTGCGGGGGGGGGGGGGGAGGGAAAGGAGGGGGGATAGTTAAATTCTTCTTGTTTTAAGATCCCAGGGATTTGGATCAGTGTTCACCAGGGACTTGGTGAAGGAGTCTCCCAAGGCTACCCAGGGAGGGGAAGGTTTTTGTGGGGGAAGAGAGTTTTCCAGGTACTCAGAAATCTGGATGGTGGCAGCGAGACCAGATCTAAGCTGGTAGTTAAGCTTAGAAGTGTTCATGCAGGTCCCCACATCTGTACCCTAAAGTTCAGAGTGGGGATGAGACCTATGACATCCTCAGAAAACACTGAATACGTATAATTGTCCATAACTTGATCACTCTAATGGTATTCAAATTGATCCCCCTGCCAACTACCTAATAGCCTCAAGTCATGTACCCGGACATTTCTGTGCACAACACAAACTCTCTCAGTTTCCATTAGCCTCCAGATAAAAATCTCATTCCCAACCACCCAACCCTCCTTGCTCTCCTCAAGGTAAGGTTGTCACCTATGAGGCACAAACAAACAGGACGATCCTGAGCTCATGAAACTGGACAGCAGGCAGTGTATACTGAATAGCACCCTTACAGATTTCCTAG
The DNA here is from genome assembly GCF_025201925.1 of Gopherus flavomarginatus. NCBI lineage: Eukaryota > Metazoa > Chordata > Testudines > Testudinidae > Gopherus > Gopherus flavomarginatus. The sequence continues at coordinate 73,567,947 of NC_066617.1, forward strand.
TACAGCTACCTAAAAATAGGAATGATCCTGGGAAAAGTTAGACAGATGTTCAAGAGAAATACTTCAAACATTCTAGTCCCACCTTGCCTCCTATTCCTCTGGCAACTTGAAAGCTCCCAGTTTCCAGGAGTGAAGTAATTGGAAATTAGGTAGTATTCTAAGAACTTTGCCAGTCTCCACTGGCAACATCTTGAAGAATAGGGTTTTCTTTTCTATGACAAAGGGAGCCCAAACCAACAATCCAGTCAGAAGACTTTGGGGCAGTTTTTGTCCTGAGGTCACTGTTGCAAGGGGAACTGTGTCTACGTGAGCCTCCATGGCTGTGCTGGGCAAGACTGACTAGTATCACCAACAAACGGTAAGCCCCATTGGGATTATATAAGTAAACAATTCTGCTGTTGATGCACAAAAAAGAATGGACTTTTTCACAGCTGTGCAGTGAATGAAAGGTAGAAAAAATATTTTTGTCACTAATGTAAACAGATATGTCTCTTAATATGCATGAAGAACAGATCTCATAGACTCTAGGGTCAGAAGGGACCAATGTGATCATCTAGTCCGACCCACTGCACAAAGCAGGCCACAGAACCCTACCCATCCACTTCTATAACAAACCCCTAACCTATGTCCGAGTTATTGAAGTCTTCAAATTGTGGTTTTAAGACCTCAAGCTGCAGAGAATCCACCAGCAAGTGACCCATGCCCCACGCTGTAGAGGAAGGCGAAAAACCTCCATAGCCTCTGCCAATCTGCCCTGGAGGAAAATTCCCTCCCAACCCGAAAAAAGATCTGTTGAGTAAGAAGGTTCCATTTTACATGGTCATTTTTTTAGAGTGAAAGTATACTTTAAACAGGACTATTTGACAGAAAGATAATTCCAAAGTTTAAATAAAGGATTGTATGTTGAATTGATTAGTTAGTTTCAGACAGTGAAAGAATTTACAAAAAAGACCAAGTAACTCTTCAGGGAATTATCCCTCTCAAAGCTGCAAAAGGCTTTTGGTATAGATATCATAACTGACAGGAATACAACTGCCCGAACAACTATTTTGTGTATGTGTAAGATTTAGTGTAAATGCTGCATTTTTCAAAAGATAATACTCATTGTTGAAAAGATTGATGTAAAAACACTAAAAGTTGAACTAAGAAAAATATTCCCTATGATAGACTTTAAAGCTGTGTCAAGCTGGTTTCCTATATTAACTGATAGTATCCTCTCATGTTTTTGTTTTATTTGTTAAATCTGGAGAAGGGCTAAAAAGATTTGGACACAGAAAGTATAGTTTTTGAACAGTAAGACTTGCATTATTTTGGTGTTTTACCCAAAGAGACAAAATTAGAAGGTTCTTCACTAGATAGATAGATAGATAGATAGATAGGATAGTCATCTTTGCAACTATTTTGCATATGTGAGAGGGGTTTTTTGGTCATAACTGAGAAATTCTGAAATATTTTCCTTCTATAATCAGTTCTTTTCAATATCATTTTGCACAGAATATTCTATATTCCATACAAAAAATACATAAAACTACTTTATTTAGATTGCAAAATCAAGCACTCAAAAGTTAGGAATTGTCATATTTGCAGTTGACTGTGCAACCTTAATTCTACCCCTTTGTGCATCCATCCCATGCACTGAATGGGCAGCTGGGTGCCCCTCTACCCTTTCCTTACTATTCCTTTACTACAGTGTTTCTCAAACTTGGGACGCCGCTTGTGTAGGAAAAGCTCCTGGAGGGCCAGGCCAGTTTGTTTACCTGCCCCGTCCGCGGGTTCTGCTCTATGCCAGTGGAAGCTGCTGGAAGCGGCGTGGGCCAAGGGAAAATAGTGGCTGCCACTTCCAGCAGCTCCCATTGGTCTGGAGCAGCAAACTGCGGCCAGTGGGAGCCGCGATCAGCAGAACCTGCAGACAGGGCAGGTAAACAAACCAGCCCAGCCCACCAGGAGCTTACCTAGACAAGCGGCGTCCCAAGTTTGGGAAACACTGCTTTACTATAACCCTCCGCCCCCAATCCCCACACATGCAGTTATGGTCTCCTTTCTACAACTACATAAGAACATAAGAATGACCCTACTGGGTCAGACCAAAGGTCCATCTAGCCCAGTATCCTGTTTTCCAACAGTGGCCAGTGCCAGGTGCCCCAGAGGCAATAAACAGAACAGATAATAATCAAGGGATCCATCCTGTCACTCATTCCCAGACACCATTCCTGCCCATCCTGGCCAATAGCCACTGATGGACCTATCCTCCAAGAACTTATCTAGTTCTTTTTTTAACCCTGTTATGGTCTTGGCCTTCACAACATCTTCTGACAAGGCGTTCCACAGGTTGACCATGCATTGTGATAAGAAATACTTCCTTTTATTTGTTTTAAACCTGCTGCCTATTAATTTCATTTTGTGACCCCTAGTTCTTGTGTTATGAGAAGTAGTAAACAACACTTCCTCATCTACTTTCTCTATACCAGTCATGATTTTATAGACCTCAATCATATCTCCCCTTATCCATCTCTTTTCCAAGCTGAAAAGTCCCAGCCTTATTAATCTCTCCTCATATGGAAGCCGTTCCATATCCCTAATCATTTTTATTTACCTTTTCTGAACCTTTTCCAATTCCAATGTATCTTTTTTGAGATGAGATGACCACATCTGCACACAGCATTTAAGATGTGGGCGTTCCATGGATTTATATAGAGGCAATGTGATATTTTCTATCCTATTATCTATCCCTCTCTTAATTATTCCAAGCATTCTGTTTGCTTTTTTTGACTGCCGCTGCACATTGAGTGGATGTTTTCAGAGAACTACTTTGCATTTATCAACATTAAATTTCATCTGCCATTTTGTTGTCCAGTCACCCAGTTTTAAGAGATCCTTTTGTAGCTCTTGGCAGTCTGCCTGGGTCTTAACTTTCTTTAGTAATTTTGTATCATCTGCAAATTTTGCCACTTCAATGTTTACCCCTTTTTCCAGATCATTTATGAATATGTTGAATAGGACTGGTCCCAGAACAGACCCCTGGGGGACACCACTATTTACCTCTCTCCATTCTGAAAACTAACTATTTGTAGCTACCTTGTGTTTCCTATTTTTTAACCAGTTACCAATCCATAAGAGCACCTTCCCTCTTATCCCGTGCTTACTCTGCGTAAGAGCCTTTGGTGAGGGAACTTGTCAAAGGCTTTCTGAAAATCTAAGTACACTATATCCACAGGATCCCCTTGGTCCACATTCTAGTAGATTATACCCCTACAGTTGCCAGACATCAAACTGCCCTGAAACAAACTTCCAAAATTGGCACAGCATCCTCATATCATGTATGTCAACTCTTCAGTGTCAAAGGCATGAGTTTTTCTGGCTTCAGCGAAGGCCAAGCTATTCAGCAGCAATACTGCTCAGCCACCAGAGCCCACAAAAATAGTACAATCTATTTACCCATCAGACATGGACTCATCTCCTTCCGGCATCCAAAAAAGACAGTTACTCACCTTTGTAACTGTTGTTCTTCGAGATGTGTTGCTCATATCCATTCCAGTTAGGTGTGTGCGCGCCGCGTGCATGTTCGTCGGAAGACTTTCTACCCTAGCAACACTCGGTGGGTCAGCTTGGGGCCCCCCTGGAGTGGTGCGGCTATGGCACCGGATATATACCCCTGTCGACCCAGCCACCCCTCAGTTCCTTCTTGCCGGCTACTCCGACAGTGGGGAAGGAGGGTGGGTTTGGAATGGATATGAGCAACACATCTCAAAGAACAACAGTTACAAAGGTGAGTAACCGTCTTTTCTTCTTCGAGTGATTGCTCATATCCATTCCAGTTAGGTGATTCCCAAGCCTTACCTAGGTGGTGGGGTCGGAGTGAGATGTGGCAGAATGCAAAACTGGTGAGCCAAAGGTTGCATCATCTCTAGACTGTTGAACCAGAGCATAATGCGAAGCAAAGGTGTGGACCGAGGACCAGGTAGCTGCGCGACATATTTCGTGGATTGGTACATGAGCCAGGAAGGCAGCCGATGAAGCCTGAGCCCTGGTAGAATGTGCGGTGAGATGGCCTGAGGGAACATGAGCCAAATCATAGCAAGTGTGGATGCACGCTGTCACTCAAGAGGAGATTCTCTGGGAGGAGACAGGTAGGCCCTTCATTCGGTCAGCCACTGCAACAAAGAGTTAGGGCGATTTACGAAAGGGCTTCGTCCATTCAATATAAAATGCGAGCACCTTACGGACATCTAGGGAGTGCAATTGTTGTTCCCGTCGAGATGAGTGTGGCTTCGGAAAGAAGACCAGAAGGAAGATGTCCTGATTGGTATGGAAGGCTGATACCACCTTAGGGAGGAACGCTGGGTGTGGCTGCAACTGCACTTTGTCTTTGTGAAAGACAGTATATGGTGGGTCCACCATGAGCACTCGAAGCTTGGAGACTCGCCTGGCCAATGTAATGGCTACAAGGAAAACTGTCTTCCAGGACAGGTATAGCAGCGAGCAAGTTGCCAACGGCTCAAATGGTGTAGACATAAGTCTGTTTAAGACTAGGTTGAGTTCCCCAGGTAGGGGCAGCGTGGCGTACTTGGGGGTATAGGCATTCCAGGCCCTTGAGAAATCTAGTAACTATAGGGTGCGAGAACATGGAGTGGCCACTCTCCCCTGGGTGGAAGGTAGAGATGGCCGCCAAGTGCACCCTCAATGAAGATACCGCCAGGCCCTGCTGCTTAAGAGACCAGAGGTAGTCCAAGATGCTAGGGATCGCGACCTCAGTGGGAGTAACATTCTGCGTTCCGCACCAGCAGGAGAAACGCTTCCACTTGGCCAGACACGTTGACCGAGTGGAAGGCTTCCTGCTACCCAGGAGTACTTGTTGTACTGAAGCAGAGCAACGCAACTCTGACTGGTTTAGCCACGCAGCAGCCACGCCGTGAGGTGAAGGGCCTGAAGGTCTGGGTGGCGAAGACTGCCGTGGTCCTGCGTTATGAGGTTATGAGTGGAGTGGCAGGGTAATTGGGTTGGCTATCGACAGGTCTAGCAGCATGGTGTACCAGTGTTGCCTGGGCCACGCTGGAGCGATCATGATTAGGTGCGCTCTGTCCCTGCGGAGTTTTAGCAGAACCTTGTGAGCCAGCAGGAACAGTGGGAAGGCATAGAGTAGCTGGTTCTTCCACAGCATTAGGAATGCGTCCGAGATTGACCTCGGTGAAAGACCCTGGAAGGAGCAGAACATCTGGCATTTCCTGTTCGCACGGGAGGCGAACAGGTCTATGTGGGGAAATTCCCACTTCTGGAAGACCGAATGAATAACAGCCAGGCGTATTGACCACTCGTGGCACAGGAAGGATCTGCTCAGTTGATCCGCTAGAGTGTTCCGAACCCCTGGGAGAAAGGATGCTACCAGATCTATCGAGTGGGCTATGCAAAAGTCCCAGAGTCGGATGGTCTCCTGACAAAGGGGGAAAGATCGAGTCCCTCCCTGTTTGTTTATGTAATACATGGCCATTGTATTGTCTGTAAACACTGAGACACAACGGCCTTGAAGATGTTGCTGGAACGCCTGGCACGCCAGGCGGACTGCTTTCAGCTCTCGGACATTTATGTGTAGCGCCAGTTCCTGAGATGACCAGAGGCCTTGTGTACGAAGGTGTCCGACGTGAGCACCCCAGCCGAGAGATGACACATCTGTCATCAGGGACATTGAGGGTTGGGGTGGATGGAATGGCAGCCCTGCACACACCAGGGGGGAGTTAGCCACCAGACTAGGGAGCCTAGAATGCTCGGGGGAATGGTGACTATCGTGTCTGTTGGGTCCCTGCCCGGGCGGTATACCAAATTGAGCCAAGTTTGGAGAGGACGGAGGCGGAGTCTGGCGTATTTGGTCACGAATGTGCAGACAGCCATGTGACCTAGGAGACTGAGACAAGTGCGAGCCGAGGTCGTCGGGAAATTCTGCAGACCTCGGATGATTGTTGCCATTGCCTGAAACCGCGGCTGTGGTAAGGAGGCCTTGGCTAGATTGGAGTTCAGGGTAGTTCCTATGAAGTCTAGCCTCTGCATAGGAACCAGAGTGGATTTCTCCATAGTGATCATCAGGCCTAGACGTGTGAATAGACCCCTGACGATGCCCACATGCTGGGTGTCTTGTGTCTCGGAGGTTCCTTGGATCAGCCAATCATCCAGATATGGAAATACGTGTATCCGACGTCGGCGGAGATATGCGGCGACTACGGCCATACACTTTGTAAATACCCTTGGGGCGCAGAAAGGCCAAAGGGCAGGACCATAAACTGGAAGTGCTGACGGTCGGCTATGAAGCGAAGGTACCTCCTGTGCGCAGGAAAGATGGCGATGTGAAAGTACGCGTCCTTCATATCGAGGGCAGCATACCAGTCTCCAGGATCCAAGGACGGGATAATGGTCCCCAGGGATACCATGCGGAACTTCAACTTTATCATAAACTTGTTGAGTCCTCGCAGGTCTAGAATAGGTCTAAGACCTCCCTTTGACTTGGGGATTAAGAAATAACGGGAGTAAAACCCCTTGCCCTTTTCATCGTTTGGTACCTCCTGTATCACTCCCATGGCGAGGATCGTCCGCACCTCTTGCAAGAGGAATTGCTCATGAAAGGAGTCTCTGAAGAGGGACGGGGTTGAAACAAATTGGAGGTGGTATCCATATTCCACCGTGCGTAGGACCCAGAGATCTGAGGTTAACTGGGACCACGCCCGGAGGAAGTAGGAGAGCTGGTTGGAGAAGGGAGGAAAAGGATCCTGGCTTGTAACTGGTATGCCGTCCTCGGACGCACCTTCAAAAGTTGGAATTTGGTCCCGCTGGTGGTTTCGAGGGACCTTGGTTTTGGCCCCCTTGGGGTCCTGACTGGCGTCTACGCCCACCTCGTCTGCGCCGCCTGCCCAAGTCTTGTCTGTGTCTAGGCACAAAGTATGGGTGGTGAGGCTGGGGACGGAAAGGCCTGCGTTGAGTCACTGGTGTATGCATGCCTAGAGAATGCATTATGACCCTATTGTCCTTCAGGCTTTGCAGTCTAGGGTCAGTCTTTTCCGAAAAAAAACCTTTGCCATCAAACGGCAAGTCCTGGATGGTATACTGCAGCTCCAGTGGGAGGTTGGAAACCTGCACCCAAGAGATGCGTCTCATGGTAACGCCTGAGGCCAGAGTCCTGGCTGCTAAATCGGCTGCATCTAGCGAGGCCTGGAGGGAAGTTCTGGCCACCTTTTTCCGTTCCTCCAAGAAGGCAGCGAACTCTTGGCGGGAGTCTTGAGGGAGTAGCTCCGCAAACCTACCCACCTCCACCCAGGTGTTGTAATTATAGCGGCTGAGCAGGGCTTGTTGATTTGCCACCCGGAGCTGTAGGGCGCCTGCCGAATACACTTTTTGGCTGAGCAGGTCCATTCGCCTAGCCTCTTTCGACTTTGGGGCTGGCGCCTGTTGGCCATGGCGCTCCCTCTCAGTCACGGACTGAACTACTAGTGAGCAGGGAGGAGGATGGACATACAAATACTCGTACCCCCTAGAGAGTACTATGTATTTACGATCGACTCCCCTGGCCGCAGGAGGGATAGAGGCTGGGGATTGCCATATAGTGTCGGCATTGGTTTGGATGGTCCGAATAAATGGTAGAGCCACTCTGGTGGGGGTATCCACCGACAGAATGCTCACTACCGGGTCCTCTACCTCTGGGACCTCCTCCACCTGGAGGTTCATATTGAGTGCTACCCTCCTGAGTAGGTCCTGATGAGCTCTCAGGTCGATTGGAGGAGGGCCCAAGGAGGATGTTCCTGCCACCGCCTCATCCAGAGAAGAGGAAGAGGAAATGCCGGGGATGAGCGGGTCCTGTGTGGCCTCTTGCTCTAGAGCCACCTCCTTCCCCAGTGGGACCGGGGAGACCGGTGGATGGACTGGTGCTTCCTCTGTACCAGCTGGAGGGGGACGGTTAGCTGTGGCCTCTGGCACTCGGTGCTCTGATGGGGCAGAGCGAGATGGAACTACTGGAGCACCCTGGGCCTGGTGATATGCCCAAGGTGTCCAGAAGGACCACTGATGTGGGCCTTGGTCCTGGGTCTGGGCCTCCTGAAACACTCCAGTGGGCACATCCGAATCGCGGTCCAGAGCATAAGAGCTGTCCGCGTGGGATGACACTGAAGTGTGTCTGGATGGCCATGGAGGAGCGGAGAAGCCCTGGGCAGAGTTTCTATCCCTGGCAGACCTTGCTCTACTCAACACCGGAGACTGGTACCAGGAGGCATACCGGTACCAGAATGAGATCAGGACCTGCGACCGGAGCGGTGCCGGGAGGTTGACCGAGATCTCGAGGCTCGACGTCGGGAGCGGCTACGGGAGTCACGGTGCCGAGAGTAGCATGCTGGCGAACGGGATGCCGACCGGTGCCGCAAGTACGACCAGTACCAAGGAGGAGAACAGTGCCGGGACTGCGAGCGGCGTTGGGAGCAGGAGCACCGTCTGGACCTAGAACGTCTGTGGGACCATGATCTTGAGTGGTGCCGGTCCGCCGTGCTGACAGAAGGTGGTCTTATCAAGGCTGGCTTGCCTATAGACTGTATTACCCACACCGGCGGTGCCGGGGGTAGAGGCAGCGTCGGCTCTGTCATGGCAATCAGATTCTTCACCGTTGAGAATGTCTCCGGCGTGGATGGGATAGTGAGCTCTACCGCGGCATGCACTGGGGAGCTAACAGGCACCAGACTCGACGGCACTTGTGGGACCAGAATCGATGGTGCCGACGTTGTCGGTGCCGCAGCGGGTGTTTGTGCCGGGCGATCCAACTGAGACGAGCTCTCTGACTGCGGTGCAGGCGGTACAGAAGCAGCAGGAGTCTTCGTCTTTCTCGACCTCGGGGAGAGGAAGCAGCGTGGAGTCGACTTCGGTGCCGACAACGGCCGGTGCCGAGATGCCTTGGTAGTACCGGCACAGTCCGGTGCCGAGGAGGCGCTTCTGCCCACCGATTGACCAGCGCTCAGTGCCGAAGGCGGAGGGGTGAGAGCCGCCTCCATGCAGAGCTGTTTAAGTCTGAAGTCCTGCTCCTTTTTTGTCCGTGGCTTGAAAGCCTTGCAAATGTGGCACTTAGCTGTCAGGTGCGATTCCCCGAGGCACTTCAGACAGGAGTCGTGTGGATCTCCTGTCGGCATCGGCTTGCAACAGGCCAAGTAGAGTTTGAAACCCGGTGAACCGGGCATGGGCCCTGGCACTGGGTGCTGGGAAGGGGCTAATCCTCTAACCCATCTGAACTATATTACACTAACTATGCTATAAACAGATAAATTAACTATATAAAAAGTTTACAACTACGTACACAATAATGAACGAGAGAACTACGAGTAGCTAGGGAAGTGGAGGTCAGCTAAGCTGTGCTCCACTGTTCCAAGGACTGACACAGGCGGTAAGAAGGAACTGAGGGGTGGCTGGGTCAGCAGGGCTATATATCCGGTGCCACAGCAGCGCCACTTCAGGGGGTGCCCAGCCGACCCACCGAGTGTTGCTAGGGTAAAAAGTCTTCTGACGAACGTGCACGCGGGGCGTGCACACTTAACTGGAATGGATATGAGCAATCACTCAAAGAAGAACTCCTGATTCTTGTTTCCTTTAGCATCCTTGCATACAGCTGTACAATAAATGGAAGTTATTCCAGCAGATGGACTCAGTGAGTGTTTAGTTTGGTTTATATTTTTGTATAAAGTGTAGATTCTCTTCCTTTCCCCACCACACAGAAATTCACATTCACAGAAGCTGTCTACACTGGCCACAGGGGGGTATTTTGTAAAAAATTTTAGCTACTTTTGACTTATATTCTGCTTATATCTCTGCTCTTGAAAGCCATCTGCCTCCATCTCTAGTCCTGACAGAGAGGCATAATTGAAAAGCAGGCAGATTAAAAACCTGATTGTCAGTCCTGGTAACTGGACTGGCTGGAAGCCGAGACTCTGCTCTGTAATATCTAATCATATATTCATGGCTGCTGAACAAACGGATATCCCTCCCCACCAAAAATATTGTAATCGTCCTCCACAGCTGAAACCTGCAGACTTTTTGTCAGCCAACAGCCACATAAGTTATATTCATACAGGCTGAACTCAGACAGTAATGGCTCCAGTCATCACAATCTACTGCATATATGTACAGTATACAGTAGCCATCTCAAGGCACATATATCTTTAGATTCATTCATAGATTCCAAGACCAGAAGGGAGCACTGTGATCATACAGTCTGACCTCCTACGTAACACAGGCCATAGAACTTGCCCCAAAATATTTTCTAAAGCATATCTTTCAGAAAAATATCCAATCTTGATGTTTAAATATTATCAGTGACCCTTGGCAAATCATTCCAAATTTTTAGGGTTAGTAGAAGTTATCGATAAATCCTCACCCTCCCAGATGAATTTGGATACTTGGAATGATTAGAACACATTTGTTGAAAATTCCACTAAACATCTTATTCTCATTTTCCCCTCAAAGTAATACTCAAGACACCAATCTACCTGATTTTTTCAACAAAAAATTTGCAAGACTTATTTTCCATAATGTGGTTTTGAATTAGATAAGTGCAAGAAGGACCTTAAATCATAAATATTGTGATTTACAAAAAGCAAATACAATGGCCAAACTGGCAGACCTAATGGTTCAGTGTCTTTATAAGTCTTTCTCTTCTGTAGATTTCGAATCAATTTTTGCTTATGATACAGGTGAAACTAAGATTGCTGTTCTCATATTTTAATACTCAAAGGAATTTTGTCCATCATTCCTTTCAGCAAAATACAGAATGGTTGCTCAGGAGAGACCTACAAATGGCAGAATAAGGGCACTGGGTTGAGGTGCAGTGACATAGCCACACATGGGGAGAATGCATATGTTGTGCAAGCCAAAGCCATCACTCTCATTTTCATGAGCAACTGATTTAAATAAATCAATTAAACAAAATTAATATGCTCACATACAAAGATCTTGTCTGTCACATTTCAAATCAGGATGAATTTATGGAGCTGAGTTAAATCCTGAAAAATAGGACAGAAGTGCTGATGCATACTGGATGATATGGCGATCCAAATAGCATCACAATAATTCATGTTTGCCCTGAAGCATTCTTTATATACATACTTGGGTAACATGGACATATTTTGGTGGTTATGACTTACTAATGTTGCCATATGGAGAAAACTGTACAGACAATATGACCTTCCAAAGCAGACAGGATATATTGGGGAATAAGAAAGCAGTAAAATTTCCTTAACAGCAATGCCAGGTTGCAATCTCCTTCTCTTTGTACATTTTGGAATGCTGCTTAAGTTTTCTGCATGTTAAGAAAAATGCCTTAAGAGTCAAGGAAATGTACACACATTTATCCAAGCTGGGTTTTTATTGCCCGTGTAACCTGAACTACAGTTCAAATAGAATTATTTCAATGCCTCCTTCTGTGACAAAGAACAGAGATTTCAAGTTCACTTTATTAGAAAGAAATAATGTAATTATAAATCAGTGAGGACTACACAAATAGTAACCAAGAAAAATGATACTTCGTAATTTGGCACTGTCAGTTAGTTTAATATGATTCTTCCTTATAATATGTAGCAAACATCTGGATATTTTACATGCTGGCATTTCTTCCTTCCTGAAAATAATAGTAATAAAAACCCCCAAACAAAAATAACCTCCCACAGACTGAAAACTAGAACCATCTGCTAGTCTCAGAAAGCTCAAAAACTAAATTCACTAGCACATGAGTGTACAACTGTTCAGGCCCTCATTACCAAGGGGCCATATTGTGCATCAGTTTTACTGCCAACAAAGGTGACTCTCTAAAAGTGCATTGTGGGGTTCCATGTTAATTTTAGTCACTGAAGCAAGCATCTAGGATTATCAGGAACACAGGGAGCTGATCTGTACAGTAAGACAACATGACATTTTTCAGAGTAGAACAGCACCTTCAGCAAACTCTTCCCTCCCCACATTGTAATCAGAGGGAGGTTCTGCTTTAAAGATAGCCCCCTATGGCATCATATATGTATTGTAGTTTATTTTAGTCCCTGAAAGCTGGTCTAAAACCAATATTAATATGCAGGGCAAATGGAACCCTCACAAAATACTTTTAAAATAGATTATTATACTTTTCTATATAAGTATACTTGTCTTGAGGGAAAATATAAAAGGATCTTAACGACAAAAGAAGCTGATGCAGACAAGTCAATGAGGGCTCAAGCTGCGTTCAGGCCTGATCTGGCTCAGCTATGTGCCCATGAAAATGGAAAAGCCATGCCAGCAAGACTTTGTCAGTAATCCCTGGAGGCAGTAATGACCTAATATATCATGTTATTTATTTTCAGTATGTGTATCATCAGTCTGAGCAGCTCAGCTCCTCTTCTAGCCTGAATAACTAAATCAGTCCCTTTGGCTTCACTCAGGCTTAGTTAGAAGTACCGTCAAGCTTTTTGACTAGGCTTGATCTAAAAATAGGACTGTAGTGGGAGAAGGGAGTGAAATGAAACAGGGCTTGAACTCTTAACTGTTCCTTGGGAGAAAAAGAATAAACAGCGTGACCAAAATATACTTGAAAAATGATTTATTTTAACAACAGAATTGTAAAAGGAAGTGTCAAGCTAAGAGGCAAGCACATGTAATTGGCAACCTAAACAGACCTAGGAGATGCCTTCATGAGTTGCGACAATGACTTTTAATGGGAGGTTGACATTAAACTTAATGTTAGTCATAGTCATATTAAACATGATAAGAGATCAGCTTCCATCCCAAATTAAATTAATTCAGGATGATTTACTGACCTATTAATCCACATTAATTGTCAACATCTCAAGCACCTGCCTATAACTGATAATGATAGACTTGTGTTGGTACAGTACAAAACAGCATAAAAAAAGATACATTCAGAGTTTGCCAAGTAGTACACAACTTCTGTCAAGGAATTAAAATGTTCTCCATATCCAAGTACAACAAAGCAGGAATGGAAGTTTTCCAGTGAAAGGCTGAAGGAAGCAACTACCTGTTAATACCTGAAACTTTTTTAGTTTTTTTGAGTGTGTTTGGGCATATAATAAAATTGAAAGACAAGGTGTTTTACATTTACAAAATGGAGGTTTTACTTAATACATGCTACTGATAGTGAGAAAAATAGTTAAAATAAACCATGAAATCTTCATTATAGTTTTTCTGATACAGCCATATAAACTAAAGGCCAAGTTCTCCACTGTTGTAAATCAGTGTAGCGCCATTAATGTCAAAGGAGCTGTCCCAATTTACACCACAGCCTATACATTTAATTAAATTTAGACTAATCAGCTGGGGTTGTCAAAAAAAAAAAGCCTTACAGAGGTGTTTGGTATCTAAATCCCATAGATGTTCAATAGGATTTTGGCACTTAGTTCCTTCAACTTTTAAAATAGATTATTATACACTTGCTTTGAAAATCACACATATGAATCTGACAAAATATTGGCACCAGGAAGATGGATTCTGATTGGTGCATTTGCCTCTGTTTTCCTTCTCAAAAACAGATGACCTTTTGTGCTAATATAAAGAAAGTCTCATATACAGGTAGTTTTATTCATTAGAGAGGTTTGTAAAGACAGTCAGTGTCACTATTGACTCAATATCTATATCTATATTGACACTATATCTACGTAGTGAGGTCCACATAAAATTTCACCCCAAAAATGTTCCCTCTCCAACCCCAAGTGTTCAAAAAAGGTGTATTATAGCCATTTCTAATTCAGTCCTAAAAGAAAATTTAATTCCTATAAGAAATTAAACGCACACCAGACAGAAAAATCATTTTTAATTCAAAAAGCAAAACAACAAACACCCCAACCTTTAGCCCAAAGCACTGAATTGTTCACTCAAAAAACTGCAATCTAGCCAAAAAAACACCCGTAGGGTTTGGATATGGTGAGCTTCACAGGCCTGGGCCAGTAATTTTAAAATGTGCATCAGGAGGATCTATACTTAATCCCTACCCAAAATCTAGGCAATTGAATTTCCCTGCTAGCCTAGTGGAAGCCTGCAGGCTGAGGTTTCAAAGATTATTATTATTATAAACTTCCATGTAGAGCTTCTCCCACTCCTACAGACCTCACACACTCAATATTCCTACTTTAACACATCTAGTTCCATGGCATCCCGTCTGATCAGCGTCACATAAAAATGTCATATTATTAATGTTCAGTCTTGGTCTGAACGGCAACTCTGTATTTAACATTTCAGTAAGGAAGGAAGAGTCAATGTGATACATTAAACATATCACATTGATGGATGCAATAATTTGCTTTATGACATCTCCCTGCCTCAATGGAAGTTCACCTGCTCTTTAAGACACATTGTGATAATTGGGCCTAAAAATTTGCCCTAATTGTGAGATCAATTGTAAAAAATATGTAAAAGTTTATAAAATGATACAATAGCTATAATAACAAATGTTGATGGAAAATAAGTCAAGTTGCTTCCTATAATGAATGTTAAACAGGTGCAAGAGAACCAGACAGGGAAACTAAATTAGTCCAAACAAAAAAAGACCACATTGATATAATTCAGGACTATGCTGAAATCATGCATGGTAAAAACAGAAGATGTGCAACCAGATTAATGAACCAAAACCGATGTCAGTTAATAGGGCTAATTGGTGGACAAAATAATTTGGGGATGGGCTATTCCATCCATCACTCCCTTTATGTGTCCTTAAAGAAGGAGACTTTGGGGAGAGAGTACAGAAAGAAGAGAACTTATGGAGACTGATGAAGCAAGCTTCACCATCAAGACTGCCATTCCTATCATTTCTTGGGATGCCAGACCTTTGTCTGATCTTGAAAGATGTCCTGACCAGGCTGGGCCAGGCAGAGGGCCCTAGATAAAAAACACTACCTGTACCAGCTCCAGCTGAATCCCAAACACCTCCTGAGATGATATAGGATTGGACTTTAACAGCAGCAGCAGCAAGAGCTCCAGCTCACCTCAGCTAACTTCTTTTCTTTTTCCAAAGTTATTACCATCTTTGATGCCATCTAAGACTGTCATAGAAAGGGGGGTTCCTTCTAAAACTCTCTCCAGCTACAGGAAAAAGGAATGGAAACAAGGAGTGTTATGAAAATGAAAACCTTATTTAATGCTTTACATTTCAAATACTTTAACTGTTTTCCCCTCTTTTCTGTAAGTTTAATAAAATGTTTAGAAGATTTTTGATAGTGTATTTGTCAGTGGACTAAGGAGGCTGAGGTCCTTTGTATACCAAATCCCAGACCTCGTTTAACACTGTTTATTGTTGGACAGCGAGTTACCTTAACACCTCTGGCCCATACGTTGCATCTCAATGAAGATAACAGACAAATCCAATCAGGGCTGCCGTGGGGGGGGGTGTAGGGCAATTTGCCCCAGGCCCTGTGTCTTGCAGGGGCCCCCACAGGAGCGTCGCTAGGGGGAGAACAGGCGGGACCGCCACTCCCCCACTGAGCACATTCTCCCTAAGTGGGGCCTTAGTAGGAATTTGTAAGAAGGTAGAAAGGTCCGGGATTCTTCTCCCCTCCCCATACCCCCTGCAAAGTGCGGCGCTGCTGATTGGCTGCCGGGGCCTGATTGAGCTGCTCCCATTGGGCCTCCAGCAGTTAGACCCCCCCCTCGAGCTGCCTCGGCAGGCTGCGGGGGCGGGGCTGCGTGCTGGCAGCGTGTTTAACTTGGGCTGCAGACGCAGCCAGCAGCTCTAGCTGCCTAGTGGTGAGAGGAGACCTCGGGGAGCAGTCAGGGAGCAGGGGGAGGGTTAGATGGTTCGGGGGAGGGTCTGGGGCAGTCAGAGAGCAAGGGGGGTTAGATGGGAGGGAGTCTGGGCCCCTGACCAACAGCAAAACAACCATATAAAAGCAGCCTTCAGTGGGAAGTACTATCAGATGGCCTGGGCAGCCTGCACTTTACCCAGCCTGCTTGCCTGAGCTGTGATGCAGCCTGAGTGATTTAAAGGCCCCAAACACTGCTGAAAGAGCTGGGAAAGTTGCAAACTTTCTCTGCTGGGCTTTTCATCTGGGTAATACAATGCAAACCCACTTCAGGCACTGCACAAGAGATATTTATTGAGGAAGTCCATGCATCTCACAGCTTAAGCTCTTCTAAGCTTGCAGCCATGGCACAAAAGGATTTCGGAGCAGTTAACAATTCTGTGTAGTTAAGAGATTTTTCATTTCCTGGGTCCTGCTACCCAATGCCACAGGGCCCCACAGGGGAGACTGAGCGAGTAGCCCCGCCTGTCCTCTGCAATTCCTTCCCTGCTTCTTTCCCTTGTGTTTGCAAGAGTCTTATTAACATGCTGCATCCAAATGCCCCTCCCCAGGCCTTCCCTCCAGAGACACAATCTCCTGGCTTCTCCTTCTTCCTCACTTTCTCCTTCTCTCCCTCTCTGTGGTTTTTCTCCATGCCCTGTCCCTTGTCTGTACTCCCTCTCCACTCCATGCACTGTATGAAGCGCGTCTCTGCCTCTCTTGTTTATGGGCTCTGTGCTGGGATAGCAGAGGCAGAGCTGTTGTGTTCTCTGCTAGGTCTGTTTGGATCAGACTCTTAAAATCAAGTGTTCCCTTTGATAGCAGTATCCCTAGGCCTGCTTGCAAAGGCTTCTGGCTAAACACTAAATCCAGGTGCTAGGGCAGAAGCAGCTACCCATGTACCCTCAATGGCAGGAGCAGTGTGTGGTTCCTCTCCCTCCCACACACAGTTTGGATTATAGGGTGTGTCTTGGTGTATATTGGGGGTCTTGTCAGCGGGCAGGGAATGGTTGGATAGGTGTGGAAGTCCTGGCAGTCTGTCTGGGGGCAGGGGTGTGGAAAAGGGTTGGGGCAGTCAGGGGACAGGTAAGGTTTTAGGGGGGCAGTTAGGGACAGGGGTCCCAGGGGACAAGGAGTGGGGGGGGTGTTGGGTGTTCTGAGGGGGGTAGGAAGTGGGAGGGAGTGGATATAATTAGTAATTTGATATGTTAGGTGGTACCTTTTTTTATGTGTTCATTCCCCCTGATGTTAGAACCTGCCTATGCCACTGTCTACAAAAATATAGTATTCTATAGTATTACAACTTTTTTTTATGGAAGGAGCCCCTGAAATTGCTTTGCCCCAGCCCCCTGAATCCAATTGGACATCCCCACATGCCTGATATGTTATGATAGACATTTAATTAGATATAAAACTAATTTGAAAGTGTCAGCAATATTTTTTCTACAGTGCATTTAGGCATAACTTCATGTCATATTGTTATTAAAAGACATTACAGTGGGAGTGAAAATTGTTTTAGAAGAAAGACTACTATTCAGATTGATTACGCCATCCTTAAGTGACTGGCACTGCACTGATTATTATAATAGTTATCACATTACATTGAATAGACAATATATTCAGATTACTAGCTTTATTGTATTATAGCAAAAGAGAAAAATATGTTGGAGTTAAGAAATGCTGTTGCCTGATTAGAATAGTCATTTGCCAATTCCTATTTCCTTTAAAGTCACCAATTTGTATTTAAAGTAACTGAATACCTGGGTAAGAAAATTGTAATACATACACATATATTATAGACAGGAAGACTGACAGATATTAACACATAGAGAGAAAGAGTCAGAGAATATAGAACTAGTGTATGTTTTCTGTTCTTCACTTTCTTCCCCGCCCCCCCCAGACACTCCCTTTACACCCCCCAAACATATTACTAAACCAAAGTGAAAAGCTTACTTCGTGGCAGAATGCTTTACATACTCAATAAGCAAGAGTCTATGTTTGCAGAGAAGTGAATGTTCAAAACCCAGCTCAAGTTATCCTTTCAGTGTCAAAAAGTCAGTTATTCTAGGGAACTACCCAACCTATCTGATACACTGTTATCAACCTCATTACTTATGACTTTCCAGCTGTGATAGTCCTGGTTTTCCTTTAGATTGGAGAACTTCCATAGCACATCCTCTCCCCCACTTTTCCATAGCACAGAGTGTTATTCATACTAAAATAGTGCCTAGAGGTCACACCCAATAATAGGGCCTCATTGTGTAGACTGTATATGTATGCATAGTAAGAGACAGTCCTTGTTCCAGAGAACTTACCATCTAAATAAAGCCTATAATTTAAACTGATTGTGGCTATATCCCTACCAGTTATTCACTGGTACATGACCAGATATTTTAAACAGAAAACTAGCACACTGTATTTAGGTGGGGGTAGGCTAGCAGCTGTTGGGGTTGCATGGGTGAGCTTGTCATTGGGTGCTATGAGTGCATTTGGCAGTTATAAGGGATTTCTGTTGCAAGCGTGTTGGCAGCTCAAGGGCAAGTGGTTGAAAGTGCTTGTCATTGCTGGAGTGAATAGAAAGGTATCCATAGTAAGAGATTGTGTTGAGGACATCTTAGCGGAGGTGTCTGATCATGACTTTTCAACCACACACTCACACTTCCTGATTATCCATTTGCCTTCTAGTGTCTGGACCTTCGTGTCTTCTTCTCACCACAAGTGGCATAACCTCTCTTCCTCTGCAGAAAGACTAGTACTCTCCATACCTTAAAAGATAATTTGGAGTTCAACTGCCCTGACACAGTATCTACCTAATGAATGACACATGCTCTAGAATGCTATGATATTGGGGGTGTTAGAAAGAACAGTCTGTCAAAAATTGGTGCATCCCATGTTCTACTCCATTATAGATACTACACGGAAGTGATACACAGATCCAACTTGGCCCTAAGTTCACTTGGAAGGTAGAAAGGCTGCCATGGGGGAACGAAGATGTAGCAGGGGCCAGGTCACTAACAGCCAGCCATGGGGAAGTCAGCCAGCTGAATGATTACACTGAAACTAAAACACCTCTTTCAGTATAAATTGCCAGGATAAACCTGGCACCTCCAAAACACTGGGACATTCTGAGAAATCACACCTGGTCACTTTGCTCACAAGAATATATCCCCTTTTACAGGTGAAAATAGTTTATGTTTTTTGCTTTGTCAGTATAGGCTGCTTCAATACAGGAACTTTTTTTTTTTTTAAATCTCACACATCCAGGTTACATGTTTGCATTATTTCATCATTTCTCTGTCCCTTTAGTGAGGTCAGATGTTTGCTTTACAGAGGAAGAGTTCCATAATATTTTGAACACTAGGAAAATATACATCACCGCAGTTGTCAGATCAAACATTCAGCCATCAGGAATTTAACACTCCGACTAGAACAGCTGTTAAAGACTGTTAACCTTGACAGTCCTTTGAGCAGTGATATTAATACCAAACAATCTCTACGTGATGGGCACATTGATCCACTTACATTCTTGTCCAACAATGGGCTCTCACCTCAAACTTCTTCCATACGCATTTGTGTTTACGCTTTACAACACTAAACAGATAGCTGAATGGGATCAAATTCTTTGCTCCAGTACTTAGCAGACAGTGTTAAGGGCAGAGGATTAAGACAGAGACTCTGCCCCCATATTCAGAATATATTTAATACATAAGTGTTTATGCTCTTGAACAAAAATTCTCTTCAGAAGCTTGAGGTTTTTTGTAATAACTAAAAAGATTTTGGGCTTTGGGGTTTCACAACCCCCAGAATTGGACAGTGAATTGGACAGTGAATTGGACAGTGAATTTTCATGAAAAAGCCATTTTTGTTGAAAAATATTTCAAATGAAAAATTTCTATCAGCTATAACTGGAACTTCAACTCAAGGTCAAAAGGTCAAAGTGTAGGGCTAATTTGGGCAAAACCCTGCTTAGGTGGCCATTCCTATTCTCGCTACAATGCAGACTGCAGCAGTAGCTAGAGTCATCAGTTAAAATGATCCTGCAATCTGATGGAGTAAACCTGACCTATGTTGTGTGACTAGTTCCAGGATATAAAAATCAGCTTTACCAGCACTCCTCCATGCTACATCTTTAGAGCATGGTTACACAGGCAAGATCTTAAAGGAACATAATTGTTTTATTTTTTGATTCCTTCCACATTTGGAGCTTGTAATAGAATGTTAAACTATATTATACTATTTAGCCACTAGGTGACGTGTGCAACATACCTCAGCTGTGCATACAGATATACCTGGCAATGCATTAAAGGATATTATAGTGAACACATCTGGTGTATCTCTCTGGGGAGGATGCTCCGTAGCAAGTCCATATCTGGTACAACAACCTGGCTTACTAATAGCAGCCTTGCAATCTAAGATGTACAAGGTGTACATGACATGGTCTCAGAAGTAAACTAGTAAAAGAGGAGAACAGAAACAGAAGCAAAACAGGAACAAAGGTTCCAAACAGAAAGAACAAAGCAACAAAGCCTGCAGGATCAGTCTCAACAACATGCCACTCTCAATGCTACAGAGAACTTCAGCACTGATAGACCTTCACAATGGACAGACTCCACGAAGTATTTTGCAAGATTGCTACAAAGCTCCACCAGGAAAATGGAATTCTCCAGGTATCATCTTCAATTTATGCTATGGGGAAGCAGACAGAGGATATCTTTATGTCTTTTGCTTTTAATGAAGACAGTCACAAAGATGACTGTGAAAAAGTTCCAGCTATATTTGATGCATACTTTATACCACAGAGAAACATGGTTTATGAAAGAGCATGTTTTCATCAGAGAATTCAAGAACCAGGAGAAAGTGCTGGATCTTTTATAGGAGCTCTACATGCATTGGTTGAAAATTGTGATTTTGGAACTGAAAAACATGAAAATGTCAGAGATAGAGTAATCATTGGACTTAGAGATAAATGTATTTCATATGACAGCTTTAAATCTACATGCTACTACCCAAATATCAAAGCAGTCTGAACTTGTGAACCAGCACAAAAACAAACTTTCCAAACCAGACAATCTTGAAACTAGCTTAGAAGCTGTAAACAGACACAGCATGAGTGCTAAAAGTCATTTCCATAAAAGCCCTGAGGCTATGCAGGAATCCCAAACTAACTATAAGGCATTTCGAATGAAATGCACAAGATGCGGAAAATTTCATAGCTCAAGTTGTGTGTCCAGCTAAAGCTGAAATATGTAATAAATGCACAAAATATGGGCATTCTGCAGCTATTTGCCACACTAAAGCAGTCAGGGAGTTGACACATATTACAATCAAGAGACACTGTTTCTGGGATCTACCATGGTATGATGGTGGAATAACTCTCTGCCTTTCCCAGGGATGCATACTTCTTTGGAACAGTGGGTCTTGCTCATCTATCACACCTTGTTATATCAGCTGAGATTCATCTGACCCAACATGGTTATACAGCAGCACCAATGTGAATGAAAAATAACTTCAGTCTAATTACAATGTATAGCAGATTTTCTTAGCTGAAGAAGATTGATATATTATGGAATCATTTGTTAATTGGTATTTCTTAGTAGCTACATTTTACAGGAAGACGGTACTCTTATTCCAGAATAAGAGCATCCACACTTGAACAATGTGTAGTGAATCCTTAATCTATAATACAGATACCCCATTCTGGTTTTGTAAGTATATTACATCTGTACATGTACTTATTTCAAATTTCTGTGACTAGAAAGCCATTTACAAAACAGGCTGTAAAAGAATATTGCAGTTAAAACCAAAAAACAAAAAGATAGAAGTTCTCAGATTAGGTGATCCATTAACTTATAATTCACCTACTACAAAAGTAAACCTTACAACTTAAACTTGAACTCCAAAACTGTCAAATTTCTACAGGGGATTTAGGCAAAAACACAGGGAGACATGGCCAGATTAAGGCATAGGAGATATAGGCCTGTCCCTAGAGCCCCAGTTCCACGTGACTATATCAGACCAGAATTGCAAATCCAAGCACTCAGAAATCATAAGATTGGTTTAAAAATAATTAGATTTTACAAATGAATAGATTTTAGGTCCTTATGTTTCCTGGTGTTTGAGCCTTGAGGGTTCGTGTTTTCCAGTTTTTCTTTGCAAATGAAAGCTAAGGGCATGGTTACACTTGCGAGTTAGAGTGCATTAAAGCAGCCCAGTGTGTTCTAACTCATGACGCGTTCACACTGGCAAGGCACATAGAGCGCTCTGATTCCACAGCTAGAGCACTCCTGGTACTCCACCTCGGCAAGTGGAATAACTTTTGAAGCTCCCCTACTGGAGCACCACAGTGCCAGTGAGAACACCGTGGGCGTTCTGTTAATGCCTGTTCTAGCCACTCTGGTCATCAGTTTGAACTTTACTGCCCTGCCCTCAGGTGGCCAACTGCCAGACCTGCCCTTTAAATTCTCTGGGAATTTTGAAAATCCCCTTCCTCTTTGCTCAGCCAGGCATGGAGTGCTCTCAGCGAATCTTTCCAGATGACCATGCCTCTATGTGCCAGGCGATCCCCAGTGTGGAGCAATGGTGAGGTGCTGGACCTCATCAGTGTTTGGGGGGAGGAAGCTGTCCAGTCCCAGCTGCACTCCAGCCGTAGGAATTATGATACCTTCGGGCACATATCAAGGGCCATGATGGAAAGGGCCATGACCAGGACGCACTGCAGTGCAGAGTTAAAGTGAAGGAGCTGCGGAATACGTACCGCAAAGCCTGCGAGGCAAACCATCACTCCGCTGGTGCCCCTGCGACTTGCCGTTTCTACAAAGAGCTGGACACGATACTTGGAGGCGACCCACTTCCACTCTGAGCACCACCTTGGACACTTCAGAGACCAGTTCAACAAGGCAGGAGGAGGAGCAAAGCGGGAGCGAGGGTGTTGAGGCAGAGGAAGACACGTCAGAATCCCTAGATGCATGCAGCCAGGAGCTGTTCTCAAGCCAGGAGAAAGGTAGCCAGTTGCGGTGGCTGGTGCTTGGGGAAGGACAAACACCAGAGGAGGTTCTCAGTAAGTGGCTTTTATTTTGGGAAGGAAGTTATTTGGTGCGGGCTCTTGGGGCGAGGAGGGTTAGGGTTACGTGCATGCCTAGATGCAGAATAGGGCATTGATATGCTCTCTTGCGGTAATCGGCCTCAGTGACCTCTTCAAAGGTCTCAGTCAGAACTTGGGCAATGTGCTTGCATACGTTTCTTGGGACAGCCACTTGGTCCCTGTCCCAGTCAAGCTAACATGTCCATTCCACTGTGCTGTGGGGGGAGGGACCATTGCTGCACACAGGCAAGCTGCATATGGGCCAGTGCAGAAGCTGCATTTTAGCAGAAGACCCTCCCTTGCTTCCCAGGTCACCCTCAGCAGCAAGATATCTTCCAGGATGAACTCCTGTGGGAAATGTGGGGACAGTGTTCAGTATAGTGGCCCCCTGCAGCTGTTGGCTCGCCCCAAGGCACAGAAAACCAGTACAGCCATGAAACTATCAGTCCTTGACCCTGGGTTATGTGTGCTCACTTTGGGATGGGCAAATTATGCTATTGTGTAGACTGTGCTTGCCCTCCTTAAGTACAGGGGAAATCATTGCTCTGTCTGGTGTGAACAATGCTGTCTCTGTTAAGTGCTGCATTTTGCAAGCTTGTGATCTCAGCCTTCTGTGTTATCACTGGCTGAGAGACTGCAAAGAATCAGGAGAGGCCACGAGGAAGCAAAAAAGACATGCTTAACAAGAATCTAAAAGCACAGGAGTGGAGGGAGAGTGAAAGGAGGATCCACCAGTGGAAAGCGGATCGCCGGCACAAAAGCGTGGAGTTCTGCCAGTAAAGCACGGATCAGCTGATAAGTATCATGGAGCGCCAAGCAGACTTGATCCAGGTGCTCATAGTCATGCAGGCAGAGCACTACCGCGCCAGCCCGCCCCTGCAGCTCTTGTCCCAAAACTCTTTCCCTTGTGCCCCCATGTCACCTCCAACCCACTTTCCCCAACATCTGGGTTCTTATTGCCACCAGCTTCCTCCAACACTTGTAACTTCACCACCCAGCTCTGAGAACTACAACCCTTACCCATTGCACTCAACCCCCATCACCATGCAGTATAGCCATCCTGAAGTGCAGCACTCATTGCACAGCACTCCAGACAGGAAGGCTGAGTATGATAACAGGACATACACAAATCTGTGATTGTACCGTTTCCCACCTCACCCTCTTGCCCATTCTGTTTCCCAAGCAGTTGTGTTTCTTTTCAATAAATGAATTTTAATTTTCAATAAATGGATTTTTTGGCTTTGAAAACATTCTTTATTATTGCATAAAGTAAAAGATATCTTAGCCCAGGAAAACAGGCACTGCAAGTCAGCGTAGCAAACACAGATTCCTACAAACACTGGAACCACTGCACTTCACTCCCATGCAAACACCAGACATTACTGGTGGCTTTCAGCCTCAACTTGCTCCCTCAAGGCATTCCTAATCCTTGCAGCCCCATGCTGGGTCCCTCTAATAGCCCTGATCTCGGGCTTTTCAAATTCAGCCTCCAGGTGTTGAACCTCCAAAGGTCCATGCCTGAGTGAATCTTTCACCCTTTCCTTCACAAATGTTATGAAGGGCACAGCACGCAGATATAACTGCCAGGATGTTGTCATTGGCCAGATCCAGCTTCCTGTACAGAGAGCACCAGCGGCCCTTTAAACAGCCAAAGGCACACACCACAGTCATTCTGCACTGGCTCAGCCTATTGTTGAACCACTCCTTGCTGCTGTCAAGGCTCCCTATGTAGGGTTTCATGAGCCACGGCATTAAATGGTAAGCGGGGTCTCCAAGGATCACAATGGGCATTTTGATTTCATCTATGGAGATCTTCTGGTCTGGGAAAAAAGTCCTGGCTTGCAGCTTTCTGAACAGGCCAGTGTTCAGAAAGATGCATGCGTCATGAACCTTTCCAGGCCAGCTTGTGTTAATCTCAATGAAACACCCACAGTGATCCTCAAGCGTTTGGAGAGCCATTGAGAAATACCCCTTCCAATTAACATACTCGGGGGCTAGGTGGGCTGGTGCCAAAATTGGAATATGCCTCCCATCTATTGCCCGTCCACAGTTAGGGAAACCCATTTGTGCAAAGCAAGCCACAGTGTCATGCACATTACCCAGAGTCATGGTTCTTCTGAGCAGGATGCGATTAATGCAAACTTGCATCAACACAATTCTAGTGGTAGACTTTCCCACTCCAAACTGGTAGGCAACCAATCAGTAGCTGTCTAGAGTTGCCAGCTTCCAGATTGCAATAGCCACCCACTTCTCCACTGGCTGGGCAGCTCTCAATCTCATGTCTTTGCACTGCAGGGCTGGGACAAGTTCATCACACCGTCCTATGAAAGCGGCTTTTCTCATCCAAAAGTTCTGCCGCCACTGCTCATCATCCCAGACTTGAATGACTATGTGATCCCACCATCCAATGCTTGTTTCTCGAGCCCAAAAGCAGCATTCCATGGTGGTGAGCATGTCCATGAATACCATAAACAATCTCGTGTCATATGCATTACGCGAGTCGACATCATTGTTGGACTCCTCACTGTCAGTTTGTAGCTTAAGAAGTAACTCGACTGCCAAATGTGATGTGCTGGCAAGACCCATCAGCATATTCCTCAGCACTTCAGGCTCCATTCCTGCAGACCAAAAGGGAAGGCAGAGCGCGCAGTACAAAAAATATTGAAAGATGGCGCCAAACGTGGACGGAAGCATAGGGATTTCTGGGATGCAAAACGATGCATCACAGGACATTGGGACAGGACCCAGAATGCCCCACAACCCCCTCCCCCTTCCCACAAGCCACAGCACCAGAATGGGAAAAGGTGCTCTGTGGGATAGTTGCCCATAATGCACCGCTCCCAATGCCACTGCAAGTATCACAAATGTGGCCATGCCAGAGCAGTTGCCACTGTCAGTGTGGACAGATTGCAGAGCTTTCCCTACTGCGCTCTCTGAAGGCTGGTTTAACTCAAAGTGCTCTACATTTGCAAGTGTAGCCATGCCCTAAGACTCACACTTATTCACATGACTCCAGAAACTACAGCTATCCAAAAAAAGGTCA
The DNA here is from genome assembly GCF_025201925.1 of Gopherus flavomarginatus. Taxonomy (NCBI): domain Eukaryota; kingdom Metazoa; phylum Chordata; order Testudines; family Testudinidae; genus Gopherus; species Gopherus flavomarginatus. Next base: position 73,593,829 of record NC_066617.1, read on the forward strand.
CATATACTATTATACCTGGTTCTTCTTCGAGTGATTGCTCATATCCATTCCAGTTAGGTGTGTGCACCGCGCGTGCACATTCGTCGGAAAACTTTTACCCTAGCAACTCAGTGGGCCGGCAGGTCGCCTCCTAGAGTGGCGCCGTCATGGTGCTCGATATATACCCCTGCCGGCCCACCCGCTCCTCAGTTCCTTCTTACCGCCCGTGTCGGTCGTTGGAACAGTGGAGCGCGGCTTAGCTGACCTCCACTTCCCTAGCTACTCGTAGTTCTCGTATATAGTTATGCAGTTATAATCCTTTTATATATATATTTGTATAGTTATACGTTTTTTTTTCTTTGCTAACATAGTTAGTTTAGTAATAGTTAGCAGGGTTCAGGAAGTAGCTCCTTCCCTGCACCCGGTGCCAGAGCCCATGCACGGCTCACCGGGTTTTAAAATGGGCTCGGTCTGCCAGAAGCCGATGCCGAAGGGAGATCCACACGACTCCAGTTTGAAGTGCCTCAGGGAATCACACCTGACAGCTAAGTGCCCTATTTGCAAGGCTTTTAAGCCGAGAACAAAAAGGAGCAGGACTTTCACTTTCCCCTCCACCTTTGGCACCGAGCGATGATCAAGCGGCTGGCAGAAGCGCCTCCTCGGCACCGGACCCCGCCGGTACTGCTAAGGCCTTTCGGCATCGGCCGTCGCCGGCACCGAAGTCAACTCGGCACCGCTCCCTTCCTCTGAGGTCGAGAGAGCCTACAATTCCTGATGGTGCCAGACGGCTCCCCAGCACGCGCTGTGGTTGAGCCCCCTGCTCCTGCTGCTTCCGTGCCACCCGCATCGCAGCCAGAGAGCTCGTCTAAGTCGGATTGCCCGGCACCGACACCTGCAGAGGCACCGATGACGTCGGCACCGTCAATCCCGGTCCCACAAGGGCCGTCGAATCCGGTGCCTGACGGCTCCCCGGCACGCGCCGTGGTTGAGCTTACTGCTCCTGCTGCTTCCGTGCCAACTGCACCGCAGCCAGAGAGCTCGTCTAAGTCGGATCGCCCAGCACCGACACCGGCTGAGGCACCGACAACGTCGGCACCGTCAATCCCGGTCCCACAAGGGCCATCGAATCCGGTGCCTGACGGCTCCCCGGCACGCGCCGTGGTTGAGCTTATTGCTCCTGCTGCTTCCGTGCCAACTGTACCGCAGCCAGAGAGCTCGTCTAAGTCGGATCGCCCGGCACCGACACCTACCGAAGCTCTGACGACCTCGGTACCGTCGATCCCGGTCCCACGAGGACCGTCGAATCCGGTGCCTGACAGCTCCCCAGTATGCACTGTGGTCGAGCCTGCTGTTCCCTCCACGCCGGAGACATTACCAACGGTGAGGGATCTCATTGCCATGACAGAGTCGATGCTGCCTGACCCCGGCACCGCCGGTGCGGGTAATACAGTCTCTTCATATGACCGTCCTCTGTCAGCACAGCGGAGCGGCACCGTTCATGATCACGGTCCTGCAGACGCTCCAGGTCCCGTCGGCACACCCGACACCGCTTGCAGTCCCGGTGCTGTTTCCTCATTGGTACTGGTCGCACTCGCCGCACCGGTCGGTATCCCGTTCGCCGACCCGCTACTATCGGCACCGTTCCAACTCCCGGCACCGCGACAGGTACCGTGACTCCCGTAGCCTCTCCCCGAGCCTCGAGATCTCGGTCGACCTCCCGGCACCGTTCAGGTTGCAGGTCTGGATCTCGTTCCAGGTACCGGTACGCCTCCCGGTGCCGGTCCCCGGTGCCGAGTTGGGCAAGGTCCGATAGAGTCAGAGACTCTGCCCATGCCTTTTTTTAGTACCTCCATGGCCATCCAGACACGCATCCGTGTCATCCCACATGCGCAGATCTTATGCTCAGGACCACGATTCTGATACACTCCCCGACAACCTGAGGTGGAGGAGGTCCCAGAGGTAGAGGACCCGGTATGGTGCTCTCTAAGGGATACGACTACTCAACTGTCCGCTCTCCTCTCTGCTCACTAGTCTTTCAGTCTGTTAAGGAGAGGTATTGGCATGGCCAGCGGGTGCCAGCCCTGAAACCGAAGGAGGCTTGGCGAATGAACCTACTTGGCCGCCAGGTGTACTCTGCAGAGGCCCTGCAGCTCTGGGTAGCAAAGCAACAAGCCTTGCTTAGCTGCTATAATTATAGCACCTGGGTGAAGGTAGTTTAGTTTATGGAGTTTCTCCCTCAAAACTCCAGCCAAGAGTTCGCTGCCGTCTTGGAGGACGGGGGAAAAAGGTACCCAGAGCGTCCCTCCGGGCCTCGTTGGACGCAACAGACTCAGCAGCCAGGACTCTGGCCTTTGGTGTCGCCATGAGGTACATCTCATGGCTTCAAGTTTCAAACCTCCGGCCAGAGCTGCAGTATGCCATTCAGGACTTACCCTTTGTTGGTAGAGGCCTCTTCGCGGCAAAGACATGCCCAGGCTGCGAAGCCTGATGGACAATAGGGTCCTAATGTGCTCTCTCAGCATGCATATGCCAGCGGCCAAACGCAGACCTTTCTGTCCCCAGCTGCCATACTCTGTGCCTAGCCAGAGACAGGACTTTGGCAAACGGCGAGGCCAAGGTGGTCGCAGACAAATGTCAGGACCCCTGAAGAGCCAAGGTCAAGGTCCCTCGCAATTACCACTGGGACCAAAGACGAATCTTCCAAGGTGCGCCTGAGCGCGGTGTACCAGTCACAGGCCGGGATCCCAATCCCGCTTTCTCCTGGCGTGGCCCCAGTTAATTTCAAATCGCTGGGTCCTGCGCACGGTGGAGCATGGGTACCACCTCTAATCTGTTCCAACCCTGTCTCCCTTCAGGGACCCCTCTGTAATAACCTTAGTCCCAGATTTGGACCTTAGCGTCCAAAATATGGGGGTTAGCATGAAAACCTCCAAGCTTAGTTACCAGCTTGGACCTGGTACCTGCTGCCACCACCCAAAAAATTAGAGTGTTTTGGGGCACTCTGGTCCCTCTGAAAAACCTTCCCTGGGGACCCCAAGACCCAAATCCCTTGAGTCTCACAACCAAGGGAAATAATCCTTTTTCCCTTCCCCCCTCCAGGTGCTCCTGGAGAGATACACCGACACAAGCTTTGTGAAACTACACAGAGGGACTCCCCCTCTCCGTTCCCAATCCTGGAAACAAAAAGTACTTTCCTATTCCCCCAGAGGGAATGCAAAATCAGGCTAGCGATCCAACACACAAATCTCCCCTTGATTTCTTCCTCCCACCAATTCCCTGGTGAGTACAGACTCAATTTCCCTGAAGTAAAGAAAAACTTCAACAGGTCTTAAAAGAAAGCTTTATATAAAAAGAAAGAAAAATAAGTACAAATGTTCTTTCTGTATTAAGATGATACAACACAGGGTCAATTGCTTAAAAGAATATTGAATAAACAGCCTTATTCAAAAAGAATACAAATCAAAGCACTCCAGCACTTATATTCATGCAAATACCAAAGAAAAGAAACCATAGAACTTACTATCTGATCTCTTTGTCCTTACACTTAGAAACAGAAGACTAGAAAAAAGAAACTACTTCTCCAAAGCTCAGAGAAAAGCAGGCAGGCAGAAAACAAAGACTCAGACACACAATTCCCTCCACCCAAAGTTGAAAAAATCCGGTTTTCTGATTGGTCCTCTGGTCAGGTGCTTCAGGTGAAAGAGACATTAACCCTTAGCTATCTGTTTATGACACCCTCTCACGAGCAATTCCTCGTACAAGAGGTGCAGACGCCAACAGACGAAAGGGACAAGGGGGTTTACTCCCGTTATGCCCTAGTCCCCCACTCAAACGGAGGTCTCAGACCTTCCTAGTCCTGCGCAGACTCAACCAGTTTAGGATAAGGTTGAAGTTCCGCATGGTATCCCTGGGAACCATTATCCCATCCTTGCCTCCTGGGGACTGCTATGCCGCCCTCGATATGAAGGACGCGTACTTTCACAACGCCATCTTCCCTCCGCACAGGAGATACCTCCGCTTTCTAGCCAACCATCAGTACTTCTGGTTTACGGTCCTACTGTTGGCCTTTCTGCAGCCCCACAGGTATTGAGCAAGTATATCGCCATAGTCGCCGCCTACCTTCGCTGATGTCGGATATGCGTTTTTTCCATATCTGGACGATTCGCTTATCCGAGGAGACTCCGAGACACAAACCACTCAGCACGTGGGCATCGTCACGGTCTTATTCACAGGTTTAGGCCTGATGATTACTATAGAGCAATCCACTCTGGTTCCCACGCAGAGGTTGGACTTCCTAGGGGCTATCCTGGTCTACGACCTAGCCGGAGCCTGCTTATCACAGCCGCGGTTTTAGGCGATGGCAACAATCATCCGAGGTCTGCAGACTTTCCCAACGACCTCGGCTCGCACTTGTCTCAGTCTCCTGGGTCCATGGCGGCCCGCAAGTTTGTAACCAAACATGCCAAGCTCCGCCTCCGTCCTCTCCAAGTCCGGCTCACCTCGGCGTACCGCCCGGACAGGGAGCCAATGGTCATGGTAGTCACCGTTCCCTCGAGCACCTTAGGCTCCCTAGAGTGATGGCTAACTCCCTCCCTGGTGTGGGCAGGGATGCGGTTCCATCCGCCCCAGCCCTCACTGCCCCTGACGACGGACGCGTCATCTCTCTGCTCGAGTGCTCATGGTCACCTCCGAGCTTAAGGCCTTTGGTCTTCTCGGGAGCTGGCATTCCACATCAATGCCCCAAAAATGAGAGTAGTCCGCCTGGCGTGCCAGGGGTTCCAGCGGCAGCTGCGAGGCTGTGGTATCTCGGGGTTTACAGCCCACACAACGACCATGTGCTTCATAAATAACCAGGGAGGGACATGGTCCTCCCCCCCTTTGTCAGGAGGCCATCCATTTCTGGGACTTTTGCATGGCCCACTCGATGGAGCTGGTGATGTCCTTTCTCCCAGGCGTTCGGAACGCCTTGGCGCTTTGACTCAGCAGGTCTTTCCTGTCTTTCGAGTGGTCACTCTGCCCCATGTGAGGCGTTCTGTTTTCCAGAAGTGGAGATTTTTCCTCACATAGACCTGTTCGCTCACCGCGAGAGCAGAAAATGCCAGATGTTCTGCTCCTTCCAAGGTCTCCCCTCGGGATCGATCTTGGACGCATTCCTGATGCCGTGGAAAGGCCAACTCCTTTATGCCTTCCCACTGTTCCCACTGGTTCATTAGGTCCTACTCAAACTCCGCAGGGGCAGAGCGCGCATCATCATGATCACTCCAGCATGGTCCAGGCAGCACTGATATACCATGTTGCTCGGCCTGTCAATAACCAACCCAATTACCCTGCCACCCCACCCAGACCTCATCACTCAGGGCCACGACAGGCTTCGTCACCCGGACCTGCAGCCTCTTCGCCTCACGGTGTGGCTGCTGCGTAACTGAGCCGGGGTGGCAGGAGGCCTTCCACCTGGTCAACGTACCTGGCCGAGTGGAAGTGTTTCTTCTACAGGTGCAATACGCTCGATCTTGCTCCTACTGAGGTCTCGATCCCCTCTATTTGGCCTGCCTTTGGTCTTCAGCGGCAGGACCTGGCGGTATCATCGCTGAGGGTACACTTAGCAGCCATCTCTACCTTCCAGCCAGGCTAAGGTGGACGTTCCGTGTTCTCGCACTCTATGGGTTCGAGGTCCCTCAAGGGCTTGGAGCACTTGCACCCTCAGGTGCCCCGCCCAGCCCCAACCTGGGACCTCAACCTAGTTTTAACCAGACTTATGTCTCCCCCATTCGAGCCATTCGCGACTGGCCCTCTGCTATACCTGTCTTGGACGACAACTTTCCTCGTAGCTGTTACATCGGCCAGACGAGTCTCCGAGCTCAGAGCTCTTACGGTGGTTCCGCCGTACACTAGGTTTCACAAAGACAAGGTGCAGTTATGACCACACCCGGCTTTCCTCCCTAAGGTGGTTTCGGCCTTTCATGTTACCCACAGCTCAATGCAATGAGCGCAACAACTGCATTCCCTGGACATCTGTAGAGTGCTCGCATTTATATTGTGCTGACAGAACCATTTCGTAAGGTGCCCCAGCTCTGTCACGGTAGCAGACCAAAGGGAAGGCTTGCTTGTTTTCCTCTCGGAGGATCTCATCTTGGGTGATGGCGTACATCCACACTTGTTATGATTTGGCTCATATTTCCCCAAGCCACATCACCGTGCATTCTACCAGGGCTCAGGCTTCATCTGCCGCCTTGCTGGCTCGTGTTCCTACCCACGAGATCTGTCGCGCAGCTCCATTGGTCCTCGGTCCATACCTTTGCTTCGCAGTATGCCCTGGTTCAACAGTCAAGAGATGCTGTAGCCTCTGGCTCAGCAGTTTTCATTCTGCCACATTTCACTCCGACCCCACCGCCTAAGTAAGGCTTGGGATTCACCTAACTGGAATGGATATGAGCAATCACTCGAAGAAGAAAAGACGGTTACTCACCTTTGTAACTGTTGTTCTTCGAGATGTGTTGCTCATATCCATTCCACACCCGCCCTCCTTCCCCACTGTCGGAGTAGCCGGCAAGAAGGAACTGAGGAGCGGGTGGGCCGGCAGGGGTATATATCGAGCACCATGACGGCGCCACTCTAGGGGGCGACCTGCCGGCCCACTGAGTTGCTAGGGTAAAAGTTTTCCGATGAATGTGCACGCGCGGCGCACACACCTAACTGGAATAGATATGAGCAACACATCTCGAAGAACAACAGTTACAAAGCTGAGTAACCGTCTTTTTTTAGCTTAAAGACTTCTCTCTCATAGTTGTGGAGAAAAGCTTGGAAATATGACCCAAGTGTAACCAATGCAGAGATGTCGACCTGAGTCTGAAGACAGTCAGAAATTATAGCTCAGAAAGGCATGCATTGTCCCATACAGGGCCGTCCTTAGCCATAGGCAGAATAGGCAGCCGCCTAGGGTACCAAAAGGTCTGGGGGCACCGCTCTGCAGGGAACCCAGACAGAGGGGAAGCAGTGGAGAATGTAAGAGCAGGGCTGCTGGGTCCTAGAGAGAGCCGAATGCAGCACAGTGTGAGGGAGGAGATTGGCTGCTGGGAAGTCTCTGGGAAGGGGTAGGGGAAGGAACTCACCTGCAGGGATGGCAGCTTATAGGGGATCGAGGTGCTCAAGCACCAGGAATATTCAAGGCTGGGGGCTGTGCTCCACCAATATTTGGAGCTGGGTTTCTCCTCTGCCCCCACCTCAGAACTTCCCTGGCTGAAAGAAAAGAGCCAGTGCCTCTCTCCTTTGTTTGGGCTGCTTTTGCCTAAGGCTATAGAGATCATTGGGAGGCAGCCTCTTGGAGCACTGGGGGAGGGGAAGAGGAAGAGAGGAGGGGGAAGGAGGCACACACATGCTTGGGAGCTCTCTCCCCCGCCCCCCCAGCACTCAGTGGCAGCAGCAGGGATGGGGAGGCCACACATGATGGCAACCCCCCCGCCCTGGTACCCATCAAGGGGAAGCGAGTGTGCTTTCTGGACCTGAGAGAGTCACTAGGAGCATGTGCAGTGACTGTGGTGCAGAGTGAGTGTGCTGCGGGTGGGGGGCAGGAGAGAGAGGAGGGGTCCCTTCCCTGGAGCTTGCTTCTGCCAGTAAGGAGGGGGGAGAGTCCTCTCTGGCCCCAGCCCTGGGCACCTGTCTGCATCCCAAGTTCCTTATCCTGAGCCCTGCCCAACCCCAGAGCCTGCGCCCCCAGCACCCCAACCCTGACCACTCTGCTGCAGTGTGAACCCCTCATCGCTAGCCCCATCCCAGAGCCCTCACTTGAGGGGAAAAACATGCAACTTAAATTTGGTGGTCAGTTTGGAGTATCATTGTGTTTAGCACAATACTTGATTATTTTACACCCTTTAAAGTATACAAGTGTTACAAAGTGGGAATGTTCTTAATGTTTTCTCTGAATACTGTGTGGGTGCCTCAGTTTCCCCTATGCATTTCTCAAGGATCTAGATGGTGGGATAAGGATGTGTGATTGTTTTAGAGCCCTAGAGTGCCAGTGTGATGCCGTTTGCACAGAGAATGGCTGAAACCCTGTCTCTGGGCAACTGATGGCCTGGGTCGCTCTCCTGCAAGGTGTCAACTGAAGGTGTTGGAGAACAAAGAAATCTGGTGGCCTCCTAATGCCTGGAAAAGAGACATAGGCCAGAGGAGAGAGTGTCAGTGCCTGTTTGGACTTCCGGGAAGTGCATGGTGTGGAAGAGGATGCTGGGATGCTTTGGAACTACTCCATACAAAGCCAGTCAGGACTCTGGGGGAGCCTCCTCTCTCTGGGCATACTGTCTCCAGAGCAAGATGCTTACACCTTCCTGGGTCTGACCTCAGAGCATTCAGCATGCCCTTCCACACTGTGCGCTTTCCGCAGCAAGTCTGTCCAGGCAGGTCCTGGGGCAACCAGAGGTCCCTGCATCCCAACTCTGCAGTCAGACGTGACTGTCAGCCAGCCAGTAAAACAGAAGGTTTATCAGATGACAGGATCACAGTCTAAAACAAAGCTTGTAGGTACAGAAAACAGGACCCCTCAGTCAGGTCCATCTTGGAGGGTGGGGACCCTAGACCCAAGTTCTGGGCCTCTCCCCATTTCCCCAGCCAGCTCCAAACTGACACTCCCTCCTCTAGCCTTTGTGTCTCTTCTGGATCTCTTCTGATCTCTGTCCCCAGCACCTTTAATTGGCATCTTGCAGGGGAAACTGAGGCACCCACACAGTATTCAGAGAAAACATTTAGAACATTCCCACTTTTTCACAAGTGCAACAAAATATAATACTGTATATTGAAGCAGGCAAGTGCTGCTTCTGAGTTTACACTTTTAATTGACCCTTGTAATCTTGTGGTGCCAACGCATTGTAGCTTCATTTTATATCGGCTTACAGGGCGACAGCGTGGGGGGAGGGGGGCGGGCACCACCATTTTGGGCACCACCAAAAATTATACAAACTTGCTGCCTATGCTCACCTGTGAGTGTGACTCTTTCCCCTGGCGTGAGGGCTGTCAGGGCTGTGTTGGGTGAGGTGCTGGGAGGGAGGTGAGGCTGGCTGCCTACCTGCTGAGGAATGACAGTGAAAGTGACTCACTTCCTTGCAGGCAGCCAGGATTGGAATGGTCACACAGGGCTGGGCTGGGGATAGCCAGATAGCATGTGCGAAAAATCAGGACAGAGGGTTGCGGTAGGGTGAGCAGATGTCCCACTTTTATAGAGACAGTCCCATATGTTGGGTCTTTTTCTTATATAGGCTCCTATTGCACCCCACCTCCCATTCTGATTTTTCATACTTGCGGTCTGGTCACCCTAGGTGGGGGTAATTGGTGCCTATATAAGACAAAGCCCCAAATATTGAGACTGGCCCTATAAAATCAGGACATCTGGATCTGGTCACCCTAGCTGGGGAGTGCATCTCTCCCCCGGACTGGCAGTGATCCATCTCATCCGGGGGGAGCTGCACAGGGCAGGATGAGCTGCTGTGGCTCCATGGGTGCCCTGTCCCTGAGATCAGATGCTGTGCTAACTTCACCATGGTCCGTTGAGCTGGCGGTGGTGCCCATTGGTGTGTGATCAGACCTGAGGATTTGCTGCTGCTGTTGCCGCTCTGCACCCCAAGATGTGGATTTTTGGGGTCCTGCAGTTTTCCACCTCTCCTCTTCTACTGCAGCTGTTGAACCAGCAGGCTGGGGGGGTGAGCCAAGCATGAAAGCAGTACTGTGTTGCCATTTTGATTGTCATTGAGCAAATTTTTTTTGCTAAAAATGCTTGCTAAGAATCCTGAATTCAATTTCAATATATATTTTTTTTTAAAAAAATCAATATCTTAGCCAAAAACAGAAAATTAAGTTGTTGACAATTATTTGTGACAATTTTGGAATGGGGAAGGGAGTGGGCCAGTTTTCATCAGAGAAACAAAAAATGTTGACTGACTTTCCTATAGCCTGTTACTGCTAAATAGAGCCCTCCAACAACTGTAATATGCTCATCTCCTTACTAGTGTATAGAGCAGGGGTCGGCAACCTATGGCACATGTGCCAAAGGTGACACATGAGCTGATTTTTGATGACATGCAGTGGTGGGCTGAATGGCTCAGCCCGCCGCTGCTCTGGGATTCCGGCTGCTGCCCCATTGCCACTCAGGGTCCCAGCTGCCAGCCCCACTCAGCACCCGCTGCTGGCCTGGAGACACCCAAGGAACCCCAGGCTGGCAGCAGGCTGAGCAGGCAGGCGGCTGAGACCCCAGCTGAGCCACTCAACCCGCTGTCGGCCTGGGGTTCCATTCACTCAGCTGGCAGCAGGCTGAGTGGGACTAAATTCAACGAAATAGGAAAACAAGAGCAACTAATGACAAAGTGCAAGAACCTAGAGCAGTGGTCACCAACCTTTTTCGTTTGGCGTGCACCAGACGAAGGACTGTGGTGGTGGACGAGCATCCGCAGAAATGCTGCCTAAATTCGACGGCAAGCAGGGTCATCCAGAGGCATTGGTGCCAAAATGCCACCGAATTTCGGCGACATTTCTGCAGATGCTCGTCCTCCGGCCAGTATGTGGGTGCACTGAGAAGCCCCTGTGGGCGCCATGGCACCCGCGGGCACCACATTGTGGATCCCTGACCTACAGAGCCTCCTGAAGCATGGTGATCATTTTGATTTAAATGGACTTGAACTGTACGAAGAACTGAGTTGTTGCCACATGCAAAATCAGTGATGGACATTGTACAGTTTATTCATACCAGCAAACTTGCCACTCATATTCTACTGACAATTCCTGTAACAGTAGCATCAGGAGAATAGAGCTTCTCAAAACTAAAGCTCATTAAAAACTATCTGCACTCTACAATGAGTCAGGAACCTTGACTGGTCTTGCTATTCTTACAATCGAACAAGACATCACTTTGTCTTTGTCATACGATGACATTATTACTGATTTTGCAGCCAAAAAAGCCAGAAAGACTGCTTTTAATTAAAAACTAATCCTTGTTTCAATACCTCTTCATATAAATTTCCAATAAAATGTTGACAAATTTAAAAAAATATATTTGCATCATTCTGTCAAATCAGAATTTTTTCTATAGTGCGACTTTTTAGTGTTAGTTCATCAGTATTACAGTGTGCTTAATTAAGTTAAACTGGTTTTAGTAACATGCCTGTGGCAAGTTTTCCAATACTGTAAGCTTATGTTTGTGTTGCTAAGAGCAAGACAGGCACAGGGGCAACAGTTTAATAATCCCGCCTAGGGCACCATAAATCCTAAGGACGGCCCTGGTCCCATGTATCTCCAGGGAGGGTTAATTCCAAGACCCATTGACCTGAAAGCTCTTCCAGCACCACCCCAGCAGAACACTGTGTGGCTGGAGAAGAACAGTGCAACAGGCAAAGCCTGCTGACCCGAGTATATACAGCCTGACTGCTGGGGTAAATATTGGGAGTCTCTCCTACTGCCACTGCTGTTTTTCTGGAGGGTAGAGGAAATTTTTGCTGGCAGGTATATTTGTTCTGAGTGGGAGAAACTTTGCTGCTACCCCTAGGGGAAAGAAAGGGACTCTGCTGAGATGAAAAGCTCTCTGTCATCACCAATCCAAGTGGGGTTGAGGTGAAGCTATGGAGGTAGAGTCATGGAGGTCTAATGTCATAGCATGCCTAAAGCCCTGGATTGCCTTAATCCAGACTTTTAGTGGAGTAGTGGGGGATGCCAGATATCATTATATGGCACAAGAGGAGTCATTCAGATATTTTTATTTATTAGGATATTAATTACTGCTGCTCTGAGATGATGTTTTGTAGAAATCTCACAAAATCTTGCAAGCTACAACACCAGAAACATTTGCGGTTTAGCTGGCAGCAATGTAACCACCACTGTTATTTTTAAGTACACTATTAAACATCTCAAGTATCTGATTAATCAAGAGAGTATCTGTTAGGATATTATTCTCTTTGTATATTTAATTTTAGCCTTATTCACCAAGCCCTTCAAATGAATGGAACCTCAAGGTTTCCGATATGATAAAATAACTAATATCTAACAATAGTCAATAAACTTTTGACCATCAGTTCAGTGATTAAAAATGTTGGTATAGGCATGATCATAATTGGGTTTCAGAGATATTGGTCCATTAAGAAGAATGAGGAAGTTCATGCCTCTTGATGCTAGTGTTTCTGGCTGACTGGCTGCAGACTCAGCAAAGCAGATTATTTTAACTCCAGAATCAAACTCAGGCTCTGCAACAGGCAAACCATGAAAGTCTGTGTGTCCTCCAGAGGCCAAAACCATGAAACATTAATTTCTTTGCTAAATAGAATTCTAAATAGTTACAGATATTGAAAATGCAATAATGCTACAGATTTAGGAACAAATTTAATTAAAGAAGCCTCTGCACATAAGGGAACTTGCCCCATTTGAATCACAGGCTAGTAAGGCAGGAAGTTTCACCTCTCACAACCTTCCTTATTTGATGGGAAATATTATGTTAGTATCAAATTAAATAAAATTATATCAAACAGCTTCTACTGCATGACCTTGGTTAGATCCCCACTCACATGACCTGTTGCTTTGAAATTTAAAGCAAGTTGTTTTTATCTTTATGACATTTCCAGTGACATTTAGTCAACCAATCAATCAAGCTCTGATGCTCTGCAAATTGTTTCCTCTCAAATGGGGAAGCCATTAAATTCAGTCAAGCAAACAGTTGTCTTCCAGCTTCAAAGATGGTCTTTAGGAAAACAAAGTGAAAATGAACCGTCAGTCTCAAGAGGCAGAGGTTGTTTTTTTTTCTTATCACTTTGTTTCTTCATAGTAAGAGTGTGTTTAGCCTTTGAAATACATTTAGTTTATACTCCTTGGTAACTCTGTCAATACTGTATGGCAAATTGCAGTAAATTGTTCATTCAAATTGTTGCATATGTTAATCATATTCTAAAGCCTATGCTATACAGCAAGTCAGACTAGATGATTATAATGGTTCCTTCTGGCCTTGGAATCGTGCTGCAGATGTAAAAGGGAACCAGCGCAATTAAAGCTTGCCTTGAAGCCAGCAGCAGTGTAGAGAAGACAGTGCAGCACAAGATGATGAAAGCAAGAAGGGCTTCTCAGCATCATCATAATATTGACCATTTAATCTGTGCACTGTAAAAACTCCATTTCATTACAGCTGTATTTAAAGTTTGTAAATTTACAAAAATAACTCCTCTATTGATAGACTTTGGAACGCTGGCACTAACCATAGGACATACTGAAATATTTTATTCCCCCAGGAAGAGAAAGAGAATACAGCTAACTTTGTGGAATCTCACCAAAATAAAGGAAAGCATGACAAAAATGGAAGTAATCTGCAGTCCATCATGGATTCTTTGGCTTTGTTAACTTGACTTTTTCTGTTCTGCTGAGGTGTTCAGAGCACTGACCTCAAAAGAACTAGACATTTCATTCACTGGAACACTCTAAAAGAAATATCAGCTACAGAAGTATAAATGACAAACTGATTGCTATCCTTTTCCATCTTTAAAAACAAACACGAGTTGTAGATTGGCTGAGATTTTCAAAGCCAAATAGAGGACCCCACTTCACAATTCTTCTTAATTTTAATAGTGGGGCAAAATCCCCTGGTCAGCTTTGAAATCTCAACCACTGCACTATGGCTGACATACATACTTAGCCTAAAGCCAAGTTCAGACAGACTAGTGCACCCTAGAAAGATAAACTTGAGAACTAAACTGACAATCAGCTGAATTGAGCTGACCATCAGCAGGTCATTAACAATAAGTTTCCAGCTCTTTCCAGGTTTAATAGTACATAGAAAATAGAACACATATTACTTTTCAACCAAAAGTGTTTAATTTGGGGCTAGGCTACACTACACAGTTAGGTGGACATAAAGCAGCTTATGTCAACCTATGTCAGTGTCTACACTACAGCCTTGGTCCCACTGATGTAAGTGCCCTACTACACCGACATAACAACAACACCTGCATGAGAGGCGTGAATCTTACATCGGTGTAGTTAGGGCAAGGCAGTGTCTGTGTAGACATTGCATCCCTTACATCTGCTGCTGTTAGCTCTCTTGTCGCTTTCACAACAGGAGCCATGAAATTGACAAGAAAGCTGGGCAGCTAGAGCCCAGTTGTCCCCTTCCCTGGAGAACTGGGGGGCTGGACCCCGCTCCTGGCTGGAAACCAGGGTGAGAATGGACCCTGAGGGGGCAGCCCAGAATGAGCCCAGGAGCCTGCAGAGCTGAGAGATCAGGATCTCAGCTCCCCACACTGCCTTTCTTAGATCAGTGGAAGCGCTTCTGGTGAGGACATGCACCACCAAGCCAAGGAGGGAGGTGTGGACATGCACCACTGCAGTTGCTGTAAGTTGACCTAATATTGGTCGACTTTCATTTCTAGTGTAGACATGCCCTAATTGACACAAACTATTCAGAGACATCAGTTTATTCACCACTGAAAGGTAGCCGTCTCTGAAAAGAAACATTTAAGTCTGGTATCAGAGGGGTAGCCATGTTAGTCTGGATCTGTAAAAGCAACAAAGAGTCCTGTGGCACCTTATAGACTAACAGATGTATTGGGAGCATGAACTTTCGTGGGTGAATGCCCACTTCATCAGACATCCCTCTTTGAAGTTTGATTTACTTAAGTGCAGATTCTACCTGGCCTGTTTTAATAACTTGGCCTGCATTGTGAATCAGATCTTGACTCCACCTTGTTCTCTGCTGAAGACAGATTCATCTAAAGTCCCTCTTGGTATGAAAGGAAAAAAATCTCTATGTTTAAAAAGATTTCAAAGTCTCTTTTCTCTTCAACCAGCTTTTTAGAAGTCCAAGGTATCATCAGTACACGCTACTGCAGTCTAGAGCCCTGTAACTTTACAAGAGTAAGCAGAAAGTGGGGGAAATAATTATAAAATTATAAAAATTATATAAAAATTATTATTAGCACCAATTAAAGTTGCCCAGCAATTCCTATTACACTACCCTATTTTCAGTTGCTTATAATGCTGCCAAATGTTAACAACATGGCCTGAAATTTTTCACATTGGATGTCTGCTTCCAGGTGATTTTTTTCAGGAAAATTTCAGCCAAAGAGATTCTGTGTTTTCGAGAAATTCTGTGTTTGCCCCCATAAAAAAGTCTGGTGACCGTTCTTTTAGTGCTGCCCCTCCCACCCCCGTGCCCCATACCCACACCCATGCACAGTTTGGAGCAGGGACTTGAAATTTGGCAGGTGTTGGCCTTCATGTCAGTGATGTGCCTTTTGCCATTTCCATTACAATCAGTCCAAATCTGGCCAAGTTACAAGCCTCTGAAGATTTGCAGTTTGCATGTGTTCAGGAGAGACTTGCTAGAGTTTTCCCAGCTAGATTCCTTGAAGATTCTTTCCACACTGAGTATAGATTCATAGATTCCAAGGCCAAAAGGGACCACTGTGATCATCTAATATGACCACTTGTTATAGCACAGAACTTCCCCCAACATAATGCCTAGAGCAGATCTTTTACAAAAAAAGATCCAATCTTGATTTTAAAATTGCCAGTGATGGAGAATCCACCACGACCATTGGTAAATTGTTCCAATGCTTAATTATTTTCACTGTTAAAAATGTACACCTTATTTCCAGTCTGACTTTGTCTAGCTTCAACTTGCAGCCACTAGATCATGCTGTACCTTTCTCTGCTAGATTGAAGTGCCCATTATTAAATATCTATTCCTCGTGTAAATACTTACAGACTGTGATCAAGTCACCCCTTAACCTTCTCTTTGTTAAGCTAAATACATTAAGCTCTTTGGCTACACTAGAGGGGGGAGTCGACCTAAGATATGCAAAACTTCAGCTACACAAATAGCATAGCTGAAGTCAGCATATCTTAGGTCAATTTACCTGGCCGTGAGGACGGCAGCGAGTTGACCGCTGCCGCTCCCCCGTCAACTCCGCTTCCGCCTCTCGAACGTGGCAGAGTACCGGAGTCGATAGCAGAGCGATCGAGGATCGATTTTATCACGTTTACACTAGATGCAATAAATCGATCACTGCCCACCGATCTAGTGGGTAGTGTAGACATACCCTTTGAGTCTACCACCATAAGCTGATTTTCTAATCCTTTAATCATTCTCATGGCTCTTCTCTGAACCCTCTCCAATTTATCAATATCCTTCCTGAATTGTGGGCACCAGAACTGGTCAGAGTATTCCAGCAATGGTTGCACCAATGCCCACTATAAAGGTGAAATAGCCTCTTTACTCCTATTTGAGATTTCTCTGTTTATGCATCCCACGATTGCAATAGCTCTTTTGGCCACAGCATCACACTCGGAGCTCATGTTCAGTTGATTATCCACCACAGCCTCCAAATCCTTATCAGAGTCACTGCTGCCCAGGATAGAGTCCCCGCATCCTGTGACTATGGCCTGCATTCTTTGCTCCCATATGTATACATTTACATTTACCCATATTAAAACATATACTGTTTGCTTGCACTCAGTTTACCAAGCAATCCAGATTGCTCTGAATCAGTGACCTGACCTCTTCATTATTTCCCACTCCTCCATTTTTGTGTCATCAGCAAACTTCATCAGTGATGACATTATGTTTTTTTCCAGATCATTAATAAAAATGTCAAATAGCATAGGGCCAAGAACCGATCCATGCAGGACCCCACTGGAAACACACCTGCTAGATAATGATTCCCCATTTACAATTATATTTTGAGAGCTATCAGTTAGACAGATTTTAATCCATTTAATGTATACCATGTTAAAAAAACCTAGAACAATATAAAATTATCAAAATGTTGTGTGGTACCTGTCAAATTAACCTTTATCACCAAACCTGTAATCTCATGAAAAAAAATCAGGATAATTTGGCAGGATCTACTTTCCATGAACCCATGTGGATTCACATTAATTACATCATCCTCCTTTAATCAAGTCCTGTATCAATCTCTCCATTATCTTGCCTAGGATTGATGTGAGGCTGACAGGCCTATAATTATTCAGTTTATCCCAGTTACCCTTTTTCAAAATGGGCACATTATCTTTCTGGAACTTCCCCAGTATTTGAAGACTTCTTGAAAATCAACATTAAAGGTCCAGCAAGATTCTCATCCATTCTTTTAAAACTCTGAGGTGCAAGTCACCTGGAACTGCTGATTTTAAAATGTCTAATTTTAATAGCTTCTATTTAATATCCTCCAGCCCAGCTCTGAGCAAAAATCTCTTTGCAGTTGCAGCTCTGGACTGCAGCAGACCATGCTAGGTCCAGGCACCTGAACTGAAAGCAAACCGTCTCTCCTATGCTCTCAGTAACCACCACTGGTAGAGCCAAGCAGCACAGAGGAGGAGAAAGCTGCCTGATTCAAAAGCAGAAGCAAAAAGAGCTGGACGTGTAGGGAGTGTGAAGGGAATGGATTTGGAAAAGGACATTGGGGGCTGGAAGGGTGGAACCTGGGACTGGATACTAGCTGGGAGAGGAGTGGGAAACTGAGTCTGGGCTTTGCAGTGAGAGGAGACTGACAACCAGAGCAGAGACTGAGACTGGCTAGGCAAGGAGACTGGGAGCCGGTAGGTGGAGGGAAGATTGAGATTAGAGGAGGAGCTGGGGTGCAGGATTGATCTGGTGGGACAAGAATATGACAGACAATCCATAGTATGGGGTGGGGAGGAGATGTGAGAGGAGGGGAGACAGTTTTGATGAGGAGCTACTGTGCAGGAGGAGAACTGGTACTGGCTAGGCCAAAAGGGTGGACAAGGAGCCAAGGGAGGGCAGGCACTGAGATTAGCTAAGGAACCCAAGGAAGGAAACTTTGACTGATAGCTAATGAGGACACTCAGGAGGGGGCATGACTAGAGGCCAAGATGGAAAAAACATACATACAGGACAGTGATATAAAGCCTACTGAAGTCAATGGGAGTCTTTCAATTCACATCTGTATGGTTTTGGATCAGGCCCATAAGTGCACTGAACAAAGATTTTTTTCAAAAAAAAAATGCTTTCTCAATGTTCAATAATCTCTGTGTGTATAATTCTGTCCAAGAATACTTTACAGCTCTACATTAACAGGCATTAAATTTTTTTCTCCTCCTAAATGCTTTTTACTAATCAGCTCAAGAATTCCCAGGGTCTATGATAAATGCAAATATTTTACCCTATAAAAATGTTAACATGTATTTTTCTCTTCCCTAGGCAGCAGAGTAAAACAAATCAGGAAGTAGCTATAATCAACATAACCTACATTTCACGGCAATGCTATTCCCTAATCCTCTGAACCTCTTTTTGGTCTTCAAAATTCTTCTCCTCCTCCCCTGCCACCTTTTCATTTCTCTCCCCTGGTCTTTCTTCTTAATTAGGTGTCATTTCAAAGGCATCAGTCTTCTTCAGCGGTTACTCATTAGGTTTTCCCTCAAACAAAGTCTTTCCTCTAGGTCCTAATATATCTTTCAGATTGGTTTCCTAATTAAAGCTATTTATAGAAGCACTGGAAATCTCTAGTGTGCTAGTTTGTCAATTCACCACTGTGGTTCAGTCTGTCAGGATTCCCTATATGTTCTGGGAAATCCTTTGCTGCTTTAGAGGATGTCATAACAAATAGGAAGTGCTGAAAGAATGACACTAAAGATTTTCCAAAAAGACACTTCAAACTCATAAGACTGCTGAGAATGCAACCTTTGGAAAGAACAGAGTGACAATCTAAATTGATAACTTTTGAAACGTATCTAGGTTATACAGTCTGCACTACTGAATGCATAACCTAGAGAAATACAAGATTACTTTGTCATGCTTCATTCACATAATGAGAAAGTTTACATATATGGATTCTACAAAATATTTCAAATATGCTGCCTCTAGTCAAGTGCTGAAAACATACTAAAGATTAAACTGTCCAAAATTCAAAAGCATGAGAACAAATTCTCAAAAACTATCATTTATTTCTAGCAGGGCTACAGGTGCAGTCCTTTTCAGGTAGGCACAGAAACTGGATTCGAGTTCAAAGGAATGAGCTGAGTGAAATAGTCTTTTAACTGTACAGGACTAGTGAAGACTTAGTTAATTAGCATCTTTCTCTTGCTCAGCTTTTGGAACAAACTCAGTTGTGACAAGCTGTGTGCTTTATACAGTTGAAGCATTTAATATTTGCCAAATGTTGTTTGATATTTTTCCAGCATAGAAACAGCATTTTAACTGGCTTGCATCTGTCTTGAATCCCTAAGCAATTCACAGAGTGTTACTTTCCTGTTATGTGAAATATTTATTATTTGAGAACTGAAGTGTAGGTGACACCTACTCCTTGAAAAAGCTTCTTATCCAGTTTTAGATCAACTCAATTGCTGCTCTCACCTAGCTAACCAAATCAATTTTCTAATACTCTAATAAAACAGTTAACAGACCTATTACAAAGCAGCACACAACTGTACAGGTCCCCAACCTGACCTTCAGTAATTGATCAGAATTCTCCTGGTGTGGAGAGTCAACTGCTGCGATTATTATTATTTTTTTTTTACCTGGGACAGTCCTCGCTAGCTCTGTGCCTTTCTCACATTAGCTACATCTCAGCTTCCAGGCTAGCTGAGAAATCAAACAGCATGTTTGTAAGTACCAAGTTTCAGACTCAGACTCAAAGGTCAGAAGGGACTATCGCGATCATCTAGTCTGACCTCCTGAACATTGCAGGCCACAGAACCATCCCCACCCCTGTAATAGACTGCTGACCTTTGGCTGAGTTACTGAAGACCTCAAATCATGACTTAAAGATTACAAGCCATAACAACCAATATAACCTTCAAGCTCCGAGATGATTACAAGGGTGGCATTCCCACATGTCATCTATGACAGAATGTCAGAATGAATCTGTAGCTGAAAAGTGATTTCAGAAAGACAAACTAACAATCAACAAGAGATTTTTGAAAATATACATCTTCTTAATCAATTATAGGTGAAGCTGGTAGCACTGCCTGTTAGGAAGTGTTGGGCAACTTCAACATTATAAGATCCAATTTTCAGTTGCTTGTACCTTTGTCAAATTTTAACCATTTGGCCTGAAATTTTCCATGTTGGGTGTCTGTCTCAGTGTGAGATTTTCTGGAAAATTTCAGCTTCAACAATTCATACATTTTCAAGAAAGAGACTAAAGTAAAATACAATTTCTTGCCTATGTTAAATTCCGGTGACCTTTTCTTAGAATAGCTTTCGTGCCCCCTATGCTTTGGAGCAGGGACTTAGAGTTTGGCAGGGGGTAGCCTCTGTATCAGAGATTTTCCTTTTGTAGTCCACATGAAAATCCTCCTAAATTTGGCCAATCTATAAGCCTTTGAAAAACTGCAGCTTATATATGCTCAGTAGAGAATTGCTACAGCTTTCCCAGCTAGTTTCCCTGAAGATTCCCAGGACTCAGCAGGACTTTTCTGCAACTGCAGCTATGGGCTGCTGTGGGCTATGCCTGGTCCTAGGTTTAAATAGAAAGTGGGGAAGCTGTCTCTCCTATGCTCTCAATGTCTCTCCCACAGACACACACTGAGTCCAGGCTGCATGGAAGAGGAAGCTGCCTGATCCAAATGCAGTTGGACCTGTGGGAGGGGTAGGGCAGGAGGAGTAGTTTGAGTCAAGAAGCCTGGAACTGGAGCGGAAATCAGAGGAAAACTGGGATTGTCTGAGCAAGGGAATTGGGACCCAGGAAAGGATAATTCAGGGAACCCGTTGGGGGAGGGGATTGAGATTGGATGAGGATCCGGGGGAAAAACTGGGGCTGGCTGGACAAGGACACTGTGATTGGCAATGGGTGAATGGGATGGGGAGGAGGAAGGGCAGAGAGATCTGACAAGGAACCAGGACGTGGTGAGAGAACTGGGATTGGCTGGACAAATATATTAGTGGGGGACAGACTGGATGAGGAATCCAAGGAGGGAAGCTTTGACTGAGAGTCTGGTGATGAGAAGTGTGGGTGAAGGGGTAAGAAGTGACTGGAGGACAGCATGGAGCAGAGAGACAGCTCAGATGAGGAGCTGGGAGGAGGGAACTTGGAACTGGCTTGGCAAGAGACTGGGAACAAGGAACTGTGGGGTAGGGAGAAGTAGGAATGGTTTGGAAAGGAGACAGGGACCGGGAGCAGAGGAAGAGTGAGACAGGGAATGGGGAAGTGTAAACTAGGACTTGCTGAGTAAGGAGACTGGGAGAGGCTAGGTAAGGAGGAGAATGGGGCTGGAATGAAGAGCTAAGGTAGATCATTTCCTACTTTTGGAGTGTTCAACTTTGCAACAATAATAATGTTATTTTGATGCAGTTTCTGAGCATCTCATGTTTATATTCTTAAACTTTAAGGCACAGATGAATATATTACCCCCAGCCTCCCTTGAGAAGTGCCTGATCCTTCCCCCAGAGACAGAAACTGTATGCTATACCTCATTTGACAAATGTCCTGAGCTTAAGTCAGCTACTGAACCCACATGCTCCCTTATCTCAGGTACTTATATACCTTTCATTACTGTGGGTATCATTTTTAATGTTTTTTATCCTCATAACACCCCAGCAATATAGGGAGGTACTATTACAGTTTCCCCATTTTACAGATAAGGAACAGAGGCATTATGAATTCTGTGGCAGAGCAAGGAATTAAACTTGTTCTCTGGACTCCCACACTAGCACCTACCTCTGAACTATTCTTCCTCTCTGGCAAGCACCCTGTCCCAATCTCACTTCCTATCCTGGACCAGACAAGCCTATCATGAGGGGAGGAGGAGGAAAAAGGGGGAAAATCACAGTGAATTAAATGTTAACAACACTGAGTCTCTGCAGAATAGATGTTTTCATTCCCCCCCTCAAAAAAATAAACAACTTGACAAAATTTCTACCCTAGGAAAACGTATTTTAAAAATATCCTATAGCTTCACACATACATATCATTTCAGCCTCTCCAGCTTTCTGAAAAGTGACATTGTTACATCCAACACAGCCTCCAGACACCTTCCCCTGCTAATAGGTGGTGAAATCACCGCAAAAAGTAATGCCTGCACTCTCCCTTTTTGTGTACTGCTTAAATGTTGGTTTTCAGGTGTTTGTGGTTTTCTCTGTTCTGTATTCCCACAACAAAAGACAAATGTGCATATGCCAGGTTCGAGCTGTTCCTTTCTTTGTTTTGCAACCTGGATATGACATTTTATGACACCTTAAGTA
The DNA here is from genome assembly GCF_025201925.1 of Gopherus flavomarginatus. Lineage (NCBI taxonomy): Eukaryota > Metazoa > Chordata > Testudines > Testudinidae > Gopherus > Gopherus flavomarginatus. Next base: position 73,615,958 of record NC_066617.1, read on the forward strand.
TGTACAATGAGTTTTCATTTTATTATAACTCAACTTTATGAGCAAGGCGTCTAGTCTATGCTGGAACTTCCTTCAGTGAATGTGCTTGCCCTGCACCACCAGTTACAACAGAGGGAGTTGCATCCATGGGACAGGTGCTTTTTCAGTATCTATTATAAATGAAAATAAATAAGATATAGGTTTCACAGAGTTCTAGAAAAATTAATAAACTACAGAGAAATATAACCTTTCTATAGGTTTATTTCAAACCACACAATAGAATTCTACAGCAGGGATGTAATTCTCTATTAAAATGTCTATGATGGTTTGAAATAAACCTATAGAAAGGATATTGTTCAGTATTAAAGTGTATAGGGCATTTCCATAAGGGTGGATACCAAAAAGCATTAGTTTGTTATGGAATAGTTTAATAAGAATATACTCTGAGAAGTGACATCAGTTGTGACTCCAGCAGTGATAACTACGGGAGTGTATTATCAAACAGGCAAATTGTTTCCATCCTGATTTAATACTGGTTTATCAGAAAGTAAATCTTTACCCAAGTTTTCTAATGTAGGTCCTCATCCTGCAATTTACAACCTCCTGTTCTGTATAGACCTCCCTGAAGTCAATGAGACTCCCCAAGGACACAAGGGTCTGCGTATGCATTGAAGATACCTAGTTAGGCACTTTATTCAAAGTACTGACAACTTGTAGCTCCCATTGAACTTAACAGGAATTGAAGTTACTCAGCATCACTTATTTAGGGGGCCAGTTATAGGCATCCAAGCCAGAAAATGTTAGCCCTGGTCTTTATATATTATACTTTTTTAAAAATTCAGGATTCTTTTTTCTGATTGTTGAGCTAGCAGAAAGTGTGGCAGCAATTCATTACGTTCTCTGCTGGGCTCCCTGAGAGTGCATGTCACAGGGTCAAATTTTCTGAAATGAAGATAATTGACCATATAATTCTCAAATTTATACTAAATTAATGGCATTTTTTATTATATCCAGGACAAAATCCTGCCCCACCTCTGCAAGCAATGGAAGTCTTTAATAGAGCAAAGCTGCTGTGGTTCCAGTATTCAGGAATGGGGGAGGCTGAGACGTGGGTCTTAGCTCACTCTGGGTGCCACAGAGAAGTGCTTCTAGTAATATGGAGGAGGTTTGGAGATGGGAGGGTGTCCACTGTCAAAACTACAGGCCATATGAAAAGGAGATCAGAGGGACTACTACACTATTATAATTCTGAGGCTAAACTAGCAGCTGTGAAGCATCTTCACTGACACATCAAAGACCTGTGGATGATGGAAAGATTTCCTTTCTTCAGCCACAAATGAAGCTGGACAGATCTCACTTACCCAGCTGTTGTATTGGGGATGAGGATATGGATACAAATGAGTTTTAAGAGCTTTGCAGGGCTTTTATTTGAATCTCTGATTCAGGAAAACTCTTTAGCACATGCTGAAGTCCATCTCTATTCAGGACAGCACTTAAGTATTTGCTTAGGTTTAAACATGTGCCCAAGTACCATTTACTTCAATGGGACTTAGGCATGGACTTAAGCTCTTTCCTCAATCAGAGCTTTAAATTGCATATAAATTTTTCCTTTAAATTTTTATTAAGATACACTACATGGAAGAAAGAAAAGACACATTTATTAACAAGTGTATTTTGTTATTAACAAAAATTACTTTAATCCACCTGGATGAAAAATATCATGGTATTAAAGTGATAGAGCAGGGTGTTCACATGAACCACAAAGCTCTGTCTTAAAATAATGTTTGAGTTTTGACTCAAGACACACAAGCACAAGTACATTCTGCTGACAAGCAGTCCTAAATCCTGGACACAGCCCCTTGTGTTAATGGCTCACAGCACAGACCACCAGAAGCATTAATGATAAAGAGGAAACTAGCTTTAACATCTTAAACTACAGGTTAAAAAAAAGGTATAGATACACAACTGCAGCTGGGGATTGACAGCTCGACATTTCATACCTGTTCTTATTGTGTATACACTTGTCCATGTTAGCAACATACTTGGCTATACAGTAAGAGAATTGCAGTGAAAAAATTCTCTGACTCATTTTACCATCCACTATTGCCATGACATTCCCTGTCACACAGTGGGGTTGGGTTTTGCTGTGGAGGTTTTTGACATGGGATGATGAGGAAACTACAATTACCTTGTGTTTTAGAATAACGTTATTGATAAATTTGAAGAAAACCTTCAATATTTGTTGGCTTGCAATAATTGCTAATTCAAAATATAGTTCATGTACAATCAGTATCCACACAAACCAGGAGATAAGTACTCTCTCACACCATTCTTAAAAGTTAGCCCTTCATATTTTAGGGAAAGCAGAAGTTACTTCAAAGAGCAGCATTCTCTCATATGAATGTCAGAATTCTAGTGTAGTGATGCACAATTCTGATAAAATACAAAGCTAAAGTTGACTAAATCCACGCCTTTTCTAGAGACTAATGGAAACATTTCTTCTGATGAATGCCTGCGAGATTTAAATAGTTTGAGTTTACAAAGCCATTGAAATTTTACTGGCTTTTCATATCTGTAACTGGTGTGTGCTATTAGCTTTACAAAGAAAAGCTGCTAATGCAGTGCTAATAAATTAAAAGGTAGTATTAACAATACACTGACATTTATAATAGCTATTGCTTATTGAACTGTAACAAAATGATTTTCTTTATACCAGTGATTCAGAATTGTTAAAAATTAAATATAGTCCATTGACCTTAACAGCTCAGCAGCTGAGCCAGATGCTGATATGCAGCGGAAGGGTGATTCAGGAAGAATGGTTGAGCTTTTGTGCCTCAATAGAGGCAATTTGTAAGCAACACTTACAATTTTCAATGCGACGTTAGAACTCAGACCACGTTGGGGGGATCTGCAGCTTGTTATCTGTAGAATATAGGCTGGATTAGCTGCTTCCAAAATCCAATGAGTTCATTCAACAAAGAAAGGGGTACTTTTATAAAGACCCCCCTTCGCACTTAGAAGTCAGGGAAGTGAGGTTGAGCATGATAAAAGCTATTGCCCCACATGGATGAGCCTGCAACTTTGAAAAAGTGCATCCATCATCTTCCCTAAAGCTACGAATGTCACCAGATAAAAGCTCATGCAATACGGTATAAGATTTCTCTTGAAGCTATTTTTAATGGTTTTAGATTTAGCTTTATTTTGACAAACTGAATTTATTAGACCATAAGTCTCTCTTCATTCCAGAAAGCCACAGATTGTCCATTTTCTATCTGAGGCATAATTTTCCCATTTATCATTTTTTCACTCATTCTCCCTCACGTTTGTTCCATCATATAGGCATCAACGTAGATATGCAATGACTTCTCAAAGAGGCCCTGTAGCTGCAATGCATCAAACCTACTTTGCTGAACATTTGTTGATTACTGCAACCTTAGCTTCATTTGCTTTTTTCTGAAATGAATGATAAACAGCACTTCTGCAAGCAGGACAGATGTGTGGCCACCTTACCAGCTGATATGAAAGAGCTTTTTCCTGCTGTCAAAAGGCCACTACAAATCTACAACATATACAGCATTTCCCCAAAGCCTGATCGCCATCAACTCACTAATCTAGGAAGAGAGATGTCTGAAATGTATACACTCAGAAATGTCAGCTACTTAACCTAAACATTTGTTTGTGCCTAGTAGAATATGCATCCAAACACCAGGGCTGAAATACTGGCCCACTGAAGTCAGGATTTTACCGCTGAGAGAGCTTTTGAAGTCTATCTGCTATATACACTCTTCAGTTGAAAAGTCCAATATGATATGTAGAGAAGGAGCATCATAACACTGTAGGGTGACCAGACAGCAAATGTGAAAAATCAGGACGGGAGTGAGAGGGTAATAGGAGCCTATATAAGAAAAAGATCCAAAAATTGGTACTGTTCCTATAAAATCCAAACATCTGGTCACCCTATAACACTAAGGAGAGGATTGAGCTTCCCACTTTAAAAGAAGAAAAAAATTAGTTGGAATTACAGGGATTTCTCTTGCAAGGTGCTGAAGATTCAGACCCTGAGCCACCAAAGCACTTAAGCACATGTTTAACTTCAAGCACAAGAGAAGCCCCACTGAAGTCAAAGGAACTACTCATATGGATATGTTTTTCTGGATCAGAGCCAGAGAGCTCAGGATTGAACCCATAATTTCCTTTGAAATGCATCATGCCTTGAAATTTGTATGGAAAATCAAAGGGTGACCTTTTCCCTTGAATTTAAAGCACAGGGAAAATCCACCTTCCAGATGTGCATGGAAGATCAAACAGAAACCCTTGCCTCTCCTGTGGGAGGCACCAGCTAGTGAGTCACGCTCACTGTGGTTGGGTGTGGTGTAGTAGGCTCTTCTCCTTTTACATATCTTTATGACAGTTGCTCTGTCTGTGGTCTGCTAAGTCTTGTGACTTGGCCCTCCAGCTGAGTCACATGTAGTCCTGCCCCTTCCAAAGTAAACCAATAGTCCACCAAACAATAGTCTATCAACTTCACATTTGGCCTTCAATCCAACTCCAGACTCACTAGTCTCTAAACATGTTATCAGGGAGTTTCAATAGTCTTTACCCCTTGCAATGGAGTTTCCATTCCATCTCCCTTGGTGAACTGGTAACTGAACCCTGGCCCTCCCTCTCCTCTGGGTTCTGGTCCAGGGACCCTGAATCAGCAGCCCAGAACTCTTGCTGCCTCTCTGCACCACTTCGTATCTTGTTCCATCGTGGGTCTTTGCCAAATCCTTCTCCCGGTGTCCCAGTATATCAGCGCCTCTCTCTCTAAACCTCTTTCACAGTCTCTCTGCAGAAAATATAAGACTCCCCTGAAAAAAAAATTGTATTTTTATGTTACTTCAGAATGCCTAATGGTGAAGTCTTCTCATGGCCTTTTATTAGCAATTTCTAGAAGCTCAAAATTACTTCTTCCTAAATTGTGCAGTAATCAAAGTTTAAGCTAGACATGTTTACTTAACAATGCACTATAGATATTCCTTAAGAATTTTCATCACTCCTTAAAGGTGAAATTTTTGATTAACAGGTGTCATATTAAATACTAGTTATTGCACACTTGATTTCTCTTAAATTTATACCAGTCAGCCCATAAGAGATTAATATATTTTGTAGCCATTTATATTCTGAGAAATTAAACAGGCTAATAAAAGTGTGATTAGAGGAAATTGTTCTTCCATCAATTTTAGATCACCTATTGCCCTGATGCTTTCTCCATTCTCCAAATTCTGTCTCAGTGCAATGAAGGCCACAGATGAAGACTGTTACAAAAGTATTAGGAGCCCTGTCAATGCCTTTTATTGTAACAACACGTGTCTGAATAGAGTTTCTCTCACCGTCTTTTTTCTCACTCTGCTTAACTTCCACATCATACATTCCCAAAGGTAATTCTCTGAAGGACAATTTTCTTAGCAGTACATTGAGTTCCAGTATCTCATAACTGTTTCTTTTTCAATCCCACACCTTATTCCGGTTCACAGGCTTAGAGTATCCTTGTACTATTGTTCAAGGCAGTCATTCCAGTTTGATGGCAGTTGTTTCTGTAGTACAAGTATTTCCTTAGGATATGAACTAAATAGCAAAAGAAAAGGTTATTTCTTGTACAGTCAGTACGCTGTAACTCATCATATTAGTGCTGTTCTGAACCAGCAGCACGAAGTGTTCAATAAGCAGACACACCAAATAATATGCTGTAGACTACTCTAATGACAGAGATATACCCTTAAGAAACTACATTCATTTAAAGCAGAATTATATTGTGAAATATGTAATGTACACAGTATTAAGAACAAATACTACCATGTTATTATTCAGTACACAGTATTCATCACCATGCTAAGAGAGACTACTCATCTGACTACAGCACTTTTCCAGTAGCATATCAATGAGCGAGAACCATATGGTTAGAAGGGACTGCAAGGGTCATCTAGTTTTAACCCTCTGCCAAGATGCAGGATGCTACTATGTACAATACATCCAGCAATATGAAGAACTTGTACTAACGATGACATGCTCCAAAATGACAACAGTCTCAGTTCTATTAAACTCAATACAGAAAAAATTCCAAATGAGCTTACACTTAATGTCTGACCACTGGTTGTTCAGATCACCTCTTATAAATTAGGCAACAAATATAATTCCATTAAATTAAAAAAATACAATTTCGCCCCATACATACATACATGTGTTGGGGTATACAAACCCCACACTGGACAACAAGAGTTTAAGGAGCTGCTCTGGGATCAGACACAACTCCCCTGCAATACCTTTCTACAAGGCATGCACAACTGGAGGAGGAGTTTAAAAATGGAGCAAAACAGCTCCCTTGTGGGCAGACCAGGGAAGAGAACCTGAGAAAAGGGCTGACTGGAGGCAGGAATTTCCCAGACAACCATTCCCTGAAGGCCCCTCCCTGAGGGAAAGATTCTGATACACCCTGAAAGGCTGCAGTGGAAAGAGAGGTGCCATGCTTGGCCACGAGGAGGTGCCAGTGGTAAACTGACCCCTTCACACCTGTATATATGTGACATGTGCATATACTCCCACTCCAGAAAGAAAAAAACTTACCTCTGTTAGGGAACAAGGTTTCATTTAAAAAAAAATGGAAAATAAGGAACATCCCAGTGTTAATTCTCAGAAGAAAAGTAGAGTGTATGTATGATTAAACTGGAATCCCAGCTGACTGTAGAAGGCTGTGATAAGAACAGACACTGAATTAAACTGCCAGCATGAAAACCAAATGCGCAGAAACATCTCAGAGCATTCAGACATCTTAAAAGGCAGGAAGGAAAATAACACGCAGTAATGGTATATAGATGGATAATTTGGTTATCACTTATAATGTCATCTTTTTGGTCAAAGGTTCTCCAAAACAAGATGCAAATAGCAGAAATTTTGGTTTTGTGTTAAGAAGTGACATATTTTCATTGTTAAAGAGGTTTAACTGAAGGAAAAAAGTGCAGTAATGTACTGCTTTTAAAATTGTTTTTAGTTATCAAGTATTAGCAATACACTTAAATTAAACAAATTGAAAGTGGTAAGAAACAAAAGTGACTTCATGTTATCCTTTCTGTATAGGTATTTCCATCAGAATTAGTATATAGTTATTAAAACCTCCTATGGCATATTTTACGGTAATGAAGTAAATAGCCCAAGTCACCTTTGTACTTAAATTTCTGTTTTATTTTGTTGACATTCATGATATTAAGTTTATTAATATTGACATATTTGTACATATTTCACAGCTTTATTTTTTCATCACTTAAAATTGTATCTGCTGTATGAAAGGACTTAGTGCTAGAGTCCTTACTCGGGTCAAACTCCCATTGAAGCCAACAGGTGTTACTTACAAATAAGGACGGTATGTTGAGCTGTAAGCTATTAGTATAAAATCCCTTAACAGAACCAATTAACATTATTTTAAAAACATTTTTGTACCAGTTTGATCACTATTATGTGGGGGAGTTATGCTACTATATAAATCCCCAACACCAGAGTTGTATACTGTAATTCTATATTAGATGAAATGTTATAACCTAAATATATGTTTATTTGTAAATTCATTACCAATGAAAAGTAAATTGCCAGGGAAAAAAAAACAAATTTCTGCATTGGCTATAAAAGCGCATATATAAATCTCGTCAGACAAATGGTATGAAGAGGAGTTAAATACAGAGGAGGACAAGGGAACACATCTCCCCATCATCTGCTAAACAGAGAGAGAGAGAGAGAGAGAGAGAGAGAGAAAGCAAGAACCCCTCCCTCAAGATGACCTGGCCCCAGGGCTTTCCCTCTTCTCCACTCCATCAGTTGAGAAATATGAAGTGTAAGCAACAGCAAGACCTAGAGTCTCTGGAGCTCCCGACCATCTTCACCAATGACAGAGCAGCAACAGTGCTTGATAGCCAGGAAGAACTGGCGTATCCCTCTTTTCTAAAATGCCTGTACAGTGCTTTGAATATATAAAGCTCTATAAAATACTATCTATTATTAAAAGATTTCTCACTCCTCTTTCCTCCCCTCCTTTCCTGGTGTAAGAAAGTAACTGGTAAAACTTCACAGGAAGAGGAGGTCACACACAGGTGCTCCCTCTCCTCTCTTTAGGGGTGAGGAAGGGAATCTGGGGCTTTCCATAAATTATACAACACATTAGGAGGTGAGTGGGTCCTTAATTTTGCATGTGTGTTTCAGTATTACAAAGAGGTACAAGTGGTGGGTGGGTCTTGAAAGTCACCCCCAAAAAATGTTATGTAATTTACAGACAGCCCTGGACAGAGGAATGTTATGCAAAATATCTTAAAATCTTCTAAATGCAGGAAACTGCATTAGGGATTTCAGAATTGTCTGACCTCTCACCTTTCTGTGTTATGCATCAATACAGATTTTCCATCCTCGTAGAAACTGGAAAAGGTAGCACCAGGGAGGTGCCTCTGCTGAGTTTCTCATGCTGCACACACACATACTCACACAGCCTTCTTTTTAGCTGACCATGGGGCAGCTTAAGGGCACAAACACCTGTCCAATACATCTCTCCTTGTGTTCCCATTCTCTTTTCCTGGCTGCATCCTGTGACCATATGAGGATGCAACACTGTGCCAGCACATAGTATTGAAACCTATCACAACAGCCACCAAAACTGGGGAGGGTCTTCCTCCTGCCTTAATCTACTTCAGCCATTCCATCTAAACGGGTACTCTTCTTCAAAGTAACTATTATTCTGTCATTTAAATATTTTCCAAGGTCAAAATACAAGTGATTGCCCTTTATGTATTAACTAAAAAAAAAAAACCAGAACACAATTTTGTCTAATAGATTACCCAAGTGAAAATAAATCTCACACTGTACTATCATTAGCTAGGTGTGCAAGTGCACATATTTTGGGCTAATTTCTGCTTTCAGTTACACCAATGTGAATTCACAAATCCATTGACTTCACTGGATTTTCTTCAGATTATTCCAGAGTAATTGAGACTTGAATTTGGCCACATGCATGCAGATATAAAATCTTCTTTCTGAAATGACAGGACAGATCATCTGTGTGGCATTTATGTCAGAGCCATGGCAAAATGCTTTTCTAAGATGAATAAGTTGAAGAGAAAGAATGTTTGCACTGGAAACAGGAAGTCAGGAGCTGGCTTGTTTCCATGGAAACAAGAGCAGCAGCAGGCAGAACAGCTGTAGAAAGAAGGCAGAAGTTAGGCAGGCAGAAATCTCGTATTTTACCTTATTGATATGATGGTACAAACAAACAGAAACGGTCCAAATTTAGGGCAGACCAAATCAGCTGCTGTAAGGTAATTTATTAAGCAACAATTTTAAGTCAAGCCCGCTAGCAGACATTCTCAATCTATTGTGGTAGTGTTGTAATAGTATTCCAGAAGATGACTAGTAAGAGTCATCTACAACATGATTCAATCAGCCCTTGGGGTACAGTAATCTGTTGGCTGGATATGAATTGCTGTAATACTGCTGCATCCACTGTTGCATAAAGTACAATTCTTCCTGTTGCTTTAAAAGCAACAACTGTCCCTACAGACTAAATATTTCAAACAGAATGGTTAGGTCTAGCTAATTTAATCTAATGTATTGTTTTCCCACTGAACAAAACTAGCATTTTGCTCACCAGAATGACAAAAAAAGCTCTCAAAATTTCTTTATGATCCTTTTTATTTCCTTAGAATACTTCTGTAATCATGTCCAGATGGAAAAGGGCTATATGACTCATAAGCGCTCAGAAGGTAAGATCTGAAAATATATTTGTTTCAGTTGCAGGAGAAATCGATAATTTGAGATTAAAAAGGTTTGTTACCTTGCGAGTGAACATTTTCTTTTTTACTCTGTCATACTTCCTACTCCTCTTCTTGCCATGTTTCAACCAGATTAGCCCAGCAATTTTACTTCCAGAATCAAATTTTTTAAAAGCTTCGTACATCATTAACAGCCTAACCCTAAGGATATAACCAGCACAATTTCCAAGGGTACTCAGTTGCCTTATTATAGATTAGACACCTTGCAGAAGTGAGACCAATTCATCAAATAAAGAATCAAGATACTCCTGCAGTGATGCCGTTAATAACAGGGCTCCCTAGTATACCATAAGTCAAGTGGACTTTAGCATTTTGAAGTGAGTCTACAAAACAACACGTGTCCAGGTGCAGCGAGTTATATGGGCCCGTAGTGCCTGTGCTCCAGCAAATTCAGGGCATGGAGGCCTGGCTCCACCAATGTTCAGGGCTGAGTCTCTCCCCTGGCCCCACCTGCTGCACCGCACACCTCCCCCCAAGTGTCCCTACCTGCGCCCTGGGCAGTGGGTGGCTGCCCTGCTGCTCCACACTATGCTCCCTCACCAGCTGCTGACAGCTACAAAAGGGAATGGCACCACTGCAAAGGGGGGAGGGGAGGAGCCACACATGTGATGGCAGCCCTCCCCACCCTCTGGCACTCACCACAGGGAGGCGAGGGGGCTTTCTGGACCTGACAAGAGCCCAGCCCCTAGGATCATGTGCAGTGACGGTGCCTGGTGAGTGTGCTGCTGGCAGGGAGAGGGCTGGAGGGACTGTGGAGTCCTCCTCTTTGGCCCCAGCCTCGGGGCAGCCTGCCTGCACCCCAAACTCCTCATCCCCAGCCTCGCCCTACCCCAGAGCCTGTATCCCCAGCCAGAGCCCTCACCCTCTACACCCCAACCCTCTGCCCCAGCCCTGAGCCTCCTCCTGCTTCATGAACCCCTCATCCCACCCTGCAGTCCTCACCCCTGCAGCCCAACCCTCTGCCCTAGCCCTGAGCTCCTTCCATACCCCAAGCCCCTCATCCTCAGCCAGAGCCCTCATCTCCCTATACCCCCACACATTGTGCAATATAGGAAAACTGTACTGTTTCCAGTCCATTTTTACATTATTTTAAAATATATATATATATTGGCTTACAAGGCAGAGGGTGCAGGACTTGGACCCGTTCTGGCACCACCAAAAATTATACAAACCTGCTGCCCCTGTACGTGTCTCCTCTCCCATCTTGCTCAATGTAACTAATTCCTGTCCACTGCAGTCACATCACAATGCTTGAGGATTTTGGAGAAGGTTAGTGAGGTAAGTCTTTGAAGTTTAACTGACTAATTTTATATTAAAGTGTGGTATCTTTACGACTACCATCCCCCTTCAGCAAGAGTGCTGGTGGATATACCTTTTTTCTTTGAAAGTTCTGCAAGAAATATTTTTGCAGATGACCTAAAGGTTGTAAGTATCAGAGGGTAGCCGTGTTAGTCTGGATCTGTAAAAGCAGCAAAGAATCCTGTGGCACCTTATAGACTAACAGACGTTTTGGAGCATGAGCTTTCGTGGATGAATACCCACGCATCTGAGGAAGTGGGTATTCATCCACGAAAGCTCATGCTCCAAAACGTCTGTTAGTCTATAAGGTGCCACAGGATTCTTTCCTAAAGGTTGTAAGGACCCTCAGAAGTTTTTGCATATCAATGAATATTAGCACTTCATGAACATTACCTAATTAGCTGTCATAACCCTCCCCACTGCAAAGCAGGCAAATATTATTGTCTCTGTTTTAGAGATAAGGAAACTATGGGTTATGTGACTTGACTACAGCTACAAAAGGTTAGGATTAGAATGTAAAGGGCCTTAAATGTACCATATTTAGTGAAATAGGCCATACTGACTGTCACATTGTTCAACTTCCCTATTTTGCAGCCACTGTCCCCACAGCTGTGAATGAACTTATGGGCTTCTCAAAAAATGAGGGGCATATAGCCACAGTTTTAATAGACCCTGAGGCCAGATCTGAAAGCCCATAGTGGGGACTGTGAATAACCCAGGATGTTTCTGAAAAATAAGTAAAAAACCCTAATGATCTGTTTACATTGCATCACATATTCAAGATTATATTTCAAAAGAAAATGGACTAGAAAATTTACTTGGTTTTAAACATGAAATCTGAAACTAGCCCTGGCATTTGTAAGTCTCTGTTGGAGCTGGGAGTGTCCGATAACTAAAAGCTTTCTGGGTCCCAAAGGCTGGTTCTGTTTGAACTCCTTCACACTCAGCACTTAATTTTGACTCAAATATTTCCTTATAAATTTTTCAGATTCATCTTTGCAATTTGCTCTTCTTGACTGCAATTAATACTTTACACTTATATAGCAATTGCCTCCTAAGGATATCAAAGTGATTTACAAATATGAAAAGAATCCTGTGGCACCTTCTAGACTAACAGATGTTTTGGAGCATGAGCTTTCGTGGGTGAATACCCACTTCTTTAGATGCATGTGGTGGAAATATCCAGGGGCAGGTATATATATGCTAGCAAGCAAGCTAGAGATAACGAGGTCAGTTCAATCAGGGAGGATGAGGCCCTGTTCTAGCAGTTGAGGTGTGAAAACCAAGAGAGGAGAAACTGGTTCTGTAGTTGGCAAGCCATTCACAGTCTTTGTTCAATCCTGAGCTGATGGTGTCAAATTTGCAGATGAACTGAAGCTCAGCAGTTTCTCTTTGAAGTCTGGTCCTGAAGTTTTTTTGCTGCAGGATGGCCACCTTAAGGTCTGCTATAGTGTGGCCAGGGAGGTTGAAGTGCTCTCCTACAGGTTTTTGTATATTGCCATTCTTAATGTCTGATTTGTGTCCATTTATCCTTTTCCGTAGAGACTGTCCAGTTTGGCCGATGTACATAGCAGAGGGGCATTGCTGGCATATGATGGCGTATATTACATTGGTGGATGTGCAGGTGAATGAACCAGTGATGGTGTGGCTGATCTGGTTAGGTCCTGTGATGGTGTCGCTGGTGTAGATATGTGGGCAGAGTTGGCATCGAGGTTTGTTGCATGGATTGGTTCCTGAGCTAGAGTTATTATGGTGCGGTGTGCAGTTACTGGTGAGAATATGTTTCAGGGTGGCAGGCCAGTCCTTGCCCACAGACAACCTGCCAACCTGAAACATATTCTCACCAGTAACTGCACACCGCACCATAATAACTCTAGCTCAGGAACCAATCCATGCAACAAACCTCGATGCCAACTCTGCCCACATATCTACACCAGCGACACCATCACAGGACCTAACCAGATCAGCCACACCATCACTGGTTCATTCACCTGCACATCCACCAATGTAATATACGCCATCATATGCCAGCAATGCCCCTCTGCTATGTACATCGGCCAAACTGGACAGTCTCTACGGAAAAGGATAAATGGACACAAATCAGACATTAAGAATGGCAATATACAAAAACCTGTAGGAGAGCACTTCAACCTCCCTGGCCACACTATAGCAGACCTTAAGGTGGCCATCCTGCAGCAAAAAAACTTCAGGACCAGACTTCAAAGAGAAACTGCTGAGCTTCAGTTCATCTGCAAATTTGACACCATCAGCTCAGGATTGAACAAAGACTGTGAATGGCTTGCCAACTACAGAACCAGTTTCTCCTCTCTTGGTTTTCACACCTCAACTGCTAGAACAGGGCCTCATCCTCCCTGATTGAACTGACCTCGTTATCTCTAGCTTGCTTGCTAGCATATATATACCTGCCCCTGGATATTTCCACCACATGCATCTAAAGAAGTGGGTATTCACTCACGAAAGCTCATGCTCCAAAACATCTGTTAGTCTAGAAGGTGCCACAGGATTCTTTGCTGCTTTTACAGATCCAGACTAACATGGCTACCCCTCTGATACAAATATGAATTAATTAAGTCTCATAATACACTTGATAGGGATAATACCTATCTCACATCTGGGGAAACCAAGACACAGATGTGTTAAATGACTGGTCCCTTCTATGCTAGTGTCTTAGCATAGTGTCTTCTTATATGTACATAACAGTATTTTGCAAAATGCTGTTTTGGGAATGATTTCTCTATTACAGGGGTCGGCAACCTTTCAGAAGTGGTGCGTCGAGTCTCCATTTATTCACTCTAATTTAAGGTTTCACATGCCAGTAATACATTTTAATGTTTTTAGAAGGTCTCTTTCTATAAGTCTATAATATATAACTAAACTATTGTTGTATGTAAAGTAAATAAGGATTTTTAAATGCTTAAGAAGCTTAATTCAAAATTAAATTAAAATGCAGAGCCCCCCAGACCGGTGGCCAGGACCCGGGCAGTGTGAGTGCCACTGAAAATCAGCTCGCATGCCGACTTTGGCACCCGTGCCATAGGTTGCCTACCCCTGCTCTATTACTTATGTCTGGAATTAAAGAAAAATGTTCAAAAAGAGAACCACAGTAGGAAAAGTTGCACAGATCTGGAAATTTTGAAAAAAGTATTCTGCATAATCCCATTTAAAAGACATCACATGTGTATATCACATTTATATCTATATAGCGGCAGGAATGATACTGATCATGCTCTATCTTGCAACATATCTGGATCTTATCATTGTTTTACTAATATATCTCTTTAAAAGAACAAAACAAAATCAAAGCCCCACCACCACCATTTTGGACACATGAGTTCTTAAGGAACATCGGTTAATATATCAATACTTTCTCATTCTTAGGCCATTTAACAGAATATTGGAAAATCAGGTAATAAATCTCAGTTATCATCAGACTATGATTAAAGTTGAAGATTTTTAGAATCATAGAGACAAATGCATCTTTCATCAACAAACTAGTTACTTCCACTATTTATATAACATCATTTGATGGTCTTGCTAAAATCTCTCTCACACACACACCACAACAAGTTACCATGACAACTTATATTTGAATTTCTATAAATTTCTATGTTTAGAGATCACAATTTAGAAATCAAAAATCATAAATATTAAGTACTATCCTGTTAATCAAAATAAATAAAATGCCAGTTTTCTTCATCATATTTCAGTAATCCTAAAAAATAATAGTCATTATGAACATTTAACACTAAGTATCTCTATAATCTGAGATAAGTGGTTCATGGGTCAATAATCATAGAATATCAGGATTGAAAGGGACCTAAAGAGGTCATCTAGTCCAACCTCCTACTCAAAGCAAGACCAATTGCCAGATTTTTGCCCCGGATCACTAAATAGCCCCCTCAAGGATTGAACTCACCATCGTGAGTTTAATAAGCCAATGCTCAAACCACTGAGCTATCCCTCCCCCTAGATAAACTACACTGCAAAGTGTGAAATCCTGACCTCACTGAAGTCAATGGGAGTTTTGCAACTGATTTCAGTGAAGCCAAGATTTCACCTAAAATGTTTATAGATTTACACATTGTTTATTTGAGTTTACACAAACTATTATTGCAGTTATCCGAAGCGTCAGAAAGCTATCTTTCTTTCTGGAAAGATGGTGTCTAAATTAGCAATAGCATTTCAATTCCAGAGTAAGGTCGCCATCACTTAGAGTCTTGCACTATGTCTGTATTGCCTAAGGGAAAAAAAAGAAAACAAGCATCAGCCAGTCTCTGAGGCAAATCAACTGACTCAGGCTCATGGGACTCACATTATGGGGACTAAAAATATCAGGGTAGATGTATCTGCTTGGACTCTGATACCTTCTCCCCTCACTGAGTTTCAAAGCCCAGGCTCTAGCCCAAGTGGGAACCTCTACATTGCTATTTTTAGTCCATAGCACTAGACCCCTGTGCAATAGACTTAGTTCACCCAAGCTCTGGGACTCACTGCCATGAGTGCTGCGGTTTTTGTTGTTTTGTTTTCAATCTTGATGTACCTAGAGAATCATCATTGGAGACCAGAAGGAATCAATAGATCACCGAGTCTGACCTCCTATATATCACAGGCCATCAATACCACTCAGCACCCACATACTAAACACAATACCAATCAAAATATTACAACTCAGAGGAGACTAGACTATTATGAACCACAGACAGAGAATATATGGGGCCAAGGTGTACCAGTGCCTGAGGTCCCCAAAGTGGCAGGGAGGTGATTAAGTGAAATCGTTCATTAGGTGTTCACTAGCACTTAGACACAAAATTATTTTCTTCTCTGAAAGCCACTAGCAATTCACAAAGTGGCCTTCTTAGCAGAAAGGTCACCATAAACAACAGCAGCCTTGAGAAAAGCAAAACAATGTCGTTATAGCTCTAGCTATGGGCTTATTCACGTCAGTATTAAGCAGCCAGTCAGAAATCAAGAGTTCAAAACTAGAAATCAAGAGTTAAATCCACTGAGAAGTAAATGCAGTCTCTTCTATAACATTAATATTAGCAGATTACAATGTTATGTTACAATATAAATACACAGTTCATTTTTAAGACTCAACAAATCCACTAATATCAACCAAACAACTAATGATAAAGTGTTCTGGTCCTCAGCATTGAAAGATATTATTGAGGAATTCAAGCGGATCAAAAACATGTGAAGGAACTATGGTACTATGACTCAATTATAGACAACATTTGCCTTTCCACATTTCTCTTGGTGTCTGCCATTTAACCTTTACTTCATATTTGTCAGCTCTCTGGCAAAGAATGTTGGAAAGTCTCCAAAAAAACCAAACAAACCCACTACAGATTCAATGCACAGTTAAAAGGAAAATGTAGTAATGAATAGTCTGAAGATGTTTTCCAATGGCATTTTGATGAAGACGGGTATTAGTCTGACATCTAGAACACATTCTACTTTCAAAATAATATTGCTGAAATATTATAAATGTGTGTGTATGTCCCATTAGTAAGCAACAATAAGAATTTATTCCATTATCATTAATCATCTATTATATTTTATTTCAATATTATCTGAAGCCAGTGGCACAGACAAAGCAAACTGCGGCAGAAGCTTTGATTCCTTGGGAATGCTACCACCAATGAAGAACAGGAGTGACTGGGGAGCCTCAGAGCAGCTGGGAGAAATGCATCTCCTGCCTGGATAGTTTCTCCTCTCACTAACGACCCAATCCTACCCTCATTCGAGTCAGTAGGCATTAACCCATTAACTTCAATGGCAGCTGGATCAGGCCCTAAAATATGATTCAGCAACATACTTAACCACATGCTTAATTTTACAAAGGTGAGTAATCTTATTGAAGTCACTAGGACTACTCCCACAGTTAAGTTAAACATAGTTGGAAGTATTTGCAGAATGAGGCCCAAGTTTGAACCTTTCAGAAGAAATCCTGATACATATTTTGCAAAACACTTATTCCACTTGCATAAAACAAAACCACTTGTAGTTACAACAAACAGAAAAGGAATAAATTGTTTGGGGAAGGTGGTTGTGGAAGGGGGAAGGGTTAAAAAAATTAAACCTGGGAAAACCTCCATTTCTTTTTCTTCAAAAACTGCACCTGATTTCCTTACCAGAAGGAACTCCAGAGACTTAAATAGGCCCAAAGCCATAGGTCAGATAGTGAATCCACATGGTGATTGAATAAGAAACAAAAATATGAGACTAAAATCAGGGTCTCAAAAACAGAAAATAATCTGTGGCAAAATTCTAACCTCCAGTCTAAATCAAGATAATTTAGTAAAATCACTTACTGCCTCAGAATTATGTCCTAGATCACAGAATGAGTAAGGGTCACCCTCAGAAATCAAGGACTAATCCAAGGACTAGAGTGAACTAGGATCACCCTCTCTCACACCTGTTAAAGTATAATCACCCTCAGATCCAGACACCAAAGCAAGGAGAGAACTAAGGACACCCTCACAAATCACAGGGAGCAAGTCACCCTCACTTCACTATTAACACAGTGTCACCCCCAAAATCAAAGCCTGAGCAGGGTGGAAAAGAATAAGTCAGAGTCACTCTCTAGCAGGGACCAGATCCTGCTACTCTTGTGGGAATCTATAAACTTTGGTCAACTCATCCCCACATCAATCCCTTCAGAGGACAGGTACAGATTTAGGGTCACATACACCCCAACTCACATACTAAGGGTCCAGTGACTGAGGCAGAGGTACCCCCTCACATACATACATACACACCCCTCAGGAGTCCAGTGACTGAGGCAGGGGTGCCCCCCACCCACATACACCCTTCATCCCAGAGGACCAGGCACTGAGTTAGGTTCCACACCCTCACACCCCACCCCAGGGGACCAGGGCCTGAACCAGGATCCCGCCCCTACACACAAAGGGAGACCAGAAACTGAGCAAGGGTCCCCACTCCTCCACACACACAAACACCTTGGGGAACCAAGGGCTGATTTGGTCCCTCCAGGATTGACCTGGAGTCTCCAGGAGTTAAAGATTAAGCTTGAATTAAAGATTATATCAGGTGATGAAATCTCCAGGAATCCATCCCACCAAAATTGGCAACCCTCCCCAACACACGGGGCTCAGGGGCTGAGGCAGGTCATCCCCAGGCAGGAAGGAGCTGAGGCAGGGTCACACATACACACCCCGGGGCTCAGGGGCTGAGGCAGGTCACCCCAGGGTGGGGAAGGAGCTGAGGCAGGTCATCCCCAGGCAGGAAGGAGCTAAGGCAGGGTCACACACACACACTCCGGGCTCAGGGGCTGAGGCAGGTCATCCCCAGGCAGGAAGGAGCTAAGGCAGGGTCACACACACACCCCGGGCTCAGGGGCTGAGGCAGGTCACCCCCAGGGTGGGGAAGGAGCTGAGGCAGGTCATCCCCAGGCAGGAAGGAGCTGAGGCAGGGTCACACATACACACCCCGGGCTCAGGGGCTGAGGCAGGTCATCCCCAGGCAGGAAGGAGCTGAGGCAGGGTCACACACACACACCCCGGGCTCAGGGGCTGAGGCAGGTCATCCCCAGGCAGGAAGGAGCTGAGGCAGAGTCACACACACACACTCCGGGCTCAGGGGCTGAGGCAGGTCATCCCAGGCAGGAAGGAGATGAGGCAGGGTCACACACACACACTCCGGGCTCAGGGGCTGAGGCAGGTCATCCCAGGCAGGAAGGAGCTGAGGCAGGGTCACACACACACACCCCGGGCTCAGGGGCTGAGGCAGGTCACCCCCAGGGTGGGGAAGGAGCTGAGGCAGGGTCACACACACACACCCCGGGCTCAGGGGCTGAGGGAGGTCACCCCCAGGCAGGAAGGAGCTGAGGCAGGGTCACACACACACACCCCAGGCTCAGGGGCTGAGGCAGGTCACCACCAGGCAGGAAGGAGCTGAGGCAGGGTCACACACACACACCCCGGGCTCAGAGGCTGAGGCAGGTCACCCCCAGGCAGGAAGGAGCTGAGGCAGGGTCACCCCAGGGTGGGGAAGGAGCTGAGGCAGGGTCACACACACACACCCCAGGCTCAGGGGCTGAGGCAGGTCACCCCCAGGGTGAGGAAGGAGCTGAGGCAGGGTCACACACACACACCCCGGGCTCAGGAGCTGAGGCAGGTCATCCCCAGGCAGGAAGGAGCTAAGGCAGGGTCACACACACACACCCCGGGCTCAGGGGCTGAGGGAGGTCACCCCCAGGCAGGAAGGAGCTGAGGCAGGGTCACACACACACACCCCAGGCTCAGGGGCTGAGGCAGGTCACCCCCAGGGTGGGGAAGGAGCTGAGGCAGGGTCACACACACACACCCCAGGCTCAGGGGCTGAGGGAGGTCACCCCCAGGCAGGAAGGAGCTGAGGCAGGGTCACACACACACACCCCTGGCTCAGGGGCTGAGGCAGGTCACCCCCAGGCAGGAAGGAGCTGAGGCAGGGTCACACACACACACCCCGGGCTCAGAGGCTGAGGCAGGTCACCCTCAGGCAGGAAGGAGCTGAGGCAGGGTCACACACACACACCCCGGGGCTCAGGGGCTGAGGCAGGTCACCCCCAGGCAGGAAGGAGCTAAGGCAGGGTCACACATACACACTCCGGGCTCAGGGGCTGAGGCAGGTCACCCCAGGATGGAGAAGGAGCTGAGGCAGGGTCACACACACACACCTCGGGCTCAGGGGCTGAGGCAGGTCACCCCCAGGCAGGAAGGAGCTGAGGCAGGGTCACACACACACACCCCAGGCTCAGGGGCTGAGGCAGGTCATCCCAGGCAGGAAGGAGCTAAGGCAGGGTCACACACACACACCTCGGGCTCAGGAGCTGAGGCAGGTCACCCCCAGGCAGGAAGGAGCTGAGGCAGGGTCACACACACACACCCCGGGCTCAGGGGCTGAGGCAGGTCATCCCAGGCAGGAAGGAGCTGAGGCAGGGTCACACACAGACACCCCGGGCTCAGGGGCTGAGGCAGGTCACCCCCAGGCAGGAAGGAGCTGAGGCAGGGTCACACATACACACCCCGGGCTCAGGGGCTGAGGCAGGTCATCCCCAGGGTGGGGAAGGAGCTGAGGCAGGGTCACACACACACACCCCGGGCTCAGAGGCTGAGGCAGGTCACCCCCAGGCAGGAAGGAGCTGAGGCAGGGTCACACACAGACACCCCGGGCTCAGGGGCTGAGGCAGGTCACCCCCAGGCAGGAAGGAGCTGAGGCAGGGTCACACATACACACCCCGGGCTCAGAGGCTGAGGCAGGTCACCCCCAGGCAGGAAGGAGCTGAGGCAGAGTCACACACACACACCCCGGGCTCAGGGGCTGAGGCAGGTCACCCCAGGGTGGGGAAGGAGCTGAGGCAGGGTCACACACACACACTTCGGGCTCAGGGGCTGAGGCAGGTCACCCCCAGGCAGGAAGGAGCAGAGGCAGGGTCATACACACACACCCCGGGGCTCAGAGGCTGAGGCAGGTCACCCCCAGGCAGGAAGGAGCTGAGGCAGGGTCACACACACACACCCCGGGGCTCAGAGGCTGAGGCAGGTCACCCCCAGGCAGGAAGGAGCTGAGGCAGGGTCACACACAGACACCCCGGGCTCAGGGGCTGAGGCAGGTCACCCCCAGGCAGGAAGGAGCTGAGGCAGGGTCACACACACACACCCCGGGCTCAGGGGCTGAGGCAGGTCACCCCCAGGCAGGAAGGCGCTGAGGCAGGGTCACACACACACACCCCGGGCTCAGGGGCTGAGGCAGGTCACCCCCAGGCAGGAAGGAGCTGAGGCAGGGTCACACACACACACCCCGGGCTCAGGGGCTGAGGCAGGTCACCCCCAGGCAGGAAGGAGCTGAGGCAGGGTCACACACACACACCCCGGGCTCAGGGGCTGAGGCAGGTCATCCCCAGGGTGGGGAAGGAGCTGAGGCAGGGTCACACACACACACTCCGGGCTCAGGGGCTGAGGCAGGTCACCCCCAGGCAGGAAGGAGCTGAGGCAGGGTCACACATACACACCCCGGGCTCAGGGGCTGAGGCAGGTCACCCCCAGGCAGGAAGGAGCTGAGACAGGGTCACACACACACACCCCGGGCTCAGGGGCTGAGGCAGGTCACCCCCAGGCAGGAAGGAGCTGAGGCAGGGTCACACACACACACCCCGGGCTCAGAGGCTGAGGCAGGTCACCCCCAGGCAGGAAGGAGCTGAGGCAGGGTCACACACACACACCCCGGGCTCAGAGGCTGAGGCAGGTCCACCCCCAGGCAGGAAGGAGCTGAGGCAGGGTCACACACACACCCCGGGCTCAGGGGCTGAGGCAGGTCACCCCAGGGTGGGGAAGGAGCTGAGGCAGGGTCACACACACACACCCCGGGCTCAGGGGCTGAGGCAGGTCACCCCAGGGTGGGGAAGGAGCTGAGGCAGGGTCACACACAGACACCCCAGGCTCAGGGGCTGAGGCAGGTCACCCCCAGGCAGGAAGGAGCTGAGGCAGGTCATCCCCAGGCAGGAAGGAGCTGAGGCAGGGTCACACACACACACCCCGGGCTCAGGGGCTGAGGCAGGTCACCCCAGGGTGGGGAAGGAGCTGAGGCAGGGTCACACACACACCCCGGGCTCAGGGCTGAGGCAGGTCACCCCAGGGTGGGGAAGGAGCTGAGGCAGGGTCACACACAGACACCCCGGGCTCAGGGGCTGAGGCAGGTCACCCCCAGGCAGGAAGGAGCTGAGGCAGGGTCACACACACACACCCCGGGCTCAGGGGCTGAGGCAGGTCACCCCAGGGTGGGGAAGGAGCTGAGGCAGGGTCACACACACACACCCCAGGCTCAGGGCTGAGGCAGGTCACCCCCAGGGTGGGGAAGGAGATGAGACAGGGTCACACACAACACACCCCGGGCTCAGGGGCTGAGGCAGGTCACCCCCAGGGTGGGGAAGGAGCTGAGACAGGGTCACACACGCACACCCCAGGCTCAGGGGCTGAGGCAGGTCACCCCAGGGTGGGGAAGGAGCTGAGGCAGGGTCACACACAGACACCCCAGGCTCAGGGGCTGAGGCAGGTCACCCCCAGGCAGGAAGGAGCTGAGGCAGGTCATCCCCAGGCAGGAAGGAGCTGAGGCAGGGTCACACACACACACCCCGGGCTCAGGGGCTGAGGCAGGTCACCCCAGGGTGGGGAAGGAGCTGAGGCAGGGTCACACACACACCCCGGGCTCAGGGGCTGAGGCAGGTCACCCCAGGGTGGGGAAGGAGCTGAGGCAGGGTCACACACAGACACCCCGGGCTCAGGGGCTGAGGCAGGTCACCCCCAGGCAGGAAGGAGCTGAGGCAGGGTCACACACACACACCCCGGGCTCAGGGGCTGAGGCAGGTCACCCCAGGGTGGGGAAGGAGCTGAGGCAGGGTCACACACACACACCCCAGGCTCAGGGGCTGAGGCAGGTCACCCCCAGGGTGGGGAAGGAGATGAGACAGGGTCACACACACACACCCCGGCTCAGGGGCTGAGGCAGGTCACCCCCAGGGTGGGGAAGGAGCTGAGACAGGGTCACACACGCACACCCCAGGCTCAGGGGCTGAGGCAGGTCACCCCAGGGTGGGGAAGGAGCTGAGGCAGGTCATCCCCAGGCAGGAAGGAGCTGAGGCAGGGTCACACATACACACCCCGGGCTCAGGGGCTGAGGCAGGTCACCCCCAGGCAGGAAGGAGCTGAGACAGGGTCACACACACACACCCCGGGCTCAGGGGCTGAGGCAGGTCACCCCCAGGCAGGAAGGAGCTGAGGCAGGGTCACACACACACACCCCGGGCTCAGAGGCTGAGGCAGGTCACCCCCAGGCAGGAAGGAGCTGAGGCAGGGTCACACACACACACCCCGGGCTCAGAGGCTGAGGCAGGTCACCCCCAGGCAGGAAGGAGCTGAGGCAGGGTCACACACACACCCCGGGCTCAGGGGCTGAGGCAGGTCACCCCAGGGTGGGGAAGGAGCTGAGGCAGGGTCACACACACACACCCCGGGCTCAGGGGCTGAGGCAGGTCACCCCAGGGTGGGGAAGGAGCTGAGGCAGGGTCACACACAGACACCCCAGGCTCAGGGGCTGAGGCAGGTCACCCCCAGGCAGGAAGGAGCTGAGGCAGGTCATCCCCAGGCAGGAAGGAGCTGAGGCAGGGTCACACACACACACCCCGGGCTCAGGGGCTGAGGCAGGTCACCCCAGGGTGGGGAAGGAGCTGAGGCAGGGTCACACACACACCCCGGGCTCAGGGGCTGAGGCAGGTCACCCCAGGGTGGGGAAGGAGCTGAGGCAGGGTCACACACAGACACCCCGGGCTCAGGGGCTGAGGCAGGTCACCCCCAGGCAGGAAGGAGCTGAGGCAGGGTCACACACACACACCCCGGGCTCAGGGGCTGAGGCAGGTCACCCCAGGGTGGGGAAGGAGCTGAGGCAGGGTCACACACACACACCCCAGGCTCAGGGGCTGAGGCAGGTCACCCCCAGGGTGGGGAAGGAGATGAGACAGGGTCACACACACACACCCCGGGCTCAGGGGCTGAGGCAGGTCACCCCCAGGGTGGGGAAGGAGCTGAGACAGGGTCACACACGCACACCCCAGGCTCAGGGGCTGAGGCAGGTCACCCCAGGGTGGGGAAGGAGCTGAGGCAGGGTCACACACAGACACCCCAGGCTCAGGGGCTGAGGCAGGTCACCCCCAGGCAGGAAGGAGCTGAGGCAGGTCATCCCCAGGCAGGAAGGAGCTGAGGCAGGGTCACACACACACACCCCGGGCTCAGGGGCTGAGGCAGGTCACCCCAGGGTGGGGAAGGAGCTGAGGCAGGGTCACACACACACCCCGGGCTCAGGGGCTGAGGCAGGTCACCCCAGGGTGGGGAAGGAGCTGAGGCAGGGTCACACACAGACACCCCGGGCTCAGGGGCTGAGGCAGGTCACCCCCAGGCAGGAAGGAGCTGAGGCAGGGTCACACACACACACCCCGGGCTCAGGGGCTGAGGCAGGTCACCCCAGGGTGGGGAAGGAGCTGAGGCAGGGTCACACACACACACCCCAGGCTCAGGGGCTGAGGCAGGTCACCCCCAGGGTGGGGAAGGAGATGAGACAGGGTCACACACACACACCCCGGGCTCAGGGGCTGAGGCAGGTCACCCCCAGGGTGGGGAAGGAGCTGAGACAGGGTCACACACGCACACCCCAGGCTCAGGGGCTGAGGCAGGTCACCCCAGGGTGGGGAAGGAGCTGAGGCAGGTCATCCCCAGGCAGGAAGGAGCTGAGGCAGGGTCACACACACACACCCCAGGCTCAGGGGCTGAGGCAGGTCACCCCAGGGTGGGGAAGGAGCTGAGGCAGGGTCACACACACACACCCCGGGCTCAGATGCTGAGGCAGGTCACCCCAGGGTGGGGAAGGAGCTGAGACAGGGTCACACCCCCGGCCCCCATACTCCGCGCCTGCGCGGGGCCGCGCGCTCACCCTGGCGGCCCGGGAGGAGTAGGGGTCCTCGAAGAGCGCCCACACCCGGGGCTGCAGCCGTCTCCAGCGCCCGCCCACGCCGTCGGGGGGCCCGGCCGCCGCCCCCACGTCCTCGATGCCCAGCCTCTTGGCGGCCAGGTCGTCGTCGTCGCCGTCGAGCGGCGGCTCGCCGTTGATGAGGTCGGGGGTCTCGAAGATGTCGAGCGCCTCCTCGGCGTCGCGGTGCTGGCGGTAGGTCATCCAGCAGCAGGGCTCCACGTCGGTCTCGTCGATGCCCCAGAAGGCGAGCTCCTCCTCGAAGAGCGGCCCGCACACGTCGGCCGGGCAGTGCAGCTTGCCGGTGCGGTAGTAGTTGAGCACATAGGCGAAGACCCCCGGGTGCCGGTCGAAGAAGAACTCGCTGGGGCCGCCGCAGTTCCGGGGGCTGTCGCCGCTGCTGGCCTCCGGGCAGCCGCCCGGCACCTGCGGGGGCACGTTGGGGGGAGGCGGCGGCGGCGGGGGAGCCGGCGGCGGAGGCGGCTGCTCTTCCGCGCCAGAGGACTCGCTCTGGGACTCGCGGGCGAGCAGAGCCAGCCGGGTCCCCGGCAGGGTCTTCAGCGTGCTCCGGTAGGTCTCGTGCCGGGTGCCCCCCACGTTGAGGATCACCCTCTCGTTATCCTCGAGCTTTCCCATCTCTCTGGGTCAGACATGACTGGGGGGACAGACAGACAGACCCGTCAGCGTGAGACCAGCGGGACTGGAGGAAGACGGGAAATGGGAGGGGGGATAGGGAGCCTGATTCTCTTGAGACTACCCCCTTACACGAAAATACCCCACTGCAGCCCGCATCTTCCTTGCTCTTTACCCTCCTCCCACCTCCTGTGCCCATCACCTTGGTCGACCCTTCCTCTCTTCCCCAATTTGCCGCCTTTCCCTCCACCACTGTGAGCCAAATCTCCAGAACTGCCTTTTCTTTCTTCCCAAACCCCCCTCCAATAGGACCTGCCTTCCCCTGGCATCCCAGGGTCTCCGCCTCGGTTTCCCACTATTTCCCTCCTCGCTTTCCTACAACAGCAGCTGTTAGAGCTTCTCTTCGCACCAGCGACTGGAAAGTTGGTTTGCAAACGACCCTGAAACAAACCTCGTCGTCCTTTCGCTGTATCCTTGACGAATTCAAAGCACTGCCGTTCCCACACCCCCTTCTACAAACCAGTCCTTGCCTCCCCTGCTTTCAGATGGCTTGTTCCCCCCTCAGTGAGCTAGACTCTTCCCCTGCACCTCTTCCTTCCCCCAATGTAGACAGAGAGAAAGCAGAGGGAAACCAAACAACCCTGCTTCTCCTTGATACGGATCAGTCACCTTCCCCACCCCTTTTTCCTCTCCGTTTCTGGGCTTCTTGGATCAAGCTCTGAATAAAAGCAAGCGGTTAAATTATTTGCTATTGGTCCAGCTTTTATTATATTAGGGACTTAGAAGAGAAGGTTTGGTCTCTAGGAGGAAAAACCAAACCTCAGGCAGCAGGCACACCCTTATAGGAGCTGTTAGCGTGCAGCTCTGGCTGCTACTTTCTCAAGGCACTAACCTCCCCACGGATTTTACCTATACATTCATATTTAGGAAGACCAGACGGAATCACAGCCAGGTTGGCGTGGATTTTTCCACGGTATCCCCCTTACCCTCCGGCTTCTCAAATACCTTAATGAGGAGAGAGAGAGAGAAGCTTCTCTTCAGACACCAGACGCTGTTTTCTTCGCAGCTGTTGGCGGATCCTCCGCCGACCTGTCAGGCGAGAACTACTTGTTGTTTTTCTCCCCATGTTCAGGTGGCTATTCCACCACCCTTGGTGCTGAACTGCGAAAGGAATAAAAGCAGCCCCCACCGCCTGCTGGTAGATCTCGCTTCCCTCATTTTGCAGGATACATGCAATCTTTCAACATCGGAATGAAGAGTAACCATCACCGAGAGAATGCAAAACCATGGGTGGCTGCTCAGAGCACCTAAGGGACTGGGTGCTGGCTGCTGTAATCCGAGCGGCTGGTTGGGGAGAATCTAATCTGAAGGTGACAATGCGACTCAGGTTTGTCTTTCAGACCCAGCCCCTCCCCTAAGGAGGGTGGCGTGGGAGCTGTCCCTTCAGCACCACTCTCCCGCAAACTCCATCGCGCACCGCCCTCTCTGAGGGTGCGGAGCTGGGGGAGACGGCAGCAAATACACATACCGCCTTCAGCCGAAAAAGGCAATACCGCCCCCGCTTCTGTGACACTTAATTGTTCCCTTAAGGACAGCAGCAGGGAGGAAGCGGGGCTGGCAGTGGTTGTTCATCTGAGCGATGCAGGGAAAGCGGCACTAAGCTACAGGTGACAGCAGAGAGAGTTGGCCGGCTCTCCGAGGTACCCAGGAGACACAGCTGGCCTGTGCCTAGGGCCCCTGGCTCTCGGGCACAGCGCGCCAGCAGCCTCTCGCCAGGGGCGGCAGGAGGCACGCACATGGCGCGCAGCGGCAGCAGCAGGGCTGGATCAGTCCGCGGCACTGGAGGCCTCACAGATCAGCCCAAGCATACACCTGCGGCTGGCGGAGCCCGCTCCCTCCGCTTCCCTTCAGGCGCACAGGCGGCGGCCGCATGTCTTCGGGCAGCTAGGAAAGGGGAGCCGCACCTTGTTTTCATGCGGCTGGGGAAGGGAGGATTTGGAGCAGGGAGCTGCCCCACAAACATCCCAGCAAAGTGATCACCCCCGCCAACACCACCTGGCAACCCCAGCAGAGCCCTGTGACAGGGCATCAGGTTTCTACGGCCGGCCTCCCTCCCTCCCTGGCTCACTGGTGCTTCTTGTTTTCACGCATGCTGGGGGCTGGTCAAGGGGCAGAGATACCTCAGACCCCAGCAGAGGATTGTGGGAGGCGAGAAGTCACTCCTGCGGCCTCCTCAATAGAGGGGTTTCCTTCCACCTCAGCAGAGGTCTGGGGTCGTCACCTGGGCACCCCGTGAAGGCTCTACTGGAATAGCGGTAACTGAGACTATACACATCCTTGCCAATCGCAGATACAACTACCTGATTACAACTCCTAAAAGCCAAAATCAGTATTCTGTACATAGTTGTAAATCCGATGTAACGCTACTGGAAACTGATTGTTGCAACCGAAAAGAGAATTTAGCCCAATATGTTTTATACTTGCTATTTTTTGGATGGAGATTTATATTTTAGACCTTTCAGAGGCATCGTTTCTCGAATACAGCATATGAAAACAGACCTGCATTGCTAAAATGTACAGACATGATCTCAGGTGCAGTGCAAAAAGGCTTTCTTGTTTGAAATGGTAAATAGAGATGAGAAACACTACATTCATCTCTTGGATGCAGCTTACAGCTGTAATACATTTCTGCAGCTCCCTTCCCCCCGCCCTCCTGGTGGGAAACCCTGAGCTGGGACACCAAAGACAGAGCCAGCTTGGAGTCACAGGGCTGCTACTGATCCACTAGGATGCATGCAATCTCATATGCAGGGTCTATTCATAAGACAACCATCTCTCCAGCAGAAACCAGAGACAGAACCCCACAAACTAAACTTTTGAGATTTCTAATCCTACAGTCCATATCCCATGCCGGATAGGGTATTATGTCTATTTTTTTAAAAACTGGTTTTATTGCTGGAGAAAATATTTCAGAGTGGGGAAAAATCAGTCCACCTTATAATGTAACGCTTTAGTCAAGTCTAAAAAAAATTGCACAGTGCACCAGTTTCTAAATATAATACAATTAATTTCTTTTGGTATCATTCCTTCTTGTACTTTTAGCAAGTGATAGATTTCACAGCAAAATACAGAATGAAATTATAACAGAGTTGATTTCAAAGCCCAGAAGGGAACACTTTAATAAAATAATGGAATAAATATAACAATATTCTACCATCAGCTTCTTCCTGACTGGCAACACTATTTTAATCTTCCCCCCAGATGATCACATTTTACTTTCTACTGTAGAATGTGAAAGAGGCCCAATCCTGCATTTTTGTACCCTTAAAATTCCCACAGAAGTGGGAGAGTTTAAGGACAAGGCGTACAGCAGCTTCAGGTTTGGGACCAAAGTGATTCTTAACAGCAAAAAATATAGTCAAAATAGAAAAATATTTCCACTCATACCAACAGAACATAGATTCATGTTAAATATTCATTGGAAAGGTGTTTCTGTAGTTGAAGATTTGGAAATTCAGGATAGCTTGCAGGAACTGAATGAATCTCAGCAAAATACAAAAAACTCCCCTTAGGATAGATATTTTGAAAGGAAAGCAGATCATGCATTATCAAACAGAAAAAGTTGACAAAGTCATAGAACTGTACTTGAAGAGATTGCTTTCTGGCAATTAGAAGCCAAATTAGAGTTGCACTTAACAGAAAAGGATTCCTATTGCAAATTTAAGTATCATGTTTCAGACGCAGTAGAACTACCAACTGTGAATCAATACAAGAAAGGGCAAACAGGAGAAAAGAAAAAAGTACCCTTATCTGAAATTATGATCTATACAAAAGAGGAAAAGATTTCACATGGAGGCACAAACCTTTATTTCTACTAAATTTTCTAAAGCAAAGCAGCATTTGCCCAATTTCACAGATGCTATAGTTAACAGGAAGAATGACAGAAAATACAGTAATAGTTGAAAATAGTATGATATAATCAAAAATGTAATCTTAAATCAATTTAAACTAGGGTGCAATGAATACCACTAATGATTTTAAATAAAAGTTTAATAATTGAGTTTCAATCAAGTTTTGAAATGTTTCTTCCTCTCCATATTTCTCATGATCATTTGTGTGTGTGTGTGTGTGTGTGTGTGTGTATATGTCAACTATATATAATTACATCTTTTACAGATTTGGCAGAATTCATTAGACCATAAATCAATATTGTTATTGTTGTGAATCTCAGTGTACAATCATTAACATTATATCAGAAGGTATTTTGAGCTAAACTTTAGGGTCAAAATCATTCCTTAGAGTGACTGATGTATAGGAAGTAGAAGAAGAATAAATTAAACAAACAGATATAAAATTGCACTGTTAGAAGTCATAAGGTGATTAAATTGTGCAAAGTTAGAGGGGAAAAACAAGAGGGAATTCTGATGATTAAATAAAAAGAAATGTCGATATTTTGGACTTTAAAAATAAGAGTTAAATGCAAAATGGGTTTGATTAATGCACATCATTGGTGAAGACAGGTCTTATATGGGCAATGAAGACAAAATGTTAACTAGAGCTGAGTAAAACTGCTGAAAAAAATTGTGTGATTCTGAAATTGTTCTACATTTCATGTAATCTGACTCCCCCCTTAAAATTTCAATTCATTGTAAAATTTCTCTCAGTGAATTATGCAGAAACTCTTTTCTCATTAAATTTTGACCAGAAAGATCAATACACACTTTTTCAGAAGGGAAATTCAAGAAGCAAATGTAGAATGTTGTTAGAAGTAATGTGACACAGAAGAATGAACTCAGATATCCTCAGTCCTCATCCTGCTACTCACACTAACCTAATCATCCAAAATACTGCACTACATGGGTTAGTTAAACTTTACATTTTGCATTTCCTGACTTTTTAAAAATTAACAGTGTTATGTAAAATTAATGCAGGTTTTTGTATTTAAATTCATCTTTTCAGAAGAAAAAAAGATGTGCTGGGAGGTTGGGGGTGAGAAATGACAGCTTCAGCAGTATGGTGTATATAGTTTTGCTTTGCATAAAGTCTGAACTGCAGCACTTACTTGCACAAAATCCCTGATTCTTGAACTTTGATTCTTGAGCTGCACAATGGTATTTTTCCAGACCTCCACCAGTCAAATTCTAGCTCTCTGTTTCAGGATGCAGGTCCAGAGCACCCCCCTGTCCCATTTCCCCTCTTGGTTCTCCAGTCAAGTCACCAAGGAAATTTAAAATATTCCCCCTCTTGGGACTGATTTATTAAGCCTTCGCAAGATACATACATAAATCCTTTGGCCATTCCTTTGTCGGGGATCATCAATTACCCTTGATTTAGGGCTTCAGCTCTCTTGGCTCACCTGTTCCCTTTGAGTAGGGGAGGGCTCAGTCCCACTTCAGATCTTGGGTCTTACTGGAAATATCTCCTAAACTCTTTCCCAGCCTATGTCCCTGGGAGCAAGCGCCTTCTGCCCTTACTAGACAGTCTCGAGTCTCCACACCCCTCCTTAGAACTGCGCTAGAATCCTGGCAGGCTTCCCAGCTCATCATGCAGTTTCAACCACAGAGGAGCATCCCTCCAAGTCTCTCTAGGTTCCCTTTGACCAAGCTAAGAGCACTCCTGTATAAACCCCAGCAGATAGACATATCATTCAGTCACCTGTCTCCCATTCCCATCTTGGTCTGGTCATCCTTGCAATAACTGTCAGTCCCAAAATGCCTGTTCTTAAAGAAGCTATTCCTTGGAACAACTAGCCTTTAAAGAGGACAGATCACCCTGTTATACTTTTTGATTTCCCCCCCTCCCCAAAAAAAAAAACTCTAAACAAACAAAAAACAACAAAAAACCTTAATTGATGCTAACTAATTCTTCAAAAGCAGCATTGAATTGAACTGATGCTCTGAATGGCTGTGTGCCTCCATACAATCCCCTTGTAGCCTCCTGCATACATTACCCATGCCAGGGGCATTAGTAATCCAAGATGAGGGGGAAAGTTTACTGACCTGTGTAACTGCAACTTTTCAAGTAGTTTTGTCAGTAAAGACCTACATCTGTGGGATGTAGACTTTGTCTAGAGCTATGGAATATTCTATGTAAGTATTTCAAGGTGGCATAGCCCCAGGCTCCCTCAATACTGGGCACTTTTTAGTATCCCATACCAATTCTGAAAAGTGGCAATGAAGCTTTGATCTATCCTGACAATCTGCTTGAACTCCAGTCAAAGGTCAATAATTTCTTTCTCCTTCAAGTGATGTCAGTACAGAGTGCCACTTCTGGGGCACTGACAAGCAATCACAACTCTGAACAAGTGAGTTTGAAGAGAAGACTAATTAAACAATGAGTACAGTACTGGTTTCCTGAATTAGGCAACCAGTCTTGAGGCTAGGTCAAGAGTAGTGTTCTATAAATGTATGGAATTAGTTCTTGGCAGCAGCTCCACATTTCCACAGCAGGAATTATAAGAAAATATGCCTTAGATCTAATCAAATATGCTGAGATACCCTGTGGGACCTGGAAATCAGCTAATTAGTGTCTCCAACCCAGAGTCAGCAATTGTGTGCCAGACTTCCATAACTCCTAATGTAGACTGATTATTTGACTCACCTCACTGTCAGAAAACTTGAAGATCAGAGATGGAAAGCAGGGAAGGTCTGGGCCAGATGATGGTCATGTCCTGAGAGATGACATCTGAACAATCTTGTAAGTCTAGCTAGCCTAGAATCTAGTAAGACTCCACTAACCCTCAGCTCTGCTCAGATGCCATGAGCTGGCACATGAACAATGAAGGGATGGGAAATTTAAGAAATTCTATTTACAAATAGAAGCACTATCCCTGTGCCTATGTTTCCCCTCCAGACCATATCCATTCTTGGCCATTTTAGCTGATGTTCTTTGGAGTGTGAACTGTCTTTTATATGTCTTTGTATTAGCATACAGCATAATAAGGATTTAATATCAGGCAGGTCGTCTAAGCACTACTGCAATGCAATGCAAAGCATAATAAATACAACTGTTACCCAAGATGTTCAGGCCAAATCATATCAGCCTTTGAGCTACAAAAGGATGTTTTCTATTGGGTGGCTTAAATTATACAACCTGTGAAGGTTCATTATTAGTTACTAGTACCATGATCTCATCAAAAAGAGATATTAAGACTAGCTCCTGAATTGCCCTATGCTGAACATCTGGTGATGAACACCCTAAACCATCTGTTATTCTAATTTTATTAGCAAGAGGTGTAGAAGGAGATAGCCAATTTCTGAGCCCTCTGCATGGAGTGTCAATGGGTGTCCCAGAAAAAAAACTTAAAGGGACCTTTAGTTTCCCAGGACCAGGTTAACTAAACATCTCTTTACGTTTTTTTTTTTCTGGGACACCCATTGACACTCCATGCAAAGGGCTCAGAAACTGGCTAACACCCATTTGAATAAACTGAGTTAGACATAATTTGGTCCTTTGAGAAGAGCACAAAGGGACACCATTACATTTTAGTTTTACTAGCTTATGCCATTCACTATCCTAAGGCCACTCACTATCCTAGAGCCATTCCACTGCAAAAAACAAACACAGATGGTTGGTTGAAATGGTAGTCAGTGAGACCATAAAAACTGGACCACTTTCTCGGGTGTTCATGGATCAGGGGACAAATTTCATGTTCCACCTAATGCAGGAAGTGTGGGATCTCAGGATAAAGATCAATTTGTACCATATTTATAACCCCCCAAACTGATGGATTATCTGAGGTCAACAAAATCCACAAAAATATGTTGTGAAAATTCATAAAGACAGATGCAAATAATTAGGACAGGCTCCTCTCGTCTCTTCTTTGTGACTCAGGAAGTTCTACGGGACTCCAATAGATTTTTCATCTACTTGCTCTATTGGTTTGTGGATTAGGTACATCTATCCCAACAGGGTAAGGTATCTGCTTTAATGGTCTGCCTTCTGTGGTGCGTGGTGGCAGAAATTGCATGCAGAATCTCTCTGATCGAGACATGCAGATTTAAGATCAAATGCCAAGGCAGTGCAGGAAGCAAAGAAAGATTTCTTTATAGGATCTGCAAAGTCTCATATTGTGGAATTGTTCTCAGTGTATTTAAGCTTGATGAATCTTGGCTGCTTCTATTCAGTTATAGTCAAGTGTTTCTTTCAGATTTCTTTTTCATGTTACTTTGCAAAGTTGCCCAAGTTCTGACTGAGCTGTCTATTGCCATGGAAACAGAGCAGTGTTCTCAAGAAGACAAATACTGAATCTTTGCTTATGCTTCAGTATTGCTCACTGAGGTGATAGAGATGCTAGGGTGGTTTCCTGCAATAACTTGTGACGTGGACACTTGTCCTTCCTTGCTGGTAAAAGATAGTGGGGACATACTGGTTCCATTGTTGATTGGAATTGTCTGTTTCCTCATGCGATGGCAGGATTCCGATGATTCTTAAAGAAGCAGTTATGAGGCCACTGTTCATGAAACCAACTCTTGACTGTGACAGTCTGGCTAACTACTGACCGGTATCCCATCTCTAATTATGGAGAAATGACACCAAGATGGCTATGGCATGGAAAGTTATTTTCCTGAGTCCTCAGATTTCCTTGATTCTGGTCAAATCACATTATAGGTTTGGGTATAGGAATAAAACTGTACCGGTTGCGTTAATTGATCTCCACCTAGCAGTGGATGAAAATACCATATCCATGCTAATTCTTTTAGAACTTTCAGAAGCATTTGACAACACTGTCAATTTTTTGTTGACTTGCTTGTGAACCCTAGCGGTGGTGGATAGAATTACTTCATTTCTTTTTTGAGAGAACCCAAAGGGGTAGTTGTGGGCAATTGTTCTTCTGACCCAAGGGTTCTGGTCTGTTGGGCACCATAGGGATCTTTGCTGTCACCTGTCCAATGTATTTAGGAGGCCACTGGGATGGCTAATAAGGAGTATGGGTTGTGACTAGAACTGGGTGAAATTTTTTAGTGAATAGTACATTGCTGAAAAAAATCATTTTTCAGGGGCACTGAAGCTATTTGTGAATTTGAGTCAAATTTGGCAAATAGTTTTGGCTGAAAAACAAAAAAATTCAGAAAGGGCAAAACATTTCAAATTGACATTTTCAAAATGTTGGGATTCCACCCGAGACCTCTTCCACTTGGCGTATCCAGAACACCTTCTCCAGTTCTGGGAGAAACTTTATCCAGTTCTCTGGGATCCAAAAAACTCAGTTCTACTCCTGATTTCATCTCTCAGGTTCCTTTATTTGGCATACAGCAAAACTATACTAAGTTGATCAGACTCAAGCGGAGCAGGTGGGTGTAGGCCAGGCATACCACACATCCAAAGTTACATAAAAAAGTTCTTTCTTTATATATATTTACACACTTCATTTCATTTACTATACATTGCATCACATATTTTGGGATTAGTTTGGTTACTTTTCAGGAACCAATCCCTGTGCAGTACATTCCGTCCATGCAGTGTCCATGCTCAACTCACTCTTTACCCATTCCTAATTTATCTTGTCTATTATTAGTAAATAGTTCCCTGGGTGTTCTCACAAGAGTTCCCAACCTTCTAATTTCAGAAAACTGAAGACCCTTTCCCCAAGGCCTCGCATGCGCTCATTCCATGCCCCATTTCTCCATCACTCGCTCTCCTCCACCCTCACTCACTCACTTTCACTGGGCTGGGGCAAGAGGTTGGGATGTGAGAGAGGGTGAGGGCTCCAGCTGGGGGTGCAGGCTCTGGGGTGGGGCCAGGGATGAGAGGTTGGGGTGCAAGAAGTAACTCCAAGCTGGGACAGGAGGTTGGGGCAGAGGAGAGGGCTCCAGGTGACCCTGGCTGGTGTGGTTTGCATGGGCTCCGGGAGGTACTGATGTCAGGTGGCCCCTTAAATAGCAGTCACACCAGCATTTCCCTGGCATTTCCTGGGCCTCAGAGGCTGCTCTATCAGCCATGAATCCTGGACACATGGCTTGGCCAGCCCACAGAGGACAAAAGTTTTTCCTGCTCTCTGGAATGCTGGGGGGGCAGGGATAGAATTCCCCATGACAACCCCCCATACTGCTGCCCCAGCTTGCTGCACCCCCAGCATAGCCCAAATCACAGCAGCTCTAGGGAGAGTGCTGCTGCAGGCCCCATGCTCCTCCCCCTCCCCCGCCTTTTGCACTGACCTTCCCAAACCCTCTCTTTCATCCCCACCGAATCTAGCCACTGGCTGGGGCCTCCATGCCCAGCTGCTGCCCAACTCTGCTTGGACCTGTTTCCAGGGAGAGCAGCCCAGCTTTAGCCCCATGGTTCTGCGCAGTTCATTCATCCCTGGGAGGAGACCAGCCCACAGCTCCTTACCTACTGGTTGCATGGTTCTGAGACAAGTCTGATGCAGCAGCCCCTATGAAGCAGGCTACTGGGCCTCGGGGCAGGTGGTGGCTGCTCACCCTGGACCCCTCCCCTGCCACTGGCTGCATGCAGCCCCTGCGGTACTGGGCCAGCTTCTCTCTCTGCTCCTGCCAGCCAGGGAGCAGTGGGCCAGGTAGGGAGGGGGCTGAATGCACTTCCTAAAGGCCACAATGCCCGCTCTGCAGGGAGACCCCAGTGACCACGGTGGCTGCAGTCTGGGGTCAACCGTGCTGGCCCCAGCCTGCAGCTAGTTGCCTTTCCCACTGGGATCTGCCCCCTGCCTGCCAGGGCTCGCACCGCCCCTGAGCTCCACAGGGAAAGCTGCTGCAGACTCTCTCCTCAGCCCTCCACCGCTGACTGGACTTTTCATGGCCCGGTCAGTGGTGCTAACCAAAGTCACCAGGGTCCCTTTTCAAATGGGCATTCCGGTTGAAAACCAGATGCCTGGCATCCCTAGTTCTCACTCTTAGCTTAGCTGGCTCTGACATTCTGTTTTTAATTTTAGCCTACTGACCTATTTACTTATCTGATTTAATACAAACATTCTGTTTTTAGCCTCATGATCTGTTTACCTTTCTAACTCTCTAATTCTATCCTCCAAGAAATGATGCCTCCCTCCAGGTGTTAATTACTCATGTCAGGCCAGGCCTCAACTACATAAAACAAACCATTTTGATATTTCATTTAGAAAATGTCTATGTCTTGTCTACAACAATGAACTGATTTGCTCATTTTTTTTCAAAACATTATACAGTCACTATAGACTGATATTACTTAGGTTTGGACAAACTGAGACTTCTGCTTTCATGCTCACCTCTGTTCGCTGTATTGTTAACAGCATACCAATCCTCCATCTGTGTTTGTCTGTTTCTTCCACCTGTTGCATCCTCTCTTATACCCAAATTTTCAGTTTTCCAAGGCAAGGACTATCTCCTGTTACCAGTTGCTAGAGTGCCTAGCACAACTGGACCCTGATTTTGGGCTGAGGTTCCTAGATCCTGCAATAAGACATTATAACAATAAAATAAAAAAATAATTGGGTTGTGACTAAAAGAAGAAAATTTGTGGAAGACAGAGTGAAAACTGGGATTATATGAAAGTGGAGTTGCAACCTGAACTATCACTTTCACTACTGCAAAGGCTACAAAAAAAAATATTGACCCTCACTCAGAAAAAAAGCTTCAGTTCAAAATTTAGCAGTACCACAATTAACTGTAATACTAAACGCTGAAAAAATGCAACCATTTATCAAGCTCATTACTGAACAAATTTTAAAATGTACTGATTTAGGCTCTTAGCATGGCTTTTCAAACATTGTTTAGGAGAATCAATACTTAAGTTCTTTCTTTAGCTACAATATATTCTGAAATACACATGGAAATTTTTTTTGTCCTTTATGACAGTCTTGTCCTAGATGGAAAGCAGAATTGTGTCCTGCATTGTCAGCAATGAGTTCAATTTCACAATACAGTGTTAATATAACACAGATTCATTAAAATAGAAAAAGACTTTATCATCATCCTTACCAGAGTCTTTATGATTTTAGATTAATAAATTATTTCTTACCATGTCCATTTTTGTTCTACTGCCTAGATTATTCCCAATATTTTCTCCTCATTATATTTATATACTTCTAGGTGGTGTTAGAAATCCTAGAATCAACTGTCAGTTGCAATGCTGTTATCAGTTGTGGGGTTTGTTTGTTTTTTGAACTCATTACTTTTTGCTTCCATGTGTCAGCTGTTCATAGGTATGCCTTATGAATGCAGAGTCTATATTACCTATTGCAATCAAATATTCTGTACAATCTAAGAGTGCAAGTCAGCATAAGGAGTTATCAAAAGACTGTCCGTAAAGTAAAAGGAATGCAGAAATGTTCATGTTCATAATTATTAAGAATGAATGGGATTACCTCTTTTAATATATTTTTATTTTGATGAGAGAAATGGAATTAAACCAAAAAGAAATACTAATAAGTTAATGAACCTTATTAGTGTGTAAAGCACATTGTGTATTGCTTCTTCTAGATGAAAGGTGCTATGTAATTTGGAGTATTATTATAGGATATTAATTCATTGTGGGAAAAAGTATTGTGCAGGGGATGGGAACCATCAGTGATTTAAGTATAACAGGGAGTTGAAAGAAAATCTCCACCTTGTAACAAGTGCTTTCTCTCTGTCTCTTATTGGATAAGAACTCTTGAAGCTCTCCATCCTACAGAGAGCCTCATTAAAGTCAAAGCAGGAAAAAAATAGAGCAGCAAGAAATAATAAAAATCCTATACCTTGAAAGCAGACTAGGAGAAGCCAGATTTCTCAATGTTTTTTTTTTCACTAGAATGATATGATTCTGCAACAGTATGGAATGCACTATATTTTGAGAACTATAGATAACTTTTAAGTGAGGTGGCTTACATGCCTTTGTACTATATCATGGAGTAATAGGACTTAATACTCATAGTAAAATCCCATAGAAATATGATTCAGTGAGGGAAGGAGAAAAGGCTTCCCCTCCGCCGGGTGTCACTCCGGGCTGGGCGAAGCGCGCTGCGAGGCGGAGCCGCCAGACTGATAGCATGTAAGCCATCAAATCAAATGAACCAAAAAAAAAGAAAACCAATCTGATAAACCAGTCTGTTAAACAAATACGTTATGTATCAAATTAACTTCTTACATAAGAACAGACATGTTCAAATATAATGCCCAATAAAAGAACCTGCCTATTAAACTTTTTTTAATTGAGTCTACTTTACCATAATACAAATTGCATTTAGTATCCAGTACAAAATGTTAACAATATGGGTTTCTTTGAACTCATGCGTTTCTTTGAACTTACTGTCCCATGTTTTTCCCCATAAATAAAATATGTTTGATCATGGTTAAAGTGGATTAGAGTATTCTTGGGCCTTCTTTCAGGGTTTCCAAAACCAGATTATTATTCATTCATATAGTGCTAAAAGTGAGCTAGATATTTTACAAACAAGTAGAAACACAAAGCCTATAACCTGAACACAAAAGGCCAAAGTCTGTACTTTGAAAACTAGCTTGTGTTGTGTGGTAGTGCAGAGCCACACCATCCCAGAGAGAGAAAGTGCAGGGAGTGTGCATGCTGTTGTGTATTCTTTTTGTCGTTGCTGATCAGATCTACCAGCTACTGAGGGGGAGAAGAATAAAACTATCTCCACACTTCCTCCCTGTCCCATCTGGAGAGATTTTGGTTCCTAGAGGGTACAGCAAGAACCAACCTGAAACACAAGGTCTCGGGTTGTCCCTGGCCCTTGTGAAGTGTGTGCAAAGGGGCACTCTTTGCAATCTCCTTCTGCCATCACTCAATGAACCTGTGCAGTACCGGGGCCAATCTAGCCCAAAGCACAGAGACAAAGGGCTTGATTCATCTCCCACTGAAGTTAATGAGTCTACGGACTTCAATGGGACTTGGATCAGAGCCAAGCAGATGAGAAGCAACAATCAGTAAGTGAATGAGCAGTGATGTTATCAGGCCTCCCACCCACTCATCCCCACAAATTATTTTTGTTTGGTCTGTGTTTTTATTCTTTTGATAACATTTTCTGAGGGAAGGCCTAGACTTCATAGTTTTAATGGAAGAAGTTAGCTCTGGAAAAGAAGAGGGAGGAGGCACAGCAGAATGGGCTAAAAGAGGGCACCAGGAATACAGGCAGTATGGAAAAAAGGCACAGGGATGAAAGTGGAAATCCACAAAAGAGGTGGAAAGCCAATTGCCAGCACAGGAAAATCTGTTTCCAGTAGTTTTTATTTTATTTTTAAAATCCAAAACTTCACTCTGTGCTTATTTCCCTAAGGTCATTTTGAAACTATGTAACACTAATATTCCCCTGTCCCTTAAATTTATTAAGCCCATGAAAAGCAAAGTATCATAATTTGGTACAAATGGTTTTGCTTTATCAGCCCTTTCCAACATGCTATTGCAAAAAGAGTGAAATTGGAGCATTGGCTTGACATTCAAGTACTTTAAATCCTCTTATCCTGAGAACACTGGAGGAAGTCCTGCAATGCTAGGTCAGCACTTTAAGCTTTGAGCTTCCAAATCTCAGTTGCTATTCCATTTGGTCCTGAAAGATTGAGGAGGAAGAAGTGGGATCCAATAATTTCTAACTGGCCTAAAAAGCAAAAACAATTGCAGAATTCATGAATGCCACCTGCAGTCATTGTCACCACCAGTGCAAACATTGTCATCCAAGGAAATGACTTTATAAACCAAAAATCATTTTATCAGCTTGATTGCAGGATTTAATTCGTGTCAAGAAAAATACTATGAGCCCAAAATTAGAGTGAGTTATAGAAAGCATTAAAATTCACTTAATTAACAGAGGTAGTAACAAGAGCATATATTGCCATTATATATGCATCTCAGCCAGCTTTTCTTGCTTCCACTTGTTATAACTCATTCTTCTGTAATGGCCTGGGGTTTCCATAGTTGATGTGTGGTGCAGTCTGGAAGTGTCAGTTTCCTAAGAGGAACTGGCCTCTTAGCCAAAATTCTCAAAGGCAGAGGACATGGGGATCAGGCCAGCAACCACTTCTGAGGGGCCCAAAAGTGGGGGGAGGGAAACAACAGGCCAAACCCCCTCTCCTCCCAAAAAGGATATTAGAGGTTGAGGGGAATGGAGTGATTGGCTAGTGTTTTCCCCCCAAACAGAGAATACAGCAAAAAGATGAGGGGAGTGAACACAAGCTTTTTCAGGGAAGAATGGAAATGTCCTGGGTTTATAGTTTTGAATGTAAATTAACCAGTTTCAGTCCAAATCAAAGCCCAACTGCAGAGGTGAGAAACATCACCAAACAAAACTGGAGGGAAAAGGTTAAAGAGAAAGTCTCACAAACCCCTGAAAAGTGAAACTGCTGTTAGCTCCTTTCAATGTATCTGCCAATCCTAAAATGTCTCCTGTGCCAAAATGGGGACAGTTGTAGAGATATAGAGCTGGTGAAATCAGAAAATACCAGGCTGAGGAAGGCTTTAGGAGTTCTGCCTCCACCAGGCAGCAGGTGCAGAAGCTCCCATCAAAAGTGTACATCTGTAATTTGCTGAAGTCAGCTGGCAGATACGAATTGCCACCAGAACAAGGTCAATGTAGACGTTTGTCTCTAAAGCCTTCTCTTCTTCCGTTGGTGGCTGCTCAACTGGGACCCTGGATAGAAAGTCTGCAGCTATGAGTGCTTTCCCTGGTTTGTGTTCAAAATCAAAAGAAAACTGCATCAGCCTCAGTTGATGTCTTTGAAATCCTAGGTGGAAGGTCATCCAGTGGTTTTGAACTCAATAATGCCAGTAAGGGTTTGTGGTCTGTGTAAGTTAAAATTCAAGCCAAATAGATATACACAGATGAGCCATTCACAGGCCCAAATGACTGCTAGAGTTTCCTGCTCCACTTGAGCAGACCGCTATTTGGATTCTGTGAGGCTTCTTGATGTGAATTCAATAGGTCTCTGGTCACCTTCTATCCAGTCTTGTGTGTGAACTGCTCCTAACCCATAGGAAGATGCATCTATTGTTACTGTGGTTGGATAGTTTATCAAATATTGTGACAAAACAGGTGGAGATGTCAGAAGTTCTTTTATTTTATTGAAAATGTTTTGTTGCAAGCTACCCCAGATGCACATATTTTGACCATTAAGGAGATCTCTTAAGGGTTTTGTTATATGAGCTAAATTTGATAAGAATTTCCCAAAATGAGTTGAGGCTGGTTTGTTGGAAACATCTTAAAACTGCATGTAGTCTCTCATCATGTTCATTTTTCTCTCTGCCATATACCAACACATCATCTGCATGGCAAAGGATGGTAGCCAAATCTGACACAGTCTGAGAGGATTATCTTTTGGAAATGTTCTTATGCTGAACACATGCTGAATGGATGATGATTTGAAACAGTACCTTCCAAACAGTGTGATGAACATAGCAAGGGGGATTTGTCAGAATCCTGCTGTAGCATCTAACTTTGAGATGATTTTGACTTCTTAAAACAGAGTTAATGTCTGGTCAGCTATGGGAAGCATGCGTCTTTCTCTGCACACTCTTTTATTAAATTGTATAAGGTGCACACAGATCTGGATTTTGCCATTGGGGTTTGGTACTACAACTCGTTCTTCTATCTGGGAAATAATCCCCATATCTTCCATTCTCTTTAATTTTTCTTTGAATTTCCCTAACAATGGTAAAGGGATGGGGCTGTGAAAGCAAAGCAAGTCAATGATGGCACTAGTTTTATTTTCTGTTCCCCTGACAGCTTTCCAAGCCCTGTGAAGACATGTGGCTACATCTTCTGTATACTTTGCTTCTTACCATTAATGAATTCCAATTTCTCTTCTACATGTCATCCTGATATTGCTGGCAGCCCTAATAGGGGAACTGTAATACCCTGTATTACATATATTATTTTACTAAAAGCTTTCCCTCCTTTCTCCAGTTTTCCAAGGAACAGGATAACAAACATCCAATGTATTGTTAGTAGCCTAACATAAAATTTTACTTGCTCTTTACAGAGCTCCAGCCCAGATTCAAACTGCAGTGACTACTGCCCCAGTGACAATTTCAAATTTAAGGTTTCAACTGTTGAGATTCATGCCGGGTTTACCAAGGTGTTGTCTGTTCTATTGAGGACATAGGCCCTAGAGGTATGGACTTGTTGTCATAGCAGGGTAACACTCCCTCTTGGATTGTTTCAGCTTCTCTTGGTGACCCGCCTGCTGCTGCAAAATGTCCCATTTTGTGGCAACTGTTACATCCTGTCTCTTTTTGCATTTTGCCAGAGGTGGCTGGTGTCTTGACATAGTTTCCAGAGCTTTTTTCTCCTATTAAGGTTCTTTGTTCTCCCACTCTTTAGTTGTGCACTGTTCTTATGTTGTAAATTTGGCCTCACTGGTCCTTTCACATTTGAGTCTTTTCTTTTTACTGTATCAATATTGTCTGATGCTGTCTTCCCTATGCGGCTAGCATGTAAGTCATATTGCTGTTCTTTTATGGTTTCTTGCATTCTCACTTCAGCTATAGCTTTTGCTAGAGTGAGATCTGGGTCTAACCGAAGCTGTGCTAATAAACTGGTGTCTCTTATACTGGCACCTCTCTTGTCTCTTTATTTCTGCAAATAAGAATGTTAAAAGAAATGTTCATTAAGACTATGAACTGCAGTAATGAAAGTCTCAGCTGTTTCCCCCTTGTTCCTGGCACTTCCTAATGACTTTGGCCCTTTCATATATAATATTGTCTGCTTTTGAAATGGGCATCAAAAGCCTCTTTCACTTGGAGTATTCTTTCTTTTCCTCATCAATGATAGATAGGGCATAGGATATCAGCCATGGCAAACATCTGGGAATTTACCTGCTATTCTTGTACTTTCTCTGTTTAACCAGAAGCAATTCAGAATCACTCAAATCTATGGATCCACCAAGGCCAGCTCCTAAGTTGCCAAAATTAAACTTCTGTAACAGAACCATTTGTACTATGGGCTCCATTAGTGCACCGAGACAGAGCTATGCCACCTTTCTGCTGCAGCTTTCACAGGTCTCCTGCCTGATTTTCCACTTTCCCCACTACTTACTACTCTGGGGCTCTCTTTTTTTCCCTCCTTCAATCCTTCTTTAGAAAGAATACACTCACGTTTGACACCACATAGTGTGAAGACAAACATAAAGAGCCATGTCTTAAGCAGCAACTAGATGTAAGGATCTGTGGGGACTAGAACTTGGGTTTGTGGCACCTGGACCAGCTGACATTCTCACATCACCATCAGGAGGCCATGCAGAGCCACATCTAAGGACCATTGTGGCAACAAAGGGGCCAGAGTGATTGGCCCATGCTTACTGTTTAACCCTGGAGAATGCTGAAGGATGTTGTCTGGGCAACCACCCAGACGTCTGGCTTGCTGCAGCTCTAGATCTTATCTCATTTTACCTTGTTCGCAGATCTTTGGTTTCCGACTACAGCCTGATAGTTACTTCTTGGTTCCAATCTGGCCTGACTCTGACCCTGACTCTTACCTACTGATGTAGGCTCTTGCAACTACTCTGATCCTTGCTTGCCAACCACTCCCTCATGGCTGCCCCTTGACTCTGTGATGCCAGCCCAGCAGTAATCATTTGGCCAGAATGCCTATGCCCGGATCCCTGACACTACAGAACTCCCTAGCCAGAAAATTCCTATGTTTATTAAGCTCCTTGCTCAACATATCCTAGTCCTCTCAGGGAACTGTGGAGGACAAAGAACTTGAACACCACTGCACACATGTAGGCACCTTTTTGCCACACTTTCTTCTGAAGCAAATGTCTGGAAAATTCAAGGGATAAAGAAGTTGAACTAGTCCTGAGAAAAACGTTTCTGGCCTTTTTGTTCAGGGCAGATGCCTCATTTGTTTGAGCAAGATCATTTCCTATGAATTCAGTCTCTC
Organism: Gopherus flavomarginatus; assembly: GCF_025201925.1. Lineage (NCBI taxonomy): Eukaryota > Metazoa > Chordata > Testudines > Testudinidae > Gopherus > Gopherus flavomarginatus. Next base: position 73,660,049 of record NC_066617.1, read on the forward strand.
ACTCTGAGAATTTGGGAAGCTGATAGTTATCTCTGTCTCTAAAGTTGCAAAGTGAGTAATGGGGGTACAAATCTTGTTGAGCCTTTGGACAAAGTTGTTACTTAATCTAATGAAAGGACAAAGTCCTCTCTACCTTAAAAAGGAAAAAAAATGTACAAGCCAAGACCTTCCTTTCAAGCCTACAGCCAAAGACAGGGACAGAGATTCATCCTCTACCAGGGGTAGGGGGTCTGGCCCAGACAGAGGGGAAAAAAAGAGGCTGACAACAGGACATTCAGATACCACACTGATAAGTGTGGCATAAGAACTTAAATAGAATTAGAAAATCCAACCAATCCTTCTCCTCCATAAAATCCAACACATGGCTACAAAATGCCATGCCTGCATTCATGTTAACAAGACTGAGAGCAGGCTTTATTTTTTCCTGGAAGAAAGATCATTGGGTACTGAGCTCATCAAGAAGGGATATGCTTGGGAGAGGATTTGGCCTCTTGTTCTATCCTCTTCTACAATCCCTCACCCACAAGTTTATCACCTCTGCCCAGGAACTTAAAGCATGATCCCATGATAATCAGTCCTGTGCCCGTCCTTTAGACTAGAGGGGGGGAAAAGGTGCACAATTCTTTTAAATGTGTATTTAAGTTTGTCCCATTTTCTTATCCCAAAAGAATACAAAAATATAATAGTCCTGGACCTGAACTACCAAAAGAATTCAGGAAATGATCAAGCTTTGACATGGAATCCCTGGCATCAATTCTTACAAGGGCTATTTTATATCTGTGTATCTGACAGATGGATAAAGCTATCCCAATGGTGCTTCCTAAGGTTTCATTACCAGAGCTCTCATTTCCAGTTCAAGATGCCACCCTCCCATTTAATGAGAGAGGTAGAGAGGATATTGTGTGTGTTTATGTGGCTTTTATTAGATACCACACAAGATTCCAGTTACCACTGCAGCCCTTAGACTGGAGGGAAACATACTCATCAATGCACATTCATTCAATTAAGTGGCCAGTCTCATCACAAGTGAAATAGTCATTTGAGTCACACAGATTCATTCACTTATCTCTACACCAGGGATCGGCAACCTTTGGCATGCGGCTTGCCAGGGTAAGCACCCTGGCAGGCCGGGTTGGTTTGTTCACCTGCTGCATCTGCAGGTTTGGCCAATCGCAGCTCCCACATCCCTCGGGCTGCGTTGCTTCCCACAGTCTCCATTGGCCTGAGGGTGAACCGCAGACAGTGGGAGTCGCGATCGGCCGAACCTGCAGACGTGGTAGGTAAACAAACCGGCCCAGCCCCTCAGGGTGCTTACTCTGGAGGGCCACATGCCAAAGGTTGCCAATCTCTGCTCTACACCATCCTCCTGGTGGTGAATGAAAGGAGAGGGACAGGGCATGTCTATAGCATACTGCACTCTGGATAGCCTCAGCTATAAACAGCTCCAAGGGCCTTTAGCAATCAGCATAAGCTAGAGCAGCCTTGAAGATGATTTGTTTTGTTGAGCTCTGTGTTGCAGCAAAGAACTTGCCTTACAGACTCAGCTAAATAGCTTTCCTGAATGAGAATACTGGTACTGAGGGCACAGGCTATTTATGAAAATTTAGGCAATGCCAAGAATGTCACACACAGATGTACTAGATACATTTGAAATGTATTTTGAGGCAGACATTACGAATCCCAGATTTCTCACAAGTATACAGCCACGAAGTTTTAATGGTACATAACTTTGGTAGCAACATGAGATGCAGTTTAACCACGTTACCTTTCAAGTAAATAATATTGGAAGAAGCCAGGATACACCCAAGTAAAACATTGGGACATCTGAGAAGAGACTAAAAAAAGCAGAATGGCAAAAAGATTCACAACTTGGAGTTCTCATTTAATTGGAGGATAGAGGCTACCAGCTTTGTTGTATAAAATTGAACTTTTGGAAAATGCAGCATTAGCCTGAAACATTAGACACTTGAGTCTTTCAGCCTCCGAACAAAATCGTTTGATTGGAGATGTAAATCTCCAGTGTCCTGGGGCCACATTTTAGAAGTATTTAGGAGTCTAAAAATTCAAATAGACTTTTGAGATTTTCAAAAGTGCCAAAGTACCTAACTCCCACACACCTTGGCACTTTTGAAAATTCCACTAGGTGCCTATCAGAATCTTTACGTGCCTAAATACTTTTTAAAATCTAGCCCTCAGTATTTATAGTGGATTACTGTCGAGGAGAATGTACCTTCAGGATCTAAAGAAAAAAATGTGCGCAAAATAACTGTGGACTTATGTTCATCTTTAAAGTGTCAGATTTATGTGACAAAGAACAGACACTGACAAGAGCAAGACAAAGACATAAATTGCAAGGGACGTGAGCCATAGGGCTTCTGTGCAGATAATTGTCATGCCAGGAATTCACCAAGCAGGGGGAAAGCTTTCTGGGGTCAATTCCTAACCTTTCCATGTGGGCACAGGATGAAGAAAGAAGCCATCATCATGGAGATTTCCTTGCAAAACATTCCCCTATGCTTTTAACATGAGAAGACAATTTTGCCAATATATTTTGTAATCTACATGCTAAGGCTGGCCCAACATGTGTTAGCAATTTGGTGAAATTAGGTAAACAGGAGAATCACTGTCTGAGAAATAAAGTTTCTTCTATGAGCTAGCTGATATTCATTTCCATGTTTCCTTCTAGCATTTTGCTGTTTACTAGAAAGAACACTTTGGGCTTACTACCTTAAAGCTGTAGACCCGTATTTAGTTCCCAAATCACTGACACACATACACAAGCAGTGGGTTGAACACATCTCTGCTGTTAACTCTAATGAAGTCAATGGCTTTAATGGGACAGATGATTTTTTTTAAAGATCAGCAAAAATGGCATTTTGGTGTATGTGTTTTTCAGCACATAAACAAGTGCTTCTCTGTAAAACCTCTAGGACAGATACATGTGACACCCAACAGGGCCATCAGGTCCATCTCTTCTCCCCAGCACCCACAATTTCATCCCAGGTAGTCCACAAAATTTCTCCAGGGAGAGTAGATTCCAGCAGGTGTGGAGAAGTGTACCTTTTATCAACCCTCAGAAGAATTCTGGTATCAGGGCAAGCATTCACGGAACTTTTCTTTCTTTAAGAGCAGACATGGATACAGGTTTATGGTGGACCAAAACAACAGAGATAATCCCTCACTTGGAGCTGAATTGATGGGTAAATTATCGCAGAATGACAATGGGTAATGTGAAAGGAAAAGGACATCTTTATTGGGGGGGAGGGAGCGAGGGACAATTACATAAGAGTTATAAGAGGTAAACATAAGGTACGTAAGACATGATTAAATAGGAAATGGTTAAAATAAACAAAAATCAGGAACAGAACATATGAAAACGGAAAGTTAAATACAAAAATAGTAAATACAGCAGGAAGAGATGTTAAAAATGAGCAAGGGTTCAAAATGAGCAATGGCTACAAGAAACTAACAATCAGAAGGCAAGGGGGCATGAGTTAAAAAAAAAAAGGTAAAGGAAAAGGTAATACAGATAGAATAAACAAGCCTGACAAAGAGGGTGACTAAAGTCCAACAAATCTCAAGGTTGTCCTCAAATTCCTGTGAGCAACAAGTTTTGTCTGACAGAGGAAACTTGTGTTATCCCAGAACACAAGACAGATCATAAATCACAATGCAATCAGACAAGTACAAGGCAAACTACATTTTAACAGCACAAGATTGAACCTATACAGTCTGATTCCAAATTGGCCCTAGTGTTAAAGGTATCTTTCACCAAGATTAATATGAAATATAATAAGAAAAAATCAATAAGGCATTTTCAATTTTTTAATACAATGAATCAGGATTCACAAAACATATTTTATTAAAAGGCACAACTGATTAAATATTTACAGTAGTAAGGAAAATTTGAGCCAGATGTGGACTGGAAATTTAATGTTTATAGTTGTGATTGCTGCTTTCTTAAAAAGATTAAAAAAAAGAAAAGAAAAAAAAGAAAAAACCTATCAGTTTGGATTAAGGAGTTTACCGTTAAGGTTCCACCAAAGATAATGATCATAGCAGCAGAAAGTATGCAAGTCACACATCTAGAAAGAGTAAATCTATTATTTGTTTGTAAAAAACAATTCAGCAACAGGTTGTAAGGCCTGAAGTACATTACAAGCCCTGGAACACATTTCTACAACCTAAAGACAAGTATGCATACTATATCCAAACTCTAGTCAAAAGCATCTCATTAAAATCTTTGGAGAACCTGTGGTTCAATCTATTGCGTCTGACGAAGATCAGTAAATATATTCAGAACAAGCTGTATTTTGCTCTGAAAATTAGAACGTTAAGGAGGTATGCAATGTTCTTAATTTTCTATGCATTTTTAGTATTGTGGATCTCTCCCCAACTCGGGGGAGATGAGAGAGATGACTTGCATCCTTCTCATCAACGTAAGAGCCAAGCAGTATCTGGCCTTACAGATTTCATAAAACAAATGTGCTCTTTTATGAGCAACACATTTTAGAGAAAAAACAGTGTGTGCATATATAATATATATAGTCAAATCTAAAGCTTCTCAACAATACATCATACAACTGGTACTTATGATGCATAGTAAGTTTTCTCTTGCATGTATTCTTTCACCTATGTTTGTATTCCAAATTACTGTTTTTAAAATAAGCTATACTATTTTAATGAGACAAATGATCCTACTGCCAGATGGAAGTGCATAAAGCTACTACAAATTTTACAGTTTAATAAAACACAAAATTTACATAAAAGAAATGTTAAAGGGAGCTTTATGCATAACTTATATACATTCTGAAAATTTACTCTCAAATATTTTCAAACTATTAAATAAATTTGAAATATTCATTCAAAAAGTAACTCGTGTCAAGAATAAATCCTCACTTAATTTACTCTACATTTGGAGTGGGGTTTTTATGACATTCTATATATTCTTCAGTTCTAAATTCCCCAAGCATTCCTTAAAATATTAACAAAATCTTCATCATCCGTGATTCCAATACTTAATCCTTCATAGTAATCTTCAAACTCACAGTATGACACTTCATTGGAATTGCTGCAGGCATCCTCTAGTGTTTCCAGAAATGAAGATTTAATTTCTTCCTCTGTGACATCACCTGTTAAAATATTACTTGCCATTGAACACATTCTCTGGAACAGTAAATATATAGCATGTGATATATTTAGGGAAAAATAAACTTTTTTAATTGTGTTTGTGAAGATTTTTTTCCTTTAGGAAACTACAAAATTTTGATTTAAAAATATATTTGTCAAAAGAAATGACTGCTGTCTTTACTTTTAACCAGAATTTAGTTTACTATACATGAGTAATGCAATCTGAATAGTGGAGATTTATTTTCACTTGGTTTAGGCTACTAGAACTGTCTCATCTTCATAACATAGGACATCTCATCACATTTATCATCATCACCACCTCCTCAACACCATCCGTCCAAAACAGATTTAAATGGATAGTGAGATCAGAGGCTTCTTCAAAGGCCTCCAAAACAGAATGATGCAGTATGTAGCACACTTCTGAATTACTGAAAGTTTAATCTTTGTGTTTTAGTGCAATACAAATTCAGAGTTCTAGAAACATCTTAGGAAATAAAGTTTGCATTCTAAATCAGTTTTGGGATTACAACACACAAAGTAATTTCTTCTTGATCAAGATTACATCCCAAATTACTTTTAGCATAGAAAAGAAGATACAATCTGAATGGATTACCACCCCTGAAATGAAATTCTGGCTCCACTGATTTCAGTGGAGCCAGGATTTCACCCTGAGAGTCCCCGGTCTAAGTATGAGGCCAATCAGTATTTCCCCTAACTAGAGTTCTTAGCAGTTACAGAATCTTATAAGACATCTACCATGACACCTGTTCAATGCCAATACTGTCCCATAGCTTTCCTTGGTTAGTTCCTTTTAGGATCAAGAAGGAAAAATACTCCAACCAACCACCTAACAATAAATAATGTTAAATGGAAAAATACTCCAATATGCAAGTTGAATAGTATAAATTACTCTGTAGAAGAGCAAATGAGTGGCAGTCCACACAAGTATATCGCAAAAACTAAGAATTATACTTAAGTAATAGTCCTCTCGCCAAAGATGCCACTTCCCTCCTTGGGCTAGCTATTCCTTAAGCCTTTGTGCAGGGCTCAACTTCTCTTCCAGGAGGTGTTTCAGAGTAGTTCTTTTCCTCTTAGGGTACGTCTACACTACGGGATAATTCTGATTTTACATAAACCGGTTTTATAAAACAGATTGTATAAAGTCGAGTGCACGTGGCCACACTAAGCACATTAATTCGGCGGTGTGCGTCCATGGTCCGAGGCTAGCGTCGATTTCCGGAGCGTTGCACTGTGGGTAGCTATTCCGTAGCTATCCCATAGTTCCCGTAGTCTCCCCCGCCCCTTAGAATTCTGGGTTGAGAGCCCAGTGGCTGATGGGGCAAAAATCATTGTCGTGGGTGGTTCTGGGTAAATGTCGTCAGTCATTCCTTTCTCCAGGAAAGCAATGGCAGACAATCATTTCACACCCTTTTTCCCTGGATTGTCCTGGCAGACGCCATAGCATGGCAACCATGGAGCCCGTTCAGCCTTTTTTTTTTTTTTTTACAGTCACCGTATGTGTACTGGATGCCGTGGACACAGGCGATACTCCAGTGCTACACAGCAGCATTCATTTGCTTTTGCATGATAGCAGAGATGGTTACCAGTCGTTCTGTACCGTCTGCTGCCAGGGTAATTTGGCAATGAGATGACAGTTATCTGTCCTTCTGTGCTGTCTGCTGCTATCATGGGTGCCCCTGGCTGAGGTCGGCCAGGGGCGCAAAAGCAAAACTGGGAATGACTCCCCGAGTCAATCCCTCCTTTATGGTTTCTAAAAATAGAGTCAGTCTTGCCTAGAATTTGGGGCAAGTGTACTAGAGAAGCAGTGTATCAGAGAGTACAGCTGCTCTGTGTCAGATCCCGCAGAAATGATGAGCTACATGCCATTCACGGGGGGTGACCCTGCAACAACCCCACCCGTTGCTTCCCTCCTCCCCCAACCTTCCTGGGCTACCGTGGCAGTTTCCCCCCCCCCCATTTGTGTGATGAAGTAATAAAGAATGCAGGAATAAGAAACACTGACTTTTTAGTGAGGAAAAATGAGGGGAAGGCAGCCTCCCGGTGCTATGACAGTCCAGGCAGGACATTAAGCGGTGCGGAGGAGAGGAGCCCAGCATCCCACTGCTATGATAGTCCAGGCAGTACAGAATCTTTTCTTTACACAGGAAAGGGAGGGGGCTGATGGAGCTGAGCCCCCAGTTGCTATGATGAGGACGGTTACCAGCTGTATTGTCCCATGTATTGGGAATGACCAGGAATCATTCCTATTTTTACCCAGGCGCCCCCAGTCGACCTCATCTGAGGCAAGCCAGGAGCACTCACGGGCTGATGGTGACGACGGATATCAGTCATATTGTACCGTCTGCCACCAGGGAGGGGAGAGGAGCGGATACTGCTCTTCACTGCTGCAGCATCGCATCTACCAGCAGCATTCAGTAGACACAGGGTGACATTGAAAAAAGTCAAGAAACGATTTCTTTCCCTTTTCTTTCATGTGAGGGAGAAGGGAGTAAATTGACGAGCTATTCCCTGAACCACGCCAGACAATGTGTTTGACCCTACAGGCATTGGGAGCTCAGCCAAGAATGCAAATACTTTTCGGAGACTGCTGTAGACTGTGGGATAGCTGGAGTCCTCAGTACCCCCTCCCTCCCTCCCTCCATGAGCGTCCGTTTGAGTCTCTGGCTTCCCGTTACGCTTCTCACGCAGCACTGTGTAGCCTGTAGAATTTTTTTTCAAACGCTTTGGCATTTCGTCTTCTGTAATGGAGCTCTCATAGAACAGATTTGTTTCCCCATACAGCGATCAGATTCAGTATCTCCCGTACGGTCCATGCTGGAGCTCTTTTTGGATTTGGGACTGCATTGCCACCCGTGCTGATCAGAGCTCCACGCTGGGCAAACAGGAAATGAAAATCAAAATTTCGCAGGGCTTTTCCTGTTTACCTGGCCACTGCATCCGAGCTGAGATTGCTGTCCAGAGTGGTCACAGTGGTGCACTGTGGGATACCGCCCGGAGGCCAATACCATCGATTTGCGGCCACACTAACCCTAATCTGATATGGTAATACCGATTTTAGCGCTACTCCTCTCGTCGGGGAGGGTTACTGAAACTGATATAAAGAGCCCTTTATATCGATATAAAGGGCCTCGTAGTGTGGACGGGTGCAGCATGAAATCAGTTTAACGCTGCTAAAATTGGTTTAAACGTGTAGTGTAGACCAGGCCTAAGTTTTAAGTGTATCCACCTGCCGCACTAGCTGGTAAATCGAATGTATAAGAGAGGTTCAGGCCCTCCCTCTACTTCAGGCTCCCGGACCCCTAAATTGTGCAAAATCTGTCCCCATTACTGCAAACTCTGGTATGCTTCACTTTCCCCCAGGCCACTTTCTAACTTAGGACAGCCCCTTACAGAATTCATTCCTGACAACCTTCCAATAGGGAACCACTGACAGGCTTTTGCAGAAAAAAATTATTTCCATCCCCAAATCTGCAGCCACCCAAGGTTTCTGCAATGGAAAGGAACTGCTTAGGTGTGATATGCCTAGATAACCCTAGCAGGCAATTCACATCCTTTGCTGTAGAGGAAGGTAAAAAACAACAAAACAAACATGGTCACTGCCAATCTGACTTGGAGGAAAATTACTTCCCATCCCCAAATCTGGTTAGGAGTTTCATCCTGAGCATGTGAGCAAGACACATCAGCCAGGCATTTCAGAAAGACGATTCCCTCTATCACCTCAGAACACTATTCCACCCCATCTGCTGTCTCATCTCCAGCTGTGGCCAATCTCTACTGCTTCAGAGGAAGGTGACAAAAAAACCCAGAATACATCTGGCCAATTGTGCTTCATGGAAATGCATTGCTTCCTAACCCCTGCAGGCAACAAGCTGAAGCCTTGAAGCATAAGACTTGATTAGTCATTATCTTAGTGCAGAGCTGCCACTTTTATGACCATGATGAGGGCAATGCAGGCAATCTTGTTCTCCCTACAGCCAATGAAGGAAGGGGTGTCATAAACAGATAGCTAAGGGTTAATGTCTCTTTCACCTGGAAAGGAGTAACCTGAAACACCTGACCAGAGGACCAATCAGGAAACAAGACTTTTTCAAATCTGAGTGGAGGGAAGTTTTGGGTGTGAGTTCTTTGTTCTTTGTCTTGTGTCTGTCCCTCTCGGCTCTGAGAGTGATTTTTCTATCTCCAGCTTTCTAATCTTCTGTTTCCAAGTTGTAAGTACAAAAATAGTAAGACAATAAGGTTTATATTGTTTTCTTTTGTATTTACATGTGTGTAGTTGCTGGAATGTTTTGAATTGTATTCTTTTTGGATAAGACTGTTTATTCATTTTTCTTTTAAGCAATTGACCCTGTATTTGTCACCTTAATACAGAGAGACCATTTTATGTCCTTTTCTTTCTTTTTTATATAAAGCTTTTTTTTTTTTAAGACTTGTTGGAGTTTTTTCTTTAGTGAGGACTCCAGGGAATTGAGTCTGCAGCTCACCAGGGAATTGGTGGGAGGAAGAAGTCAGGGGGGAAAATCTCTTTGTGTTAGATTTACTAACCTGACTTTGCATACCCTCTGGGTGAGGGGGGAAGTACTTGTGTTTCCAGGACTGGAAACAGGGAGGGTGGAGTCCCTCTGTTTAGATTCACGGAGCTTGCTTCTGTATATCTCTCCAGGAACCCAGGGAGAAAACACCCGGAGGGGGGAAGGGAAATGGTTTATTCCCCTTTGTTGTGAGACTCAAGGAATCTAAGTCTGGGGGTCTCCCAGGGAAGGTTTTGGGGAGACCACAGTGTGCCAGGCACTGTATAGATTCCTGGCTGGTGGCAGCTTTACCAGGTCCAAGCTGGTAACTAAGCTTGGAGGTTTTCATGCTCACACCCATATTTGGACGCTAAGGTCCAGATCTGGGAAAAATGTTATGACATGAGTGGCAGCGTTGTGGGATAGATAGAATCCAGAAGCCAGTAGGAATATTATATTTTTCTTTTCACTGCTAGGGGCTTTTAAGCAGAGAGGGTTTGGTTTTAAAAGGAACCAGAGAGAATTTTTTTTCTGCTCTCTCTTTCAGTTTTTGGCTTGCATATTAAGCAAGGAACCATTAAGGAACTATTAAGGGTCTTTTCTCAGACAATAGCACTCCGATTCTGAGTCAAACACCAGCACAATACACATGCAAATAAAATGGTTTTTCTGGTTTACTTTACATTTAAAAGATTAGCTAGAGGAAGAAAGGGAAAAAGGCACTGTTGCTAAGCAGACCCCAGGAGGCAACAGAGAGCCTGCAGTTCAGGCAGTAAACACCAGAGGGCACCCCAACACAAGAAAACAGGAAAAGACGGTTACTCACCTTTGTAAGTGTTGTTCTTCGAGATGTGTTGCTCGTATCCATTCCAGTTAGGTGTGTGCGCCGCGCGTGCACATTCGTCGGAAAACTTTTACTCTAGCAACTCAGTGGGCCGGCAGGTCGCCCCCTAGAGTGGCGCCGTCATGGTGCTCAATATATACCCCTGCCGGCCCACCCGCTCCTCAGTTCCTTCTTGCCGGCTACTCCGACAGTGGGGAAGGAGGGCGGGTGTGGAATGGATATGAGCAACACATCTCGAAGAACAACAGTTACAAAGGTGAGTAACCGTCTTTTCTTCTTCGAGTGATTGCTCATATCCATTCCAGTTAGGTGAATCCCAAGCCTTACATAGGCGGTGGGGTCGGAGTGAAATGTGGGAGAATGAAAACTGCTGAGCCAGAGGCTACAGCATCTCTTGACTGTTGAACCAGGGCATACTGCGAAGCAAAGGTATGGACCAAGGACCAATGGAGCTGCGCGACAGATCTCGTGGGTAGGAACACGAGCCAGCAAGGCGGCAGATAAAGCCTGAGCCCTGGTAGAATGCAAAGTGATGTGGCTTGGGGAAATATGAGCCAAATCATAACAAGTGCGGATGTACACCATCACCCAAGATGAGATCCTCTGAGAGGAAAACAAGCAAGCCCTCCCTTTGGTCTGCTACCGTGACAGAGCTAGGGCACCTTACGAAATGGTTCTCTCAGCGCAATATAAATACGAGCACTCCACAGATGTCCAGGGAGTGCAATAGTTGCGCCCATTGTGTTGAGCTGTGGGTAACATGAAAGGCCGAAACCACCTTAGGGAGGAAAGCCGGGTGCGGTCATAACTGCACCTTGTCTTTGTGAAACCTAGTGTACGGCGGAACCACCGTAAGAGCTCTGAGCTCGGAGACCCGTATGGCCGATGTAACAGCTACGAGGAAAGTTGTCATCCAAGACAGGTATAGCAGAGGGCCGGTCGCGAACGGCTCGAATGGGGAAGACATAAGTCTAGTTAAAACTAGGTTGAGGTCCCAGGTTGGGGCTGGGCGGCGCACCCGAGGGTGCAAGCGCTCCAAGCCCTTGACGGACCTCGAACCCACAGAGTGTGAGAACACGGAACGTCCACCTTAGCCTGGCTAGAAGGTAGAGATGGCTGCCAAGTGTACCCTCAGCGATGATACCGCCAGGTCCTGCCGCTGAAGGCCAGAGGCAGGCCAAATAGAGGGGATCGAGACCTCAGTAGGAGCAAGATCAAGCGTATTGCACCTGTAGAAGAAACGCTTCCACTCGGCCCGGTACGTTGACCAGGTGGAAGGCTTCCTGTCACCCCGGCTCAGTTACGCAGCGGCCACACCGTGAGGCAAAGAGGCTGCAGGTCCGGGTGATGAAGCTTGTCGTTGCCCTGAGTGATGAGGTCTGGGTGGTGTGGCAGGGTACTTGGGTTGGTTATTGACAGGCCGAGCAACGTGGTATATCAGTGCTGCCTGGACCACTCTGGAGTGATCATGATGATGCGCGCTCTGCCCCTGCGGAGTTTGAGCAGGACCTAATGAACCAGTGGGAACAGTGGGAAGGCATAAAGGAGTTGGCCTTTCCACGGCATCAGGAATGCGTCCAAGACCGATCCCGAGGAGAGACCTTGGAAGGAGCAGAACATCTGGCATTTTCTGCTCTTGCGGTGAGCGAACAGGTCTATGTGAGGAAACATCTCCACTTCTGGAAAGCAGAACGCCTCACATGAGGCAGAGTGATCACTCGTAAGACAGGAAAGACCTGCTGAGTCAAAGCGCCAAGACGTTCCGAATGCCTGGGAGAAAGGACATCACCAGCTCCATCGAGTGGGCCATGCAAAAGTCCCGGAAATGGATGGCCTCCTGACAAAAGGGGGGAGGACCATGTCCCTCCCTGGTTATTTATGAAGCACATGGCCGTTCTGTTGGCTGTAAACACCGAGATACCACGGCCTCGCAGCTGCCGCTGGAACCCCTGGCACGCCAGGCGGACTACTCTCATTTTTGGGGCACTGATGTGGAATGCCAGCTCCCAGAAGACCAAAGGCCTTAAGCTCGGAGGTGACCATGAGCACTCGAGCAGAGAGATGACGCGTCCGTCGTCAGGGGCAGTGAGGGCTGGGGCGGATGGAACCGCATCCCTGCCCACACCAGGGAGGGAGTTAGCCACCACTCTAGGGAGCCTAAGGTGCTCGAGGGAACGGTGACTACCATGACCATTGGCTCTCTGTCCGGGTGGTACGCCGAGGTGAGCCGGACTTGGAGAGGACGGAGGCGGAGCTTGGCGTGTTTGGTTACAAACTTGCGGGCAGCCATGGACTCAGGAGACTGAGACAAGTACGAGCCGAGGTCGTTGGGAAAGCCTGCAGACCTCGGATGATTGTTGCCATCGCCTAAAACTGCAGTTGTGACAAGCAGGCTCCGGCTAGGTAGGAGACCAGGATAGCCCCTAGGAAGTCCAACCTCTGCGTGGGAACCAGAGTGGATTGCTCTATAGTAATCATCAGGCCTAGACCTGTGAATAAGACCGTGATGATGCCCACGTGCTGAGTGGTTTGTATCTCGGAGTCTCCTCGGATAAGCGAATCCTCCAGATACGGAAAAAAGCATATGCGACATCAGCGAAGGTAGGCGGCGACTATGGCCGTAAACCAGAAGTACTGACGGTTGGCTAGAAAGCGGAGGTATCTCCTGTGCGGAGGGAAGATGGCGTTGCGAAAGTACGCGTCCTTCATATCGAGGGCGGCATAGTAGCCCCCAGGAGGCAAGGATGGAATAATGGTTCCCAGGGATACCATGCGGAACTTCAACCTTATCCTAAACTGGTTGAGTCCGTGCAGGACTAGGAAGGTCTGAGACCTCCGTTCGAGTAGGGGACTAGGGCATAACGGGAGTAAACCCCCTTGCCCCTTTCGTCAGTCGGCGTCTGCACCTCTTGTACAAGGAATTGCTCGTGAGAGGGGTCCCTGAAGGGGGACAGGGCTGGAACAAATTAGAGGTGGTACCTATGCTCCACCGTGCGCAGGACCCAGCGATCTGAAATTAACTGGGGCCACGCCAGGAGAAAGCGGGATTGGGATCCCGGCCTGTGACTGGTACACCGCCCTCAGGCGCACCTTGGAAGGTTCGTCTTTGGTCCCAGTGGTAATTGCGAGGGACCTTGACCTTGGCTCTTTAGGGGTCCTGACGTTCGTCTGCGACCACCTTGGCCTCACCGTTTGCCAAAGTCCTGTCTCTTGCTAGGCACAGAGTATGGCGGCTGGGGACAGAAAGGCCTGCGTTTGGTCGCTGGCATATGCATGCTGAGAGAGCGCATTAGGACCCTATTGTCCATCAGGCTTCGCAGCCTGGGGCTGTCTTTGCCGCGAAGAGGCCTTTACCAAGAAAGGGTAAATCCTGAATGGCATATTGCAGCTCTGGCCGGAGGTTTGAAACCTGAAGCCATGAGATGCACCTCATGGCGACACCAGAGGCCAGAGTCCTGGCTGCTGAGTCTGCTGCGTCCAACGAGGCCTGGAGGGACACTCTGGGTACCTTTTTCCCCCGTCCTCCAAGACGGCAGCGAACTCTTGGCGGGAGTTTTGAGGGAGAAACTCCATAAACTAAACTACCTTCACCCAGGTGCTATAATTTAGCAGCCAAGCAAGGCTTGTTGCTTTGCTACCCAGAGCTGCAGGGCCTCTGCAGAGTACACCTGGCGGCCCAGCAGGTTCATTCGCCAAGCCTCCTTCGGTTTCGGGGCTGGCGCCCGCTGGCCATGCCAATACCTCTCCTTAACAGACTGAAAGACAAGTGAGCAGAGAGGAGAGTGGACAGACGAGTAGTCGTACCCCTTAGAGGGCCCCATACCGGGTCCTCTACCTCTAGGACCTCCTCCACCTCAGGTTGTCGGGGGGCGTATCAGAATCGTGGTCCTGAGCATAAGATCTGCTCATGTGGGATGACACGGATGCGTGTCTGGATGGCCATGGAGGTACTAAAAGAAGGCACGGGCAGAGTCTCTGACTCTATCGGACCTTGCCCAACTCGGCACCAGGGACCGGCACCGGGAGGCGTACCGGTACCTGGAACGAGATCCAGACCTGCAACCAGAACGATGCCGGGAGGTCGACTGAGATCTCGAGGCTCAGGGAGAGGCTACAGGAGTCAAGGTACCTGTCGCGGTGCCGGGAGTCGGAACGGTGCCGATAGCGGGTCGGCGAATGGGATACCGACCGGTGCGGCGAGTGCAACCAGTACCGATGAGGAAAACGGCACCGGCATTGCAAGTGGTGTCGGGTGTGCCGAAGGGACCTGGAGTGTCTGCGGGACCGTGATCATGAACGGTGCCGCTCTGCTGTGCTGACAGAGGACGGTCATATGAAAAGACTGTATTACTCGCACCGGCGATGCCGGGGTCAGGCAGCATCGACTCTGTCATGGCAATGAGATCCCTCGCCGTTGGTAATGTCTCCGGCGTGGAGGGAACAGCAGGCTCAACCACAGTGCATACTGGGGAGCTGTCAGGCACCGGATTCAACGGCCCTCGTGGGACCGGGATCGACGGTACCGAGGTCGTCAGAGCTTCGGTAGGTGTCGGTGCCAGGCGATCCGACTTAGACGAGCTCTCTGGCTGCGGTGCCGTCGGCACGGAAGCAGCAGGAGCAATAAGTTCAACCACGGCGCGTGCCGGGGAGCCGTCAGGCACCGGATTCGACGGCCCTTGTGGGGCCAGGATCGACGGTGCCGACGTCGTCGGTGCCTCAGCAGGTGTCGGTGCCGGGCGATCCGACTTAGACGAGCTCTCTGGCTGCGGTGCAGTTGGCACGGAAGCAGCAGGAGCAGTAAGCTCAACCACGGTGCGCGCCGGGGAGCCGTCAGGCACCGGATTCTACGGCCCTTGTGGGACCGGGATCGACGGTGCCGACGTTGTCGGTGCCTCAGCAGGTGTCGGTGCCGGGCGATCCGACTTAGACGAGCTCTCTGGCTGCGGTGCAGTTGGCACAGAAGCAGCAGGAGCAGTAAGCTCAACCACGGTGCGCGCCGGGGAGCCGTCAGGCACCGGATTCTACGGCCCTTGTGGGACCGGGATCGACGGTGCCGACGTTGTCGGTGCCTCAGCAGGTGTCGGTGCCGGGCGATCCGACTTAGATGTGCTCTCTGGCTGCGGTGCAGTTGGCACAGAAGCAGCAGGAGCAGTAAGCTCTACCACAGCGCGTGCCGGGAAGCTGTCAGGCACTGGATTCAATGACCTTGGGGGACTGGAATCAACGGTGCCGATGTCATCGGTGCCTCTGCAGGTGTCGGTGCCGGGCAATCCGACTTAGACGAGCTCTCTGGCTGCGATGCAGGTGACACGGAAGCAGCAGGAGCAGGGGGCTCAACCACGGCGCGTGCCGGAGAGCCGTCCGGCACCAGCAGGAATCGTAGGCTCTCTCGACCTCGGAGGAAGGGAGCGGTGCCGAGTCGACTTTGGTGCCGGCGACAGCCGGTGCTGAAAGGCCTTGGCGGTACCGGCGGGGTCCGGTGCCAAGGAGGCGCTTCTGCCAGCCGCTTGATCATCGCTCAGCGCCAAAGGTGGAGGGGTAAGTGAAAGTCCCGCTCCTTTTTGTTCTCGGCTTAAAAGCCTTAGCTGTCAAGTGTGATTCCCTGAGGCACTTCAAACAGGAGTCGTGTGGATCTCTCTTCAGCATCGGCTTCTGGCAGACCGAGCCCATTTTAAAACCCGGTGAGCCGTGCATGGGCTCCGGCGCCGGGTTCATGGAAGGGGCTACTTCCTGAACCCCGCTAACTATTACTAAACTAACTATGTTAGCAAAGAAAAAACGTATAACTATACAAATATATATAAAAAAGGATTATAACTGCATAACTATATACGAGAACTACGAGTAGCTAGGGAAGTGGAGGTCAGCTAAGCCGCGCTCCACTGTTCCAACGACCGACACGGGCAGTAAGAAGGAACTGAGGAGCGGGTGGGCCGGCAGGGGTATATATCGAACACCATGACGGCGCCACTCTAGGGGGCGACCTGCCGGCCCACTGAGTTGCTAGGGTAAAAGTTTTCCGACGAATGTGCACGCGCGGCGCACACACCTAACTGGAATGGATATGAGCAATCACTCGAAGAAGAACCATGCCTTCTAAGGCAAAAATGCAGGCCGAAGAACAAATCAAAGACGCCAAGCACAGGCGAGATATGGAAAAAAAACTACAAGAGATGGAGCTGAGAGAAAGAGAAAGAGAGGCAGCCTACAAAAGAGAGCAAGCAGCCAAAGATGCAGACCACCAAAAACAGCTGGAACTCCATAGGCAAGCCCACCGACAGGCCATGGAATTAGAAAAGGCTAAGCAAAACACAGCCAATCCTAACAACCCGGCGCCAATTATTGTTCCACAGCACAGGAAATTTTCCCCTTACAAGGCAGGTGATGACACCGAGGCCTTCTTAGAAAATTTTGAAAGGGCCTGTCTTGGGTACAGCATCCCTGAAGACCAGTACATGGTAGAATTGAGGCCACAGCTCAGCAGACCTTTAGCAGAGGTGGCAGCTGAAATGCCTAAGGAGAAAATGAACGACTATAAACTTTTTCAAACCAAGGCCAGATACAGAATGGGGATAACCCCGGATCATGCCCGTCGGCGTTTCAGAACCCAAAAGTGGAAACCAGATGTGTCATTTCCCAAACACGCCTACTACGTTGGAAAGAATTATGAGGCCTGGATATCAGGAAACAATGTTAAATCCTTGGAAGAACTGCACCTCCTCATACAAATGGAGCAGTTCTTGGATGGTGTTCCTGAGGACATAACACGGTATATACAAGATGGAAAACCCAATAATCTCACCGAGGCGGGGGAGATTGGAGCTAGATGGATGGAAGTGGCAGAAAGCAAGACAGCTACTGTCAAGGAGAGCGAATACCCCAGAGGGCACACCAACAATAAACCCTACAACCGAGGGCAACCAAAGACCCCACCTACAACCAAAGGAAAGCCACAGATGCCTTATTCTTCTACCTCACCAGCCTCCAGTAACCCACCTCGACCCAGTGACTCGTCAGCTGGAAGACGCTTTAAGTGTAATGAACTGGGACATATCAAGGCCAACCGCCCAAAGAACGCCAACCGAGTGCAGTTCATTACACCACCCTCACACCTAAAATCCCGAGGCCCAGATGCCTCTCAAATACCCTTGGAGCGAAGGGAAAATTTGAGAGTGGGCGGAAAGAAGGTTACTGCGTGGAGAGACACGGGGGCACAAGTGTCAGCTATCCACCAATCCTTCGTAGACCCCAAATTCATCAACCCAAAGGCCCAGGTGACAACTTACCCCTTCATGTCACAAGCTGTAGACTTGCCTACAGATAAACTGCCTGTCCAGTACAAAGGCTGGTCAGGAATGTGGACTTTTGCAGTCTATGACAATTATTCCATCCCCATGCTACTGGGGGAAGACTTGGCCAACCAGGTGAAGTGGGCCAAGAGAGTGGGAATGGTTACACGTAGCCAAACCAGGCAAGCTTCCAGACCCATTCCTGTTCCTGAGCCGTCCACTGACGCCCCGTCTGTGTTACCAGAGACCCAGACAGAGGTAGTGGACCCGGATTCCATGCCAACCACTGAAACAGCCACAGCACCTCCAGTCCCAGGCCCGGAACTGGAACAGCAACCAGCACCAGCAATTGCAACCACATCTTCAAACTCCACGCCAGAGGGTACCAGCAAGCCAGAACTGGCAGAAGCAGCAGACAGCCATACCCAAAAGGCTCAGCCATAGCCTGAAATACCCTCAGGTGCGCCAGCGGAGAGCGGTTCACCAGCAACGGACACAACCCCATCACCTACATCGCTTCTAGAGGGACCAAGCCCAAGTCCACAGTCTGAGGAAGAACTGGTGACCCCAGCCTCAAGGGAACAGTTCCAGACTGAGCAGGAAGCAGATGACAGCCTTCAGAAAGCTTGCGCAGCGGCACGGAGCACCCCACCGCCTCTCAGCTCTTCTAATCGATCCCGGTTTGTTATAGACCAAGGACTTTTATACAAGGAGATTCTTTCTGGTGGACACCGGGAAGAATGGCAGCTGCAAAAACAGTTGGTGGTTCCAACTAAGTACCAGGAGAAGCTCTTAAGCTTAGCCCATGATCATCCCAGTGGCCATACTGGAGTGAACAGAACCAAGGACCGGTTGGGGAAGTCCTTCCACTGGGAGGGGATGGGCAGGGACGTTGCCAAGTATGTCCGGTCTTGTGAGGTATGCTAAAGAGTGGGAAAACCCCAAGACCAGGTCAAGGCCCCTCTCCAGCCACTCCCCATAATTGAGGTCCCATTTCAGCGAGTAGCTGTGGATATTCTGGGTCCTTTCCCAAAAAAGACACCCAGAGGAAAGCAGTACGTACTGACTTTCGTGGACTTTGCTACCCGATGGCCGGAAGCTGTAGCTCTAGGCAACACCAGGGCTAACACTGTGTGCCTGGCCCTAACAGACATTTTTGCCAGGGTAGGTTGGTCCTCCGACATCCTTACAGATTCAGGATCTAATTTCCTGGCAGGGACCATGAAAGAACTGTGGGAAACTCATGGGGTGAACCACTTGGTTGCCACCCCGTACCACCATCAAACCAATGGCCTGGTGGAAAGGTTTAATGGAACTTTGGGGGCCATGATACGTAAATTTGTCAACGAACACTCCAATAATTGGGACCTAGTGTTGCAGCAGTTGCTGTTTGCCTACAGGGCTGTACCACATCCCAGTTTAGGGTTTTCACCATTTGAACTTGTGTATGGTCACGAGGTTAAGGGGCCATTACAGTTGCTAGTAAACTGCCTCATATTTCAAGGTTTAATTTTTAACTTCAGCTTCCAAACACTGGATCTTGCCATGCCTTTGTCAGCAAGGCTGAAAAGCCCCCACTATCATATAGTCTCTCTTATACACACTGATCAAGTCCCCTCTCAATCTTCTCAATAAGATAAATAAGTTTCAGAGTAGCAGCCATGTTAGTTTGTATCCACAAAAAGAACAGAATGACCTGTGGCACCTTAGAGACTAACAAATTTATTTGAGTACAAGCTTTCGTGGGCTACAGCTCACTTCATCGGACGCAAGTTGAGCTCCTTAAGCCTTCTATTGTAAGGCTTGTTTTCCAGTCCCTAGGTCATTTTTATGGCCCTCTTTTGAACTCTCTCCAGAATTTTCATATCTTTCTTGAAGTGTGGACATCTGAACTGGACAGTTTTCGAGCAGCAGTCTTACCAATGCTGTGTACTTCCCTGCTTCTATTAGATAGTCCCCTTTTTAATACATCCATTTTTTTAGAACTATGAAATAATCTGAACAAGTTGTTTGAACACTTCTTTTGGAAGTAACAGGCTTGAAGTTCCTCAAATGCTGAAATATTTTTTTCATGCAGCTTGAATTTATTCAATTAGTCTTAAGTCCTAAAGCAATCCCTTGGAAAATGTCCTGTCTCTTTCATAAAGCGGACTGAGTGACTCTACTCAACAGTGCTATGACAGGGGGCAACAGAATAACTTTAATATATGGGAATGCTCCAGGCTTTATGAGTTTTGGAAACAACTCAGTTATTTACAAAAAACAAACAAATAGAAAACCCACTGATTTTTGTGAGGACTGGAGTTTATTCTGGGTTTTTAGATACAATCTAGAGAAGGATGGACTATGATAGTCTTAGGGTATGTCTACACTACGGGATTATTCCGATTTTACATAAACTGGTTTTGTAAAACAGATTGTATAAAGTCGAGTGCACACGGCCACACTAAGCACATTAATTCGGCGGTGTGCGTCCATGTACCAAGGCAAGCGTCGATTTCCGGAGTGTTGCACGGTGGGTAGCTAGCCCGTAGCTACCCCATAGTTCCCGCAGTCTCCCCCTCCCCTTGGAATTCTGGGTTGAGATCCCAATGCATGATGGTGCAAAAACAGTGTCGCGGGTGATTCTGGGTAAATGTCGTCACTCATTCCTTCCTCCATGAAAGCAATGGCAGACAATCATTTCGCGCCCTTTTTTCCCTGGATTGCCCTGGCAGATGCCACAGCATGGCAACCATGGAGCCCATTTTGCCTTTTGTCACTGTCACCATATGTGTACTGGATGCCGCTGACAGAGGCGGTACTGCAGTACTACACAGCAGCATTCATTTGCCATTGCAAGGTAGCAGAGACGGTTACCAGTTGTTCTATACTGTCTGCTGTGCCATTGTAAATTGGCGATGAGATGATGGTTATCAGTCGTTCTGTACCATCTGCTGCTGTCATGGGTGCTCCCGGCTGGCCTTAGCTGAGGTCGGCCGGGGGCGCAAAGACAAAAATGGGAATGACTCCCCAAGTCAATCCCTCCTTTATGGTTTATCTAAAAATAGAGTCAGTCCTGCCTAAAATATGGGGCAAGTGTACTAGAGAGCCAGTGTATCAGACAACCAGAGAGCACAGCCGCTTTGTGTCAGATTCCGCAGAAATGATGAGCTGCATGCCATTCATGGGGGGTGCCCCTGCAACAATCCCACCCGTTGATTCCCTTCTCCCCCAACCTTTCTGGGCTACCGTGGCAGTGTCCCCCATTTGTGTGATGAAGTAATAAAGAATGCAGGAATAAGAAACACTGACTTTTTAGTGAGATAAAATGAGGGGGAGGCAGCCTCCAGCTACCATGATAGTCCAGGCAGGACATTAAATGGTGAGGGGGAGAGAAGCCCAGCATCGCGCTGCTATGATAGTCCAGACAGTACAGAATCTTTTCTTTAGACATGAAAAGGGCAGGGCTGATGGAACTCAGCCCCCAGTTGCTATGATGAGGACGGTTACCAGCCGTTCTGTCCCATCTACTGGGAATGACCGGGAGTCATTCCTATTTTTACCCAGGCACCCCAGGCCAACCTCACCTGAGGCCAGCCAGGAGCACTCACGGGCTGATGATGACGATGGATAGCACTCATATTGTACCGTCTGCCACAGGGGAGGGGAGGGGAGAGGAGAGGATGCTGCTATTCATTGCCACAGCACCGCGTCTACCAGCAGCATGCAGTAGACATAGGGTGACATATAAAAAAGTCAAGAAATGATTTTTTTCCCTTTTCTTTCACGGGGGGCGGGGGTAAATTCATTACATATACCCTGAAACACCTCGGACAATGTGTTTGACCCTACATGCATTGGGTGCTCAGCCAAGAATGCAATTGCTTTTCGGAGACTGTGGGGACTGTGGGATAGCTGGAGTCCTCAGTACCCCCTCCCTCCCTCCATGAGCGTCCATTTGATTCTTTGGCTTTCCGTTACGCTTGTCACACAGCACTGTGCTGTGGTCTCTGTCTATCATAGCCTGGAGATTTTTTCAAATGCTTTAGCATTTCGTCTTCTGTAATGGAGCTGTGATAGAACAGATTTCTCTCCCCATATAGCGATCAGATCCAGTATCTCCCGTATGGCCCATGCTGGAGCACTTTTTGGATTTGAGACTGCATCGCCACCCATGCTGATCAGAGCTCCACGCTGGGCAAACAGGAAATGAAATTCAAAAGTTTGTGAGGCTTTTCCTGTTTACCTGGCCAGTGCATCCGAGTTTGGATTGCTGTCCAGAGCAGCCACAATGGTGCACTGTGGGATACCGCCCGGAGGCCAATACCGTCAATTTGCGGCCACACTAACCCTAATCCGATACGGTAATACCGATTTCAGCGCTACTCCTCTCGGCGGGGAGGAGTACAGAAACCAGTTTTAAGAGCCCTTTATATCAATATAAAGGGCCTCGTTGTGTGGATGGGTGCAGCGTTAAATCGGTTTAACGCTACTAAAATCGGTTTAAACCCGTAGTGTAGACCAGGCCTTATAAACAACACAAAACATTACAAGGAACTAGGAAATATTACTGAAAAAAATAATCCAATATTAATTTGTTCTATGGAAGTGTGTTCTTGAAATTAGATTTCTTCTGTGATTTAAAGTCCTTTTTCTTCAACATTAGATTTAAACCTTGTAAGTCCTGTTTTATAGCTCTGAAAAGAAAATGGGCTACAAACTGTAAAAATACCTCAAATTGTAAAGGATTAGTGAACTCCATACCCTAGAAAAATATTGTTTATTCGGAAGGTAGTTTATATCCTGGATGCATTTAGAGCTTGTGTCTACGGCAATTCAGTGCACAGCAAGCCAGGGTATAAATCTACTGCTCACAAGCCTATCATGCACTAAATGCCCCTGTGGACCCTGGTGCTGCTTTGCACTAAAACTTCCGTAGTGCATTTTGATCTATCATGGCTTCAAATTCTCTCTAATGTGTCCACATCTTTCTTAAAGTGTGACACCCAGAACTGAACACAGTACTCCCGTTGAGGCCTCATTAGTACCGAGGAGAGTAGGACGATTACCTCCCACAACTCAATAGGACACTCCTGTTAATACACCCCAGAAAGTATAAGCCTTTCTCACAACTTCATCACATTGTTGACTTATTTAATTTGTGTCAAGTATCAGAGGGGTGGCAGTGTTAGTCTGGATCAGTAAAAGCAGCAAAGAGTCCTGTGGCACCTTATAGACTAACAGACATATTGGAGCATGAGCTTTCGTGGGTGAATGCATCTGACGAAGTGGGTATTCACCCACGAAAGCTCATGCTCCAATACATCTGTTAGTCTATAAGGTGCCACGTGACTCTTTGCTGCTTTTATTTAATTTGTGATCCACAATAAGCATTAGATCATTTTCAGCAGTACTTGCACCTACCCAGTTATTCTCCATTTTGTAGTTGTGCATTTAATTTTTCCCTTCTTAAACATACTGAATTTCATTTTATGGATTTCAGACTAATTCTTCAATTTGTCAAGGTCATTTTGAATTCTAATTCTGTTCTCTAAAGTGGCTGCAACACCTCCCACCTCGGTGCCACCCGCAAACTTTATAAGCATACTCTCCACTCCATTATCCAAGTCATTAACGGAAATATCAAATAGTATCAGAACCAAGACTGACTCTTGCAGGATCCCACTAGATACACCTTTCCCAGTTCGACAGTAAACCATTGATAACTATTCTTTGAGTATGGTCTTTCAACCAGTTGTGCACCTACATTTAGTAATTTCATATAGACCACATTTCCCTAGTTTGCTTATGAGAATGCCATGTGGGACTGTATCAAAAGCTCTACTAACATCAAGATACATCATGACTACTGCTTCCTCCTTATCTCCTGTGCCAATAACCTTGTCAAAGAAGGAAATTAGGTTGGTTTGGAAAGATTTGTTTAACAAATCCATGCTGGCTATTTCTTATAACCCTATTACCCTGTGAGTGCTTATACACTGATTGTTTAACAATTTGGTTCTGTATCTATCCAGGTATTGAAGTTAGGCTGATGGTCTATAATTCCCTGGTCAGTTCTAATAAGACAGACAAATTACAGGCGATCACAGGATCATAGAAGTGTAGGACTGGAAGGGACCTCAATAGATTATCTAGTCCACTCCCCTGCATTCAAGGCAGGACTAAGTAGTAACTAGACCTTTCCTAACTGGTGTTTGTCAAGGTGTTTTCACCAGAGGACAAAATAATTCTAATTAACAACCTCAAGTCCAAGCCACTAGGAAACACGGCTCATAATAACAGCAACAATTCACAGGTATTGTATCTCTGCTAACGAGTAAGATCAGCCAGCTAATTAAAATATTTCTTTTTATATGAATTACCTGATAACACTCGAGAGTGTTTCTTGGCACAATAACACTTTCTGATATCTACCATAGGTACACTGCCAGTTTTGTTGAAATCAAGTTTCATATAAGCCTAAGCAGAGATAAAAAGGAAATGTGATACAGAAGTTAGCAGAAATTATTACATTAATGTATTTAATTACATGAGATATTTTTATGTCCAATATAACAGATTTGCACTTAGACTGAAATACTTACATATTTTGCATGAACAATCTCAGTCTGCAATTTAGGCAGAAACCTGACTCAAAACATTGTGGGAATCCATAGTTACTTTTTCTCAATAACTTCTATATAAAATGTAAACATATTTTTCCCCACTAATAGTACAAATTCAACCTAGGATCTGAAATCAAGCTGTGTTGTCTCTGCCTGTTGCAACAACAGTAAAAGATTCTGTAATCAGTTCTTAACTGACAACTAGTAGGGGCAGAAAAAGAACACAGTTAAATTTCCCATAACCATACTGCATGGACAGTACTAGCAGTAGTAATTCAACCTTTATTTCAATGGCATTATTCACAGAGCGTGACTCAATATAAGACTGAGAAAAACAGGTCCTCTAGGAATAAAGATACCAAAAAGCAGAGCATTGTTCTTAGTATTTAACAACTTCCAGTCACTACAATATGGGATGGATTCTAACAAGGGTCCTAGAAAATGAAAGGCTCCACATTATACTACCAATTTCTTCATCTATCCAGTTTTCATACATGCATCATCTTACAAAATGGTACTTTAAATAAATAAAAATGGTATCTTGCTCTCACGCAGTGCTTTTCAATTGTAGATCTCAAATGGTTATAAAAAAGGTCAGTGTTATTATCCCCATTTGACAGAAGGGGAAATTGAGAAACGCAGCTGGCATGACTTGCCCAACATCAACCAACAGGATTATGGCAGAACCAGGACTGGAAGGTAGCTCTTCTGAGTCCCAGTCCAGTGACCTATCCACTAGACTGCACTGCAAGAATGGATAAGAATGGATAAGTATAGGGAGCATGCTAATAACTCTTAAAATGTTGGAAAAATGTCGGTGCCAGTTGTAGAAATCAAAATTGGGTAAATCCAAACAAGCAAAGCAGATGCAGCCTTTTAATCTACATTTAGATTAGTTTAACAAACCAGCATGACATTCTTAGATGACTAAATTTCAGATACACAACTTAACAACAACAAAAAATCAAAACTGTAATATATTATTGATCAAAAACAGGTATTCAACAAATTCAGATTTTTTTCATGTATATTGTTACATCCATATTTAGAATAATTAAAACAAACTTACTTTTCTAACAAATGCTTTTCGATACTCATTCATTTCCCCAATAATGGCACGAGTGAACTCCCCATAATCGACTTTATCATTACAGTTGTCATCAAGAATAAGCCACAAAGACTCAAAATCCTGCAATTTAAAAGAGTGACTTTCCAAAGTTACCTATTACAAGACCAGTCTGAACATAAGCTAGTCAGCTCCATATATAATACACTATATTACAAATTAATAAGAGAATCACATTATTAGGGAAAGACTGCAACTGCATTCACCAAAATACAAACAATTATGTAAGACAGACCGACCATTGGTAGTTAAAACAAAGACTAAGGGCTTGATCCAAACCCTCTAGGACGTGGGAGAGCAAACTATGGTCTGCGGGCTGGATCTGGCCCATCAGGGCTTTCAGTCCGGCCCGTAGGATTGGCAGCACCGTGGCGCAGTGGGACTAAGGCAGGCTCCCTGCCTGCCCTGGTCCCGTGCCTCTCCCAGGGAGTGGAGTGCAGAGGGCTCCATGCACTGCCCCTGCCTGCAGGCACCACCCCCGCAGCTCCCATTGGCCAGGAACGGGGAACTGCAGCCAAAGGGAGCTTCAGAGATGGTACCTGCAGGCAAGGGTAGCACACAGTGAAGCCGCCTACCCCACACCCAGGAGCCATTGCTGGACATGCTGGCCTCTTCCGGGAGTGGGGCACGTCCAGAGCGGGCAGGGGAGCCTGCCTTAGCCCCACTGTGTGCTGATGCCACCCCGGAGCCACTCCAGGTAAGCAGTGCCGGGCCAGAGCTCACACCCCGAATCCCTCCTGCACCCCGCACTGCAACCCTCTGCCCTGAGCCCCCTATCCTCCTGCCCTGATCCCCCTGCTGCACCCCTCCTGCACCCCAAGCCCTTGCTCTGAGCCCCTTCCTGCACACCGCACCCCCAGCCCCTGCCCAAGCCCTAAATTCATGGCCCTGCATACAATTTCCCCACCCAGTTGTGGCCCTCAGGCCAAAAAGTTTGCCCACCTCTGCTCTAGGAGGGTATCAAACCCTCTGAAATTCCCAAAGTTTACTGCCAACCCATAAAGGCTTAAAAACCTATGCATTGCTATTTAGGAGGCAAATACATCCCATTGCTCCTATACAGAGATGCAGCAAAATCATGCCCCACAGAATTTGTCAGGACTAAATAACCACTTGATAAACTGTCTTTACTCAATCTCAGAACCCAGCACCTCCTGCTGCAAGAAATCATCTTATTTTACAGAGAAGATCATTTAAATCCATTTCCACTCAAAGTCAACAAAAACAAGCCTAGAGCAGCAACAGAAGCAATACTCTTTCCAAGAATTCAGGCCAGTAACACAAACAATAGTCATGGAAGCACTAATGGCAATCAGAGCCACCACATATGATTGACTCCTACCCTTCCTGGATGGTAAGAGAGTAGAGAATTCCTGAGATCCTTAACTAACAGCTTGTCAACATCTGTTACTCCTAAGGGAATTCTGTGCCAAAAACATTAAAAATTATGGAACAGACAAATAAAAATTTTGTGCACAATATTTTAAAATTCTGCAAAAATGTGCATATTTTATTTGTAAAAATAACACAATATAATCACACCAGTTACAATTATTTTTGGTCCATTTATTTCAAAATATCTGTCAGCAAATATGTCTGTAACAATACAGACAACAAAAAAGATTCAGGAAATGTTTTTTGACAAATAGATTCCTTCCTAGGCATGTTAATACAGAACTCTGAGTAATAATTCATTTAAACTATAATACAAAACCGTATTTCCTGCAGCCCTCAGAAGCAGTACAAAGGCTTGGGGGAGTCAGGGATAATGGAGGAGCTGAGGGAGGGGGAAGTATATTTCTGGGAAGGAGTCTGGGTGTGAACTTGAAGGGTTGTTGGGTGTGGGTGGGAAAAGTAAGGAACAGGGTTTTTTTTGGGGGGTGGGGAGGGATTGTAAGGGAGCTTCCCCCACACAGACCCTGGCTGACCCCAGCCTCTCCCAATCAGTCAGGCACATCTCCCCTTGTCCCCATGTGTTCCTGCACTCCCTGTCAACGTGTCCCTCCATCCCCACTCAGATACCCACTCCTCCCATCCCCATGTGGCTCTGTACCCCTCCCCTATCCTCATGTATCTGTGCCCCAATCCAGCCACTCCATGTCCCTACATGTACCTGTATCCCCTCCCAAACCTCATGTGCCCCACCCAGCCACTCCACTGTCCCTATGTGTCCCTATCCACTCTCCCCATCCCCATGTCTCTGTGCCCCCACCCACTGTCTCTATATAGCTCTGCACCCCTCCCCTATCACCATGTGGCCCTGCACCTCACTGCTCCCTGTGCCCCTCACTCTCATTCAGCCCCTGCCCCAGTCTGTCTTCCCTCACTAGCCCTTATGAGCCTCCATCTGACCCCCGCAGCACCCCACGCTGTCTGCCTCTCCATTTTCTCTAAATGACCTGGCCCACTGTAAAGACGGCAGGCATCTTTCTCTTCCCTCACTGGCAAAGAGCTGCTGCTTTGTTCTATCGACACAGGGCCCTCCGGTGGGCAAAAGGCGCAACTGTGGCAACATTGTGGCAGAGGCTTTTTTCTGCGCAAAAAATTAAAAATTTACAGGACTCATTAATTATGCACACGCACAGTAGTACAGAATTCCCCCAGGAGTAATCTATTTTGGCAATGGGAATCTACTACCCAATCTAATACATGGAATAGTCTAGACTACAATAAAGAAACTATCAATTAAGGATACAGAAAACAACCAACCAATCAGTCAGTAACCTTTTTTTAAGTCAGTTTCTCCTACCCTACCTATCAGCTGGAAGTATACTAGCCCTCTCTCAATTAGGCCCCAGGGTTGTTTTTTTTTAATATTATTTTAAAGGAGACGTAAAAGAAAAAAAAATGGGTTGTGCCCTTTCTGCTTCATTATGACATTTAAAGAGGACCTGACTGTTAGTTTTTTAAAAGAGTTTCATGTGAGACTGAAAGCAAAAGCACCAAAACCCACCAAAAAAGCAGCAAATATAGTTATCAAACTGCAGATTTAAATGAAGGCAAGTAGCAACTCCATAAACTTTTAGAAGACAATCGCTTTGGAATCACACTCTTGATTACAGGTGCATCAAGACTTACCTTTTCAGGCACTTCTAAATGAAATACTGTTAGAGCTTGTTTAAAGACTGCCTTAGAGAGAGCTCCATCCCTCTTCTGATCCCGTTCTCGGAAGTATTTTCCTAATCCTGTTACAACACGAACTCCCCTTTTATTTAGCTTCTCTTTAAGTATACCTAAGGATCAGGAGAAATAAAGGAAACAATCTTTACATGAAGATGTTTTGAAGGTGTTTTTCCAAAAAACTCCCACTTACCACACTGCTAGTTAAACAGCACATCCATACAGCCATGTTCTCTTGTTTTTGAAGTATACGGTCTCTCAACACTGTCCTGCAGTTTGGAATGCGAGATCTGAATAGCAGCGCACACCAAAATGCTGTGCTGTAAATCCCCCATGTGGACCCTATCAGAGTGAACTTAAAGGTTCATACTTTGGATTAATGTATTCCTGTTTGAAGTGAATTATATTAATGTGAAACAGTAAAGTCTTCTCTCCAAAAGTCTATCAATTGCAGTGTACAGATGAATTAAATCTTCCAGTGAACACGAATAAATGTGCCCTGACAACTTTATTTGTAAGCAAAATATTTAATATGCAGATGATGGAAATCTAGAACAAATCCAGTGTATTAAGAATGACCAAAAGAGCTATCCAACGTAAAGCTATTTTCTCAATGCTGTATCAGTGACAAATGGGCAAAATCTGTTAAAATTCAGTGTCATATGAATGGGGTTCCATAACATTTCTTTCATATGTTATGTCATCAATGAAAGCAACATTTGACACATTACATTTGTAACTAATCTATACAAGAGCTTGTGCTGGGCTTTTCCTTTGTCCAAAAAAAAAAAAAAAAAAAAATTCTCAAAGAACACATATATTAAAGCACAAAGTGAAAGACATTTATGTTTGCATTCCTTTTCTCTGTTGTCTGATGCAAGTAGTAATAATTATTGTATTAACTTAAATATCTTGCTTGTGTTAATTTCTTTAAAATAGAAATAATTTAAAAAACTTTTTAGTGCTCTTTTAGATGAGTAGCAAAGACACTAACAAAAAATTAAATGTAATTGTGGTAAGCATACAAACCTTGAACAACCCTGAAAACTCTGCTCTCATCAATCTCTTGCTGGGTAATGTCTTGCTTGATTCCCACAGAAGTAGCTCTAAAATTAATCAGTTCATAATGATAAAGTTACCTATATTACCAAAACAAAAAGATTGCTACCAAAAATATTCTGAACAGAAAAAAAAAGAAAACATGATTCTTATATCACTCACCCGCACACTAACTGAGTGCCTTAACTTTAATAGATACTGACATACAAAATGTTCTTGTGCAACCACAGTAGGATTGAGAAATTTCTTACCCGATAATCTTCTGTTAGCAATTTCTCTCATTCATCACTAATAAGAAACACTTCTCACTTGTGAAAGCAGCAAAGAGTCCTGTGGCACCTTATAGACTAAGAGACGTTTTGGAGCATGAGCTTTCGTGGGTGAATACCCACTTCATCAGATGTCTTGCATCTGATGAAGTGGGTATTCACCCACGAAAGCTCATGCTCCAAAACGTCTGTTAGTCTATAAGGTGCCACAAGACTCTTTGCTGCTTTTACAGATCCAGACTAACATGGCCACTCCTCTGATACTTCTCACTTGTGGACTTCAGCAGCAATGGTGTTGCTGGCGGCTCTAGTACTAAACACCTCCCTTTAATTTAGGCCACCAGATGAGTTTTTTCAAAGCTGTAGAAGTACTCCAGCAACCAATTATTAGCATTAAGATGACAAACTGATATAATATATAAATAATCTTAAGTTAATTATACATCTAGATCTCCATTTAGAGAAAAAATTCAATTTGTTACAACAAATTGTGTTACAGTCATTTACCAGACTGCTGGGGAGGGTTGAATAAGAAGAGAAGCTGTTAACAGAAAAAAAAAAATATCAGGTAAGAAATTTCTCACTCTGCTAAACAGCTTCTCTCCTCATTCACCACTAATGGGAAGCAGTGAGCAATGAATCACAGAAATAGGGAGGCACAGGATATGCAGAATTTTAATTATTATCAGAGTCAAATAATTAGCAGAAATACAAGACCTGCCATATAGAGCAAGAATTTTGTCATTTAAGGAATTATTTGGGAACAAACCCAGCAACACCTTCCTACCATTCTGCAGAGGAATGGAACTCTACTTTGCAAATCTTCTGCTGATGAATCTCATACACTTTTCCTATAATGCCACAATGGACCTTGTTGAGGGAGTCCTGACTCTTCTTTATAGTTTCCCAGGTGCAGGATTTTAACATCTTGCCTGCAACAACTTTGAGGCCCTAAACCTCTACCTTGGATAGAATGAAATGAACAAGGTACAACTGGGATGGGTAATCTGACTGATTTGGAGCTGCCCTGTAATAATGTATTGATACTGTACATCGGCCTGGTTACTGAAATGTTTTCTGTATGACTATATTGGTTTAACTCACTGGGGGTCAGTCTGGAATATAAGCAAGAAGGAGGAGATGGCTCTTGACAGCAATCCACCCATCAACTGACAGATTAGAGTTGCTAAAGGCAAATGCCAGAACTGTTAGTTTTGATTATATTAGTATTGACTATCTCGGTCTCCAGATAACTTACAAAACTGGTTCTGACTAGGAACAACCAAGGACCCATCTAACACAGAACAAAAAATCTCTGGCAGGATTTAAAGGGGCAGTCTCTCAAGAAAAAGCCAGCAGCTGTTCAGGGGAATCTAGCAGACATAGGAACCTGCCATGGGTGTTTGAAAGTTATGTCTCCCTTGGTTACCATCAGCAGATGGCAAGATAGATGTGTGTAGGCTGCTTTAAAACCTTTTTTCATTTAGTGCTTTGTTTCTACTGCTAAATAAACAATACATTTATTTTAAGAAGTCTGTGTGGTCACTATTTATTTCTGGCTGCAGACTTCCAAACTCAGTCAGAATTGCAGGGTAACAACAGTTGTTACACAAGGTACCATAGTCCAAACCTGATTAAAAGCAGGAGAATTAAAAAATTCCACCCTGGGGTGGGTAAAGGCTCTAGAGGGTGAGCTCACAGAGACAACCAAGGGAACCGAAGTGCAGTTAGCCCTGTAACCCTAATGCCCATTTATGCTTCAACATTCAGAGGTGCTAAGCACTGCAACAAAATGATGGAAAAATCATTTCACAGCAATTGTGGGAAGAATTTACTCCGAACTGAAAGGTTTCTGGAGCTAAAAGAATAACCTTTTCCTACAACAATAGTAGAGTTGTTCTTGAATGGACAGAGGAACTAATTCTAAACTCAGTCTTTTGGACCTAATGTCATCTAGAAAGCCCTGCCACAGACTTGTCTAATCTATCATTCTGACTAATCTTGACACCTGATGATACTCAAACGGGGAGCCCACCTAAAGAACGATGCTAGAACTGTTACCCACTTTTCTATGGTTACAGGACTCTAATCAACCAACCTGGAGAAACTCTAGTGTGGCTGAGATCACCAGAATTTGTGGTTATTATTACAACTTGTATTATAGTAGTATATGGACACCAGGGCCCCATTGTGTTGGGCATTGTACAAATAAGGAGCCAATCCCTGCCCCAAAGAGCTTTCTGTTTCCCCTCACACCAGAAACATAATCTGACCAGATCAATTAATGAAATTTCCTGTTTGAGCTCTGTCTGGATACCAAGAAGTACTGATGAGACTAATGCAAGAAATCTCATTTAACCACACATCTTTTCTGATGCCCAGGCTGTTAATATAGGTTGTCCAGGTCCATATGAAGGAGAAGTCCTTGCTCCAAGAAACCTGTGTTTTCTGCAGGTGCAATGGAAGGGGGTGAAGGCACAACTTTGCAAACTGGACCGCCTGCATGTGGCCCAGGAGTTGCAGACACATTCAAATTGTCATGGAAGGCTGAGACTGCAGACTGAGGCAAAGATGGCTAGTTGTCTGAAAATGGTCAGTCAGCAGGAATGTTCTTGACAGCATGGAATCTAACACAGTCCCAATGAACTCAATTTTTTGAGTGGAAGCCGAGATTGACTTTACGGTGTTTAGATGAGACCCAGACAGTCTAACAACTGCAGTGTGGTGCTAATCTGAGCAAAAACTTGCCCCCCAGCTCTGCCCCTCAGTAACCAGTCATTCAGATACAGGAAGATGTAAAGCCCCTTCTTCCTGAGACATGCTGTAACAATGACCATGCATTTGGTAAAAACAGGGGGCAGAAGACGGACTGAATGGAAGCACTGTGTACTAAAAGTGGCACTCCAAAGGAACTTTCTGTGGCTTGGTAAAATCGGCATGTAAAAATAGGTGTACTGAAGGTTTACAGCAGCAAACAAGTCATTCTGAGACAATGCAGCGAGGATAATTGATGGAATGACCATTCAGAACCTCATGTACCGGATATATTGTTGAGTCTATGACGGCTGATGATGGATCTTACTCCTCCCTTGGATTTGGGTATTGGGAAGTACCAGGTATTCTGGTGGAACCTCGTCCACTGCCAGCACAGAGCAGACCTGCTTGAGGAGCAGTATCTCATGAAAGGGGTCCCCTGAAGAGGGACGGAGAGGAGCTGGATGGCATAACCCAATCTGACGGTGCTTAGGACACAGTTGTTGGTAGTAATCAAGCACCAAGTATTAAGAAAGTGGGCCAGCCTGTCCCCAAAGAGGTGAGATGAAGACAGAGAAGCAACTACTGGAACAGTGCTCTGGACCCAGGAGTTAAAATGGGAACTTGGAATGTGGACTAGTCAAACCGCAGGCTAGACTGCTTTCTCCTGTGGGATCTATCCCTCTTTCTGGGGATAATTCCATTGTCTCCGAGGACGGAAGAATATGCACTGTGGCTCCTGCTGTTAATCACCATGGTGGCGTCTCTACACTGCCAGCGTGTACACCCCCAATGACCAAAGGTAGCCCTGGAGTCCTTGAAGGAGTGCAGTGTCTCATCAGTTTTGTCCAAGAACAGCATCTGGCTGTCGAAGGGCAAATCTTCAATAGCTTGCTGAACATTGGGCGTAATACCAAAAATATGCAACCAGCCCTCCTCATGATGACCACAGAGGGCATCAACCTGGCCTATGTGTCTGAGCCGTCAAGCACAGATTGCAAGGACATTTTAGCCACCAAACAGTCCTCATTGACAGAGGCCTGAAATTCCTCCTGTGAGGCCTCAGGCAGCTGGTCTGAAAACTCTGACATAGCTGTCTAGTTAACAAAATCATATTTGGACAGCTAGTTTTTCTGGTTAGCAATTTGCATCTGTAAGGAAGAGGAGGTATAACTCTTTCTGCCCATGAGGTCCAATTGTTTAGAGTCTCTATCCTTGGGGGTGGACTTAAACCTTCCCTGCTGGACTCTGTTGTTCACTGCAGTTACAACTAGGGAATTTGAGGCCAGAAAGGAATAAAACCCCATAAATCCCTGCATGGCAATGAAATAGCGCTTCTCCATGCACTTATCCACAGACGGTACTGAAGCCAGAGTGTTCCAGAGGGCCTTAGCCAGTTCTGGGAGCACATTGTTGATAGGGAAGGTGACTCTCCCAGGGGAAGACAGCTGTAAAATGTCCATCCATTTGTGGGTGTTCTCCTGTAAGAACTCAGCTTGGATACCGAGGGAAGCAGCTACACATCGCAAAAGGTCTTGGTACATCTTCAAAATCCTCCAATATCAGAAGGGAGGATGAGTCAAGCAGCACAGCATCATCCAGAGATGAAGACAAGATCTTTAAATGAGCCAAAGCTGGATTCTGTTCCAGGGTTTATGGACTCAGACAGAACAACTGTGGTGGCTCCACACAGATAAGGACCACCAGTGCCTGGGCCTACAGTGGAAAGATGGTCACAACTGCAGAGCTGACCAGCAATCTGACTTCTGAGCAAGATGAGGAGCGTGATCTTCTTGACCAAGGAGCATCCCATGGATTGCATGGGGGCCACTGACATGGATAAGACATTGGTGGCCAGTAGGCGCCGGGCCAGGGACCTCCATCCTGACGAAAGGACATGCACCAATTCTGGTACCCGTAACAGCTTATCAGACTGCATTGTAGAGCAGGAGGATGATGACCTTGACTTAGATGCAAAGGAGCCTTGGGATCCCAGATATAAGGGCAGAGCGAGCCCAGAGGGAGGGAGGAAGCAGCACTACTGATGATAGGGATACCGCTGGTACTGAACATGCTCTAAGCCACTACAGAAGCTGGGTGCCCCTAGGCACATGCCTACTGTCCTTAATTAGGAATACGGCCAAGAAGTCCCCTTTTGAAGATGTGACTGTCTTTCAGAGGCAGCACTGAACCAACCTTACGTTTTCAAAACTTACGAAATTCCTTTATGCTTCTATATATCATTTTAGTTTAAACTTTTTTCTTTTGGTCATGTGTACGGTACTTTCCTAGGCTGTTCAGAGGAGGGTTATAGCACACTGTTCATCCTGGTCTGGGAATCCCAAAACCAAGGAGGGGGACTGGTACAAATTTTGTGTGAATAGTCTACTAAATGTGCTCAGGAGCCTGAAAGGATGTGTGTCTGCTCCCACACACTGGCTAGCACTCAACTGAGTACTTTACGAGACCTAGTATCACTTGGGGTACATTCACACTACCCGCCGGATCAGCGGGTAGCGATCAATCTATCGGGGATCGATTTATCGCGTCTTGTCTAGATGCAATAAATAGATCCCTGAACGCTCTGCCGTCAACTCTGGAACTCCACGAGGGTGAGAGACAGAAGTGGAGTTGACGGGGGAGCCGCGCCGTCGATCCCGCGCCTTGAGGATAGGAGGTAAGTCAATCTAAGATACGTCGACTTCAGCTACGCTATTCTCGTAGCTGAAGTTGCGCATCTTGGATTAATCCCCACACACACACACACACACCAGTGTAGAGCAGGCCTTGAGGTTTTACTCAGTAACACAGGAGCTGTTTTGAACATGAGAAGGGATTTCTCACTTACCTCCCTGTAATTCCATTATGGTGCATCTACATGAGGAGTAGAGTGCTCATGTGCCTCTGTTCTGGTCACAGATTGCCTGAAGTACTCCTTCGGTGTGGAGCCAGCATGTGGTGGGAAGAAGGGAAGAGGGAGAGACTGAGCCCCTTTCCCTGCCACAGCAAGGGCCTATGGGCTGAAAACCAGGAAGATCCAATTCCCATTATACTGCAGCATGAGGCAGGACTTTACATGAGTGATAGGTTTCTCTGAGTGCCCAGGCATGCTTCAGAATGTGGGGAGGGAAGTGAACTGGATATAGGGCTCTGGAAGAGAGCCTCTGTGAGGAGAAAAGCGACAAACACTTCCCTCATGGTGGAAAAGCAAAGGAGAAAGTGTTTAAAACTTCACTACTTGCTCATTAACACTATGAACTGCTGCCTTACAAAGTCTCTGAAGTTTGCAAGACTTATCCCTGAGCAGGCTGTGAGGGATTCTCTCCAACAAAATCCTCGTGCAACCCACGGTGGAGTCAGGCCATGTCTAAATACCAATCTGTGTCAACAAAAGTGATGTTGACACAATAAAAATTGCAATTTCATGTTCACACTTGCTCCCTCTGTTGGCAGATCGTGTCTACAGTGGGGCCACCATCATCAACAGTGTGAGCAACGCACTGTGGGTACCTACAGTCCTTCTCTTATTAAGTGTTGTGGGACGATGGAGCAGATTGCAGTGCATCTTGAGATAGTTCCAAATGTCCCATGATGCATTGCTTTCTGTCCCAGCCCTCCATGCGTTTCCAATTTTCTTTTGCAGCCTTTTCTCAATGGCCCTTCTTTGCTGTGTACCTCAGCATTTTTGTGAGAAGGGATGGATCCCACACTGCTCTCCTTTGCTCTGCTGACTGTCATGAAGACATCGTGGATGGCAGTGGAGTTAATCGTGAAGTTCCTAACTGAAGAAGACTTGCAGGCACTCAACATTCTGCATGATATGGATAGGAGCAACTCTAGATTGCTTTTGGCATTCACGGAGCAGGTGCATAGGGTAGACCATCACTTTTGGGCTCGTGAAACAAGCACTGAATGGTGGGATCGAATCGTCATGCAAGCGTAGGATGATGAGCAGTGGCTACAGAACTTTCGGATACGGAAAGCCACCTTCCTGGAGCTGTGTACGGAGCTCGCCCCAGGCCTGCAGGGCAAGGACACCAGAATGAGAGCTGTCCTCTCGGTGGAGAAGCATGTGGCAAATGCTGTGTGGAAGCTGGCAACTCCAGCCGACTGTTGGGGCTGCATTAATGCAAGTGTGCAAGGCAATAAATCGCATCCTGCTACAAAGACCATGACTGTGGGAAATGTGCATGAAATAGTGGATGGCTTTGCAGAAATGGGTTTCCCTAACTGTGGAGGGGCGATAGATGGCACTCATATTCCAATTTTAGTACCAGACTACCTTGTGACAGAGTACATCAATAGGAAGAGGTACTTCTCCAGGGTGTTACAGGTGCTTGTGGCTCACCATGGGTGTTTCACTGACATTCACGCAGGGTGGTCTGGGAAGGTGCATGACCCACGCATCTTCAGGAACACCGGCCTGTACAGAAAGCTGCAAGCGCAGACTTTCTTTCCTAACCAGAAGATTATGGTGGGGGTTGTTGAAATGCCCATAGTCATCCTGGGGGACCCTGGGTACCCCTTACAGCCGTCACTCATGAAACCTTACACGGGACACCTGGACAGCAGTAAGGAATGGTTCAACCAAAGGCTTAGTAGGTGTCGGATGAGAGTTAAATGTGCCTTTGGCAGGTTAAAGGTGTGCTGGCGATGCTTTTATGGCAGGTTGGACTTCAATGAGGATAATATTCCTAAAGTCATAACCGTGTGCTATATGTTGCATAATCTCTGTGAAGCTAAGGGTGAAAGGTCTGCTCAAGGGTGGAGTGCTGAGGCAGACCACTTGGCTGCTGATTTTGAGCAGCCAGATACCAGGGCTGTCAGAGGAGCCCAGAGGGGACCAATTTGAATCAGGTAGGCTTTGAGGCACTTTGACAATGACCACCAGTAACATATCTCTGTGAGAGTTGCTTCAATGTTACATGCCATTTAGTTTTTCTTGGAGGCAGTGGTGATATTTGGGGCCTTTTATTCCTGTAATAAAGTGATTACAATGCCTTTGCATGTATTGGCAGTGCCTGCAATCTCACCTTGTAGAAACAAAATAAAGATAATTTATTATTGTGAAAGTCTGCTTTTACTGCACAAGAAACAGCACACACAAACACACAGATGCTTGGCAGGAAAGGAGGAAGCAGGGAAGGGCAGACTTTCACAGCTGTGAGTAGGTCCAGCTATCATTGTGAAAGTTGTCCGAGGGGGTGAAGTGAAGGGGAAACTGAGAAGTCCCAGAAGATGGAAAGGAATGTACGGGCAGTTTGGGAGAGTGGGCATGGAAAAGAGTTCTGAATGTGCTGCAGTGGAGGTAGAGCACTAATTTGCTAAGTCTGTGGCATTATTAAGGCTTTCAGCATCTGAGTTTTTCTCCTCCATAATTTTTAGCATCCTTAACAAATAGACTCATAGACTTTAAGGTCAGAAGGGACCATTATGCCCATTTAGTTTGACCTCCTGCAGAATGCAGGACACAGAATCTCACCCACCCACTCCTGTAACAAACCCATAACCTATGTCTGAGTTATTGAAATCCTCAAATCGTGGTTTAAAGACCTCAAATGTGTGGTTCTCTTTTCTGTCCTGCCATTTGGCTTCCCAGCACTCCTTTCATTCCCTTTTTTCTGCACTGGAGCACTGCAGTACCTCTTGGAACATGTCTTCTTTACTGTGTCTTGGGTGTTTTCTTATCTGGTGGAGATGCTCAGCTGGGGTGGGGGGGGGCGTTCCTGAAGGCCACATCTGGCAAAGCATAGAAGCGAGACTGTTAAATTCAGCATTGAAACGTTTCCATTAAATACATCTTTTGCAACATTGTCATCACTTTCTCACTGACCCTAGCCAGGCACACATCTCTGCGAACACCTAAAGCATGGCGAGTTATGGTGGGCAGGGAGGGCGCTTCTCATGGGGAAAAAGATCACACGCTCTTTGCAAGGGCCATGGGGCAGCATTCCAGGAAACAAATTCTAAAATTCTCCCACACTTTTCAACAGGCAAGGGGAACTTCTAGCAGACATCTCACTGTTAAGGGTAATCAGGGAAACGAGAGTACATCTACTCTGTGCTTGTGGCTTCTGCCCTGCTCCCTATGCTGCTTGCCTATGTGCCGCTTTGGTCCCTGCACAAGTGATTGCAGAATGACGTGGGAAGTTTTCCTACAATGGGGGAAGGAACAAAGCTGCTCTGCAACAGAACCTTCAGCAGAGGATTATCGAGTACTTCCAGGAAACTTTCCTGGAGATCTCTCTGAAGGATTCCCATGAGATCTTGGCGCGCATCACCCTATTCCACTGCAGTAATTAGCTACACAGGAAAATATCCAGCTCACAGAAACACAGCCAGCCTCCCATATTTCTATGCCCTAAACCGGCCTCTGCACTACACAAGCCACAGCCACTTACCAAGAGTCTCATCTCCTGCTTCTTGCTCACCGGAGAGCGACTGCTGAGACTGGCTAGACATCTCGGGAGTGAAGAACAGTTCCTGGCTGCCTGCCCCACTCGGCGACCCTGCCGGGAGCTGCACATCCTCATCTAACTCCACCGCTTCATCAATAACTTCGTCCTCCAGGTTCGGTCCTCCTTCTGCCGCCTCTATGCCCTCCAAAGTATCCATGGGGCTCTTGGCAATGGAGATGGGGTCACCGCTGAGGATAGCATCCAGCTCCTTACAGAACCGGCAAGTCTTAGGTGAAGCACCTGAGGGATGGTTTGCCCCCCTCACCTTATAGTATGCCTGCCTCAGCTCCTTTATCTTCGCTCTGCACTGCAGCGTGTCCCAATCATAGCTCTTTTCACACAAGGCTTGAGAAATCTGCCCGTAGATACCCCAATTCCTTCGGCTCAAGCGCAGCTGGGACTGCACAGCCTCCTCTCCCCATATCCTGATCAGATCCAACAGCTCTGCAGTGGTCCAAGCATTTGCTGCGATAACCCACCATGGCCACCTCAAAAGATGAAATGAGACCTCTCCACACCGAGCAAACAGGAAATGGAATTTCAAAAATTCCCGGGGCTCCTAAGGGGAGGGGTGTATGGTTATCTATCTGGCTGCAGGGCAGTGGAGGTCAAATTGCTGACCTGAGCAATCAGGAAGGGCATTGCGGGATATCTCCTGGAGGCCAAAGAAAGTGATGAAATGAAGAGTAGTGTCTACGCTTGCATTTCATCAACAAAAATGTGGAGGGAAAAGACGTAAATCTCTCATGAGGGTGGATGTATTTTGTTGCCAAAACCGGGCATTCTCCCCGACAAAAGTCGCCTCGCAGTGTGTACACACTCAATGTTTGGGTCGATGAACAGCAGTTTTGGCGACAAAACTTGGTAGTGTAGACAAGGCCTCACAGTTCTGGGCACAAGTCAAGGCCTTACATGCCTATCCAATGAAAAAGCCCCCATGTCCTGACAGTATGAGTCAGTGACTTAAGGCAGCAGAGCACATCTCCCCTAAAAAACTGCCTATAGCACCTCCTGGACTTGGCTTAATGCTTGCACTCCGCTGCCACACTAGACCATCTCTGAATTCCAAAGGTGGGAGGTATTACTATTAGTGATGAATGAGGAGAGAAGCTGTGCAGCAGAAAGAAAATATTCATGAGGTGCAAAATGCCTTACACAAATTATCAACAATTAAACTCTTGTCCTCCATTTTGTGAAAGCCATGCCATAATTAGAAGGAAAAAATAGCTGTAAATATCATATCGATATACCATATATTACTGGACAATACAATATACAGGTAAGTTGTAAATTCTAGGGGCCTGTTTCTCATTTACAGTAAGGTCCCTTGTAATAACCTTAGTCCTTAGTCCCAGTTTTGGACCTTAGCGTCCAAAATATGGGGGTTAGCATGAAAACCTCCAAGCTTAGCCACCAGCCTGGGCCTGGTACCTGCTGCCACCACCCAAAAAATTAGAGTGTTTTGGGGCACTCTGGTCCCTCTGAAAACCTTCCCTGGGGACCCCAAGACCCAAATCCCTTGAGTCTCACAACAAAGGGAAATAATCCTTTTTCCCTTCCCCCCTCCAGGTGCTCCTGGAGAGATACACAGACACAAGTTCTGTGAAACTACACAGAGAGACTCCCCCTCTCTGTTCCCAATCCTGAAAACAAAAAGTACTTTCCTATTCCCCAGAGGGAATGCAAAATCAGGCTAGCGATCCAACACACAAATCTCCCCTTGATTTCTTCCTCCCACCAATTCCCTGGTGAGTACAGACTCAATTTCCCTGAAGTAAAGAAAAACTCCAACAGGTCTTAAAAGAAAGCTTTATATAAAAAGAAAGAAAAATAAGTACAAATGTTCTCTCTGTATTAAGATGATACAACACAGGGTCAATTGCTTAAAAGAATATTGAATAAACAGCCTTATTCCAAAAGAATACAAATCAAAGCACTCCAGCACTTATATTCATGCAAATACCAAAGAAAAGAAACCATATAACTTACTAGCTGATCTCTTTGTCCTTACACTTAGAAACAGAAGACTAGAAAGTAGAACTACTTCTCCAAAGCTCAGAGAAAGCAGGCAGCCAGAAAACAAAGACACAGACACTCAATTCCCTCCACCCAAAGTTGAAAAAAATCCAGTTTCCTGATTGGTCCTCTGGTCAGGTGCTTCAGGTGAAAGAGACATTAACCCTTAGCTATCTGTTTATGACACGCCCCCCAAATTGCAGACAGTGGGGAAGCTCACTGGCGGTGATTTCCTTCTAGAACTTGAAAATAAACAGATTAATACAACACATGCACCTTTACATATACTACTAAGTATATAACTAACAGACTTCTACATTTTAAGAAAACTTTTTAACTACTGAATTCTGGGAAACTCTCACGGGAGAGTGCATCAGCTACTTTGTTAGAAGCTCCTGTGATGTGTTGAATTTCAAAATCAAAATCTTGGAGAGCTAAACTCCAACGAAGAAGTTTCTTGTTGTTCCCCTTGGCAGTATGAAGCCACTTTAGTGCAGCATGGTCAGTTTGTAGTTGGAACCGCCGTCCCCAAACATATGGGCGTAGCTTTTCCAGGGCGTACACAATGGCATAGCATTCCTTTTCACTGACTGACCAGTGACTTTCCCTCTCAGACAGTTTCTTGCTGAGAAACACGACAGGATGGAAGTTGTGATCTGTTGCTTCCTGCATGAGCACTGCTCCTATACCACGCTCAGATGCATCCGTGGTTACTAGGAATGGCTTGTCAAAGTCCGGGGCCCTGAGCACAGGGTCAGACATGAGCGTTGCCTTAAGTTGGGTAAAGGCCTTTTGACACTCATCAGTCCACTTAACTGCATTTGGCTGGGTCTTTTTGGTCAGGTCAGTCAGTGGGGCAGCGATTTGACTGTAGTGTGGTACAAATCGCCTGTAGTATCCGGCCAAACCTAAGAAGGATTGGACCTGCTTCTTGGACCGTGGGACAGGCCACTTTTGGATAGCATCCACCTTGGCCTGTAGGGGGTTTATGGTTCCTCGACCCACCTGGTGCCCCAGGCAAGTCACTC
Organism: Gopherus flavomarginatus; assembly: GCF_025201925.1. Classification (NCBI taxonomy): domain Eukaryota; kingdom Metazoa; phylum Chordata; order Testudines; family Testudinidae; genus Gopherus; species Gopherus flavomarginatus. Next base: position 73,702,279 of record NC_066617.1, read on the forward strand.
TGTTTTGGCCTATTTGACACTTTTTGGCCTTAACAGTTAGTCCTGCCTGCCTGATGCGCTCAAAGACCTTTTCCAGGTGTAGTAGGTGTTCGGGCCAGGAGTCTGAAAAAATGGCCACATCATCGAGGTAGGCAACTGCAAATTCTCCCAGTCCAGCTAGTAGACCATCTACCAGCCTCTGGAAGGTGGCGGGTGCATTTCGAAGGCCGAAAGGAAGGACATTGAATTCATACACCCCCGCATGGGTGACGAATGCTGACCTCTCCTTGGCAGGTTCATCTAGCGGTACTTGCCAGTACCCCTTGGTTAAGTCTATTGTAGAGATGAACTGGGCACGTCCCAACTTTTCCAATAGCTCATCGGTACGTGGCATTGGATAGTTGTCCGGACGAGTTACAGCATTTAGTTTACGGTAGTCCACGCAAAAGCGTATTTCCCCATCTGGTTTGGGTACCAGAACCACTGGAGATGCCCATGCGCTGGTAGATGGGTGGATAATACCCATCTGTAGCATGTTCTGGATCTCCCGTTCTATAGCAGCTTGGGCATGAGGAGACACTCGGTAGGGTGGGGTTCTGATTGGGTGAGCATTACCTGTATCAATGGAGTGGTATGCCCGTTCAGTCCGTCCTGGGGTGGCTGAGAACAATGGGGCGAAGCTAGTGCACAGCTCCTTGATTTGTTGCCGCTGCAGACGTTCCAGGGTGGTTGAGAGGTTCACCTCTTCCACGCCACCGTCTTTTTTTCCCGTCGTAGTAGACACCGTCAGGCCACTCAGCATCATCTCCCTGGACTGTAAACTGACAAACCTGTAAATCTCTGGAATAGAAAGGCTTGAGAGAATTAACATGGTACACTTTAGGCTTTAGTGAGGAATTGGGAAATGCTATGAGGTAGTTTACAGCTCCCAGGCGCTCTTGGACCGTGAATGGCCCTTCCCATGATGCTTCCATCTTATGGGCCTGTTGCGCCTTCAAGACCATAACCTGGTCTCCTACCTTGAAGGACCGATCTCTGGCATGTCTGTCATACCAGGCCTTTTGCTCTTCTTGAGCATCCTTTAGGTTCTCTTTAGCAAGGGCTAAAGAGTGTCGGAGGGTGCTTTGTAGGTTGCTTACAAAGTCCAGAATATTAGTTCCTGGAGAAGGCGTAACCCCTCCCATTGCTGCTTCACCAACTGTAATGGCCCCTTAACCTCGTGACCATACACAAGTTCAAATGGTGAAAACCCTAAACTGGGATGTGGTACAGCCCTGTAGGCAAACAGCAACTGCTGCAACACTAGGTCCCAATTATTGGAGAATTCGTTGATGAATTTTCGTATCATGGCCCCCAAAGTTCCATTGAACCTTTCCACCAGGCCATTGGTTTGATGGTGGTACGGGGTGGCAACCAAGTGATTCACCCCATGAGTTTCCCACAGTTTTTCCATGGTCCCCTGCCAGGAAATTAGACCCTGAATCTGTAAGGATGTCAGAGGGCCAACCTACCCTGGCAAAGATGTCTGTTAGGGCCAGGCACACAGTGTTAGCCCTGGTGTTGCCTAGAGCTACTGCTTCTGGCCATCGGGTAGCAAAGTCCACTAAAGTCAGTACGTACTGCTTTCCTCTGGGCGTCTTTTTGGGAAAGGGCCCAGAATATCCACAGCTACTCGCTGAAATGGGACCTCAATTATGGGGAGTGGCTGGAGAGGGGCCTTGACCTGGTCTTGAGGCTTTCCCACTCTTTGGCATACCTCACAAGACCGGACATACTTGGCAACATCCTTGCCCATCCCCTCCCAGTGGAAGGACTTCCCCAACCGGTCCTTGGTTCTGTTCACCCCAGCATGGCCACTGGGATGATCATGGGCTAAGCTTAAGAGCTTCTCCCGGTACTTAGTTGGAACCACCAACTGTTTTTTGCGGCTGCCATTCTTCCCGGTGTCCACCAGAAAGAATCTCCTTGTATAAAAGTCCTTGGTCTATAACAAACCGGGATCGATTAGAAGAGCTGAGAGGCGGTGGGGTGCTCCATGCCGCCACCCAAGCTTTCTGAAGGCTGTCATCCGCTTCCTGCTCAGTCTGGAACTGTTCCCTTGAGGCTGGGGTCACCAGTTCTTCCTCAGACTGTGGACTTGGGCTTGGTCCCTCTGGAAGCGATGTAGGTGATGGGGTTGTTTCCGTTGCTGGTGAACCGCTCTCCGCTGGTGCACCTGAGGGTATTTCAGGCTCCGGCTGAGCCTTTTGGGTATGGCTGTCTGTTGCTTCTGCCAGTTTTGGCTCGCTGGCGCCCTGTGGCGTTGAGTTTGAAGATGGGGTTGCACTTGCTGGTGCTGGTTGCTGTTGCAGTTCCGGGCCTGGGACTGGAGATGCTGTGGCTGTTTCAGTGGTAGGCATGGAATCTGGGTCCACTACCTCTGTCTGGGTCTCTGGTAACACAGACGGGGCCTCTGTGGACGGTTCAGGAACAGGAATGGGTCTGGAAGCTTGCCTGGTTTGGCTACGTGTAACCATTCCCACTCTCTTGGCCCGCCTCACCTGGTTGGCCAAGTCTTCCCCCAGTAGCATGGGGATAGGATAATTGTCATAGACTGCAAAAGTCCACATTCCTGACCAGCCTTTGTACTGGACAGGCAGTTGAGCTGTAGGCAAGTCTACAGCTTGTGACATGAAGGGGTAAATTGTAACTTTGGCCTTTGGGTTGATGAATTTGGGGTCAACGAAGGATTGGTGGATAGCTGACACTTGTGCCCCCGTGTCTCTCCACGCAGTAACCTTCTTTCCGCCCACTCTCAAATTTTCCCTTCGCTCCAAGGGTATTTGAGAGGCATCCGGGCCTGGGGATCTTTGGTGTGATGGTGGTGTAATGAATTGCACTCGCATGGTGTTCTTGGGACACTTGGCCTTGATATGTCCCAGTTCATTACACTTAAAGCATCTTCCATCTGATGGGTCACTGGGCCGAGGTGAGTTACTGGAGACTGGTGAGGTTGAAGGGTAGGGTATCTGTGGCTTTACTTGGGTGGTATGTGGGGTCTTTGGCTGTCCTCGGTTGTAGGGTTTATGGTCTGTGTGCCCCCTGGGGTAATCGTTCCCCTTGACAGTAGCTTTCTTGCTTTCTACCAGTTCCATCCATTTGGCTCCAATCTCCCCCGCCTCAGCGATATCTTTGGGATTTCCATCTTGTATGTACCGTGTGATGTCTTCAGGAACACCATCCAAGAACTGTTCCATTTGTATGAGGAGGTTTAGTTCTTCCAAGGTTTGAATGTTGTTTCCTGTTATCCAGGCCTCATAGTTTTTTGCAATGTAGTAGGCGTGTTTGGGAAATGACACCTCGGGTTTCCACTTTTGGGTTCTGAAGCGCCGACGGGCATGATCTGGGGTTATCCCCATCCTGTATCTGGCCTTGGTTTGAAAAAGTTTATAGTCATTCATTTGGTGCTTAGGCATTTCAGCTGCCACCTCTGCTAAAGGTCCACTGAGCTGTGACCTCAATTCTACCATGTACTGGTCTTCGGGGATGTTGTACCCAAGACAGGCTCTTTCAAAAATTTTCCAAGAAGGCCTCGGTGTCATCACCTGCCTTGTAGGTGGGAAATTTCCTGTGCTGTGGAGCAATATTTGGCGCTGGGTTGTTAGGGTTGGCTGGCACAGGCAGCCCAGCTTTTGCCAACTCCAGTTCATGTTTTCTCTGTTTTTCCTTCTCTTCATTCTCTTTTTGTTGTTTTTCCATTTCTTTTTGTTGTTTTTTCCATTTCTTTTTGGTGTTTTTCCATGTCTCGGCGGTGGGCCGCCTCTTCTTCTTCTTGCTTCCTTCTGTGGGCCAACTCTTCTTCTGCTTGTTTCCTTCGTAGGCCACCTCTTCTTCTTCTAGTTTTCTTTTGTGTGCTGCCTCTTTGGCTGCCTCTTGGGCTGCCTGTTCTCTTGGTAGGCTGCCTGTTCTCTTTGGTAGGCTGCCTCTTTGATCTGTTCTTCTCTTTCTTTCATCTCCATCTCTTTTTTGTTTTATTTCCAGTTGTCGCCTGTGTTCAGCTTCTTTGATTTGTTCTTCGGCCTCAATTTTTGCCTTAGAAGTCATGATTCCTGTTTTCTTGTGTTGGGGTGCCCTCCGGTGTTTATCTTCTGAACTGCAGGTTCTCTGTTGCCTCCTGAAGTCTGCCTAGCAACAGTGCCTTTAGCTAATTTTCCTTTTCTCTCTCTAGCTAATGTTCAATGAAGGGAAACCAGAAAAACCACTTTATTTGCATGCCTATAAGTGCTGGTACTTGCCTCCTAATGGGAGGGCTATTGCATGACAAAAGACCCTTAACATGCAAGCCACAAACTGCGAGAGAGAGCAGAAAAAAAAAATTCTCTCTGGTTCCCTTTTAAAACCAACTGCTTCTCTCTCTGCTAAAAAGCCCTTAGCAGAGAAAAGAAAAATATAATATTCCTACTGGCTTCCGGATTCTGTCTATATCCCACCGCTGCTACACCATGTAATAACCTTAGTCCCAGTTTTGGACCTTAGCGTCCAAAATATGGGGGTTAGCATGAAAACCTCCAAGCTTAGCCACCAGCCTGGGCCTGGTACCTGCTGCCACCACCCAAAGAATTAGAGTGTTTTGGGGCACTCTGGTCCCTCTGAAAAACCTTCCCTGGGGACCCCAAGACCCAAATCCCTTGAGTCTCACAACAAAGGGAAATAATCCTTTTTCCCTTCCCCCCTCCAGGTGCTCCTGGAGAGATACACAGACACAAGTTCTGTGAAACTACACAGAGAGACTCCCCCTCTCTGTTCCCAATCCTGAAAACAAAAAGTACTTTCCTATTCCCCCAGAGGGAATGCAAAATCAGGCTAGCGATCCAACACACAAATCTCCCCTTGATTTCTTCCTCCCACCAATTCCCTGGTGAGTACAGACTCAATTTCCCTGAAGTAAAGAAAAACTCCAACAGGTCTTAAAAGAAAGCTTTATATAAAAAGAAAGAAAAATAAGTACAAATGTTCTCTCTGTATTAAGATGATACAACACAGGGTCAATTGCTTAAAAGAATATTGAATAAACAGCCTTATTCCAAAAGAATACAAACCAAAGCACTCCAGCACTTATATTCATGCAAATACCAAAGAAAAGAAACCATATAACTTACTAGCTGATCTCTTTGTCCTTACACTTAGAAACAGAAGACTAGAAAGTAGAACTACTTCTCCAAAGCTCAGAGAAAGCAGGCAGCCAGAAAACAAAGACACAGACACTCAATTCCCTCCACCCAAAGTTGAAAAAATCCAGTTTCCTGATTGGTCCTCTGGTCAGGTGCTTCAGGTGAAAGAGACATTAACCCTTAGCTATCTGTTTATGACATCCCTTTACACCATGGTAGTGTAATGGTGCCATAAAGTGGGCATTAGTGTAACTGAGAACAGGCTTTATATAGCTAGGCATTTAGATAGACAACATGAAATTTATGGCAACAGTCAATTAAGTTGTTCTAATAAAGTCTTTAGATACTGAATGAATGTCTTAATTGTGGCATCATTATTGCTTTGATAGAACAGGATGATTTAAATCTTTAAATATATATTATAGGCTAACATTGATTCTTCACCATAATTGCAGACAGCAAACTCCATGAAAGTACATCTTAAAATCACTTAACAGAATTAGAATTGTTCAAACCACACACTAATGGAATCATAATCTTCAAACAAAATTATTTGTATATTGACTATGAAATCCAGAAACCCAAAGGGAGGCATTAAATGTACATGACAGTTTACTTTTGCAGAGAGATTTAGCTGAGACTCCGATTTACAAAATAATGTACATTCAATGATTAGCCATTCATCTAGCTGTTACAAAGGTGAAATAATTTTTTTAAAGTTCCCTTATTTTAGTGTATGAAACAAGTGAATTTATCAAAGCCTGTTTTGAAAGAATAAATGTAGGAATTCCCCTTCAAGAGAGGTTTTCCACTGTAGAAATACACTGTATCTCCAAGCTGTATTACATTTCCATCCTGGATTTCACTGGGCATAAGGAAGAGAGGAAACAAACAGAGAAAGGAGGAGTCCTACCTCACATCCACAGCCCATCCTCTTGCAGCAGCACCTCCTTGGGATGAGGAAATGCTGCTGCCCAGGTGGCTGAGTCTCCTTTCTGTGGGGAAGGGGAAAGATCCATGTACAGAATTTCTCTTAAGGACACAACCAGGCCCTACATTGTTAATGAAATGTATTAAGAGTACTCACATTTCATTATGAAAAAGTTACAGATGTTTATTCAAGTTATCTTCTAAACCAGAAATGTCACTCACTGCTCATTAGGTACACTCCAAAGTCAATGGCAAAAAATATTAAATCCTCTAAGTGATATTCTTAGCCATTCTTTGCCACATTCAGCCACGCTGGTGAAGTCAGCGAAGGGCCAAATCTAGCTGAGATAGACAAACCTTTATTAGTCCGCATTGACAAAGATGGCAAGAACTAGAGAGGAATTAAATGGTTACATTCTCTGGCTTTCAGGTTTCCCAACCTGGAACCATAAGAGGTGTCGTATTGTTAGGGAAATGCACCAGTTACATCGTATTCCTTTCTTTTCTTTCAATTCTTTGGCTTTCTTTCCCTTAAGGTAGGAAGCTGAATGTTTATTCTTTCAAACGAAGTAATCAAAGCCATTGCCATCAGAAAGGTTTTAATATATGATTTCTATCTATCTAGTTTGTCTTTAAGTTCAAGTTCAGCACCAAAATGCAGAGAATATGACCTTTAAGGAATGTAAATCTTTTAGTTTACAATTGTTCTCTCCATCCCAATAAACAGTTAAAGGCTCCTCTGTATGTTACTTCAAAACCATTCATTCAGATGGCTAATTCTTCCTAATAAGAGCCTAAATGCAGAAACTTTTAGCAGCATCAATAAAATGTATTTGTTTAAATCTTTTATATATATTATATATATATATATATATATATATATATATATATATATATATATATATAAAATCTTCATTTGGGAAGAAATTTGCAAAAAAGGAAAACTACTCAGAAAAGCTAGTCTACTGAACTTACTTTAGAATGTCAATTGCAGCTTCATCAATATTTGTGACACGAAGGGTAAGTATTGGGTTCTGTTTAATGCTTTCTGGAAGGCTAAGATTGCAACTCAGAAAAGTCAGGTTAGCACCCTGTAGGTAATAACAAATGAACGATTTACAAGCAAGTTGTATGTTCTATAAAATATACTATACAAGAAATTCATGAAGAACTAGAATTTTTAAAATTTTAAATAGAAAAAAGTGCTATTTTAGGATTCAATTAGACTATGGCACAAATTTCTAGTTCAGTATTATAATTTAAAAACACAAAACATGAGATTTTGAAAGTCAGAGAATCAGTAATTCAAATTCTATGCTAGCAGCTGTACTTATATGGAATGAACATGAATTCCCCTCAGAATTTACACGTCTGCCACATACCTAATGAGATCTAAACCACAACTTTGTTCTCCTTGGTCCTCAGGGCCCTCTTCCCTTTCACAGTTACTCACTTTTGTAACAATATATGTTTACAAACCCCTTCACAGCTGCAGCTTTGTGCCCTCTGGTGGAAAAAAGTAGAACATGCAGCCTGTTTTGAGACTACTACTGGCATCTCTAGCATTTGGCTGGGTGCTTTTATAAAGCACATGGTCCAGACTAGAGCTGGGAGGGAAATGGTTTTCCCATTCTGTAGAAATCTAAGATTTCAATGCATTTACTGTTTCACAATACAAAAACCAAAAACTTTTCAAAATTGTTGCAAAAAAATGAGAGCATCCACCCCAGAATAGTAGCCCAATGGTTAGGTCACTCATCTGGGATATGTGAAATCCTGGTTCGGGTCCCTGCTCTGCCTGATTTGGAGCAGGGACCTAAACCTGAGTCACCCACATCGCAGCGGAGTGCCCTAACTATTGGGCTATTGGCTATTCTGTGGGTCAATCTCCCTCAACATTCCATCCTAATCTGAGAAATCAGTTTCAAATAAACTTTTGTTGAAACTGACGTTTCCACAAAAAGTTTTGATTTTGACAAACTGGCATATTCCAACGAAAAATGAGTTAGTCAAAAACTCCCGACCATCTCTAGCCCAGACTCTTTAAGACTTAGGGCTTCAACCAAAGAAGCTGAAGCTAATGGAAAGACTTTCATTGACTATAGCGTTCTTTGGATCAGTCCCTTGAATGCTAGATTAAAGTCCCTGCTTCAGCCCAGAATTCAAACAACCCAAGTGGCATTTCCAAATCATCAGCAGAGTTGATATATTTTCAAATAGAAAAATACTTACAACATAAAAGTCACTAAGATCATATTGTTGTCCTTTTCTTTGTCCACGCTGATGACTATAAACTCCTTTCTGAATGAAAGGTAAGGCATTTGTTCTGTGAGATGATTTAAAATAAGTTTAAATAAATAAAAACTTGAAAGTAAGTTCTTCTGGATATAATCTGGAGAATTTTTTCTCAATTTTTAACAGTTATTTATCCTACCTATTTTTTCCAAATTGTCGATATTCATATACAGTAAGAGATCTGTCATACATAAAAAAGAATCCAATCAGCTCTCTGCAAGCATCACGCCCATTCCTACAACAGTAATTGAAAAGCAATATCAGAGTTTTGTAATCTATTTCAACGTAATCTATTTCAAACTGAAATAGGATGAGGATATCACTATTTTGAAATATGCATCTTTAGTAGCCGTTCAATGGCAAATGCCCTACAATATTATTATAATCATTATTTTAAGAATATTACTGGTTTTGTTTGCTTTAGTTTAATTTGAAATATTGTTCAGTGTAGCTTGTGGATCCAATCACATATCTAAATTAAATTTTAGGCTATTTCTCTAAAAGGCTTTCCATAATCCACATTCAGAAAGAGTTTTCGCAACTCAACCAACAGATTTCATGTATGAGGACCAGCTATGTTCATCATGATCTCTGAAGCTAATGGGCTGAATGCTCAGCTGCACCCAGAAAGCACTGGCTGCAGCAAAAGACATCAGAAAGGAATCCTTTATATAACCCTGATTCTTGAGTCAAATGAGACTCAGGGCTGTTCTAAACTATGTCAGCATATAATAGCCACTTAAGAAAATTAAAATTACACATATGCCTGTACAATAGAACCCTGCATGGGACTATTTTTAATCTCGTTCCCACCCGCTCCTGCTATTATGGCAGCGGGTCCTGTGAGATCCCAGTCTCACTGCAAGGCTCTACGCTAGTTCCACGCAGGGCTCTAATGTACATATTATAAGTACATACTTTTAAATAGATGTGTAATGTACTGCAATTATTCCAACATGCAAAAGAAAATAATTAATTACTCACAGATTTAAAAAGGAGTTCTATGACATTTATGATTACCTTGATATAATTCTGCCATCAAAGCGTAACTTATTAGAAAGCACATTTTCAGTTAATGCTGATCTGGTCCTTATTCTGTTAAAATAAGTCATGACATTTATCAACAGATATATTCCAAATATGTAAAATTTTGCATTAAATATCAACCATTTCTAGAACTACCAATAAACCTAGATTGTGGTAACCTAGTTAATCCAGGTTACCCTTCGCAGTGGAGTCATAAAGCAGATGAAAGAGCTGGAATGCAGGGAGAGCAAGTCTGGATATCTTTGGGGTCAATGTTATTGTCATGAGTGCTCCATTCACTGCAGGTCTAGTGCCTCCTCCTGGTCACTCTGGTGATTAGCTCTGGAAGACAACACCTCAGTCCACGGTTTGCACACTGTCACCCTGACCCTGGTCTGCAGCTCCTCTCGCTCCAGGACTCACACCATCTCCTTTGTGACTTAGCTCTCCAGCTAGATCACTCAGCATTCCCCATTGGGATACAGTCCATCAGTAGTCCTAAGCAGTCTTCTCCAGCCCCCCATAGCAAGTCTCTCTGCTCCCCAGGGGATATGCCTCTACTTTAGTAAAACTGATGTAGAGAAATTGAAACTGATGCCACGCACTCAGAAGCTGGTAGGGGTACCCAGGTCTGCCCTCTTCTCTGGGTTTCAGTCCAGGGACCCTCAGCTCAGCAGTTCTGGGCTTCCTCTCTCTGGCCTCACTACTCCTGGACTGCTTCCTACACTGTGGTTCCCCTTCTTCCTCTGGGCATACCAGCTCAAAAGCTTCCTCCTTCTTCTCAGAAAGTGACTGCTGCCTGCCTTCCTGAAGCCCTTCCCAGCAGCCCCCCAAGCATTCCTCCCTCTTCCCAGGGACTGACTGTCCTTTCTCAGCAGCCGCCATCTGTAGCTCCCTACCCGGCTTTATAGGCCCATCTGTTCCTGCACAGGTGGGCCTGCTTGCAATCACTTAGTTCTCTGCACCCTGGCTCCTCCTCCAGGTGCAGCCTGGGCAGTTAATTGGCCACCTTCACCCCAGCCAGACCTATGAGGAGTGGACATTCCATCACCGTTACTTAGATGTGCTAAGAAAAGTTACGAATCTGTTGACTCTTTTTCTTCATTTTCCTTGGCTCTCTCGAGGAAAACCAATGCTGGAAAAGCATTACTCAGAAAAATAGTCCCTTAAGAACTTAACAAACCTTCTACTTTATCTCAACACTGAAGTGGCATTCAATAGTGGAGCCTAATGTGGACTTACACTGCTGGATTTCAGGATATGCAAGTGTAAGACTGAAGAGCCACTGGGGAATGGCTTAACACTCAACCTATAAGGCAGAGAGGGTGTTTTAATCAGTCCTTACCGCTGAACTGCTCTTCAGTATGGAAATCATTTCGCTGCTGGTTCCTGACTCAGAACAACTCCAGGACCTCTCTATGTATCTAGGTACTTATGTGGTTCTCAACACCATAGTAGCAGAATGTCCAGTCAACAACAGTTTCAATTTCTCTACATCAATTTTACTAAAGTAGAGGCATACCCCCTGGGGAGCAAAGAAACTTGCTATGGGGAGCTGGAGCAAAACTTTAAAATTGCTCCCCAGAGTCACAGCTTACATTTTTTTTAAAAGAAAGTAAGTCTTTTACAACTATATTTGAGTACTTGAATGCAACTGATGCAGAGATATCTGCCTACATTTGCAGAGAGCTTGAAACAATAGCTCTGCAATGTGGATTTCAATTCGATTTCAATAGGTGTTAACTCAGATAGCAGTGACAATATTTTAAATGTCAACTATTTCACTAGTCATCAAAACATGTAAGAACAGATAGGAACTATTATATTAAGATGTACATCAGCATTTCATGAAGTACTGAAGTGTGTTGGGTGTAGGGGAGAGGGGACACACAAAGATGTGTAAGTTAAGAGACGCAAGGGATTGTTAAAAGCCTGCACAGTTGCCTGGGGAGAATGAGAGGACGGCTGTCCAGCTTTTAAAGGCTTTGGAAACTCTGATCTAGAACATCAGTACTGGGGAACAATACTCACATAAGTTTAAGATTTTTTTCCATATTCTACATGTCCTTTTGGTAAATCTTTACACTCAAAGAATCATCAGGAAAACATCATTCCCTGAGGCAGAAAAGGCACATTTATCTGTGACTGCCATAGTGCCACTGCAGGAAGGCATGGTTTGAAGCCATTGGATTCAGCCACAGTAATGCATAAAATACATGAAAAGGCATGAGGAAGGCTTAAAATCAAAAACAACTGAAGAGACCAAAATAAATAAATCTGTCAAAGTGCAGCAATAACTAATACTAAATATCATACCTCCAAGACTGCATATATAAGCAAAAATCCCAACCTTTCCAAGAAGTGGGGCTGATGGGGCTAGCAAAGGTCACCACTGAGCTCCTGCTTACTTCCTACAGCAGTCAGAAGTAAATGAACAGTTGGGGCTGTGCACCCTTTGGAAGACGAGAACACATGTAAGATGGGGGGAGGGATTGCTCTGTGGTTTGAGCATTGTCCTGCTAAACCCAGAGTTGTGAGCTCAATCCTTGAGGGAGCCATTTAGGGATCTGGGGCAAAAATCTGTCTGGGGATTGGTCCTGCTTTGAGCAGGGGGTTGGACTAGATTACTTCCTGAGGTCCCTTCCAACCCTGATATTCTATGAAACACAGCCAGTGCTATCTAAAAAGTTTCCACCTGGTTTATCCCAGGCATATAAAACACCCATAATGAAGATTATACTCAAAGAACTCCCTGATTTTGTTTTCTGCACCTCTAAAACTGGATGGAACAAACTTACTACACTTGGCAAAAGAAAAAGAAAAAAAAAAGGGAAAGAAAGCGAGAAAGACCAAGCACAAAAAGTTTCAGCCTGAAAGGAATAGGTTTTGCTAAAGTTAAAACCGGTTGAAATTAGGGCTATATGCCTGTGTCATGGTATGCACCCCCACTCTGAACCTTAGCGTCCAAAAGATGGGGTACCAGCATGAATTCCTCTAAGCTTAATTACCAGCTTAGATCTTGTAGCGCTACCACCAACCAGGACTTGCAGTGCCTGGTACACTCTGGTCCCCCCAAAACCTTCTCAGGGGACCCCAAGACCCAGACCCCCTGGATCTTAAAACAAGGAGGAACTGACTATCCCCCCCTCTTTCCCCCTCTTAGACTTTCCCGCCCTGGGTCGTCTGGAGAGGCTTCACCAACTCACTGGTGAAATAAGATCCAAATTCCTTGAATCTTAACACAAGGAAAAATAAACCCTTCCCCCACCGTGTCCTCTCCCAGGCTTTCCCTCCCTGGGCTATCCCGGAGAGATAGACAGATTCAAGCTCCGTGAATCTAAAACAAAGGGAAATTCGCCTTCCTCCCCCACCTCCTTTCTCACTCACTACTCACTGGTGAGTTTAGACTCAATTCCCTTGAGCCTTAACAAGAGGAAAAAAATCAATCAGTTTTTTTAAAAGAAAAGCTTTTAATAAAAAAGAAAGAAAAGGTAAAAATTGTCTCTGTAAAATCAAGATGGAAAATGTTACAGGGTCTTTCAGCTTATAGACACCAGGGAGAATCCTCCCCCCAGCACAAATACAAGTTGCAACAGAGATACAATCCTTCCAGCAAAATACACATTTGCAAATAAAGAAAACAAACAAAAAAGACTAAACCACCTTTCTAACTGGTACTTACTAAATTGAACAGAAGATTGGAGAGTCTGTATACCTGTCTGGTCCCTCTTAGATCCCTGAGAGAACAGAGAACAACGAAAGCAGCACAAAACAAAGACTTCCCTCCACTGACATTTGAAAGTATCTTGTCTCCTGATTGGTCCTCTGGTCAGGTGTTAGCCAGGTTTATTGGACTTGTTAACCCTTTACTATCTGTTTATGACAGCCTGTAGCTCAAAAAACTCCAAACCACCACTACAAAAGAAAACTTACTTTGTTTCATGTAATGTTCTTTTTCTAAAGCGCAATGGTGCTGTCTCAAGACCTGCAAAGGTCCAATCCCTCTGGTAAGTACCAATATTTGTACTTTGCTCTGGGTCACTTATTACAGCCCTGACCGAAGACAAAAAAAAACAACAAAGTAACATTACTCTATGGCAAAAGTTCTCAAACTAGGGAGCACCCCTCCCCATGAGTGTGTGTGCAGAATGTATTCTGGGGGCCATGAGAAGCTTGGGAGGGGTGGGAGCTACTGAGCACGTTTTACCCACAGCAATTAATAATTAGCAAAGCTGATTCCCCCAGACATATCAGGTCCTCAGATGGTGCTGTGCATTTGACTCTAGATGGTTCTGTGCATTTTGATGGATTTCTAAGCTTGCATAGCATTATACAAAGTCGTTGCTATCTACACATTAATCTGTTTGCTATGATATGGTGTGCACATTTAATTGTAAGCATCAACCACAATCACAGTTTTGCTTTTGCTCTTATTATAGTGGATCATTGGCTTTGTTTGACTAAATACCTTACTGTTTTTAATGTTTAGTGAGAGTTAAATGTTGATTATTTTTTATCAGTATATGTGCTTGTGTGGTGGAGGAGGCATAAACTACTATAGACACTAGGAAGTGGAGTGCACTCAAATAAGTTTGAGAACCATTGCTCTATGGTAAATATAAACTTGTAGATAATTTTTGTTCTAACTCTTGTAAATGCTAAGGTAATATAATCATACTTCACAGGCTGGCATTAAATGTGCATACCTAAGGTACATTAAGGAAAATAAGCCTGATAATTAGTTACTTCAAGCCAGCTCCAGGGTTTTTGCCACTGCCAAAGCAAAAAAAAAATGTTTTAAAAAAAGAGTGCTGCCCCTTGAAAAGTGCTGCCCCAAGTACATGCTTGGAACGATGGTGGCCCTGCTTCAAGCACACAGAAATGCAAGAATGGTCCGTTAGTGCACATTATTTAAAAGTATATGTGATGAAACACAATAAGAAAAAAATTAAAATATATTTTGCAATCAGAAGAAGCACAAAGTTCTTTTCATTCCCTCTGTCCCCTGCAAAGGTTCCTTCACTTTCCTGTGGTTCTTTTCAGAGACAGTCAATGCTGTTACCTATACTGCTTAGTGAGGGTCACCAAACAAAAATCACAAGATCCTTCCTCCCTCAAGGCACTGAAATGCTGTCTACAGTGCTTCAAAGACCTGCCAACCCATGGGTGTTAACTGCCTAGTTGTGTGACATTGTCCAACTCTCTCAGAGCCAACTCTGTAAAACTGGAACAATATTGTCTTACTTCAAAGGAGTGTTGTGCTGATTTATTCATTACTGTTTTAAAAAATTGAGTTTCTCAGAAGAAAGGCACTAAAGAAGTATAATGTATTACAAAAGGCACCAATATATTTTGCAAAAAAGCATGCAGATTAGCTCTCAAGAGTGTGCTACTGTAAATCACTTAAAATTCGGGTGCAAGTGTTAATACATTTTTAATTCTTCTGAGAGATACTTAGATCATACTTACGGCATTTAAAATTAGACGGTTGATCATTTTCATCACAGAAGTTTTACCAAAAAACTTAAAGAATTTAAAGAATGTTTACAAATTTAAAATAAAAGAATAATAATACTTCCTTCACAAGGGAGGGCACACTTTCAAATAGTTGATTCTTCTACAGTGTTAACTTGTAATTATACCTGGTATATTCTCTTACCTAGATAACTGATCCACCATCACTTGCTCTACTACAGTTTGCTTTCTCCTCTCTGCAGCTACATCCTCCTGAAATGAAAAACCCATTAAGTGTCGATGAGATACAATAAATACTTCAGAAAATAAGATGATCTTCCGAAGATGCAGTTAAGCAATATGGAGTTTTCAAAAGTGTCATTTCACTCTCTTACCTTATCTTTTTTTTAAATCAAGAAGATTATACAGTGAATGAGGTTCAGTTAAATTAGAGCCACATAATGCATTCTGATATAGTTAAACTGTTTACATATGCACTAGCTCTGTGTAACTGTATTATCTACATATAAAAGAGAAATCTAACATTTATGCTGAGAGCCAGATTTCTTTATATTTGCTCTCACATTACTTTAAGTAAGTGTATTATTTAAGTGGGACAAAGCATAAGAGAAACTTCCCTCCCCATTCAATGTACCATAGGAAATCGGTCCAGATACAAATTATGATTTGAAGCAATGAAGATTTACCTCTACCAATTTGATTTTGTCTTGTGAAAGATTCTTTTATGATTTATTGTCCACTCTCAATTATTTATTTGAAAGCAGGTCAGCTATGTGCCGGAATATTCTCCTCCTCGGATATATGACAATTGGAAGTGTCTTATAGGAGTCACCCTATTCTTTGGAGAGATTATTCCAACTATTCTTCC
The DNA here is from genome assembly GCF_025201925.1 of Gopherus flavomarginatus. Lineage (NCBI taxonomy): Eukaryota > Metazoa > Chordata > Testudines > Testudinidae > Gopherus > Gopherus flavomarginatus. The sequence goes on from NC_066617.1 coordinate 73,718,002, forward strand.
TTGCTGACAGTGCATTTTATTCTCTGGCATAACCCTATCATTTAATATATATCAGATTTCTGAACTTCTCTACTGCATTTAGGTTTGCCCTTATTTCCATGACATTTATATAGTTGGTTTTCATGGGAAGACAAAGCCATTGTTCAGTGTTTCTTATGTAAGCTCTTTATCCAATTTGCATACCTGTGATTAGTTATCTATCTCTATCTTTTATCCTCACACACAACTATTTCAAATTTGATGACAATATATATCTCCAGATCAGTGGCACCGCTATGGGCACCCCCATGGCCCCACAAAATGCCAACATTTTTATGGCTGACCTGGAACAACGCTTCCTCAGCTCTCATCCACTCATGCCCCTTCTCTACCTATGCTACATTGACGATATTTTCATCATCTGGACCCACGGGAAGGAGACTCTGGAAAAATTCCACCATGATTTCAACAGCTTCCACCCCACCATCAACCTCAGCCTGGACCAATCTATACAAGAGGTACACTTCCTAGACACCAAGGTGCAAATAAATGATGGTCACGTTAACACCACCCTATACCAAAAACCTACCAACCACTATGCCTACCTTCATGCCTCCAGCTTCCATCCCGGACACACCACATGATCCATTGTCTACAGCCAAGCACTGAGGTACAACCACATCTGCTCTAACCCCTCAGACAGAGACCAACACCTACAGAATCTCCACCACGCATTCTCAAAACTACAATACCCACACGAGGAAATAAGGAAACAGATCAACAGAGCCAGACGTGTACCCAGAAGCCTCCTACTGCAAGACAAACCCAAGAAAGAAACCAACAGGACTCCACTGGCCATCACATACAGTCCCCAGCTAAAACCCCTCCAATGTATCATCAGGGATCTACAATCCATCCTGGACAATTATCCCACACTTTCACAGGCCTTGGGTGGCAGGCCAGTCCTCGCCCACAGACAACCTGAAGCATATTCTCACCAGTAACTGCACACCGCACCATAGTACCTCTAGCTCAGGAACCAAGCCATGCAACAAACCTCGATGCCAACTCTGCCCACATATCTACACCAGCGACACCATCACAGGACCTAACCAGATCAGCCACACCATCACCGGTTCATTCACCTGCACGTCCACCAATGTAATATACACCATCGTATGACAGCAATGCCCCTCTGCTATGTAGATCGGCCAAACTGGACAGCCTCTACAGAAAAGGATAAATGGACACAAATCAGATATTAGGAATGGCAATACACAAAAACCTGTAGAACACTTCAACCTCCCTGGCCACACGATAGCAGATCTTAAGGTGGCCATCCTGCAGCAAAAAAACTTCAGGATCAGACTTCAAAGAGAAACTGCTGAGCTTCAGTTCATCTGCAAATTTGACAACATCAGCTCAGGATTAAACAAAGACTGTGAATGGCTTGCCAACTACAAAACCAGTTTCTCCTCCCTTGGTTTTCACACTTCAGCTGCTAGAAGAGAGCCTCATCTTCCCTGATTGAACTAACCTCGCTATCTCTAGCCTGCTTCTTGCTTGCGGATATATACCTGCCCCTGGAAATTTCCACTACACGCATTCGACGAAGTGGGTATTCACCCACGAAAGCTCATCTCCAAAACATCTGTTAGTCTATAAGGTGCCACAGGACTCTTTGCTACTATCTCTATCTTTGATCGGCTGTGGCTCCCTCTATCTTAGTGCAACTCTATTTCACTAATGTGCTAAATATAGAGACAATCTGTGATTGAGAGAAGATTTCCTGGATAGGCATTTTACATGTGCAAGCCAAATTCTATATAGACCAACCCTACTATAGTTGAAGAGGATGAAAAACTGGTTGCCAATCAAACACCAGATAATTTTAAAGGATAATCACTAACTTTACAACTTAACCCTATAACAATTTTGGTAAGGGGTATAATTCACAAGTCTCCCAGTAAGTCAGTTTTGCTCTCTGCATAGACCATTGTTCATCACCTTTGTAGACCTAACCAAAGCATTTGACACAGTCAGCAGAGCCGGTCTATTTGCTTTACTAAAAAAGATAGGATGCCTACCAACCCTGTTAAATCTTATACGTTCATTCCACAACAACATGAAAACAACTGTCCAGTCTGGTGGGTCCACTTCGGACAGCTTTGAGATGAAAAACAGAGTGAAGCAAGGATGTGTTCTTGCCTCTACACTCTTTGGAATCTTTTTCTCAGTACTCCTGAATTGTGCATTTAAGGATATGAAAGATGGAGTGTATCTCCACACAGGATCAGATGGGAAACTCTTCATTCTGTCCCAACTTAAGTCAAAGACCAAAGTCAAAAAAGTGCTAACCAGGGAACGTCTATTCACTGATGATGCTGCCCTCATAGACCATAACGAAGATCTACTACAAGAACTCAAGGATGGCCTTTCAAGTGCTTTTCAGGTATTTGCGCTCACCACCAAGAAAATAGTTGTATTAGAACAGAGGGTTCCACAAGATCCTTCAATTACCTTAAATGCAAACCAGTTAGAAGTAGTCCAAAAATTCAGCTATTTAGGCTCTACAGTGACCACCAACCTCTCACTGGATGAAGAAAAGATGGTTACTCACCTTTGTAACTGTTGTTCTTCGAGATGTGTTGCTCATATCCATTCCAGTTAGGTGTGCGCGCTGTGCGTGCATGGCGCCTGATATATACCCCTGCCGACCCGTCCGCTCCTCAGTTCCTTCTTGCCAGCTACTCCGACAGTGGGGAAGGAGGGCAGGTGTGGAATGGATATGAGCAACTGTCATAAACAGATAAGAAAAGTTAATAGCACAGAAGTACTTTATATCTCTTTGACTGTAAAGGGTTAACAAGAACAGTGAGCCTGGCTGTCACCTGACCAGAGGACCAATCAGAGGACAGGATACTTTCAAATCTTGAGGGAGGGAAGTTTTTGTGCTGTGCTGTTAGTTTTGGTTGTTGTTCACTCTGGGGGCTCAGAAGGATCAGACGTGCAACCAGGTTTCTCTCCAATCTCTCCAATACAGGCTCTTATAAGTTCAGACTAGTGAGTACTAAGTAGATAAAGCGAGTTAGGCTTATGGTTGTTTTATTTATTTGCAAATGTGTATTTGGTTGGAAGAAGTTCAAATGTGTATTTGGCTGAAAGGAGTTCAAATTGGTATTTTGCTGAAAAGATTTTAATTTGTACTTGTATACTTAGGCTGGGAGGGTGTTCCCAGTGTCCACAGCTGAAAGACCCTGTATCTATTCCATTTTTTTAAAATTTACAAAGATAATTTTTACTGTTTTTTCTTTCTTTAATTAAAAGCTTTTCTTGTTTAAGAACCTAATTGTTTTTTTATTCTGGTGAGACCCCAGGGGACTGGGTCTGGATTCACCAGGGAATTAGTGGGGAGAAAGGAGGGAAGAGGGAGAGAGAGGCTGATTTCTCTCTGTGCCAGGATTACTTTCTCTCAGGAAGAGTCTGGGAGGGGGAAAGAGAAGGAGGGAGGAAGGTGAATTGTCTTCTCTGTTTTGTGATTCAAGGAGTTTGAATCACACAGTGATCTTCCAGGGTAACCCAGGGAGGGGAAGCCTGGGAGAGGCAACGGTGAGGGAAAGGGTTTTCTTTCCTTATGTTAAGATCCAGAGGATCTGGGTCTTGGGGGTCCCCGGGCAAGGTTTTGGGGGGACCAGAGTGTACCAGGCACTGGAATTCCTGGTTGGTGGCAGCGCTACAGGTTCTAAGCTGGAAATTGAGCTTAGAGGAATTCATGCTGGTACCCCATCTTTTGGACGCTAAGGTTCAGAGTGGGGAATTTTACCATGACAGCAACACATCTCGAAGAACAACAGCTACAAAGGTAAGTAACCGTCTTTTCTTCTTCGAGTGATTGCTCATATCCATTCCAGTTAGGTGATTCCCAAGCCTTACCTAGGCGGTGGGGTCTGAGAGAGATGTCGCAGAGTGCAACACGGCAGAGCCAAAGGCTGCGTCATCCCTAGATTGCTGGACCAGGGCGTAATGGGAAGCGAAGGTGTGGACAGAAGACCAGGTTGCTGCCCGGCATATTTCCTGAACGGGCATGTGAGCCAGAAAAGCAGCCGATGAGGCCTGAGCCCTGGTGGAGTGCGCAGTCACGTGACCCGGGGGGGCGTGCGCCAACTCATAACAGGCGCGGATGCAGGACGTTACCCACGAGGAAATCCTCTGGGAGGAGACGGGTAACCCTTTGACACGTTCCACCACCGCAACAAAGAATTGAGGGGTTTTGCGGAATGGCTTAGTCCTTTCTATGTAAAAGGCGAGCGCTCTATGGACATCCAGCGAGTGTAGCTGCTGCTCCCTGCGAGACGAATGGGGTTTTGGGAAGAAGACAGGCAGGAAGATCTCCTGATTAAGATGGAAACCCGATACCACCTTGGGAAGGAAGGCTGGGTGCGGTCTCAGCTGCACCTTGTCTCTATGGAACACGGTATACGGGGAATCTGCCGTGAGGGCTTGAAGCTCCGAGACCCTTCTTGCTGACGTGATGGCCACCAGGAAAGCGGTTTTCCATGAGAGGTATAGAAGGGAGCAAGTCGCTAAAGGTACAAATGGAGGGGACATGAGCCGGATCAGAGCCAGGTTAAGGTCCCAGGTGGGAGCAGGGTGGTGAATCTAGGGGTAGAGACGCTCCAAGCCCTTAAGGAATCTAGTCATCATGGGGTGAGAGAACACCGAGTGGCCGTCTCCACCTGGGTGAAAGGTGGAGATGGCTGCCAGGTGAACCCGGAGAGATGAAATCGCCAGGCCCTGTTGCTTGAGAGACCATATGTAGTCTAAGATCTGAGCAAAGGAGACCTCGGTGGGAATGAAACTCTGTTCCGCACACCAGCAGGTGAAGCGTTTCCATTTGGCCGAATACGTCGCTCCGGTGGAAGGCTTCCTGCTGCCCAGAAGCACCTGCTGCACTGGGGTAGAGCAACGGAGCTCAGACCGGGTCAGCCACTCAGGAGCCACGCCGTGAGGTGGAGCGATTGGAGGTCTGGGTGACGGAGCTTGCCGTGGTTCTGAGTGATCAGTTCCACATGAAGGGGCAGCGGGACAGGGTCGGCTATGGAAAGGTCCAGCAGCATGGAATACCAGTGCTGCCGAGGCCACGCTGGAGCTATCATGATCAAGCGGACCCTGTCCCTGCGCACCTTCAACAGGACCTTGTGGACAAGCGGAAAACGGTGGAAAGGCATATAGCAGGTGCGTCGTCCACGGAACAAGGAAGGCATCTGCCACCGAACCCGGTGAGAGGCCTTGGAAGGAGCAGAACATCTGGCATTTCCTGTTCCCGTGGGATGCGAAGAGGTCCATTTGGGGAAACCTCCACCTCCGGAAGAGCAAAAGAGCCACATCCGGGCGAAGGGACCATTCGTGGGACAGGAAGGACCTGAGATGATCCGCCAGCGTGTTCCGCACCCCCAGGAGAAAGGACGCGATGAGGTGAATGGAATGGGCTATACAAAAGTCCCAAAGTCGTAAGGTCTCTTGACACATGGGGGAGGATCTCGTGCCGCCCTTCTTGTTTATATAATACATGGTCATCATGTTGTCAGTGAGCACGGAAACACAACGGCCCTGTAGATGGTGACAGAACGCTTGACAAGCAAGGCGGACCGCTCTCAACTCCCGGACGTTGATGTGGAGGGCTAGTTCGTGAGGTGACCACAGGCCTTGTGTTTGCAGGAGCCCGAGGTGAGCCCCCAACCCAGGGAGGAGGTGTCTGTTGTCAGTGACACCGAGGGTTGGGGTGGATGGAATGGGAGCCCCGCACACACCACGGAAGGGTCCAGCCACCACTGAAGGGAGTCCAAGACGTGTTGCGGAATTGTGACAATCATGTCGATTGGGACTCTGGCCGGAAGGTATTGGGCGTTGAGCCAGGACTGGAGGGGTCTTAGGCGGAGCCTTGCATAGTTCGTTACAAACGTACAGGCCGCCATGTGGCCCAGGAGGGTAAGGCAGGTGCGCACCGAGGTTAGGGGCGCTGCTTGCAGTCTCCATATGATGGCTGCCAAAGTTTGGAACCTCGAGGGAGGCAGAGAGGCTGTGGCAAGGGTGGAGTCCAGGGTGGCACCGATAAACTCTATCCGCTGTGTGGGGATTAGCGTTGATTTCTCCACAGTGATCAGTAGGCCTAGGCTTATGAACAGGCTTGTGACCATGCGGATGTGCCTGAGGACTTGCGCCTCGGAAGTCTCCCAGATAAGCCAGTCATCCAGGTAGGGGAATATGTGAATACGACTGCGGCGAAGGTGGGCGACGACTACAGCCATACACTTGGTGAACACTCTTGGGGCTGTAGATAGGCCGAACGGGAGGACCGCGAATTGGAAATGTTGCCGGTTGACCACAAACCGGAGGAACCTCCTGTGGGGTGGGAAGATGGCTATATGGAAGTAGGCATCTTGCATGTCGAGGGCGGTGTACCAGTCTCTAGGATCCAGGGATGGGATAATGGTCCCCAGGGATACCATACGGAACTTCAACTTTAGTAGGTATCTGTTGAGTTCCCTCAGATCGAGAATAGGTCTGAGACCTCCCTTGGCCTTGGGGATTAGAAAGTATCGGGAATAAAACCCCTTGCCCCGCTCGAACTCGGGAACCTCCTCTATGGCTCCTTCAGTGAGGAGCGCTTGTACCTCCTGTAGGAGGAGTTGCTCATGAGAGGGGTCCCTGAAGAGGGGGGTGGCAGGGGGGTGGGAGGGAGGAGTTAAAGCAAATTGCAGGTGGTATCCAGATTCCACCGTGCGTAAGACCCAGCGGTCCAATGTTAGCTGGGACCACGCAAGGAGGAAAAGGGAAAGACGGTTGGAAAAAGGAGGCGATGGATCCATAAACGAAACTGGTACAATGCCCTCGGGCGCACCTTCAAAAGGAAGGTTTGAGCCCGGAAGAAGGCTTGGAGGGGTTCTGGTTTTGGCCGCCTTGGTTGCCTAATTGTCTGCGGCGACCATTCCTGCTTCGTCGCCTGGTGAAGTCCTGCCTCTGCCGGGGTTGGGGGAAGGGCCGGCGTTGCTGCTGTGGCCGGAAGGGTCTGCGCTGAGTTACAGGTGTATGCATCCCCAAGGAGCGCATAATGACCCTATTGTCTTTTAGGCTTTGTAGCCTAGGGTCAGTCTTGTCGGAGAACAGGCCTTGGCCCTCGAATGGGAGGTCTTGGATGGTATATTGGAGTTCCGGGGGAAGGCCGGAGACCTGCAACCAAGAGATACGGCGCATAGTAACGCCAGATGCCAGAGTACGCGTGGCTGAGTCCGCAGCATCTAGGGCAGCCTGCAGGGAAGTTCTCGTGACCTTCTTGCCCTCATCCAGGATCGCGGAGAACTCCTGACGCGCGTCCTGAGGGAGCAGCTCTTTAAATTTGTCCGCTGTGGCCCAGGTGTTATAATTGTAGCGGCTAAGAAGGGCCTGCTGATTAGAGACACGGAGCTGGAGGGCCCCGGCAGAGTAGACCTTGTGGCCGAATAAGTCCATGCATCTCGCCTCCTTGGACTTTGGGGCTGGGGTCTGCTGACCATGTCTCTCCCTCTCGTTCACAGATTGGATGACGAGGGAACAAGGGGAAGGGTGAACATACAAGTATTCATACCCCTTTGAGGGGACCATATATTTACGTTCCACCCCTCGCGCAGCGGGGGGGACAGAAGCCGGAGACTGCCAGATGGTAGTGGCGTTAGCTTGGATGGTTTTAATAAATGGGAGGGCCACCCGAGTGGGGGCATCCGCTGACAATATGTCCACCACTGGATCTTGTATCTCCGAGACCTCCTCGGCCTGCAGGTTCATGTTCTGTGCGACACGCCTGAGGAGGTCTTGGTGCGCCCTAGGGTCAAGTGGAGGCGGGCTGGTAGATGATGTCCCAGCGACAGCCTCGTCCGGAGACAAAGATGAGGAGGGACCCGGGAGGAGTGGGTCTACGGAGGGCTCTGCCTGGAGGACTGCGTCCGACTCCGCAGGGGGTTCCGGGTCTTGAGGCTGGGACAACCTTTCCTCCGTGGAAGGAGGAGGAGGACGGGAAATCAGGGACCCTGTGCTCCGAAACATTGGAGCGTGGGGGCCCCGGCTGAAGGCCTTGGGCTTGATGGTAAGCCCAAGGTGTCCAGAACCCCCACTGCTGCGGACCATGCTCTTGGGGCTGGGGTGCGTGGAACAACATGGCCAGGACATCTATGTCCGGGGCGTATAGGCTATCCGCCTGGGAGGACACAGACGGTTGGCGAGATGGCCGGGGGGGGGCCGATCGAGGTTGGTACGGGCCCCTTGCCCCTGCTGATGGAGACCTTCTCGGTGCCGGAAACTGGTACCGGGAATCATAACGGTGCTGAGACCGCGATCGGGACCTGCCACCAGCTCGGTGCCGGGAGGTCGATCGGGATCGGGAACGTCGACGTCGCGAGCGGCTGCGGGAGTCTCGGTGCCGGTAGTGGTGGCTAGAACCGGAACGGTGCCGAGAATACTGGGAGGTGGATCTACGCCGCGAGTACGACCGGTACCGCCGTGGTGAGCGGTGCCGGGACTGCGAGCGGCACCTCGACCGAGATCTTCCACGGGACCTGGAGCGGTGCCGGGTCCTAGGTGGAGATCGGTGCCGGCTCGTCGACTCCCGGGACGGAGGTCTCAAGGCTGCCGGTTTGCCTCTAGATTGAAGAACCCGCACCGGCAGTGCCAGGGGTTGAGGCAGAGCAGACTCGGTCATCGCGATCAGGTCCCTGGCCAACGAGAATGTCTCTGGCATAGATGGGACCGTCAGCTCTACCACGGGTCTCCCCGGGGAGCTTACCAAGACCGGACTCGACGGACCTCTCGGGCCCGGAGTCAACGGTATTACTGGCGTCGAGGCCGAGGCAGGAGTCAGTGCCGGGCGGTCCGCACGAGTCTGCGTCACAGAAGTGGAAGCCGCTGATGTTCGTCTGTCGGGACCCGGCGCCGGGGAAGGCCGGTGCCGAGGCGTCTTCGTGGTGCCGGCGCGGTGTCGGCACTTGGTGCCGAAGAAGGAGGGTTGAGAGCTGCCTCCATGAGGAGAGTCTTCAACCGATGGTCTCTCTCCTTCTTGGTCCGCGGCTTGATAGCCTTACAAATGCGGCACTTCTCGGATATGTGCGATTCCCCAAGGCACTTGAGGCAGGCGTCGTGGGGATCGCTTGTGGGCATCGGCTTTTTGCAGCTCGAGCACGGCTTGAATCCCAGCGACCCGGGCATGAGCCTGGGCACCGGGTGTGGGGAAGGGGTAGGGCCCGAACCCGCTAAACTATATACACAAAAACTAATTGACAACTAAGAACTAACTATATACAACAATGAACAAGGAGAAGCTAGGTACGTGGAGGACAGCTATGCCGCGCTCCACAGTTCCAACGACCGACACAGCGGTAAGAAGGAACTGAGGAGCGGATGGGTCGGCAGGGGTATATATCAGGCGCCATGGCGGCGCCACTCCAAGGGGCGACCTGCCGACCCACCGGAGTTGCTAGGGTAAAAATCTTCCGACGAACGTGTACACACAGTGCGCACACCTAACTGGAATGGATATGAGCAATCACTCGAAGAAGAACTAAATGTTCGCATTGGAAAGTCTGCCACCACCTTTAGCAGACTGACCAAAAGAGCATGGAATAACTCAAAGCTTACCATCAAGACCAAAATGCTAGTGTACCAAAATGCTTGCATCCTCAGCAATATCATGGTATGTTGGGGAAACATGGACAACATATGCTCATCAGGAGAAAAATTTAAACAGTTTCCACCTACGTTGTTTACACCACATATTCAACACCAAATGGCAAGATACAGTCACCAAGGCAGAGGTTCTTCAAAGGGAAAATTTACCAAGTGTGACAGCCCTGCTCAAGCAAAGATGACTGCACCAGCTGGGCCATCTGAGTAGGTTGGAAGATGGACAGATACCCAAGGACATGTTATACGGGGAGCTATCAGAGGGAACTAGAACAACAGGATGTCCCAAGCTTCGCTATAAAGACACATGCAAGCAAGATATGAAGGAATTTGGAATTAATCCTGACCAATGGGAAATATTAGCAAGTGATCGTAACAAGAGGTACCATCATCTCCCAGAGGAAGCAGCATGTGGAATGATGAGCCTTGGTTTTGTAGGATGATGTTGTTTTCTTAGACGTACCTGTTTATGTTAAAGAAGACAAGGTCAAAAAATGTACATTGCAGTTGGAATGGAGTGGAAGCTGGTGAGGGTTGTGATAGTCCTTGGTTTCTGGGGAAGTTATTTCCAGAGTCTGTGACAACCTCCAGAGAAGGTCCTGTCTCCAACACAGATGAGCTTTACTCTTACTGTTGAGAGTTCCATTGTGTCAGAGGAGCAAAGTTGTTGACCAGAAGCTTTAAAACAATTGTTTAGGAATCCTGGGCCCAGGCTATGTAGAGCTTTAAAGATAAGAACCAAGACTTTGAACTTGGTTCAAAATTCTATGGAAAGTCAGTGTAGAGAGCGTAGGACAGGTGCAATGTGCTCAAAGTAGCCTGTGTTGCTGAGGAGAGATGCTGCAATGTTTTGTACTTGTTGGCATTTCCTAAGTGCTGACGGTTTCATGCCAGGCATATTGCATTGCTGTAGACCAGCTGAGAGGTAATGGAGGCATGAATAACTGAGGCCAGGTCTTCACCCATCTGGATGGGACACAGTCTCACAGCCATTGTGATGTGAGAGCTCAGCATCAGCAAGGAATCCAAGAGTACTCCTAGACTACAGACTAAACTGACCAATAGTGAATGCAAACCTTCAATCAAAGAAGACTGCATCATGCTTGCTATCTCCTCAATACAAATACACAATACTCCTCAAAATACAACAACTTACCTCTAAACTATTTTTGATACTGAAAAATAATGAACAGAAGGCAATTACAGAAAAACTTCCCTTTAAAAGTATATATTAATAATAGTTACACTCAAAGGAAATGGTAACATATATTATATATTTAAGAATCTTTTTAAGGCATTTTTAAAAAATAAATATGCACAACTAACAATAGGTCTGATCTTTTCAGAAAAGAAAAAAAAATGTATGGATAAGAACTCAAATTATATATATTACATATTAAATCTCTCTCAAAGTACTAAGGATATGACAAACCAACTCTAAATTGAAATTCTAAGTTAAGGACACCTTGGTAGCTTTCACTTTTTGTGCCTATGTATTTTTGTATATGAGATATCCAAGTTCAACAACTATTTCAAGACCTTCTAATAGAATATTCTATGTGCTATGGTCCTTAATCACAACAGAGTGAGTTCAATACATCAGATCATCCATAAATCAAGCCTTTTTGTTTTGTTTTATTGATGTAGTTCAGCAAAAAGTCACGTCCTGGAGGCTGCTGAGCATTGCTGAAATAATCCTAAACTCAGTGTTTAGAGTTCTTGTGCTTTTTCTGCACAGTTCTGACACAAGATCACAGAAGAAATAGAAGAGACCTATTAGGTTACCCAGTTAACTTCCCTGTCAATGCTATATCATGTATGATTTAATCAATATAAATATATTATGTAAAAATACACACATATATACAAACATCTATCAATGAGGTTTTCTATATGTTTTACAGCATATCAAAATTTATACCTACAAGCCTTGATATGTAGGGATATTTATATAACAATTTAATACTATCCAGGAAACTTACAGCTTCTAACTTCCTTATGCTGTGCTGCATTGTGTAGGGCTTGCTTGTATAGCATTGCTGCAAAAGGGCTTTCTCATCAAGAGCCGTAAGATCATGATCAGTCCTGTCTTCAAGCTGTGGCTCCTACAAAGAAATACACTGTATTCTACTTACAACATCATGGACAATTAGTTGTAGCAAACAAAAATATTTTTCTTTGGTTTAGACCAGGGATTCTCAAACTTCACTGCACCGCGACTCCCTTCTGGCAACAAAAATTACTACACAACCCCAGCAAGGCTAATGCCTCCCTGGGACCCGATTAAAATGGTGTCGTGACCCACTTTGGGGTGCTGACCCACAGTTTGAGAACCGCTGGTTTATACTTCTCTTAGACATTTCCTGCAGTTTTACAGAAGTTAACAGTGCTCTTAAGAGGAGATGGATATACAGGATAAATGTAATATATTTAGAAATGAAGGGGAGAAATACAGACTTTTTTTAAGAAGAATTCTCCAAAAGCTGAGGTTTTTTTTAATTAATTATGCTGAATGCAAAGATCACATTTTCATAAAACAATTACTTAGGTTCTTAGGGACTGATTTTAAAAAAATCTGATTGTGTAGTCTATAAATTCTAGAGGTCATCTAGTCAATCCCCCTGCACTGAGACAGGACCAAGTATGCTTAGACCATCCCTGACAGGTGTTGACTAACCTGTTCTTAAAACCTCCAACCATGGAGATTCCACAACCTTCTTAAGTAACCTAATCTAGTGTTCAATTATCCTTACAGTTAGAAAGGATTTTTTCTAATATCTAACCTGAATCTCACTTGCTACAAACTAAGCCAATTACTTCTTGCCCTACCCTTGTTGGACATGGAGAACAATTGATCAACACCCTCTTTACATATTGGATTACTGTTATCATGCTCCCCCTAAGCCTTCTCTTCTTTGAACTAAAAATCTCCAACTCTTTCAGCCTTTCCTCATAGATTATGTTTTCCAAACCTCTTATCAGTTTTGTTGCTCTCTTCTGGACTCTCTCCAGCTTGTTCACATTTTTCTTGACATGTGGTGCCCCAAACTAGGCACAGTACTCCAGCTCAGGCGTTACCCGTGCAGAGTAGAGAGGAACAATTACCTTCCATATCTTATATAAAACCCTCTTGTTAATGTATCCCACAACATTTGCCTTTTTTGTATAGTATTACACTGACTCTATTCAGTTTGTGATCCACTATAACCCTTAAATTCTTTTCTAAGTACTACTGACTCACCAGCTATTTTACATATTGATTTTCACTGAATCATAGTGTCAAGGTCTTTTTCCCACTTTGAACTTTAGCATCCAAAAAGTGGGGACCTGCATGATTACTTTTAAGCTTAATTACTAGCTTAAATGTAGTACGCTGCCACCAGCCAAAATATAGTGTTTGGCACACTTCCTGGTCCCTCAAAACCTTCGCTGGGAAACCCAAGACCCAAACCCCTTGGGTCTTAAAACAAGGAGAAATAAACCAGAATATTAGCCTTTTTTGCAACTGCAACATATTGGCGGCTCATATTCAATTAGAGATCAACTACAACTACAAGATCCGTGTCTACAGTACTACTGCATAGCCAATTAGCCATTTGATTTTTCCTTCTTAGATGTAGTACTTTGCACTTGTCTTTATTGAATGTCATCTGATTGATTTCAGATCAATTCTCCAACATATTGAGATCATTCTGAATTCTAATTCTGTCTTCCAAAGTGAAGGAAACCCCTTCCAGGTTGATGTCATCCACAAATTTTATAAGCATACTCTCCATTATCTAACTTATGAATTAAAATTTTGAATACTACCAAATGCAGGACTTACCCCTGGAGAAAAGACGGTTACTCACCTTTGTAACTGTTGTTCTTCGAGATGTGTTGCTCACATCCATTCCAGTTAGGTGTGCGCGCCGCGCGTGCACGCTCGTCGGAAACTTTTTACCCTAGCAACTCCAGTGGGCCGGCAGGTCGCCCCCTAGAGTGTGGCCGCCATGGCGCTCGATATATACCCCTGCCGGCCCACCCGCTCCTCAGTTCCTTCTTGCCGGCTACTCCGACAGTGGGGAAGGAGGGCGGGTGTGGAATGGATGTGAGCAACACATCTCGAAGAACAACAGTTACAAAGGTGAGTAACCGTCTTTTCTTCTTCGAGTGATTGCTCACATCCATTCCAGTTAGGTGAATCCCAAGCCATACCTAGGCGGTGGGGTCAGAGTGAGAAGTCGCGGCATGGAGCACTGCAGATCCGAAGGCCGCGTCCTCTCTTGACTGCTGGACCAGGGCGTAGTGGGAAGCAAAGGTGTGGACCGATGACCAGGTCGCTGCCCGACAGATTTCCTGGATGGGCACACGGGCGAGGAAAGCCAGCGACGACGCCTGCGCCCTGGTAGAATGCGCAGTCACACGGCCCGTAGGGACGTGGGCCAAGTCATAGCAGGTCCTGATACAGGACGTTACCCACGAGGATAACCTCTGCGAAGAAATGGGAAGCCCCTTCATGCGGTCCACTACTGCCACGAAAAGCTGGGGGGATTTGCGGAACGGCTTGGTCCTCTCCACATAAAACGCGAGAGCCCTACGGACATCAAGCGAGTGGAGCTGTTGCTACCTGCCTGAAGAGTGAGGTTTCGGGAAAAAAACCGGGAGGAATATCTCTTGGTTGACGTGGAAGGCTGAGACCACCTTGGGGAGAAAGGCAGGGTGTGGCCTCAGCTGCACCTTATCTTTATGGAAGACTGTATACGGGGGGTCTACCGTGAGAGCCCGGAGTTCCGACACCCGTCTAGCTGAGGTGATAGCTACTAGAAAGGCAGTCTTCCAAGAGAGATAGAGTAGGGAGCAAGTAGCTAACGGCTCGAAGGGGGGGCCCCATGAGCCGAGACAACACCAGGTTAAGATCCCAGGTTGGGGCAGGGAGTCGGACGTTAGGGTACAAACGTTCCAGCCCCTTCAGGAATCTAGTCACCGTCGGGTGAGAAAAAACGGAGCGGCCATCCCCACCCGGGTGAAAGGTGGAGACAGCCGCCAGGTGGACCCGCAAGGACGATATCGCCAGGCCCTGTTGTTTGAGGGACCAAATATAGTCTAAAATATTGGCCACCGAAACTTCCATCGGGCGGAGACCTTTCTCCATGCACCAACAGGAGAAACGCTTCCACTTGGCCGAGTATGTCACTCTAGTGGAAGGCTTCCTGCTGCCCAAGAGTACCTCCCGTACCGAGGTGGAGCAGCGCAGTTCAGAACTGGTCAGCCACGCCGCTAGGTGCAGCGACTGCAGGTCCGGGTGACAGAGAGTCCCGTGTTCCTGGGTGATCAGGTCCGGGTGAAGGGGCAGGGGAACTGGGTTGGCTATGGCCAGGTCCAGCAACATGGGGTACCAATGCTGCCTGGGCCACGCCGGGGCTACCATGATCACGCGAGCCCTGTCCCTGCGCACCTTCAGAAGGACCCTGTGGACCAGCGGGAACGGGGGAAACGCGTAGAACAAGTGGGTCATCCACGGAATAAGGAAGGCATCCGCTATAGACCCGGGTTCCCTGCCCTGAAAAGAGCAGAACGCCCGGCATTTCCTGTTCCCCCCGGACGTGAAGAGGTCCACACGGGGACAACCTCACCTCTGGAAGATTGAGAGGGCGACGTCCGGGCGAAGGGACCACTCGTGTGAAAGGAAGGATCTGCTCAGGCGGTCCGCCAGCGTGTTCCGTACTCCGGGGAGAAAGGAAGCCGTGAGGTGAATGGAGTGGGCTACACAGAAGTCCCAGAGTTGCATCGCCTCGTGACATAGGGGAGAGGATCTGGTGCCGCCCTGCTTGTTGATATAGTACACGGTCGTCGTGTTGTCAGTAAACACCGCGACACAACGACCCCGAAGCTGGTGACAGAACGTTTGACAAGCAAGGCGGACCGCTCTCAACTCCCGCATGTTGATGTGCAGCTTCACCTCCTGCGGGGACCACAGGCCCTGTGTTCTCAGGGATCCCAGGTGGGCCCCCCAGCCAAGATCTGAGGCATCCATCGTTAGGGACACCGAGGGCTGGAGTAGGTGGAATGGGAGCCCCGCACACACTACGGACTGGTCTAGCCACCAGCTGAGAGAATCCAACACCCCCTGGGGAATTGTGATCAGCATGTCTAGTGGTTGCCTTGCCGGCCGGTAATGTGCGATGAACCACGACTGGAGGGGCCTCATGCGGAGCCGAGCGTAACCGGTCACAAATGTGCATGCTGCCATGTGGCCTAACAGGGTTAGACATGTCCGTATTGATGTTAAGGGGGCTGCCCGCAATCGCTGAACGATCGCCGACAACGCCTGGAACCTTGGCAACGGCAGAAGGGCCCTGGCCACTGTGGAGTCCAGGACGGCCCCGATGAACTCCACCCTCTGCGTGGGGAGCAGGGTGGACTTGTCTACGTTGATCATGAGGCCCAAGGTGGCAAACAGGCCGGTGATCCTGCGGACGTGGCTGCAAACCTGTAGCTCCGACGTGCCCCGAATTAACCAATCGTCTAGGTAAGGGAACACGTGGATACGACTGCGCCGAAGATGTGCCACAACGATGGCCATGCATTTTGTGAATACCCTCGGAGCCGTAGAAAGGCCAAATGGGAAGACTGCAAATTGGTAGTGAAGGCGGCCCACCACGAATCGAAGGAAACGTCTGTGGTGTGGCCAAATGGTAATGTGAAAATAAGCGTCCTGCATGTCGAGGGCGGCATACCAGTCTCCCGGATCCAGGGATGGGATAATGGTCCCCAGGGATATCATGCGGAACTTCAACTTCACTAGGTACTTGTTGAGCTCTCGCAGGTCGAGGATAGGCCTGAGGCCTCACTTGGCCTTGGGGATCAGAAAGTAGCGGGAATAAAACCTCTTGCCTTTCTCGTTTTCCGGAACCGCCTCTATAGCTCCTTTGTTGAGGAGCGTCTGTACCTCCTGCCGAAGGAATTGCTCGTGAGAGGGGTCCCTGAAGAGGGACGAGGAAGGGGGGCGGGAGGGAGGAAATGATATAAACTGCAGGCGGTATCCCGTCTGCACCGTGCATAAGACCCAGCGGTCCGATGTTATTTGGGTCCACACTGGGAGGAAAAACGAAAGGCGGTTGGAAAACGGGGGGGAAGGATCCGTGGGGGAAACTGTTATTGCGCCCTCGGGCGCACCTTCAAAACGAAGGCTTGGGCCCAGGCGGGGGCTTGGAGGAGCTTTGATTCTGCCCCTCTTGGTTCCCCGAATGTCTACGCCTTCCATTCCTGCCGCGGCGCCTATTAAGGTCCTGCCGCTGGCGGAACTGGGGGTATGGCCTACGCTGCTGTTGCTGCTGTGGCCGGAAGGGTCTGCGCTGCGTTCCTGGCGTGTGCATCCCGAGGGAGTGCATAATGACCCGATTGTCTTTAATCAGTCTGGGGTCTGTCTTTTCTGAAAACAGGCCCTGGCCTTCGAACAGGTCCTGGATGGTGTATTGGAGCTCCGGTGGAAGGCCAGAAACCTGAAGCCAGGAGATGCGGCGCATCGTTACCCCCGAGGCGAGGGTGCGGGCAGCCGAGTCTGCAGCGTCCAAAGAGGCCTGTAACGAGGTTCGTGCAACCTTCTTGCCCTCGTCAAGGATGGCCGCAAATTCTTGACGGGCCTCTTGTGGCAGCAGCTCTTTAAACTTGTCCGCTGCCACCCATAAGTTAAAAGCATATCTGCTAAGAAGGGCTTGCTGATTTGAAACCCTGAGCTGAAGGGCCCCAGCCGAATAGACCTTGCGGCCAAGGAGGTCCATACGCCTGGCCTCCTTGGATTTGGGGCCTGGGGCTTCCTGTCCATGGCGCTCCCTCTCGTTCACCGACTGCACCACCAGGGAACACGGTGTCGGGTGAACGTGGAGGTACTCGTAGCCCTTGGAGGGGGCCATGTACTTCCTCTCGACGCCCCTCGCCGTAGGGGGGATGGAGGCCGGTG
The DNA here is from genome assembly GCF_025201925.1 of Gopherus flavomarginatus. Taxonomy (NCBI): domain Eukaryota; kingdom Metazoa; phylum Chordata; order Testudines; family Testudinidae; genus Gopherus; species Gopherus flavomarginatus. The sequence goes on from NC_066617.1 coordinate 73,735,631, forward strand.
ACTGCCAGATTGTATTGGCGTTGGCCTGGATCGTCCTAATGAAGGGTAAGGCGACCCTGGTGGGAGCATCGGATGAGAGGATGCTGACGACAGGGTCCTCGATCTCAGAGACCTCCTTGGCTTGCAAGCTCAGATTCTGCGCTACTCGCCTAAGGAGGTCTTGGTGTGCCCTGAGATCTAGCGGAGGAGGGCTACTGGAGGAAGTGCCAGCCACTGCTTCGTCGGGAGAGGAGGATGAGGAGACCCCTGGCAAGAAAGTGTCCATTGGGGGGTCCCCCTCAGCCCTCACCTCTGTCTCAGGAGCAAGACCAGGGTCTTGCTGCTTCAATCCTTCCTCTCCATCAGGGGAGGGAGGGGGGCGAGACAACGAAGCCTCTGGCACCCTGTGCTCCGCCGTTGCAGGCCTAGCAGGAAGCTGTTGGGGGCCCTGGGCTTGATGGTACGCCCAGGGTGTCCAAAACCCCCACTGCTGCGGACCTTGGTCCTGTTGCGGAGGGTCCTGGAATAATGCCGCCTGCCTGTCGGTGCCCAGCGCATATACGCTGTCCGCTTGAGATGACACTGACGGTTGTCTCGAAGGCCATGGCGGGGCCGACCGCGGCTGATAAGAGTCTGCGCGGTTCGGCACCGAAGATGTTCTCGGTGCCGGGGATCGGTACTGGGAGTCATACTGGCGCCGGGATCGGGACCGGGTTCTGTCTCGGTGCCGGGATCTGGACCGGTACCGGCCGCTGCTTCGGTGCCGGGATCGGGACCGGGACCTGCCACCGACGTGGTGCCAGGAGGTCGACCGGGACCGGGACCTGCCACCAGCTCGGTGCCGGGAGGTCGACCAGCGCGGTGAATGACGGCGAGACTGGCTCCTAGAGTCACGGTGCCGGTATCGACGGCTGGAGTCAGACCGTGACCGTCTGGAGGTCGATCGGCGCCGCGTGTGCGACCGGTACCGCCGAGGGGAGCGGTGCCGGGACTGCGAGCGGCGGCGGGATCTCGAGCGACCGTGGCGTCGGGACCTCGAACGCGAGCGTGAGTCCCGAGACGGTGCCGTCATCATGGGCTTGCCCCAAGATGCTACCCGCACCGGAGGTACCGGGGGTGGCGGCTGACTTGACTCAGTTAGGGCGATAAGGTCCCGTGCCGAGGCGAAGGTCTCCAGAGTGGATGGGACCAATAGCTCAACCCCAGATCTTATGGGGGAGCTTGGCGGTACTGGACTCGACGGACCCACCGGGCCCGGAGTCGACGGTGCCGGTAGCGCCGCGGCCGATGTCGATGCCGGGCGCTCCATTCGAGTCTGCCTGGCTGGAGTAGCAGACGTTGATGGTCTCGAGTCTGCACCCGGTGCCAGGGAAGGTCGGTGCCGGGGAGTCTTTCCAGTGCCGGTGCGATCCGGTGCCGGCGTCGAGATCACGGCCTGCGAAGCTGCTGGGTCAAGTGCCGCTTCCATTAGGAGAGTCCTGAGTCTCTGGTCTCTCTCCTTCTTTGTTCTGGGCTTAAAAGCCTTGCAAATGCGGCACTTGTCCGACCTGTGCGATTCCCCCAGGCACTTTAGACACGCGTCGTGAGGGTCGCTGGCCGCACATTGCTTAAAGCCCGGCGAACCAGGCATGAGCCCGGTGCCGGGTGCCGGGAAGGGCTACAGCCCAGACCGGCGAACAACTATATACAAATACTATTTACACTACAAACTAATTAACTAACTATACTTAACCACTAACTAACAACTGTAGTAACAACGGTAGTAACAAGGAGAGCTAGGGACGTGGAGGACAGCAATGCTGCGCTCCACAGTTCCAACGACCGACACGGTGGTAAGAAGGAACTGAGGAGCGGGTGGGCCGGCAGGGGTATATATCGAGCGCCATGGCGGCGCCACTCTAGGGGGCGACCTGCCGGCCCACTGGAGTTGCTAGGGTAAAAAGTTTCTGACGAGCGTGCACGCACGGCGCGCACACCTAACTGGAATGGATGTGAGCAATCACTCGAAGAAGAACTTGATATGCCCTCTCAGTTTCACATTGAATCACTAATAGACTGTACTCAAAGACTAGTTATCAGTTATGCAACCACGTTATAGTAATTTAATCCAGACTATATTTCCTTAATTTACTTATGAGAATGTCATGCGGGACAGTGTCAAAAGCCTTACTAAAGTCCAGAGATACCATATGTACTGCTTCCTCCCTCCACTAGACCAGTAACTCTGTCAAAGAAGGAAATTAGAGTGGTTTGGCATGATTTATTCTTGACAAATCCGTGTTGGCTATTGTTTCTCACCTTATTATTCCTCAGGTTTCAACAAATTGATTGTTTAATCATTTGTTCCATTATCTTTCTAGCCTGACAGGTTGTAATTCCCTAAGACCTCCTTTCCCCCCTTTTTGAAGATAGGTACTATGTTTGCCCATCACCAGTCCTCTGGGACCTCAGCCATTCTCCATAATTGTTGAAGAGAATTATTAATGGTTCAGAGATTGCTTTGCTAGCTCAAGTATTCTACAGTGAATTTCATCAGGCTCTCCCAACTTGAATATATCTAGCTTATTTAAGTATTTCTTTAACCTGTTCTTTTCCTATTCTGACGAGAGATCCTTCTCCCTTGTTAATTTTCACTTTGTTAAACATCTGATTACAATTAACTTTTTTTGTGAAGACTGAGGTAAAAAAGTAATGAAAGACTTGATGACAAAATCAGGATATTAAAAATAGAATAGCCTGATTTTTATTTTACTTCTAAAAATATATATATATAAAGAATTGTGTTACTTGTCTCATGTTTAGAAATCTCTTTTGAGTGGGCCCAAAAGCAAACACCAAACACTCCTGACTCCAACTCTATTCTGCCCTCCTCTTCCTCTTTGAAAACATCCACCTGCTATCCTTTCAGTTTCAATTTCAGTGGTGCTGCTCCCATAAATGCTCTCCTGCAGAACCTGGAGCAGTAGAGCATGCAAGTGAGTTACTCTTAGCCAGATGCAAGACAGTGTGATGTTGTGCTTGTGCAGGAAATGAAACTCACCATCAACAAAACACTATCACTGACAAGGTGCTATAACATGAACAAAATAAACACAATTAGAAAAAAAAGGATATGTTTCCTGTCTCAATTCTCTTTCGGGTATAGGTTCTCTTAAGCTTTACTTCGAACATTACGTACATTTGAAAATTTGATTTCAAGTGGATAGTGTCCTTTTAAGACAATGACGCAATATACACAATAGCCATCTCAGCCTGGGACACTAGTCTCCCTCCTCCATAACTTTCCTTTCCATTAATATTCAGCAGCTAAAATTATCCTTCACCATTGTCATTTCAAGCATGTCACTCCTTTGTAGCCCATTCACTGGCTTCCTCTCTCTTTCCATGGTATTCAAACTCATCATCTTTGATCAATGCTTCATCCAGTTTCTCTCTCTTCGATAACCATCCCCCTCCACACCTCTTGCTCACTTCCTATTCCCACCTTCATGTCTTTTTCATGCTTCTCCTCACACCTGGACTGATAACTCTTTAGGTGTGCTGAGCATCCTCACCCTCTCCCTTTTCTTCAAAAGAAAATGAAAGGCAACTTTTTTCATTTTGTTTTTCCATTGTTGATCTCCACTCCTCTGTTGTCTACTCCACATCTTTTATACCACCTCTGTCTTATTTTTTTAAAATAGAAGAATTTATAAGATTCATTAGTAATATAATACAAATATTATTTATTCTTTGTACTGTGGTAGCACCAAGAAGTCCCAATAAGGGTTTGGGACCCTGTTGTACTGGGCACCATACACACATGGAATAAGCTTTCCCTGCCCCCATAGGACTTACAATCGAAATAGTTCACATTATCTTTATTTATTTGAACCCCTTTCCCTCTTCTCCCCACATCTTTTTTTCTGCTAATTTTCATTTTCTGTTTGTCTGTAAGTTCTATAGAGCAGTGGTAATTATTTTTTTCTGTTCTTTGTAAACTATGCAAAGTTCTAGCTCTATATACATATTTAAAGAAGGACTGAAAGCACTTCACCATTCTAATGTCACATTTTTTACCATCATCCTTCCTCTTTTGGAGTCATCAATTATGCATTTTCCTTCTAATAAAAGTGCAAACAAGAAATCTCATCTACAGCTCATGCAAATCTTGCTCATCTGGCTGGGAGAAGTGCCTTCTCGGGGCATGGACTTGCTCTCCCACTGGAGACTTATGCTTCTAGTGTTCATAAGAGGAAAGTGTTCAAACAGACTTCCTCTATTTGAATGCCTATTCAACATTAGAGATGCTCAGACACTAATGAGGATGTGCACCAAAGTACATTTGCAAGTTTAAAATATGTTACCTCTTTATCTGCTGTTTTTCTTGAAGATTCCTGAGACTGGGCACTGTTTTTTTTCTTTTCTGCAGTTCTCTGAGAATACTGTTTATATCCCTCTTTCATTTCTGCTTCATACTGCTGATATTTTAGTTTGTATTTGTCTGTTGGGGATGGCAGATTTTCCGGTATTGTCTTTTGCTCCAAAGAAAGCTAAAAAGCAAAGAATAATCAGAAATAACAGCCTCCTGCTGTGATACACAATGTCAACAGCAGGATTATTATACTCATTCAGTACATTTTCAGTTAAAGGACTGATGTTCCTTGACACCACACTTAACATTTAGAAGACAATAAATACTGTTGTATAACAACATTAGGTTGTTCTCATGAAACTCTTCTGGTTTTGCTTAGAGAAGTTTTTTTTTTTTTTCTGCAAATGAAGTGACTCTCAACCATACCCAGAAACCAAAATCCACCTGGTCTCTTGCCAGCCTTTGCAGATGCAGAGGACTGTAAGACTAGAGCAACAGCATGAACCCATATTTGGCTTGAAATGCTGAATGAAGGGGCCAAAGGTTATCTAGATCAGAGGTTGTAGTGGTACTGACTAGTCACTGGGGTGCTGCTCCCTCACTTTCCCTTATATATTGCTCAACTCCAAGGACATCATCAGTTGAAAAGGCTTTGGAGCCAGCTACATAGTTTCTTGAGATCCCACTTCCTTTCTCCTGGAGTCAAGTTCAGTACGAGCAGGGTGGGAGGAGGAACCAAAATGCTTCTTTTCTCCTCTCCTCCGTCTCTCACTGGGTCCTAACACCTATGGGATTTTGCTGATTTTTCACCATCCCCTTTCACCTGCTAAACAATAGCGAATCCAGCAATGTCACCCTATGAACCATATGCGCACCCTGCACGAGTAGTTCAGCCGTCCAGGGGTATGTCTACACAACAGAGACTGTACCATGTTGGCATAGCCCCATAGTGTAGACACAGCCTACATTGACAGAGGGTTTTCTTCTGATGGTGTAGGAACACTACCTGTCTGAACAACATTAGCATGTTGATGGAACACTCTTCCGTCTATATACTATATACTTCTGAAACACTGAGGTTTTTTTCAGCATAGTTACATCAGTTGGGGTGTGCTTTTTTCACCCCCTGACTGACGTAGCTATGCCATTATAACTTTCAAGTGTAGACCAAGACCTGTTCTAGAACAGTGTTTCTCACACTGTGAAACTAGTCTCCACTGGAAGATGTGAATCTCTTTCTACACTTTTCTTGAAAAGCCTATACAAAATGCAAAAGTGAGGAATTATTTCCCTCTAACTTGATGATTTTATGAATGTTCTACAGACAGGACTTGGAGCATGCCTACCCTACAGCCACTATAGCACTGCTTCCTAGATCAATGGAACAGGTTTTTCTGTTGCTGTAATTAAATCCGTAATTCTAGGAGGCAATAGCTAGGTCAATGAAAGAATTCTCTCACTGACCTAGCCACAGATACATTGGAAACTAGGCCAATCTTACTACGGCACTCAAGGCATGAAATTTTTCACAGCCCCCAGTGACATAGCCAGGTCAATCTTATTGTAGACCAGGCCATGGGAATGACCAAGAAATAAAGAAAAAAAAATCTATATTTAAATTATTCTACCACCTAGTTTCTTAGGGAAGATTCACCTATAAAGTTTCCTACAGAGGAAGCATGATCTTTTTTTATCTCGTGTGGAATTATTGCTACAATCAGGCATCTGAAGGAAGCAATGCAGAAGTCATGGCCACACACAAAAATATGTTAAATTATATCAGTGGCACTTGGCTACCTTTTCTCCTCAAGGTAGATTCAGATGGAATAGAAACAAAGAGGGAGAATGAGCAGGAGATCTAGTCTATTTAGGTTCTTATACCACATCTATCACTGTGGCATCTGGGAAACAATAAAGGGGATAAAGAGGGAGAGGACAGGTAAAAGAAAGTGAAAAAGAGGAAAAGAAGAGACTGGGAGGTAGTCAAAGCCATTTCAACTTTTTGATAACTTTACAGTAATAAAATATTTATGTTCACTGATTATCAATTTGAAAAATGCCTTCCAGCAAAAGATATATATATATAACACTCAGCTAATAAGAACACAGCAAGTCATATTGACTCTAACTTAAGATCACATGCATGTTATTAGAGAGAACACGAGAGAGAGAGAGAGAGAGAAGCACACACACACACACACACAAACACATATATAGGCTTAGTGCACACTACAAAGTTTTGCTGGTATAGCTATGTTGGACAGGATTTAGCGGGGGGGTGGGTCGGGTCACACCTAACTGACATAGCTATGACAGCAAAACCTGTTGTAAATGCCCCTATGTCAAAGACAGAGTGCTTCTGTCGGCTTAGCTAGTGTCGAACAGAGAAGTGATTTAGCTATACCAGCAGAACTTATTCTGTTGGCTCATGCTGTATCTGCACCAGGAGGCTCTGCTAACATAACGACACAGGCAAAAAAAAGTGCAGTGCAGCGTAGACAAGCTGAGAGAGATAAGAGAGAGACAGACAGAGACAGAGAAAGGGAGATAGAATGTGGTTTGCAGTGTCCTAACTGGGAAAAAAATGACCAAATAGGTGGTCACTTCATGCAGTGAATGACCATGTCCTAGTTAATCAGTGCGAGTTGCTGTATTATTAACAGTTGCTGAGAGATGATAAATGGTTTTACATGTTCCAAACAATGTTCCAGCCTATACTGGCAGCACAGTGCTTTCTACAGACCCAGTCCTGCAAACCACTACTCATGCAAGTGACCCATTGACTTCAAGGGATTATTTGCTTAAGGACTGCATATGTGCATAGATGTTCTCATGATCAGGCCCTCAGATGGTTAGACTGCTGATATGGACTCACTTTTGTATTAATTGTTCTTGGGTTTAAAGAAAATTAAATATTTTTAAAAGAACTACCAAAGGATGTTTTCCAATTTTCCATCGGGACATACACAAACAGGGAGGTTAGGATGCCTTCCATTCCTTAACCACAGAAATATAATGCAATTTCCTAAATTTGGAACATACTTCTCACCCTTACCACAGAAACTAATCCTGTAGATTTGTACAGGTCCTGAATTGGTTTGAAGTTTGGGAAACCACTTCTTAAGCACATATCAATCTCAGAAGATTAACCTTTGCAACCCCTGAACCTTTTCCTTCTTCTAATGACAAAAACTAAAACATCTAATACAGTTTCAAAATGCAAATGCTAACTATATATAATGATAGGAAATTAAAAGTAGTCTCTCAGCTAAGCCATTTCATTATTACACCAAAGTAGTTAAAACCTATTTAATTTTCAAATCATACATCACAGTCCTCAATTGCTAATATTTTCCCAGTTATTTTACCTCCGTTTTCTTCTGACAATGTTTTCTAGCCATCTGTTTAATAGAAAGGGAAAAAAATGTTATTTTAAATAGCAACTATCACTATCTATGCTGCATGAAATCAAAAGAAAAATTGTCAAATACATTTTTCCAAAGTTAAACAAAACAGAAAAATTCAAAGGACACCTCTTGTCACTCTCAAGTAACAATGACTGAAAAAAAGCTCAGTAGAGTCATTATCAAATGTGTTCTTAATTTCAGTAATTTGGACAGTGATTTTGAACAGCTCTGGAATTTTCCAGAAAGCAGTATGTTAAAACTGAATAACTGATTTTCCTTCTATGACAACTATGTGTAGCTGGGTTTTTTAAGAATTTTAAGTTCTTACTCATCACGGAAAGAGAAGAATAAATATTGATGTTCTATTTAGATTTATTTTAAAATATATACATTTATATTGTCAACCAAACTAGATCTTACTCTGAAATTAACTCGCAATTCTCTTTGAAAGAGAAAGGAAGAAAAACATTGATAATGAAGTTACTGCACTTGGCCATTCATAGACTATCGTAGCAAAGCTCAACTCATATTCTTCCACAAAATAAATATTTGTTATTTGTAAACAAAAAGTTATTTTTCATATCTTATGTTTCAGAACTATTTCTTATTTTAGTTAATTATTTAATTATTTTCTGATTTTCACAATTTTCTTAAGATTTGTTTAGAAGTAGAAATCAAAGTTATACGCTACCTTAATGCAATCACACTTTTCAGATGCTTTCACAAATTGTTACTAACAATAGCGACCACTAATTGTCAGTACACAAAATTGTCAGTAGGCAAAATTAAAAGAATTAGAGTATAAATCAACAGTCTATAATAAATAGTTACTGTGATGAAGAAATGGAATTTGACATTTCTGAAGAGATTCCTAGCAAAAAAACCAGTCATTAGAAAGCACTTCGACCAGTAATACTCTCCTATCTCTTAAATTAATCACACAGATTGAAAGAAATAAATTGTGTAATGAAATTAGATGTGCTTTATTTGCTTCAATTCTCATGAAAGACAGTATTTTTAAGATATCAGTAATGGCAAACTGACTTCTTGTGTCTGATGATGCTGTGCATACGGAGTCTGTATTGGTGTACCCCAACTAATAGTTGAAGTTGAATCTGGAGGGCCAATGCGAGGAAACCTCTTCCTGTATGGTATGTAAGAATCACCATCCTAAAATACGAAGAGAACAAGATTATTTGTACTTATTTCATAGTCAAAAGGAATGTTTTGACAAACTTCTGCAAACTTTTCAGATAATGCTAACTCATGATTACCTCTTCATCTGAAGATCCCAGCTTGCCCAAATCAAGGCATGGCACCCTGCAGGGAGTTAAAAGATGGCTTTAGTAATTCTTTAATACATTTTCTTGCTTTCAATTACAGTACAAGAGAGCCCTCTGATAATGAAGTGCTTTTCCCTTTCACAAAAATATCTTCACTATAAACAGTTTCACTATAATTGGAGAGGGCCTACCTGGCAAAAGTCCCTACCAACCCCCTTCGCTTCACCTCAGGAAGTGGTAACAGAGCCTTTCTTCATCCCCAGTTGCAGAGGACACTGGCAGCTGTGAAGGACCCCTGGCAGGCCCTATCTTCACTTCCAGCCTCAGCTAGTTCTATCAAGACCATCCTGGCTCCTCTTCGCTCCCCACTAGGAGCAGCTGCAGCAAGATCAGAAGCCAGGGCTTTCTCATTACCCGTCTACCACAACAGTATTGTGGCAAATTCTTTCCTCTCCATAATCAGCCAGAAGAGAGGCAATCGGGAAGTAAAAAGTAATACTTTGGGAATGTAGCTCTTCAAAACTAATTGGAAGGGAATTAGCACAGTCCCAACTATACTGCAATTAAATACCAATAGTGACTCTTCATTCATCTTAAAGAAATTAAAAAGTCAATTGAAATACATTAAAGCAATTCTGTACTTTTACTTCATTTTAGCCCCAATCCCACTAAGAAATGAGTGTCCTTAGCACCCTCTAAAGTAAACTGGAGTTGAAGATACCCAGCACTAATGAAGATGCATTCAGCATCTTTCTGGATTGTGCCCTTTGGGTTCAATCCAACGTCCTCTAACTTTCAGTGGGAGCTGGATCAGACCCTAAGGCTACGTCTATATAGGACACCACTGGTGGTGGTATATAGAGTATGGATAGTTATATGCCACAGAAAAAAAGTGAGCTGCATTCGCACTGTGGTGCATAGCCACATGCATTAGTGGGGGATGCAGTGGGGAAAGGCTCCCGCTGTCACACCCTGCCAGAGCTTTCCCCACAGGTCCCTGCAGCAGGGAAAGACTGGAAGCAGGGAGGCAGCAAGACATTACACTGTCAAAAACAGTGGGAGGGGAGGGTCATGTTCTGAGCTGTGTAGCATACATATTCTAAGGATTCACAGGGATCATTACTCGACTAAGCAATGCCTCACAACACACACTACAATTTACACCTATGCTAGCAGGACATGCAATGTAGGTACCCTACAGACCACCGCAAAGAGAGTGCAGCTTAGGCATACCCTAAAAGGGGAGTTACACTGTAACTAAATTCCCCTGTGTACGGCTGCTGGTATTTAACTCTATTTTAGCAAAACAGATGAGTATTGGCTAAATAAAGGCTTGATTAAATTGTCCATATTACCAGTACATTACAAAACTACCTGTCACATTAAGACTTGGAATGTGTACTTAAAAACAGTACCTGTGAAAGATGCCAGATCAGTTTCAAGCACTATAAGCCTTCTAACAACCACCCAAGTATAGTCTGAGCATCAGTAGTACATATTTTCTCTCACTTTGCTACCAACATTTTTCAAAACTCTGTTATAACAGAGTCCTTCCAGGACTGGAAGACTAGCTGACTCTCCAGGCCCATCCAGTCAGTGGAGAATGCCTGAATACACACAGAGATTGAACTATCCCTTTATCCAGCCATAGACGTTCCATGGTCATGTTTGATACATACTGGCAGAATCTTATGGCGAGCTAAAATGACCATAGAGATTTTTTAAAATAAGCCAGTTCAGTCTCAAATATGGCATTGATAATAGAAGACGTTAAGATACCTATTCCCAGGCCTCAGAATCTCAAATTTTGGAAGTACTATACAAAGCAGATTTCAAATCACTTTTTAAAACTCTCTCATATGACAATTTCTCTGTATTTATAATGAAATATCTGTAAGGAGCAGCAATTCTTCTCTCCAACCCCCTTTCATAATCGTAAAAGGTATAAAAGATAGCTTGTTTACAATTAGAAATAACTGCCATGAGCTTAGATAGTAACTAAAAAAGTAAAGCTCAACCATCCAACTTTTACATTTTGAAAGAAAGCAAAAATGTTAATGAGTAATCACTAATAATGCCACCAGATTCCAACTAATCTCAATGTACATTTCAAAAAAACCTACTTTCCTAAAGTGAAATGTATACAAATAAGTGTGACTCTTAAAAGTATCATTTTAAGGAAAACAATTAAATTCCTCTTTAAGTATAAAGCATAGCCAACAAGTTTATGGTGATAAATTTCACCTAACTCCTTTATACATCAGCATAAAGACAACAAAATAAGGAAATTTACCAAAGTTACTTAATGCAGAATGAAACAGTTCATAAGTAGGAAGAATAGACTTACTCAGCTGGACGAAGGCCATGAGTTGCTTGTATATTTGGTTTCCATCCCTACAAAAATGTCAGCATAATAATTAAATCATGATTTAATGACACAGAGTTCTGTCTTTTGAGGGTTGTAAAATTGTTGTATAGACATTTGGGCTTGGGCTGGAGCCTGAACTCTGGGACACTCCTCCCTCACAAATTCCCAGAGAGCCTGAATGTCTGCAGTCCAATTGTACAGCCCCACAGCCCAAGTCAACTGACATGGGCCAGCCACAGGTGTTTAACTGCACTGTAGACATACCCTTGGAGAACAGAATTTGAATCTTGTTTTATGACTGTTTTCTGTTACAGAAGGCAGAGGTATTATAATGGTTATATTCCGAACTCTGAGGGAGATCAGGAAAACATAGGAATGCTCCTTTCTGCAACACACCACAGATTCCCCTACTGAATGAGTGGGGTACAAAACAGCAGTCTCACAAGACTACTGGCTGGAGGATGCATTACAGAACACATCTGATAGTGGAATACAGAAAGACATCTTGTCTGGTAGGAGAAAGGCAGTCTGCCATAGTTGACAGGTCTCAGTCCTGGACTTCCCTAATGTGGTAACCTAGCAACAAGAAGGGTTGGAAGTATGTGGGCTTGAAGAAAAGCAAATGCTAGTCAATAATCAGTTAACTATTTTTATTCTATAAACCTAAAGGGCGCAATACTTACGAAACAAAAAAAGAAATATCTACAGTGCATAATTCAGAAAGTATTAATGTTCAGACCAGAGACAGTCAAACTCATGGCTACCATTATCCAAGACTGTATTCATACTCACCAAGACAATCATTTATTTACTTTCAATAATTACCCTGCAAGTTCAAGTTGTTTTCTTTTATATTGCAGTAACCTTAATAGGGTTTCCTAAACTATACTATTTTAAAATCCTGAACATAAGATGGAGCTAAATGGTCTCTGAAATAAAAACCACACCTGTAAATATCTGTAAATCAAAATAGAAACATGAATCTTTGCATTAAACATACCTGACTAAGTTTCTTCCCCCTTGATGACAGCTCAGCTTGCCGTCTAGGAGATGCAGCAACTCCTTTAACCTCCAAATCCATGCAAATTTGACTTAGACTTCACAATAAACTGTAAATAAAAAAGACTAAATGAAAACCATATATTTGCTATATAATTACTATTATAAATAAAATAATTAAATTACGGGGTATGTACCTAAAACTCCCAACCTAGGAGTTCTTATTCAATTATTAGGGCCCCACCAATTTCATGGCCATGAAAAACACGTCACGGACTGTGAAATAAGCCCTTCCCCCATGAAATCTGATCTCCCCCATGCTGCTGGGAATGCCCCAGCCAGGGGCTCATAGCTGCAAATCCTGGCCGGGATGGGAAGGGACAGGACTTGTTCTTCCCCTGCACAGCCACTGTGGGAGTTGCAGGAAGCTCTGGAGATGGGCAGTAACCCCAGAGGTTCCTGCAGCTGGAAGAGGCTTGTGGAGGTGGTTCTGATCTCCCCATTGCTGCTGGGAGTACCCCAGTCAGGGGCTCCTAGCTGCCTATCCCGCAGGGCTGGGGACGGACAGCACTCGGAACTGCCTCTTCACCTGCACAGCTACTGGGGGACAGAGGGGTGTGTGGATCAGACTCACCTCCAGGTACCTTTTGGGTTGGGATCCCCACAGTTACAACACCATGAAATCTCAGATGTAAACATCTGAAAAGGTGAAACTGACCAATTTAAAAACCATCTGGCCATGAAATTGATCAAAATGGAACATGAATTTGGTAGGGCCCTATCTATGTTGCATTGGATGCCCATCTCCACAGTAACTCCTGACTTCAATCTTCCCTTGCCAGCGTTCTCTTTTGCCGAAGCTGTTCCAGGCTTCTGTCTCAGCTCCAAGCTTCACTCCCTGGAAACACTGGTTTTCTCTTAGCTTCAGGCTCCCCCGAGTCCCCTCTTAACTCTAGCATTTGCAATTTATAATAGATGTGTCAACACTCCCCACTTACATCCTACATCAGGGGTCCCCAACGCGGTGTCCGCAGGCACCATAGCGCTGGCTGGGGCGGCTAAGTGCACCCACGTACTGGCTGACGGACGAGCATCAGCCGAAATGCCACCGACAAGCTGCGTCATTCAGAGGCGTCACTGCCAAAATGCAGCCGATTTTCAGCGGTATTTCGGCGGTAATGCCTCTGGATGATGCTGCTTGTCGGCGGCAACACCTATTGACGTTGCCGTTTGTCAGCGGAATTTTGGCAGATGCTCTTCCACCACCACGGTCCTCTGTGGCTTGTTGTCTGGCACCCACCAGACAAAAAAGGTTGGGGACTACTGACCTACACAGTTTTAGCCAGACCACAACTTTTGCCATACCCTAAGAATCCTTCTGGTTCCCAGCTATTGTATCCCTAACAGCTCCAAACCCTCCATTCATGCCATACACTACCCCCTTTGCAAAGTTTCCTCCCCTATCCTGGACAGTTCTGCATGTACAGGTAGTCTCCCTCCCAATTTCAAGATTCCCAGAAACGGGATGCCCCATGGTGTATGTTCTAAATTTTGCGGGGGTAAATGTTGGCCCTGTTTTAAGATACTCAACAGATGTTAGTTTCAAGCATTCTCTGCTCCCCAGTGAAGGCGACGGGCCTATTTGTTATTTAAAGTGAAAATGCATCTATCTTCACATAACCTCAAACGTTTCATTTAAAACGTATGGAGATTTTCATAATCATAACAGGGAAAAAGTAGTCAAACTAGTGCATATTCATTATTAGTATTCACAAATTAATCTAATCAGATTTTTAAAACAGTACTTTTATATTTAGTCAAAATAGTTAATATTACATGTTTACAATGATTTAACCACTGCACAGAAAAGATATAAAAGATAAAAGATAAACTTTTACAGTAGGAAACATCTTGGGAAGTAGAAAGCTCACAAGTTAACCATCTCCACTTCCTTGTGGACAAGTATCCATCTCACAGACATACTGCCATAGGGTGTAACAGACTGTTCAGCATAAGTACTTAGCACATATTCTAAGGGACCATTCCAGGGAGAGTGGCCCATTAGTGGTTCCTTAGAATATGTTAAATAATCTGATCCACCAAGGTAAAAGATATTATCGTGCCCACTTTCTCAGGCCATGGCTACACTTACAGTCCTGCAGCGCTGGTAGTTACAGCTGTGTTCGTACAGCTGTATAGGGCCAGCGCTGCAGTGTGGTCACATTTGCAGCATTTGCACTGCTGTTGGGAGTGGTGCATTGTGGGCAGCTATCCCAGCATTCAAGTGGCTGCAACGTGCTTTTCAAAAGAGGGGGGTGGGGTGGAATGTGACAGGGAGCATGGGGGAGACAGAGAGAATGGATTTTTGGGGCTGACACTGTTCTCAGCTCCCTGCCTTGCAAGTTCTAAGGACTGGAAGACACACAGTGCCTACCTTCAATCATTTTAAAAGTTCTGACCCCTTCCCCCACCCCTCTCTCATTCACTAAATGCAAATTATGCACTCCTAAATAGCCGTCAGACCAGATAAACATCTGCTCAACATGGACTTCCTCCTCCCCCTCTGCCGTGTGAGCGTGCTGTTTCTCTCTTCAAGCAAACAGCTGTGAACATTCCAAAGTAATTCCCCTGCCTGCCTCCGCTCGCTCAGCAAACAGGAGCTGTGTTTGTTTTTTAAATAAGCAGTTTGGCTGAACTCCGAGCTCCCCCTTTCTTCCAGTTTGTTGTGGACAGGAATTCTGGGATACCTCCTTATACCCCGGAGGTCAATAAAAGCACTGGTGGGGTCCACACTTGCTGACCAGCGCTGGAATCACTACACCCGTGGCACGACCGGGTGTACAGCCAGCGCTGCAACCAGGGAGTTGCAGCACTGGCCGTGCTTTGCAAGTGTGGCCACATCCTAAGTTGCAGTGCTGTAACCCCCTCACCAGCGCTGCAACTCTCTAGTGTAGCCATGGCCTTAGTCTTGTTAGTAGTCTCAAACGAAAGGTAACAGGGTGAATGGGGTAGGAACTGAAATCCTCTCACCCTTAGTTTTGATCTCTCTGAAACAGGTTGTTAGAAGTGCAAAAGCAATATTGAAGCTTTCTGGCTGTGGACTTCATGGGACAGCCCTATCCAGTGATCCATACTGTTCACAGTACTGACAGCCAGTGTGATTTCATCCTAAATCTCAGTATTTGGTGTTTTTGTTAAAGCTCCTATAGCCAAACAATTACATGAGCAGCTCTGGGTTGTTGTTTTTGTTGTTGTTTTGTTTGTTTGTTGTATTTTTGTTTTATAAGTTTCTAACCCCTGTGGCTGCAGAGAAACGCTTGGAAACCTGAATCAACAGCACCCTACAGGCTCAGAACCCAGATGGAAAATAACAAGAACGCGCTTTTTTGTTCCACACCCGAGTTTTGGGGCAGGGAGGGGGAAGAGACTGTCCTGGCTAAACCCGGGCCGGCCGGCAGCCGATGGGCTCGGCAGCGCGGTGCCTCTGCCGACAATGCCCGCAGCCGGGGGAAAGGGAACCCCGCAAATGGGCCTCTGGGGCATCCTGAAGGGGCCGCGCCCCGCCCGTTGCCTAGGTTTCCAGTAAACAAGCCCGGACGCGGCGGGCCACTGAGCGCCCGCTGCTCTCCGGCCGGGCCGCAGCCCCCGGCAGGGAGGGACCAGGAGCGCTTCCCCAGGCGCGCACTCACCGCCCGCTCACCTCTGCAGCCGCCGCCCCTATTCCCAAGTCCTGCGGGGGGGTGTCCCTGTGCGCGCACCCGCCGGCTCTGCTGCGCGTGCACGCGAGGGGCAGGGACGCGGGCCGGGGTGTGTGCCTGCGCGCCTTGGCCCGGCCCAGTCAGGCTCCGCCCACTCTGTGTCCACGCCTTAGCCACGCCCCCCGGACGTGGGAGCCGGGGCAGCCGGGAGTGTCGAAGCCTTTGTCCGCTCTGGCGCGGGCGCTGGCACAGTGGCTCCCACGGGGGGGGGTGGAAAGCGCGTCACTGCTCCGTGTCCCTCAGCGCACCTGAGCTGATGAACGCGAAAGACACAACCATCAGCATGAGCCCTCGGTCACTAATCCCTGAGTAGCCCCGCGTGTTGCAGCCCGGGCCTCGGAACCACCCCTCGGAAATACACCCTGCCTGCCCTGCTGGAAATAACAGCCCTGCCTGGCTGTGTCATGCCCTGGGGTGCAAGCCGCAGTGGGGGATTCACCGCTGGACCCATGGCCCTGTGCAGGGGCCCCAGCCACTTAGAAAATGGGGGCTCTAGGAGTGCAAGTAGGGCTGTGCTGTAGCCGCCGGTACGCAATACTGGCAAGAGATTTTTCGCGGGTACGGCGTACTGGAAAGACTTGGGGTTAGCGGGGGGGGGGTTGCACTTGGCTAGGGAAGGCATTTAGTCTTTAAATGGCCTTAACAGCATAATACATATGCTAACAAACATAAAGAAAGGCTTTGTTTACATATGTATTGTGCTTTTACGTTTGTCAGAAGTCCTCAAGAGGGGAGGAGTGGGGTGATGGAAGGTGTATAAACAATGTTTTTTATTCTGTTTCTCCCCCTTAGTCTAAACTATTCATGATGTCCATACTGCATCATAGAATATCAGGGTTGGAAGGGACCTCAGGATGTCATCTAGTCCAAAGCCCTGCTCAAAGCAGGGCTAATTCCCAATTAAATCATCCCAGCCAGGGCTTTGTCAAGCCTGACCTTAAAAACCTCTAAGGAAGGAGATTCCACCACCTCCCTAGGTACCCCATTCCAGTGCTTCACCACTCTCTGAGAGAAAAAGTTTTTCCTAATATCCAACCTAAACCTCCCTCACTGCAACTTGAGACTATTACTCCTTGTTCTGTCATCAGGTACCACTGTGAACAGTCTAGATCCATCCTCTTTGGAATCCCCTTTCAGGTAGTTGAAAGCAGCTATCAAATTCCCCCTCATTCTTTTCCGCAGACTAAACAATCCTAGTTCCCTCAGCCTCTCCTCATAAATCATGTGCTCCAGGCCCCTAATAATTTTTGTTGCCCTCCACTGGACTCTTTCCAATTTTTCCACATCCTTCTTGTAATGTGCGGCACAAAACTGACCACAGTACTCCAGGTGAAGCCTCACCAATGTTGAATAGAGGGGCATGATCACTTCCCTCAATCTGCTGGCAATGCCCCTACTTATACAGCCCAAAATGCCATTAGCCTTCCTGGCAACAAGGGCACACTGTTGACTCATATCCAGCTTCTCGTCCTCTGTAACCCCTAGGTCCTTTTCTGCAGAATTGTTTCCTAGCCAGTCGGTCCCTAGTCTGTAACAGTGAATGGGATTCTTCCGTCCTAAGTGCAGGACTCTGCACTTGTCCTTGTTGAACCTCATCAGATTTCTTTTGGCCCAGTCCTCTAATTTGTCTAGGTCTCTCTCTATCCTATCCCTACCCTCCAGCGTATCTACCACTCCTCCAAGTGTAGTGTCATCTGCAAACTTGCTGAGAGTGCAGTCCACGCCATCCTC
This sequence comes from Gopherus flavomarginatus, assembly GCF_025201925.1. Lineage (NCBI taxonomy): Eukaryota > Metazoa > Chordata > Testudines > Testudinidae > Gopherus > Gopherus flavomarginatus. The sequence continues at coordinate 73,753,510 of NC_066617.1, forward strand.
CAGATCATTAAAGATATTGAACAAAACCGGCCCCAGGACTGACCCTTGGGGCACTCCACTTGAAACCGGCTGCCAACTAGACACGGAGCCATTGATCACTACCCATTGAGCCCGATGATCTAGCCAGCTTTCTATCCACCTTATAGTCAAATCATCAAGCCCATACTTCTTTAACTTGCTGGCAAGAATTCTGTGGGAGACTATATCAAAAGCTCTGCTAAAGTCAAGGAATAACACATCCACTGCTTCCCCCTCATCCAAAGACCCAGTTATCTCCTCATAGAAGGCAATTAGGTTAGTCAGGCATGACTTGCCCTTGGTGAATCCATGCTGACTGTTCCTGATCATATTCCTCTCCTCTCTAAGTGCTTCAGAATTGATTCCTTGAGGACCTGCTGCATGATTTTTCCAGGGACTGAGGAGAGGCTGACTGGCCTGTAGTTCCCTGGATCCTCCTTCCCTTTTTTAAAGATGGGCACTACAGTAGCTCTTTTCCAGTCATCTGGGACCTCCCCCGTTCGCCATGAGTTTTCAAAGATAATGGCCAATGGCTCTACAATCACATCCACCAACTCCTTTAGCACGCTTGGATGCAGCGCATCTGGCCCCAGGAACTTGTGCTCGTCCAGTTTTTCTAAATAGTCCTGAACCACTTCTTTCTCCACAGAGGGCTGGTCACTTTCTCCCCATACTGTGCTGCCCAGTGCAGCAGTCTGGGAGCGGACATCAAGTCCAAAGTATTAGAGGAATGTCTCTACTTGCACTGATCAGAGGATGTTTGGTTTCTGATCTCAGCCCAGTTCTACAGCCTTACAGGAATCGCGTGTTGTCCTCAGTGTACACAGACTTCTTCTTTGCAGCCAAACTAGTCTAACATGTTAACTGGAATTAGAGCAGCAAAACAAAGAAAACAAATGCCTCATTTTCTAGCTTGGGACAATGGGACTATTTACATGACAATGGATCACTTTTGTGGACTAATAAAGAGTTTCAGGAGTCTGTTCCTATAAAGGAAGTTGAATCCCCCACTGAAATGCAATGGTTGGGTACAATATCATAAAGCAGTTTAGGATACAGTTTTACTTAAAATTTGTCTTTTAATAAGTCATACATATGCTGAAGTGGCTCCTCACCCAACTACAGCGTTCCATATTGTTAAGATAAGTTCCTGTCTGCATCCTAAAAACTTGCCCATACCGGTATTGCCCTGGCCTCTTCCTTTGTCATTCAGTGTTAAATGCATTCTGAACTATATGCATTTCCTCACCTTTTGGGGGCGAAGCCAGACTTTTAGGCACCTGCTCCCCTACTGGGTGTAAACTTTGCTTGTACCAATCAGAAACGAACACACACAGTCTTTGGGCCCCGTCCCCTATGACACTTCTATGATGTCATAGTGGGTATTTTAGGCTGGTCTGCCATGTGCAGGCAGAAGAGGAGAAAGAAAAACGAATCCTGTGTACCTTGTGCACACCCGTAACCGAGCCTGATCACCTCGAAGCCTCTCTCAGCTCACGTGTTTTAAGCAGAGTTTCTACGTTTGCCAGTCGTTATGAGTTGGTTTGTATTCGTAAGTATTGGTTATTACTAAATGCTGCATCTGTGTTTATAAATATTGTTTACTGCATCTTTGTTTATAAATATTGTTTAATAGTAAATACTTTAGCCATTGTATGTTTTAAGTTCCATTAACCCTATTAGCTAATCATACGCTGCTCCCCTACCTATTGTAACTATCCCCAATAAAACTTTAAATTAATTAATTTTAGTTGTGTGCGTGCCTGCAGTTTGCATCGTGACCCGTACCCTCCTTGCATCCCTTACCTATACAGTCTATTGCCACATGTAGCCTGGTAAATAACAGGTCTGCATTTTTCTTTCGCCTCTAAAAGGACGTGGCGATCTACATGGCGTCACGAACAGGATGCACGGAGGTTGGGCCATGCCTGTGGCACACTGCAGATCCCGCAGATAATGAAACTGAACAGTTCCAAAATTTGCAGTTTCACCTTCTTACTAGCCAAAATTCGACTAATCCAAAAATAGAATGGATCTGTTCTCTTGGCTCAGGCAAAACTCTAAAAGGCTATACTGTACCATTAACCCTGGCAGATATGGGATGCCTCCTTCGGTGCTTTAGGTGTCAGCCAGCCTGCTGTTCCCTGCAGCCTCAGTGCACGGAGACTGTGGAAAACCTCGGTGCTGCAGATCCCTCTCAACTTTGGAGAGAATGTAGCCGCATTGTTAGAAAATCTGGAGGCACTGTTTCCAAATTAATTCCCCCACCTCAAGTAATACCTGCTGATCCGGCACATAAATTATTATGCCAAATGATAAAAGAATTAAATTTGATTAAGAAAACCAAAAAATTGCGACCCGATGAATATAAATCTGAGGATGTTTCCACCGTCCTGTTTAGCATGATATGCAAGGCCCTCGATCTGCGTTCTGTCCTCCGTGGAGGCACAATGTTTGCAGCTAAACAGGCAGCCCCAGGCTCTCCTAAAGGTAATAATGAGAAGAAGACAGAAAAGGTAGAGCCCATCACTACCCCCCCCCCAAGTCCCTCTCGGAAAATTTTGCCACCCCCATATGAAGGTCCTAAATCTCCTCTGTATCCAGCTCTGCCAACAGCCCCAGAATTTGCAGAATCTGAAACCGTAGCAGAAGCTTTGCCTATTGCAATAACTAAAACTAAAATAGATGCACAAACAGGCAACACCACGCAGGTTACTGAACTGCAAACACGTACTAAGGCCGAACTTAAAGAGTTTTTAAAGGAAACGCAACGAAAAGCTGACGAGGCACCTATGGTTTGGGTCGGGCGGCTAGCCTTAGAACACGGAGCAGAATTGGTGGACCACGAGGAGGCCGGCACCTTAGCCAAAACGGCCAATTGGGCACGAGGCTTCCGGGGTCACGCTTTATTAAATAATCGCATTTGGACACTTACCACCCTGGCAGCTGCCATTTTAGCAATGAAAGGCAGTTTTAAAGGATTATATATCCCTTCCGATAACCTTAGTTACTCCACATGATCTAATATGGGCAGTTGCAGGAGCTTCCATAGCCCTGTGGGATCCACTACAAAATCCACTTAATTTAACTGTTCAACAGCTATTGGTGGCCACACCCTTTATACATGTTACTGATCCCACCCAAATTCCTGTCTCAGCAGAGGCGGTTAATTTGGCATTAGAAGCTGCCCCTGGAGCTGATACCGGTGCCATGCTGCACTTGCATGCGGCCATTCGCAGACCCATCTTAACGTTATTTGAAGTGGTTAGTAAAATTAAGTTGTTACTGCCACCCCTGCCTGTTGTTCTCCCAGTTGATTCGCCACCAAAAAACTCTCCAAAAAGTCAGTTTAATCCCCAAAAATATCCTGAGCGAACTAAAGCTGAACGGGCACTATTCAGCTTCCTTCTTAACAAAGGGATCCCCAAAGAAGCCCTGCGTAAAATGTCAAACCAAGAGCAGCAAAATGTAGCCGAACAGCTAGGCTGGAAAAATTGGGAAGACTATGTTAGGACAAAAAACGAATGGGGCCAGATGCTGCCCGGCCCAAATTAAAGATCCCACCGATGAACGCCCATACGCCACCCTGTTAGTTAACGGCGACATCCCCACTTTCTTTTTATTAGACACTGGAGCTCAAATTAGCGTTATTGAGCCCAACGTTCCCCACTGTCCTACTGCCTCCTTTATGTTTGTTCAAGGTCTCAATGCAGTACCAGAAAAACCCGTGGTTTGGCTTAAAATTGCCCACGGAAAATACCTAAGAAAAATAAAGGCCTTAGTGGGATCAAAAAATCTGCTAGGTGTCTCAGATATTAAAAAATTTAAACTGCATGATCAAATTCTGCAAGCCCTCCCTATAACCGTAGGCGATCATTCCCCCTATACCCCCGAAGTAGTTAACTCCCAGCCATGGAAATTTTCCCCTATTCCCACAAAATCCGAAGGGCTTCCCTTTATTGAAGCTTTGCTCACTCAGCTTCTAGAAGAACAAAAAATAGAAAGGGTCACTGCATCCACCTTTCTGTCAGCGGGTTGGGGTATTCCCAAGCCCGGCGATCCCTGTAAATATCGCCTTGTCATTGATTACAGACAAGCTAACAGCCGTGTAAAGCCTATCGCATTTTCCAGCTCTGTCACCATTCCCGAAATACAGCGGCAACTAAGCGATGCAAGTAATCAGTGGGCATTTACTCTTGATTTAAAAGATATGTTTTACCAAATCCCACTCCAGGACACACAAGGAATCTTAAACTTTGCTTTTAAGGGCGTCCAATATAAATGGAAAGTTTGCCCACAGGGGTTCTGTAATTCTCCTGTACTTGCATCGTCCCATCTCAATATCACATTACAAAAGGTAAAACCCCTACAGGATGTGTACGTGCTAACCTATGTAGACGACATTGTCATTTGTGGGCCCAATCCACAAGCAGTTCAAAGTACCACCCAAATGATAATTGACGCATTAGAAGCAGATGGGTGGCAAATTAACAAAACAAAGAGCCGCCTGCAGGCCAGCCAGCAATTCTCATTCTTGGGACTCCAATTCACTCCCACCACTTACACCCAAGCCCCAGCCAGTGTATTAGACCCTTGGACAGAAGCCCCTCCACAAAATAAACGAGAGCTTCAGCAGCTATTAGGTCTCCTTAATTATCAAGGCCAATATATCCCAGCACAGCTAATTTTTAACCTAGAAATCCTACAAAGCTCTCTCTCTTCTAAACGCTCCCGAGAAGTATGGAACGCATCAGCACAACAAAGCTTAGAGAAACTAGCTGGCTGGTTCGCCTCTAACCCCCACATCGCCCGTTTTAATTCCCAAGAACCCCTCAACATTAATTTGTTTATTACAAAACACCATGTAGGGTTCACTGTATTGCAACATGGTAATACTATTTACAATTGGGCCCATTGCCTGTCTGGACCCCAGTACAACTATGGTCTAGTGGGAAAAATGCTACTGGCTGCGTCCAGTGCGCATCACTGGTCCCAACTCCCTAACCCAGGCACCCTGTCTGGACCACATGTTCATTTAATCCCGTGGCTTACAAGTACCCCTCCACCCGAGTTTCATGGCACTACTCGCACCTGGCAGCTTCTATGTTTCCAGGTTGAAGTAGCTTGGCAGGCATGGACCCTAACTCCCAGCAACAACATCTTAGCACCCCCCCTTCACCAACCGTTATGCATTGAAGTAAAATATGATCCCTGGGTTGTGTCTGACGGGGGCACCTCACCATCCCCTAGGGCAGGAGTTCTTTGTTCCACATGTAATCACTTTAATGTGCAGTTGCTTCCCCCCTCCTGCTCCGCACAAGAATGCGAGGTGCAGGGCGTTCTTTTAGCTGCCCAACATGTTGCTAATGCCCACTCTGCCAACAAGCAAGTTGTTTTAGGTATCGATTCTCAATTTTGTTTAGACATTTTAATTGAGCAAGCCTCTCCCTCAGCTTTTGTTAAATTGTGGGACCAAATTTTTGCCCTAATTCGTAAATTCTCTCACCCTTGGTTCGTTACGCACTGTCCCTCCCATTGACCAGACTCAAACCCCCTGCATTCCAGTCTTGATCAAAGAATGAGAGAGGTCTCCCAAGTTCATATGGCAAATCCCGCCGTACAGGCAGACCCGCTGTTGCGCTGGCTCCACGAAGAATGGGGACACTGACCACCCACAAAATTGTACGGCCTGTTATCTAGCTTTTCTAACCAAAAGCCTGACGTTAGCCGCAGCCAGCGTGAGCTCATTGTTCAGTCCTGCTTGCAGTGTGTGCAGGTAAAAACTATGAATCGTCCCCGATATGAGCGCTCTGCATACACTGCAGAACACTTTGCCCCAGGTAGTACGTGGCAAATTGACTTAATAGGACCCTTGCCAGGTGCTCGTCGTTTTCCAAAAGCCTTAGTTACTGTCGATCTGGAGTCTCGACAAACCTTTTGTGTTCCTCTTAATAAAACCAATGCTGCTTCTGTCGCTGTGGCTCTTAAGCAAACAGCAGCTGCCTGGGGCACTCCCACTGAAGTCCAAGCAGATGGTGGACCACCCTTTACCAGCAAAAGCATTGAACAGCTCATTTTTGGATGGGGGGCTTCCCTTCACATCCATACTAAATATCATCCTCAAAGCAATGGCGTGGTAGAGTGAAAAATCGCAGTCCTTAAAACTATGTGGCGAACAGCAAACCCCAACCCTGATTTTAAAAACTGGAGCTCATTTTTACCCCAGGTACTTATCGCATTCAACAAAAGTTACTCTCGCTGGCCTCACATTTCACCTACACCTAAGCTGCCTTGGTCCCCCATGTCTAACACAGGCCAACTGGTTTGGCTTACAGAACCCCAAGCCTCTGGCCATCGAAAACCTATAAAAACCACCATTCTCCGGGCCGGCAAGTACCCTAACACCTACTTAGTGGCTACAAGTACCCCCGGTAACAAGCTACTTCATCATAACTGGCTCAGCAAATGTAGTTCTTAATAAACAAACTAATGCCCCTGAGCAGGGCTCCTATTATTATTTTACAAGTTATACTGCCCTTCCTCACAACATCTTTGCCCACGGAACCCTTAGGAGAAGGTGGACTACAAACATGGTTCGCCGCCTACTGGGTGCAGGAGGTCAGCGGAAACCAGTCCCTGTCAGCGCTGAATCCAGAAGATTGTCTTGTTTGCTCTACTCAATTCTCACCCAAATATCTATTACCCTTTCAATTTGTACCAATAGTTTATAATTTTTCTTCATTTAATTTGTCTAATGTAAATTGTTCTTCCCCCTTTGTGCAGTGGGCTGCTTCTAGTGTTTGGAATAATTGTTCTTCACAATTTAATTCTTATGTGTTTCCAGTTCTTAATGCTTCAGGTCGAAGTGATCAGAGCTTTCCTTTAATTAAAAGTATTAGAGTTCCAGCATCTCATTGTTGGGTTTTTGTTGGTAATAGTTTAACCCCAGCCCCTACTTGGGTGGGTACTTATTCTAATTGTTCTATGTGGAGTTTCTCTTATGCTAATACCTCCCTAACTAAACCCACTCTTACTTACACCTACCCCTCTCCCCTTAATTTTTCTTATCGTCTTAATTATAACATTCTTTTTGGAACCTTTTATACCTCCATAACACATACATATCTGTTCCATGCCCAGCATATGCATCATGCTGAGGCTGCATGTATCAATCGTGCATCCAGCTTTTCCTCCGTGAACAATAATAGGTGGAGCCAGACCACAATTTCTTCCTTAAGACCCGGTCATTTTTGGATTTGCGGTAATGTCGCATTTGCTGTGCTTCCTCCCAACCCCCGGGGTATATACACCATTGGCACCCTGTATCTACAGGGGGGAGGTATTTATACCTTGCCATCTAGCCACCGACACCATTGTAGTACCCGCTCATTTTGGACTCGTTTGCAAACAGCAGCTTCCTCCCTCGCCTCCTCTGTTGTTAGTTTTAACCCTGTCGGTTATATGATGTTACGTGATCAAGTGCTGTTTCAATCCCTTGCTATTGAAATGCTTGCTAATACTACAGCCAAAGGCCTCTCCTTAGTTAATCGGCAGTTAAATTCCCTTGTTCAGTATAGTATTCAAAATAGATTAATGATTCAATATTTGTTACAATCTCCCTCATTTTGTACTAAATTTGCTGAAGTATATCCCGAGTTTGCTGATAAATGTTGCGTTTCTTTGCCTTCTATTTCTCCTAATTTGTCCTCAATTGTTAATGACCTGCAAACGTTGAGCTCTACTGTCAAAGAGTCACGAGAGTCCTTCCAGTTTTGGTTATGGCTCGATTGGTTTGGCCTTGTGCCCTACAAATCCTATTTCCAATCCCTGTTTGTGTCCCTTCTGGTTGGGCTCGCTCTTCTCTGTCTCGGCTGTGCCTTCATTAAAGCCTGCATTCACAAGTTTGTTGCCTCGGCCTACATCGCTTCCACCCCCGAAGCGCATCCCCTCGTAGGTGGGAATAAGGAGTCGGACTCGGAAGTTTAGGTTTTCGGTCAAACTATTTCGGCCAGGGCACGGGGGCATGTTAAGATAAGTTCCTGTCTGCATCCTAAAAACTTGCCCATACCGGTATTGCCCTGGCCTCTTCCTTTGTCATTCAGTGTTAAACGCATTCTGAACTATATACATTTCCTCACCTTTTGGAGGCAAAGCCAGACTTTTAGGCACCTGCTCCCCTACTGGGTGTAAACTTTGCTTGTACCAATCAGAAATGAACACACACAGTTTTTGGGCCCCGTCCCCTATGACACTTCTATGATGTCGTAGTGGGTATTTTAGGCTGGTCTGCCATGTGCAGGCAGAAGAGAAGAAAGAAAAACGAATCCTGTGTACCTTGTGCACACCCGTAACCGAGCCTGATCACCTCGAAGCCTCTCTCAGCTCACGTGTTTTAAGCAGAGTTTCTATGTTTGCCAGTCGTTATGAGTTGGTTTGTATTCGTAAGTATTGGTTATTACTAAATGCTGCATCTGTGTTTATAAATATTGTTTACTGCATCTTTGTTTATAAATATTGTTTAATAGTAAATACTTTAGCCATTGTATGTTTTAAGTTCCATTAACCCTATTAGCTAATCATACGCTGCTCCCCTACCTCTTGTAACTATCCCCAATAAAACTTTAAATTAATAAATTTTAGTTGTGTGCGTGCCTGCAGTTTGCATCGTGACCCGTACCCTCCTTGCATCCCTTACCTATACAGTCTATTGCCACGTGCAGCCTGGTAAATAACAGGTCTGCATTTTGCTTTCGCCCCTAAAAGGACGTGGCAATCTACACATATAAACAGACTGAATGCTACATATTTTGGGGGAAAGTGAGTAAGCATGTTGATGTTTGTATATACAAAGGGGGGTTTCAGAGGGGACAGGGAGTGCATAGAGGCCCTGGGCTCAGGCCAGAGAGGAGTCACGTGGAGGGTCACATAGGGAGGTCACGTTCCCCCCCTTGTGTGTCCCTCCCATAAGTGCAGTACCAGCAAGAAATGATCTCTACTTGCCCCACTGGGGGGCTCCCACACCTCAACCTCTCACCTGGCACTCCCATAATCAGAGCAGATCAGACCCTTTAATTCAAACCAGTGAGTTTGTCTAAACATCAAAATGAATGTATTAGCTAGAGAAAGATAGATTGTAAGTGATTAAGTGGTATTGGCATATAGAAGATAGAGCTGGTTACAAAAGGAAACAAAATAGCAAAGGTGCTGTGATAAATGAAGCGGCGTGGGGAAGCTCCCTTTTATAGACACACACCCGGCCACTTAGCTGTAAAATTCCTCCTAGTAGCTGTTCTCTGCTTGCTTTACCTGTAAAGCGTTAACAAGCCCACAGGTAAAAGAAAAGGAGTTGGCACATGACCAAAAGAACCAATGAGAGGGCTAGAACTTTTTAAAATTGGGTCGAGAAGTCCCTTTGTCTGTTGTTCTCTCTGGGCTGCAGGGACACAGAGCAGCAATGCTACAAGCAGCTTTAAGCCAGGAAAGATCACAAATCATCAGATCATACCTAGAACTACTTATCTGGAACTCCTAAACAGGGCCAGCTTTAGGCTGATTCCCTGGAATCAGGTCCCGCACTTAAGAGGGCGCCGTGCCTTAGGCCCCTTTTTAATATTTTTTACAGACCTGTCTGGGTCTTCTGTGGCACTGAAGGACTCCCTGCCACCAAAATGCTGCCGAAGACCTGGAGCAAGTGAAGGACCCCTCACCGAAGACCCAGACCGCCACCGGGTATTCGAATTGGGCCCCGCAGTTCCCACAGCTGGCCCTGCTCCCAAATATATAAGTAGATCAGGAATGTTTAGAAAGACACAATTAGGGCTATTTCTGTTTATTTCTTATGGCTAATGGACTCCTCTGTTCTAATCCCAGATGCTTTTGTTTTGCTTATAACTTTTAAACTGAACCTCAAGAGAGCTATCTTGATGATTAATTGTTTCTTTTAAGATCTAGCAAAAAGCCTAAGTTCCAAATGTATTCCTTTCCTTTTTGTTTCTAATAAATTTTACCTTTTTTAAGAATAGGATTGGATTTGTGTATCCCTGAGAGGTTTGTGCACATATTGTTTAAGTAGCTCGTGGCAACAGCCGATTTCCTTTGTTTTCTTTTTCAGCTCTTCCCTGGAGGGGGATGAAAGGGCTTGAGGGTACCCCACAGGGAGGAATTCCCAAGCGCTCCTTCCTAGGTTCAAGTTGTTTTTCGCATTTGGGTGGTGGCAGCATTTACCAAGCCAAGGTCAGAGAAAAGCTGTGTCATGGTATAATTCCCCACTCTGAACCTTAGCGTCCAAAAGATGGGGTACCAGCATGAATTCCTCTAAGCTCAATTACCAGCTTAGAACCTGTAGCGCTGCCACCAACCAGGAATTACAGTGCCTGGTACACTCTGGTCCCCCCAAAACCTTGCCTGGGGACCTCCAAGACCCAGACCCTCTGGATCTTACCACAAGGAAAGTAAACCCTTTCCCCCACCGTTGCCTCTCCCAGGCTTCCCCTCCCTGGGTTACCCTGGAAGATCACTGTGTGATTCAAATTCCTTGAATCTTTAAACAGAGAGGAAAATTTACCTTCCCCCCTCCTTCTCTCTCCCCCTCCCAGATTCTCCCTGAGAGAGAAAGTAATCCTAACACAGAGAGAAATCAGCCTCTCTCCCCCTTCCCTCCTTTCTCCCCACCAATTCCCTGGTGGATCCAGACCCAGTCCCCTGGGGTCTCACTAGAATAAAAAAAACAATCAGGTTCTTAAACAAGAAACTTTTAATTAAAGAGAAAAAACAGTAAAAATTATCTTTGTAAATTTAAAATGGAATAGGTACAGGGTCTTTCAGTTATAGACACTGGGAATACCCTCCCAGCCAAAGTATTCAAGTACAAATTAAAATCCTTTCAGCAAAATATAAATTTGAACTCCTCCCAGCCAAATACACATTTGCAAACAAAGAAAACAACCATAAGCCTAACTCACTTTATCTACCTTGTATTCACTATTCTGGACCTATGAGAGCCTGTATCGGAGAGATTGGAGAGAAACCTGGTTGCACATCTGGTCCCTCTGAGCCCCCAGAGTGAACAACCACCAAACACTAACAGCACAGCACAAAAACTTCCCTCCCTCAAGATTTGAAAGTATCCTGTCCTCTGATTGGTCCTCTGGTCAGCTGACAGCCAGGCTCACTGTTCTTGTTAACCCTTTCCAGGCAAAAGAGATATGAAGCACTTTTGTTCTATTAACTCTTACTTATCTGTTTATGACAAGCTGTCTTCTTGGGAGTGTAATACAAGCCTGGAGTAGAAAGTATGAATTTTTAAAATCATTGCGGGCCCCACCTTCTGCACTTGAAGTGACAGAGTGGGGAATCAGCATTGACGGCTGCAGTCTAAAATAAATGCTAAACTTTACCAGGCTAATAATTCTAAAAGCAAGAGGATTTTTCTCACCCAAAACTTCACAGCAGTTCATGCTACCACCTTTCAGTTGGGTCCAGCCTCTCCCAAAGACTCAGTGGAGATCTCATTTTCCCAATCATCTTGCTTGGCGAGACTGGGGGAAGGGGAAAGAGGCGGGCAAAGTGATGTCACTGTCCCTCATTTATACTTTCTCCCCACATACAGGAAAAATCTTTGCTGTGTCATGGGGTTAGGCACCCCCCATAATGTATGTGTTGAAGCAACTGACTGTTTACAATTCCCCTCAGGCCCACCAATGGGGGGAGGGGGGAGAGGGAGGGCAAAGGGGGCAATTGCCCAGGGGGCCGGTCAATTTAAAAGGGCTCGAGGGCCCCCAGCTGCTGCCGCTGTGGTAGCAGCAGCAGCAACCGCCTCAGACCCTTTAAAATCGCTTGGATGGTGCCAGTGGCGAAGGCAGCCGAGTGGGCATGTGGAAGCCCTGGCTGCCATGGGTGCTGAGCTTCTAATCTGCTAGGAGGTACTCCCCCTCCCCCCAGCTCTGCCCCTACACCACACCCTCCCCCCAAAGGCCCCACCTCCACCTTGCTTCTTCCCACCCCTGCTCTGCCCATCCCACCTCTGCCCCCACCTCTTCCCACCCTCAAGCACACTGCACCCTCCTTGCCCCCCTCCCCGAAGCCTCCAGACACCACGAAACAATGAAGATGCAGCAGATGGTAGGCGCTGATTGGTGGGACCTGCCACTGGACAGGAGGAAGAGGAGGTTCTGGTAGCGGGGGCTTCCAGTGTGCGCTCGGCAACCACTGTTTTTTCCCCATGGGTGCTCCAGCCCCGGAGCACCCACGAGTTGGCACTGCTGCTAGCCGTACCGGAAAAGCACACAGCCAGCAGCAGCTCACTGGGTACTAGCCAGTGCAGGCACAGCACTGCCCAAATGTCAGGCAGACTGCATCCATGCACATGCTGCTTGTGCATGTGCACCAGCCGCCACACATAGTCCAGTTCTGCGCCCATGTGGTGACACTACGCCGGGCCAGCAGCAGCGTGGGGCCTGGCTCCAGCCTGCCTTATATACATCAAACCTCAGCCATCCCTTTCTAAGGGACCCATTGACTGTTCTGCCCTGGGGCCCGGAATTACTGTTGGCGGGCCTTATTCCCCTGCTGGAGAACAGCCGGTGATGGTCCGCTAACACCTGGCTGGGCTTTAGTCACTCTTTTATCATCTCTGAGGAGCTGGTCTGTGGCCTATGCCCAGACTCCCAAAATGTGTAGCAAAATCTCCACTTCATATACAATGACGATATACATACCTTTCAACAGGATATTAATGCTCAACAGACTGACTTTTCAAATATCTCACAAGGCATACTTTGTACAAAACATATCATATAATAGTGGTGAATATGTGGGTATGGGGGTTACATGGGGTACAATGTGTCACAACCACAAACATACAGGGCACTGCCAGGTTCCACATAAACATCACCCACTATCCTGAAGCACTTGCAGCCTAAAGGCTAAGAGCATGCACACACAAGCAGACTTTTTTTTTTAATTGGGACAGGGGCAAGGACCACACACACACACAATAGTTGCTGTTTAATTTCACTTTATTGAGTAGTTTTATACCATAGCTAAGTTTGTTCACTTTTAACAAAAAGAGAAACAAACTTTTGTTCCAAATTCAGTGTTACCTTTATTTATTAGTGCACCCCTATTCATCTATGCTCATCCAGGGAACAGTGTGGCCATGAGATAGGGAGTCAGCCATAATGCCCAAGTATCCTTGTCCCATCTGGCACTGGTAGCCACACACTCAAACATCACCAAAAAGGCATCAGGGCCATCCTACATAGTCCCAAGCCCGCCGCCAGATTTCCAGTTCCCTCACTGGAATTTACTAACCTCTGTAGGAGATGTTGCTTTATTTGAGACTGTTTCTTAATAAGCTTCTGTAGCATCCTCTGCCTGCCAACCCAGGAGTGCTTGCCTCTCTGCCTGCTGGGTTTTCTGTATTTCTGTCTGTTGCTCCACTAGCTAGCACAGCATCTCCTTCATTGAGTCCAGATCCCCCTGCCCTCATGCAGGTTACCTCTTCAGTCACCTTCTCTCAATCAAGTGTTAAACTGACAGACAAGCCCCCACATGTCTCAGGGCATTCTTCCAGGTACTCAGTGTGCTGCACTGTCTAGCCCACGGGTCAGCAACCTTTCAGAAGCGGTGTGCCGAGTCTTCATTTATTCACTCTAATTTAACGTTTTGCGTGTCAGTAATACATTTGAATGTTTTTAGAAGGTCTCTTTCTATAAGTCTATAATATATAACTAAACTATTGTTGTATGTAAAGTAAATAAGGTTTTTTAAATGTTTAAGAAGCTTCATTTAAAATTAAATTAAAATGCAGAGCCCCCTGGACCGGTGGCCAGGACCCAGGCAATGCGAGTACTACTGAAAAAAATCAGCTCATGTGCAACCTATGCCATAGGTTGCCTACCCATGGTCTAGCCTGTTTCTGTCACCTCATGGCTGTAAACATGGCAGACTTTTTTCCTTTCATCACATGTAGCTCTTATTCCTCTGCTCATCTACACACAGAATGTAACACACATCTCTTCTAGAAAGTACTTTCCACACAGCCTTCCTCCTCAGCACATTTTACCTTCTGAGCCTCTCCATGCCTCCTGTTCCTTCTACTTATAGCCTCCAATTATATCATTAGCCCGGTAATTACCGCATAGGTGCTCATAATCTCCCCACATCATGTGTGTATTGGTCACAGCTGAGCCTGCGGTCTTCTTTATGCTGCCACATCAGTGATCAGGATGCTATTGATAGCACTCTGTCACAACACACATTTATTGCAAATGGCTTTATTGCCAAAAAAAGTGTACAACAGAGGGAATGACAGGAAAACCTGTCTCATACCAGTGGTCCTCAAACTTTGGTTCTGGTGACCCCTGTTTCACATAGCAAGCCTCTGAATGCAACCCCCCTTAAATATATAAAAACGTGTTTTTAATTTATAATACCATTATAAATGCTGGTTGCAAAGTGGGGTTGGGGTGGAGGCTGACAGCTCACAACCCCCCATGTAATAACCTTGCAACACCCCAGTTTGACAATCCCTGACCTCGACTAATTAAAAGGAGGGAATTTGAAGACCATTAATGAAAGTATATGCTCAAGGATGAGTATATAGTGCTGATATGCTCCTATAAAACTGGATTTCCAAAACCAAACCTTACCAAAATCAGTCTGAAGTTCTCCCACTCCAGCCAGTCAAAGCTTTCGTGGCACCCAAAGAAAGTAGCACACAGGAAGCATTACTAAACTTAACATAATATCAAAAGAATTCTGAATTTGATATATAATCAGATAGATGCCTGCCAGCAACAAACCCAGATTGGTCAGGGTGAACATATTTGGACAAGATGACAATCTGTTTGCCAGCACTTTGGCATAAATTTTAGCATCCATATTAATTACAGAAATAGGTCCATATGATGTACAATTGGTAAGATATATTCCTGTTTTAGCTTGACCACAATTTTTGTCTCATTCTATGAATCTGGAATCTCATTCCCCTGCAGTATAGCATTAAACAATTCAGTTTAAAAAGGGACCAACTCCTGCTTTAGAGTTCTGTAATATTCCCGAAAAATCCATTGGGAGCTGGAGCTTTATTGGATTTTAAATTCTTAATTACACCTTCAGTTTCCTTTGCAGCAATTTGCCTATCTAGAGCTGGCACATCTTCCTCTGAGAGTTGAGGTATTCTCACACTTCTTAAATATCTGTTAATAAATTCAGGATTGGGGTGTTCTGATGCATACAAAATATATTAAAAAAAGGTAGCAAATGCTTCAGAGATTTGTTTGATGCCAATGAATAATTCTCCCTTTTTATTTCTAATCAGAGGGATGACGGATTTATCCTGTCCCCCCCACACACACTTTCTGGTTAAAAACCTATCAATTTAATTGCCCTTTTCATAATATTTTTGTTTAATATATCTAAGTGTTTGCTCAGCCTTACTTGCTTGTAACAGGTTAATTTCTTTCTTATCTTATTATTTTCTTATACACCCTTTTAGATCCTGTAGATTTATGTCTACCTTCCAAATCAGAAAGTTCTTCAACCAAAACACTCTTCTCCAAGACCTCTCATCTTCTTGAGGTATGATACTTTATAAGGATCCCCCTCACTACTGCCTTTCCAGTGTCCCAGAGAACACTGTTACTGATCCCTTCCTTATTTACTTCTATGTGTTTCTGAAAATTTTCTTCCAGCTTTTGAATTCTAAGACTGTGTCATACAGCAAAGCTCTAGTCAATCACCAGGCACTTTGGGATTCAGTGGAAAAACAATTTTTAATATAATAATATATGCTGATGCTTGATCAGACCAAGTTATAATTCCAAGATCAGCTTTTTTTTTTTTTAAAACCAAATTAGCCTAACATCCTAGAAATGAAAATCATATCAAGATTTATTAGTAGTGGAATAACAGGTATAAACCCGGACATCCAGATTTATCTCCAGCTAGACATCTGCCAGATCATCATTTTCTAACTGATGGAACAAATTTGTACTTGCTACCCCTGGATGCCCTCTGGGCACATTCAATCAATTCAACAGGGGATTAAGTGCCTCATTAACATCATCTTCCCCCCACCACTCCTGAGTAATATCTTCCCAATCTAGAAATGGTTTAAAAAAAGAAAAAGTTTGCCCTTGATTGGGAGTATATACATGAGTTACGGTGAGAAATTTACCTTTCAAGGACCCCTTAATGAAAATATATCTGCCCTCTATAACTGTAAATTATGCTGAAACAAGAAAAGGGAAGTGTTTAGTGGAGTACTGCAACCCCTCTTCTATTATATTGCCTTGGAGAGACATATGGTAGTGTTGGGTCTAAACTTTTGGTGAACTTTGGGGAGCCAAAACACACCCAGACTGACTGTCTCTGCATAATCCTTCCTGAACCCTTTTGAACAAAGCACTGACCTGCAAACTACTCATGACACCCCCTTTCCCTAGTAGCCATTAGCCTTTATCTCTATGCATTTACTTGTTAACTTGCTTTTCCTGTAAAATCTTGATTAATTATGCATGACCATTATCTTTTGTTAATCACTTTGTTTACTTCTGTGTATAAATATTGATGCTCACCCCTAATAAAGGGGCCACACTTAATCTAAAGCTTTTTAGAGCTAAGGATAGTGTGAGCCCGTTGATCAACGCATTGGTGTCTGGTCTCTGACAGAATTGTGTGCCCCATACCAACTCCGCACGAACTCGGGTGCTGGAGAGGTGAGTGAGGACTTGCTTTATTACCTAACAATTTGGGGGCTCGTCCGGGATTCCTTCTGGTGCGGTACCTCTGTCCAGTGGTCAGACCACTCATATATGAATTGGCAAGGCGCCACAGGAGATTTCTCCCAGCCAATTCAATATTGAGGGGTCGTGTATTGGACAGCAGGGTAAACGCCAGTTGGAGGGCTCCTGTCAGACACCATGGGTCAAGGGACTAGCGTGCCTCTTGAGAGTCCGTTGGGGATTGTAAATAAGTTATGGAACGAAGGGAAACTCCCAGTACAGACAGGAATGTCTAGGAAGAAGTTGTACACACTATGTGTAAGGAATTGGACTGGGTATACCGCGGTATTGGCCGACCCGGAGATGAGGTGGCCTTCGTATGGCTCTTTCGAACAGGCTGCCTTAAGAGGAGTAAAGAGCCAGATCGAAAAAGACCATCCGGGACAGTTATGTTACTGGTTTTGTTGGGACACAGCAGCAGAGCTGTGGAAATCTTTAAAAATTATGGCAGGCAGGTACTCTCCCGAGAGTGAACCCCCTCCAGGTTATTTCGATGAAGGGTGTAGACCACGGCGTGTTTTGACTCGTCAGCTGGTCCCCTCTGCACCTGCCCCTATTCCTCCGCAGGGGGACTCTCTCCATGTAGCAGAGGGGAATCTGCAGAATCCCAGATTGGAATTTCTGCAGAAGGATGAGGAGGAAATGGAGGGGCAAACCTCGGGAGGAGTAGTTACTAGGCTAATGTCCAAACAGATACAGCAGGGTGCATGCCCCCCCCCCCCCGAGGATAGCCCAGAGGATGTCCCCGTCAAATCTCTTGCGAGTAATAAAAGTATAGTTAGAGAGATGCCTTTACAGGTGCACCACCAGCTCAGCCCATTCCCCAGGCCTGGATCAACTACGGGAAACAGCAGCAGCCGCAGCAAACTCAGCCTCCTCAATGACGGTACCCCGGGGGCGAAGACAAACAATGTGATGGTCTTATTTCCTTAATGTCTTTAGCCGGCTCCTTTCTCACTTTCTCCCCTCCCAGCAAAGAGCCTCGTTTAACCCTTTCAGTCCAGGGACTGCCTGTCTCTTTCCTCATTGATACTGGGGCTACTTTCTCTCTTTTAAATCATGCCCCCTCTCCCTGGCTATCCTCTGAGGTTAAAACTGCGACTGGGGTGGAGGGCAACCCACAGTCTCTGGGACTCACTTTGCCTTTAAATGTTATTTATGCTGATAAATGTTTTCCTCACCGTTTTCTTTTTTCCCCAGCTTGTCCGATCCCTTTGATGGGCCGGGATTTACTCTGTAAGCTTGAGGCTACTTTAACCTGCACTCCTGAAGGGGTAGGATTATTGATGACAGTGTTAGGAGATTCGGCCCCTACTCAGGGTAATTGGAAAACACCCCCCTCTCTCTCCCCTGACCTCACTGACTTGCCTTCAACCCTCTGGGGAATTTCTGACACTGATGTTGGCCTGCTCCTTTCGGCAGAGCCCGTAAGGATTCAGGTGAAGCCTTCCTTAACCCCCCCGTCAGTCCCTCAATACCCCCTGTCGCTGGAAGCCCGGGAGGGCATCCGCCCCATTATCGAGGGATTCATTGCACAAAAGCTAGTCCGCCCTCAGCGCACTCCCTGTAACACCCCTATACTGCCTGTCAAAAAGCCTCCTAAAAAGGACGGAGACCCTGTTCGTTGGCGCTTTGTACAGGATCTACGAGTTGTTAATCAGTATGTGGTCCCTCTTCATGCAGTAGTTCCTGACCCAGCTACTATCATCAGCCAAATCCCCTGGGATGCTGAGTGGTTCACTGTTATTGACTTAAAATCAGCTTTTTTTCAGCATTCCTGTGCACCCAGACTCTCAGTATCTCTTTGGTTTCACCTGGGAGGGACAAAGTTATGTCTGGCAACGACTTCCTCAAGGCTACAGAGACAGCCCCACGATTTTCAGCCAGTGCCTCCGCCACGACTTGGAAGGTTTCACCAGTCCACAGGGATCCACATTGGTCCTATACGTAGATGACATCCTATTAGGTAATCGCGAAAAAGCTGCCCTCCGCATCGATGGTAAGGCACTTTTATTATACCTACACACCAGAGGCCACAAGGTAGACCCTAAAAAGATTCAGTGGGTCTCACAAAAGGTCCGATATCTGGGCTTCCTGTTAACCCCAGAGGGAAGACAGATGAACCCAGCCCGCATAAAGACTATTCAAAACTGCCCTCTACCGAACACCAAGAAACAACTTCGAGGTTTCTTAGGATTAATTGGCTTCTGTCGCCCCTGGTTGCCGTCCTGCGGGCAGTTAAGCAAACCGCTCCACCGACTCACTGCTAACCTTGCTCCTGACCCTTTGCAGTGGTCCCCGGACACTATTCAAGCCTTTCAGTTACTCAAGGACAGTGTGGCCTCCTCCATGTCTCTCCGCCCCCCAATTACAGCAAACCCTTTCACCTTTTTGTCCACGAGAGGGGCGGAATTGCTAGTGGTGTCCTTACCCAGCTGAGCGGGCCCCACCATTTCCCGCTTGCTTTTTACTCTCAGCAAATCGACCCTGTCGCTCAGGGAACCCCATCCTGCACCCGGACTCTGGCAGCAGCTGCCCTGCTGATCACAAAGGCAAAGAGCCTAACCCTGGGTCATTTTACCACGGTTTGGACCTCTCATGCCTTGTCAGCCCTTCTGCGTAGGGGCACAACCCAAGTCTTTTCGGCCCATCGTCAGCAACAGCTAGAGGCCGAACTCTTAGAAGACACTAACCTAATTTTTGAAAGGTGTGGACCCCTTAATCCAGCTACCTTGCTTCCTGACCTGCCAGTCCTCCAGAATCAGCACGACTGTGTGGAAGTAGTTTACAGCATCTTACAGATAAGAGACAACCTGTTTGACGTGCCACTGGACAACCCCGATTGCATCCTCTTCTCGGACGGAAGCTCCTTCTATGTTGATGGCAAGCGTTTCACTGGTTATGCTGTCACCTCTGAATGGGACATTCAAGAGGCCGCCTCACTGCCAGGCAACTGGGGAGCCCAAGCCGCTGAATTCTATGCCCTGGCCCGAGCTTGCCAGTTGGCCGCTGGTAAGACCGTTACCATTTTTACTGATAGCAAATATGCTTTTGGAGTTGTGCATTGTCATATCCACCTCTGGAAGTTTCGAGGTTTCCAGACAGCTGCCGGTAAACCCATTCAGCACCTCCCCCTCATCCACAAGCTTTTGGACGCCCTCCAAAAACCCTCTGTCCTGGCTGTAGTTCACTGCCGGGCCCATACTAAAGATAGTAGCCCCGTTACCCGTGGGAATGCCCTGGCTGACGCCTCCGCTAAGAAGGCTGCCACCTTACGTTTAGCCATGCCCACATTGGCTATTGCAGCCTCCTCCTTTACTCCACCGCACCCCGTACCAGTACCCGCTGCTGAACTACAATCGTGGGAGAGCCTCGGGGCCACTCTGGTCAAAGGGACCTGGCTTATGCCAGATGGCCGAGCCTGCCTCCCTCGCTCCACATACCCCGTGGCAGTTCGCTGGCACCATGATAAAGGGGGTCACTACGGCACGCACGCCCTCGTGAACACCATCGCTCGCTTTTGGTATGCTCCAGGCATTCAACCCTATTGCCTATCAATAGTGAAAGCATGCAGCACATGTCAGCGTAATGGACCTGCTCCACCTCTTAACAAAATTAAGGGTGGAAAACCTCCGCCTGCTGCTCCATTTCAACATCTTCAAATTGACTTTGCAGATATGCCAAAGGCTTTTGGAAAAAAGCACCTCCTTGTTTTGGTTTGCCCTCTGACTTCCTGGGTCGAAGCTTTTCCTACTGCTAATTGTATTGCTGCCACAGTGGCGAAGATTCTCCTTAGAGACATTGTACCCCGTTTTGGCATCCCTCTTGTGCTCGACTCAGATCGCGGACCTCACTTTACTGGTCATGTCCTTGGCCGTTTAAAACAAGGACTGGGCATTTCACACTCCTTTCATACACCCTACCACCCCCAGTCTAGCGGGAAAGTTGAGCGTATGAATAGGGAACTTAAGTTTACATTGGCTAAATACTGTCAGGAAACAGGATTAAAGTGGCCTCAGGTACTTCCCTTGGTCCTGTTTCACCTTCGTACTCGCCCAACCCGCGCATTGGGATTATCCCCCTTTGAACTGCTCTATGGACACCCCCCTTTCAAAGGCGGGGCGCTACCACGTGCTGATGTTTCACTATTGGGAGGGGATCATTTAACCGCGTGTCAGTTTCTCTCCCTACAGGCTCGCCTCCGTACCCTTTGGAAAGCCTCGCAGTTTTCCCAGACCGTGCCGCTGGAGGAACAGATCCACCCGTTCCAACCAGGGGACTTCGTCTGGGCCAAAAAGTTCGTTCGTGACGACACCCTCCAGCCAAGGTTTACTGGACCCCACCAGGTTCTTTTAACAACCCAGACTGCAGTGTTCCTGGAAGGACGCAAATCTTGGATCCACCACTCCCACGTCAAGCCAGCCGTAGTGGACCACAGTGACGGACCAGCAGCTCTTGTCACCACTGAGGACACTGCCTTCGACCAGTGGACCAGCTTACCTCTCTCAGACATTAAACTTAAATTGACTCGAAAAAATGAGAGGACCCTTTATTCTGACCTTATGATTGGTGGGGAGCCTTATGAAATTGGCTGCCCGGATTTGGGTGGGTTAAAAAAACTCTTGGTGGGTGTTGTTGGGGCCATAGTAGTCCTTATAATACTGTGTTGCTGTATTCAGTGTGTCCCCTCCCTCATAAACTCATGTAAGTCAGTTTATTCTTTTCCCACTTCAGCTAAAAGCCTTACTCTCTTCAAATTGGCCCAGGCTAAAATTGCCAAGCGGCCCTTGAGATCTTGAAATAGGGTGTAGCTTTTTGATTAATAGTTATCTCAAAGCTACAAATGGAGGAATGTTGGGTCTAAACTTTTGGTGAACTTTGGGGAGCCAAAACACACCCAGACTGACTGTCTCTGCATAATCCTTCCTGAACCCTTTTGAATAAAGCACTGACCTGCAAACTACTCATGACACCCCCTTTCCCTAGTAGCCATTAGCCTTTATCTCTATGCATTTACTTGTTAACTTGCTTTTCCTGTAAAATCTTGATTAATTATGCATGACCATTATCTTTTGTTAATCACTTTGTTTACTTCTGTGTATAAATATTGATGCTCACCCCTAATAAAGGGGCCACACTTAATCTAAAGCTTTTTAGAGCTAAGGATAGTGTGAGCCCGTTGATCAACGCATTGGTGTCTGGTCTCTGACAGAATTGTGTGCCCCATACCAACTCCGCACGAACTCGGGTGCTGGAGAGGTGAGTGAGGACTTGCTTTATTACCTAACAGTAGCTGTATCAAAGAAGCATTCAGGTATTTACTCTAAATACATTATATTAAGAAAGCCCTCTTTCAGTGAGAATACTCTTTTCCATTTTGTTGGATCGTTCATTCCCTTAACATTAGCAATCATAACATTATAAAACTCATCTCTGAGTACCAATGCTACTTTGGCCCAGTATAACACCCTTTGTTAAAAAGGTCCCGATTACCAAAAATGTCTTTTTTAAAGAAGGAGGTGCAAATGTAAAATTCCCATCATACATACAGTAATTTTAAAACTCCCACATATATTGCTTTTATTTTTAACACCTATATCATTGTACCCTGATCCTGAGTCTGATTTGCCATACATTTTAAAATTCATTTTTATTAATATAATCAATCATTCTATTAAAACATAAAAACATTTAACATCTGTTTTTGTTGTTGGTAAATTGTACAGTCAATTGCTGGACCACACTTTGGTTCATTGTGAAATATACTCAAGAGACAAAATAACCAATAACACTCACCTTTATTGCTAAAGGTCAATAATATTAAAGTACATGGGAAAAGGTTCTGTACCATACCAGTGTTCAGGACACCATCTCATGGAGCATTATTCAATGCACATACACAAAAGACATTCTTCCAAAGTTACAAATTTCAGCTAGGAGTATTTATAGGATGATCTTACAAGCTACAGAACTCTTTGTATATCACTAAAATCCAACCCTTCAGTTAGTCACAGCTCCTTATCTTGTTGTTCTGTACCTTCCTTATCTTTTGATTGGATACTAGCATTCCACATACTTATCTGTGAAAGTACCTCCCTAGCATGTATCAGGGCATAGCATTAATGTATTTAGCCTTTGACAAATTTCCTATTTTCTAATGCCAAAGCTAAATTTAAGCTTTTCAAACTGTTATGGGATACTTAGCATAAGAGAACAGGATTAGGAAAAGACATGTGGGAGGGGAGAAATAGTTTAGTGGTTTGAGCATTGGCCTTTTAAACCCAGGGTTGTGAGTTCAATCCTTAAGGGGGCAATCTGGTCCTGCTAGTGAAGGCAGCAGCTAGACTCAATGACCTTTCAGGGTCCCTTCCAATTCTATGAGATATGTAATAATAATATATGAAGCTATACCTAAGCCAATTCAGGCCATATAACTGCTAGAAATAAACACCACAATATTGATAGTGTGCTTAATACACATTCATGTGCTATATATAATCTTAGCCCAGCATATATATTGGTCCACAGGTCCGCTTCTTAGTTACTTTCACAGTAACTATTGTCAAAGCAGAATGAATTATATTGTAAAAATAAGAATGGATTAAAGAAATGTTGTATGCACCTTTAAGCAGAAATAAATGTTGAAATACAGGTGCCAGGAAAAGAAACATTAGGCATAAACAATGGTGCTAATGGCAAAACATTAACAGAAGATCGGTAATAGTTAGTAAGGAAGTAAGATATGCATGCCTACCCCAGGTAAACTTATCAGATTCTGCTTCCTGTGTTATCTTGTTAAGTGCTCGCCATTTCATCTGTATAAATAAGATAGTTTGTGGCTTGCATGGTGCTCACATTATCTGGGTGTTATTAGCAGAGCGCTGTGCTACTAAAACAGAGTGGTCTGACAAACTGAGTCCTGAGTCTAACTTTGACATGACTAACAAGGCAACCTTTTTGTCAAAATTATTATATGAAGCAGTGAAGGCATTTATGTAATTTATACCATCTCAACAAACTGCATAAGCAGCAATACATAAATCACACAACTAAAACTAACTTGCAATACAACCAAAGCTTTAAATGCAACTTTTATCCAAGTGTGAGAAGTCAGCATTTTAAGATTCCCATCACAGGTAAGTCTTCTGAGGCTTGCTTTGCCTTGTGCATGTCTTTGCTAATCTGAATCATGTATGTGTCTTTTTGATCTGATTATGTTATTAAATTTTGCAACTGTGACAAAGTAATTCCAAGCCTCCACCACATTCAGAACCTTGAGTTATTCAGTCCAGTCCACTTCCTGAACAAATTCCCTTTATTTTTTAAAGTTTGCCCTTTTGAAAATCAAGGACCCTAGATACACATCTATTTTTGTTTATCCTTCCATTTAGTTTAAACTGAATTAGCTCATGATTACTTGAACTAAGGTTGTCCCCTACAACTAGCTCTTCTATGAGATCCTTACTAGTCACAAATACCAAATCTAAAATGACATCAGCTCTTGTTGGTGCAGTGATTATTTGGTGAAGAAATCGGTCAGCTATCACACCCAGGAAAATCTGGGCCCTACTATTAATAGTAGCACTTGTCCCCCAATGTGTGTGTGTGATTATGGGAGACTAACTTCCCAGATAATTCTCAGTATTATTTATTATTTCATTAAAAGCATTAAAGAGGTCTCCACATCCAAATTGGATCCTGGGGTTCTGTAGCATACCCCAAGCACTAGCCCTGGGGAACCTCTGGTAGTTTTCTTCCCCAAAGTGATTTTGGCCCAAAACAGACTGTCTTATCCATTCCATCACTTCTAATTTCTTTATGGTCTACCTTGCATTAATATACTATTCCACCACCTTTACATTTATTTCTGTCTTTCTTGACCAGCACATACCCTTCAGTACCTGTACTCCAGACATGACTACTATTCTATCATGTTTCTGTTATTCCTATAATACCTGGTTTAACTTCCTGCACAAATAGTTCTAGTTCCTCCCTTTTGTTAGCCAGGCTCCTTGATTGGTATACCAACATTTGAGTTGTTTCTGCTTGGCTTCGCCTGGATTCCTCACTCGATTGGGTACAGCCATTCTACTGCCAATGTCACCTACCTGTTAGGTTCATTGATATGAGCACTGTCTTTCCTCTTAATGTTCATTCTTCTACCCACTGCTGTTCCTTTCTCCATTGCTGTATTCTCTTTCTTGATTTTCCTCCAGACAATATTAGAATCAAGCATGAATATTACATGATCATCTCCCAACCATCTCCTCTGAGTTCCTAGTTTAAAGCTCTTAAAATCAGTTGCGCCAAGCTCCAACCCAGAAGTCTATTTCCCTCCCTACTCAGGTGGAGTCTGTCCCATGTGAACAGTCCTTGGTCCATGAATACTTCCCAGTGGTCAAACACTCCAAAACCCTCTTTATAGCACCACTGCTTGAGCCATCTGTTGATCATCATAATCTTGTCTTGCCTTTGCTATCTTCCTCTAAGGAAAGGCAGAATCTCACTGAAGGTCACCTGAGACTCCATTTCTTTAAGTGTCTTTCCCAACCTGGTATAGCCTCCCTTTTATGCATTCCAGAGAGAATCTGGTAGTATCATTTGTTCCCTTATGAAGGGCCCATTAGGATACTCTTAAGACTCAGGTCCACATCCCATAACTTAGCTCCTGACAGCACAACTTTCTGTTCTCTGGATCAGCTCTGGTGACAGGCCTGTCTGTTGTTCTTAAAGCTGTTAAACAGCTGCTGCATTCCCCACTTAAGATGGCTACACTTCACTAGTAGATGAAGTGTGATCTCATATCTATTTTGTATACAAGTTTAAGCCTGTATTGTGTAGACTTAAATTCTAGAGCTTCTATTAAAAATAACTGAATTTGTTTTCGCAATTTATTTTAAATAATTAAGACCCTACCTGAATTGCAGGATGATCTTCCCACATCTGAATTGTGGATAAGACATTGGGGGGGTGGAAAAGGAAGAATCAAAGAAAAGTAATAATGGACCTATATTAATATCTGTAATTTGAAAAGAGCCACAGTTGACTTATTTGATAAGAAAAAATTGCTGGAACAACAAACATTCAACTATTATGTTATGCCTTCAAAAAATTTTTTTGATAACCAGACAATCTGGTGCAACTACAGGGCCGCAAGCAGTGTGGGGCAGCCATCCAGGGCACAGAACCAGGAAGTGTGGGGCAGAAGAAAAAACAAAACGCAAAAAAAACAAGGGGTAGAGCCCTGAAGCAGACATGGTATTGCCTCCTTTACTTCTGCACTGCTGCTGGTGGTGGTACTGCCCCTTCAGAGCTAGGTGCCTGACCAGCAGCTGCCATTCTCCAGGCACCCAGTTCTGAAGGCAAACACTGCCACGAGAAGCAATGCAGAGGTAAGGGGGACAACATATGCCTGCTGCAGGGCTGAACTCCTTGCTGTTCTCCCCCTCTCCCCAATCATTTTTCCACCCCATTTTTTCACACCCTCCTTTTCCTCCCATCCACAGCTTTGCACTCACTCCCCCAACTCTGGTTACAGTCCTGTCCACAACTCTTCAAGATCATTTCATGTACTAATTGGGGGAGGGGGAAAGAGTGTCTTGCAAACCTCAAAGTGTATGCAAAATTGTGGACTGTGCAAAGTAAGCTAATTTAAAAACAAAAAATTGGGGTGGAAGCCTAATATTGAGGAATCCACAATTTCCATAATAATGCGAATGAAGGACAGACTTTATAATTTTTTTAGATAAAGATAATTCTCTTGCATATTCTAATATAAAATTCTACAAATAAAGAAAATAGTTATTAAAATGATACTATTTAAAAGGACATCCCTACAATAGTCATTTCCATTTTCCTTCAAGAGAATATGATAGTATGCCTCCAGGAATTGTTAAAGTACAGGAATACAGTCAGAACTGGTTTGAGTTCCTCTCAGTATGCACAGAATAGCTATTTTTACTCCTGAGGGAATTCTGCACCAAAAAATTAAAAATTCTGTGCACAGTATTTTTAAATTCTGCAAATGTTATTTGTCAATAAATAAATATGGCTCCAGCATGGCAGTGAGGAGCATAGGCCACTGACTGCATTGAGGTGGGAGAGCACCCTGAAGCCCCCTGTATAGGGACTCGGCTGTGAGACTGCACCTGACCCTTGCACAGTGCAAGGACTGAGCCTGCCCCACAAACACTCTGGGGCCCTGCCCTTCTGCACCAAGTATGGGTGGGCAGGCTCAGCCCAGCAAGATCCAAGCGTGGAGGGGCTTGGTGTGTGGGGGATCCAGGTATGCCCCACACAGAAACCTCTCACCCCAATCTGGGTGCGGGCAGCTCAGTGGGAGATCTGGATGCACAGGGCTCATTGGGGGGTTTTAGGTGCAGGGCAATGGGATTCAGCAGGGGATCCAGGTGAAAGTGGTTGGAGCAGGGAGGTCTGGCTGTGGGGGGTCCAGGTTCTGGGGGAGTGGGGCTTGATGGGGTGAGGATCCAGGTGCAGCAGGTTGGGGATCAGTGGGGTGGGCTCAGAGGGGTCCAGGTGTATGGCAGTAGGGTTTGTCAGGGTGAAGGTTCGATAGGCCTGCTTAAACAGGGGAGGCCCTGCTGCTGCCGAGGGTACACTGCATGCCAGACTCCTTCGTCCCCCCATGATTACTCTATCCCCCTCCCCTCACTCCCACATTCCCTTCCCCCTGTTCTAGTCCACCCCCTTCCTTCCACTGCCTCTTCCCTCACCCCTGCTTACCCAGGCCCACTGCAGGCACTCACTGTTGCACAGGAAACAGGAAAAGCTCCCAGCACACAGAAGGGGAGTACGATCAGATCAGCACGAGGACACAGGAGGTGGTGTTCAGCTGCAGAGGCAGCAGAGCGGAAGGCAGCCTCCTTCAGCTGGGTATCTGTGCGCTTGCAGAAATGAGGGGGGGCAGTGGCACATAACTCTGTGCCTCCCTCACCCCATATGTCACCTCTGTTTGGAGGGGGAAATCCCCCCCTGCCCAAAACTGAACCCATGGTCACCCCCCCTTGTCCTGCGTGGCTTCCCTTTGCTCCCCTGTAGGGAAGCACAGGAATTCTACAAGGGAGCTATTTTCTGCAGGCACCAGAATCCCCCTAGCAGTACACTTTCTTCAGTTTGCATGTGCAACTCCAGAAAAAGACATTTAAATTACTCTATGATTTCTATATTTAAAATAATCACTGAGTTATATCCATTCCTCTTAGTTTTAATTAGGTATGAAAACAAATATTGTATTAAGAAATCCTGATGCTTTAGTGAAGCACCATGTGTAATTTCAGTGTATTATATACAGATAGTACAGAAATATTTTCTATAGGAAAAATAAATAGAACTGTGTGTGTAAACATTCTGGGTTAAAGCCTGCCATCCACTGAAGTCAATTGCAGAACTCCATTGACTTCAGTGGGGCAAGATTTCACCTCTACTTTTAAAGCATATAGCAGTGACAGTATATTTTAAAAGTGCTTACAATGTTATGTGCAACAATTCTTTAATTCTGAACATTTTATATATGCATATTTAATTCATATTTATTACGCCTCCTTAATTCAGTCTCTTCTGGATCCAGTATCTCTCTATTTATTATTTCTTGAACTTCTATCACCTTTGGCTCAACCAGCTGATTAAGTGTGAATTCACAGTCACATAGTTCATGCTCTTCCTTTCTGGAACAACCATCAGTATCTTCAAGCAGATCTTCAATACTACGATCTTCACTGTCCTCTGCTTTTTCCTGAGTGTGTTTGCCAAATGACTGAATGAGATCTTCAAGTTTCTCATTATATGTGTGATTAACATCTTAGTTTACAAAAAAAGAAAATGAAGACTTTAGATTAGTGATAGGGTTCTCTGTTTCAGAAGTCATTTTTAGACGTTTCAGTTTTAATTCCTCCAAGAAGTCTGACTAATGCATTAGCAGCCTACTGAGGTTGAGAGCTCACGATGCATTCAGTCAATTCCAATCTCACTAATAAAGCAGCAGAGGACTTCTGGCTCTAAATGCAACAGTGTATTCTGGTAGGATTGAGCTGTGCTCCCACCTCTAAAGATCCAACATCTCAATTTGTAACTAGGTACCCGTCAGGTAAGAAGTGAGCTGCTACTTTTATAGACAGCTAGTGGCTAAAAAATAAGATTTTAAAATACCATCTGATAACATCCACCAGTCTGGAAGTAAGAACCATATTGCATCCAGGATGTAAAGAATTGAATGTTCAGTTCATACAACTTAAGTAAGCTAAACACTGATTTACTATAATAAGGATCTACAACACTGACTGAAAACTAGAAGTACCTTTTGGTGTCACTTCTGATTTATCCAATCCACTTTCCTTCATCAGCTGTCTAATGGACTGGAGCTGTGTCATTATTTCATCTTTCTGTTCACAAGCCAAAGCATTAACACTGAAATGAAGAGACAAGAAGCTGAAGGTTCATCTGAGCTACAACCGGAAATGAATACTTGTCAAAATTGCACCAAAAATATTATTCTGACTCCAGAACAGATCAAACTTTTTTTTCCAGGTGAATTACTACTATCATGGTTGGATGAGTGACTAAAACCAGTTTTAAAACTTGTTGGCAACCATCACTACATTTCCTCTGAAGATTGAGGAAAAAAAGCAAAAAACTGAAATATGGCTATTGGCTGATTTTATTACTGAATTTTTCTGATGGGTGTTCCAGTTGATGTGCCCACTGAAAGATGGAATTAACAATGAAAGCTATTCTAGACAATGTCTAAATAAGACCTCAGAAAGAGAACATTACAGCTTAGATAAAAGAGTGTGTTGTTATCAAGATGTTTTGTTTTGAAGAGATTGCTGTTAGAGTATTAACCAGTTGCAAGTTTGTCATTTAATTTTCTGATTTAATAAGGCGTTTCAACCTATTAAATGTAATAATGTAGTGAAAGTTATTAAGTTCAAGAACAGCACCGAGGTAATACATTTGTTTTAATTTAATAATGTAGTTTTCATGAAAGGTGTCAAATCAACACACGGTCCCTATTTGTGTGTGAACTGAGTACTCTTTATTGCTGATTTACAACACTCCCAATTAGTGTGCCTCAACCCTACTTCAGGGAAGGTACTTTTCTAGAAGTATAAGTAGCTCTTGTTAGCTATTCCCTAATTTTCTACTGAGACTACCAATGTATCAGAAATTATGATCAGTCCCTATGATATACATTCATGGCCACCTAAACCAAATAAGATAAGTTCATAAAGGCCAAATATGGTAGCTGTCAAATGGTAGTTACTTTTGGTCACTACCCATGATCTGGAAGGGGAAGAAACTCCCTATTATGTTAACATTCATGAGCCATCCATCCCCAGCAAAGAATTTCAAATGCTATTTAGGTTTACAGTGTATTTAGAAGAGATTTCACTAAAAACTATACTTATTTCTCCTTCCTCAGAATCTGTATGAAGTTTCAATTAAGATCAGCTTTCTACAACTGGGCTTCCCATAATTTTGAAGACAATCTTTATTAAAAATCATTTGAGAAACCAGGAATTTTACTTAGTACTTAAGGTAATAGTATTGTTTCTAAAGAACTAAAGCAAAATTGGTGACCATGTTTTACATGGGGTGTTTTGAATGTGGAAAAATATGAAAAATACCACTTTGCAGTATTATCATCTCATTACTATGCTGCTTACATCTGTATGTCAACAAGGGAGCTGTCTGTAGTAATGCCTGTTTAAATCTGCAGCATTGGCTACTGTCTGTACAGCATACAAATGCTACATTACAAACAAAGTTTCTTGGTACCTTTCACCTCATAAATAAGATGATCTTTTGAGATATTTGTAACTCCCTAAAAAGTTGGGGTCAATTAGTATAACTTTATTTAAGGCATAACCTGTATTTCTTATCCTGAAATTACTCACCAGTTTGACAGTGGGTCTAACTGAGTCAATAAAGAATTTAAAATTTTCTCTGTCTGTGCTAGATGCTGCTCCAGTTCCAAAAGCTGATGTTCTAAAAGAGAAGACAGTGTATTAGACATGTGTTTGCACTGCAGAATGGCAGCAAAGAAATAAAAGCCAAATTATGTTTTTGGTTAGGCAGACATTATCAAAAAGAAATAAAGTAACCCCTTCTCTGTAAAGCTTTGGAGTGACTGTGTGTAAAAGTTGCTCAGCTCTTGGCACTACCTTACCAAAAAAGGAGGAACTGGAGTTCAGAAAAAGTAAACTCCAGTTATCAGACAAATGAGGGGGAAATAAATTGACTAATGACTTTCTGCACACCAGTCATGATTTTATAGACCTCTATCCTATTCACTCTTCATCACCTCTTTTCCAATCTGAACAGTCAGTCTTATTAATTTATCCTCGTATGGAAGTTGTTCCATAGGCCTAATCATTTTTGTTGCCCTTTTCTGTACTTTTTCCAATTCTAATTTATCTTTGAGATGGGGTGACCACATCTGTGTGCGGTATTCAAGGTACGGGCATACCATGGATTTATATAGTGGTATTATGACATTTAATGTCTTCTTATCTATCCTTTTCCTAATTATTCCTAACACTGTTAGCTTTTTGACTGCTACTTCGCATTGAGTGGATCTTGTTTTCACAAAACTAGCCACAATGACTCCAGATCTCTTAAGTGGCAATAGCTAATTTAGATCCCATTGTTTTGTATGTATAATTGGGATTAGGTTTTCCAGTTGTGCATTACTTTGCATTTATCAACCAAGAGTGTCCTGTTACAGCAAGTTATTCTAAATGTATGGTGTGTCCTCACTGCTTCACAGAACGAGCCAACCAAAAACAAGTCATGCCCTCAGCATTTTGACTGTGTGTAAAAGGCACACAAATAGCTCCTTAATGACCTGAAAAATGAAAAAAAGGAATTTAAAAATGTGGAAACATGGGCAAATTGTTAAGGATGAACACAAAAGAATAGCATAAGCATGTAGAGACAGAAATCAGAACTGCTAAAACACAAAATGTGTTACACTGAGCAAGAAACAAGAGGCAATATGAATAGGGTCCAGAAAAACATTAGGAGTAAAAGAAAGCATTGGTCCGCTGTTTAGCGGGAGAAAGAAATCTAACAATAGTGACATCAAGAAGCTGAAGTGTTTAATGCTTGTTTTGCTTAAGTCTTCCATAAAAAGGTTAACTGTGACCAAATGCTTAACACAATATTAACAATAATATTTAGATAAATTAGATGCATTCAAGATGGCGGGGTCTGACAAAGTTTACCCTAAGGAACTAGACATAGCAATCTCAGAACTATTGGGAATTATCTTCAAAAACTCATGGAGGACGGGTAAGGTCTCAGAAGCCTGGAAAACAGCAAACATAGTCCATATCTTTAAAAAGAGGAACAAACAGGACTCAGGACATTAGAGACCAGTCAGCCTAACTTTGATACTTGGAAAAATACTGGAACAAATTATTAAACAATCAATTTGTAAGTGCCTACAGGATAATAGGGTTTCATGTAATAGCCCACATGGATTCATCAAAAATAAATCCTGACAGGCTCCTTCTTTGATAGGGTTACTGGCCCACTGGTTGGGAAGAAGAAGTATGTGTGATAGATCCTGATGTTAGTAAAGCTTTTGACAGTCCTATTGACAGTCTAATAAGCAAACTAAGGAAATGTAGTCTAGAAAAAATTACTATGGGGGATGCACAGCTGGTTGAAAGACCATTCTCAAACAGTAGTTATTAACAGTTCACTGTCAAACTGGGAGGGTGTATCTAATGGAGTCCCTCGGGGGTCAGTCCTGGGTCTATTACAATTCAATATTTTCATTAATGACTTCGAATAAAGTGGAGAACATCCTTGTAAAGTGTGAGGATGAAACCCCTCCCATCTTGATGTCAAACATTTTGAAGGACAGGATTAGAATTAAAAACAAAATTGAAGAATTGGTCTGGAATTAGCAAGATGAAATTCAATAAAGACATGAACAAAGTACTGCACTTTGGAGGAAAAATCAAATGTGTGAACACAAAATGGGAAATAACTTGCCCTTATCCTTTTCTGCAATACTACTGCCTAGCCTTACAGTAGATCATAAATTGAATATGAGCCAACAATGTGAATCAGTTTCAAGAAAGTCTAATATCATTCTGGGATGTATTAAGAAGTGTTGTATGTAACACAGGAGGTAATTGTCCCACTCTAGTTAGCAATGGTAGGCCCCAGCTAAAATATTGTGTCCCGTACGGGCACCACACTAAGAAATATGTGGACAAGATAGAGTCTGGGGAAAGCAACAAGAAGGATAAGAAGAAGTTTAGAAAACCAGAGCTATAAGGAAAGTTAAAAACAACAGGACATATTTAGTCTTGAGAAAAGAAAGCTTAGGGGGGACTTCAGTCTTCAAATATATTAAGGGCTGTTATAAAGAGGACAGTGATGAATTGTTCTCCATGTCCACTCAAGGCAGGACAAGAAGTAAATTGTTTAATCTGCAGCAACGGAGATTTAGGTTGGATATTAAGAAAAACAATGTCACTAAAAAGGATAGTAAGCTCTGGACTAGGCTTCCAAGGAAGACTGAAATCCCTACCATTGGAGGCTTTTAGGAACAGGCTGGACAAGCACCTGTCAGTATGATCTAGGTATGCTTGGTGCTGCCTCAGCACAGTGAGTGGGCTAGACAGCTGCTTCGAGTCCCTTCCAGCCTCACATTTCTAGGATTCTAAGTTTGCCACTACTGAGCATTGCTCTACGCCTATCACATACCCAAACACCTAATTTTAAATAAATAGTCTTGCTAGTGTTCTTCAAAGCATTTTAATAAACTAAGGGATTGGATTTTGTTCTGCAACATACCAATGAATGTATATGATTTGTTTTTTTTAAGAAGGAAAAACTAAGCAGTTTGCAATGATGCATGTTCTGACTGATGCCTTGCCTGTTTCTTTTGCTTTCTCTTCTTCTGTATTTTTCTCTTTCTTGGAAGAACTTCCTTCTTGAGATTTCATCTTAAAGGAAAAAAAAAAGTGAAGTTATACTTAAGACAATATAACAGCTTAATATGTGTTTTAGAAGATAGAAACCTTATTTAAGCATCTAAATGTATTAAAAGTTTCAGCTACTATTTACTTTGTGATATTTTCATTCACCCTTGATCCCCCCTCCCACTCCTCAAACTAAAGTCAAATGCAGCAAAGCTCTCACTGAAACTATCCAAAGCTTTTTGCCAAAAGTGACATTTTAACATTTGTGAAATAATAGCCATAAAAAGTTTATCCAAATCACTCTAGTTTTGCTAGTATAGCAGGTGTCCTGCTGCTTTCAGCAGATACATTATATAAAACAAAATTTTATTTGTTTCATATAATCTCACCAGAAGTACCCACTTCTGAATCAGACAATTTATTGTAAGGCTACCAGAAAACAAGCCAAGGATAACAAAGCTGTGTATATAAAACTATGTTCAGGATCTTACATAAGTTCATCAATGTACAATATTTTGACTTCTACCTCAAATATGTCATTGTAAGCACATAGGAAAAAAAACTGATCTACAGTGCCACCTTAAACTAGGTGCCACATTTTAGTCAAAACAGTTTACAGAATTTCTCATGTCACTATATGAGCAATGCATGAAAATTGCTATAAGGCTGTTGAATTGGGGAATTTGCTATTAAGAGGAATTTATTTTAGCAGACATATTAACACCTTCCATTTATATTTAACCACAAAAACCTTCAGAAATGTAACCTCCTAGACCAGGGGTCGGCAACCTTTCAGAAGTGCCGTGCCAAATCTTCATTTATTCACTCTAAATTTAAGGTTTTGCGTGCCAGTAATATGTTTTAAGAAGCTCTCTCTCTACAAGTCTATATTATACAATTAAACTATAGTTGTGTGTAAAGTAAATAAGGTTTTTTAAATGTTTAAGAAGCTTCATTTAAAATTAAAATGCAGATCTTATCAATTTAGTGTGATCCTTGGCCTTGCTTTCCTTGCTGAGTTTTCCAATGTCTGGCACATATTTGGATACTTTAAGCTGCACATAGGCTTCCGAGTGATCAGTTGCTAACCTCTCCAAATATTGGTGGAGCTAGGCCCTGAATATTCCTGGAGCCCAGGCACCACACAACTCACCACCCCTGCCTTCCTCTGCTACAGGCTTCCTGTGCGACCTTGTGCCAGTCACTCAGCCTGTTTGGATATGTCTGTGCTGCAACAAACAGGCAGCAGCTGGCTCTGGCTCGCGGGGCTGAAAAGAGTGCTGTAGATGTTTAGGCTCTGAGATCCCAGAAAGGGTCTCGCAGCATCTACATTGCTAATTTTAGCCCTGCAAGCCTGAGTCAGCAGACTTAGGCTGAGACTTGATGCAGCGAGTTTTTTATCACAGTGTGGATGTCTCCTCTGTGCCTTAGTTTTCCCTCTGTACAGTGGGAATAACTGCCCTGCCCTGCATGACTGCTGGGAGGGTAAGTGTCTTAAAAACAGCAAATTGCTCAGCTAGTGCAATGATGGGGGCCAGATAAGTCAGAGAGTCTAGGGCTGGACAGGACCACCAGCTTATTTAGCCTGGTCTCCTGCATGTCATAAGTCATCAGCAACTGAAATTAGACAAGGTGTTACAGCCAAAGCTACAGAAGGAAGTTACAAGATTGCACAGCACACTGCAAAAAATGGAAAGCCATTTACAGATGAAAGCCAGGCCGGCAGCAGAGTGCCACTAAAAATACGCTCGTGTGCCGCCTTTGGCACGCGTGCCATAGGTTGCTGATCCCTGTCCTAGACCATATAATTATGCAAGACAATTAAGACTCAAGTTTCTGAACATATCCATGTATGCTAACTGCCTCAACTACATTATGTTAATAAAGCTCAATATTTAGCTAAGTGATGACAATCTCCAAGAATGCGAACAGTATAAACACCAAAGATGTTGAAGAATGCCAGCATATAGAGTGGTAGAGAGAAACCTCCTTGGGCGTGATAACATCATTTAAAAAACGTATGCTGAATATCAGGAAAATGTTCTTGATCAGGCCTTTCGGGCCCTGGAATTCTCCAAGAAAAATGGTGGAAGCCCTATCTATACCTAGGGCTTCCACCATTTTTCTTGGGGAAAACTCAAATATATCTGGGGCATTTAAAAGGCAAATTGCGTTGGGGGGAAGGTTTTTCTTTTTATATGGGATAAGCAACCTCTAGCAATGACCTTCTCTCTCCAACCATACAGTTAAGTCTCTTGTAGCATAGGCCCTCATCCTGAGTCTCAATTACCACTACCTCTTCTTTTCCAGCTTTGAGAAATGCAGTCTGCTCTGCTTATATTGCTGTAAAAATAGTTTTCATGGCTCACTGCTTTGACTATGTCAGCCCCCTTTGCATTCCTCCATCTCCTCACAGCAAACAAGTCCCACTCCCCACCCCCCACCATCACCCTGCACTCCCACTCCCATTCAGATCTTGGCTCAATGCTGTCAACCCACTACTCCTGTGCCCCCACCCAAGTCTGTCCTCCTGCCCTTCAGAACCCCAGTCTATGTGACCCACAGCCGCCTTGTGTGCCCCACTCTGTCCATCCCCCCCCCCCCCCAATATCCTGTGCCTCCTCACCTGGCCCTGTTGGTGGGGCACTATGAGGAATAAAGTGTCTCCCCTTCTCCCTATCTGCAGCTGGCTGCTCCAGCCCCTGAGCCAACTGCCCTCTGTTCTGGCATTACAGCAGCCTCTGGTGGGTAAAAGGTGTAACTGAAGCACCTCTCCAGCAGAATCTATTTTCTGCAGAGAAAAAAAAAATATCTGTGGAGGACATTAATTCTGCACGTGTGCAGTGGCGCAGAATTCCCCAGAAGTATTTTCAAGGCCTGTCCTCCATTATCTCCTATAGACATGAAGATGTCAACTGCCAAAGTGGATGCTGCTGAAATGACACTAGTCTTTGTAAATTTAACAAATGGGTTACAAACAAGTACCTTCACGCTCTCTTCCATATTGCTCCTTATGCATGGGAGGAGATTCCCCATAAACACCCACAAGGCCAACTGATCAGCCTCCTTAAAACTCTTCTCTGTCATGATGCCCACAAAAGAAACTTCCACAGCAGTCAGGCAGCTGGTGTAATGTGACAACTACTTTTCATGCTGACCAGTTTTGACTTACTACCTTATGTCTCTTGCTTGTTGTACCCACCTGCAGTCTCTGGTCTCATTTAGACTGTAATCACCTCAGAAAAGCTGAGTCTGTTATTTTATTATGTGTTTGTATAGTGCCCAGAATGCTGTTGTCCAGTTCTAGGACTAGAGACCCTTAGTAGCTACCACAATGCAAATAAATATCAGGACCTCACTTCGCTAGAAAACTGGATTACTACTTCTCTTTCAGCACTAAAAATAGATATGGTGTTATGTTTTTTAAACAAAAATTCCCCACTGTTGCAGCATAACTGTTGGGATAAAAAAAAAAAATCTAGACTTTTCTTATTGCTAAAGATTTCAGGGTGTGTCTATACAATGCTGCTAGCATGCTCTAGAAGGTACCTCGTTACATGAATTTGGTACCTTTAGACCCTTCTGACATGTCCTAAGACAGGGCAGGTAGATTTACTCCTGAGAAAAATTTTGCACAAAAATTCTACCTATTTTATTTGTCAAAACAACAACAACATAATCACACCATTTTCAATTATTTTCTGACAAGTATTTTGAAATAAATTATCAAAATAACTGAAAATGGTGTGATTATATTGTTGTTACTGTGTTATTTTGAGAAATAAAATGTCAGAATTTTGCAGAAATTAAAGTTTTTAGGCACAGAATTTTTAATTTTAGGTGCAGAATTCCTCAAGAGTACCAGGTGCAATTCAGAAGCAGGCAGCTCTGTGGGAGATTCAGGTGCAGAGGCGATCTGTATGCACAGGGACTCATTGAGGGGTTCTGGGTGCAGGAGAGTACAGGTGAAGATGGTTAGGGCTCAGTGCGGGGAGGGTGGTCTGGATGCTGGGGTAGGAGGCAGGGGGGTTCTGGGTGCAGGGAAGTCAGACTGGGTGGGCTTCTGATGCAGGGGGTGAGGGTTGGCAGGGTGGGAGTTCAGGAGAGGCTCAATGGGGGGCTCCCGATGCAGGGGGGCTGGGTGCACAGGCTGGACCAGGAGCACAGGGGTTGGGTAGACATGTGGAACAGCTCCCCATACAGGACCCCTCCCCTCATGGAGGAAGAACAGTGAGGCTAAGAAGTAGGGGGATGGCTCACTATACAGGGAGCTGCTCCCCCTGTCTGACCAACCCCCACACATCTAGACTCACCCCACACACCCAAATCCTCCACCAAGCCTCACTCTCCCACATGCAGAGCTCCCTACCCACCAAGTCTCACCCCCTGCATCCAGACCCCCTACTGCCATGCAGAGCTTCCTGCAACCAGGGGGACCCAACCCTAGTTGCTCCATATGGGGGAGGGGGAACTCCATCTCCATCATTGTCCTCCTCCTCCCACTCCTGCCCAGCTGGGACTAATGTCCCTGTGCAGCCAACTCATCCAGACACACACACACACCCCTTTCCTTCCCACAGCGAGATTTACCTCTCCCCGAGCTGCTCCAAGTACCTTGGCAGATGTACCCACACTGCCAGGGAGGAGTGCGCAAGCACTGGTGCAGCTTCTCTTTGCTTCCCCGCAGAAACCATTTTTCTGCAGGGAAACAAAGAGAATCTGCAGGGGGACATGTTTCTACATGGGAAGAGAGAGAGATTGAGCCGCTGTTTAGGTTATGAATAGCACTATTGTATGAGGCTGAATTGCCAATGTCTTGTCCGAGACCCAGAGTGGGAAGTTAGGATCTTAGATTTGAAATGTAAAAGACAAGAGGAAAAAAGGAGAGTTAGAAAGTCTCCATACACCAAAAAAGAAGCAGTAAACAGCACAGTGTTTACTTTACAGCTCATCTTTGAAACAACACTGGGCAAAAACCCAAAACAGGTGCATTTTAAAGAACAATCTGCATGGACACAGGGGAGAAAAAAACGACCTGTTAGGTCTTTACCATCTCTCTATGGTTAAGATATTTAATATTTACCTTTAGGAATTTGTATGCTGCAAACACCCCCACACCAACAGCATACAAGGGCATGAGGGTAAATGCTAAGTCTTTGCCACTGCCTCTAGTTCTCTCACTCTTCCTGTCCTTTTCCATTACATTCCTCATCTGTTGAAAGCTTTGGTATGTTTTACTTTGAGAACTTCCTGAATTCAGATGAGACTGATGAACTCTCTCAGAGGCACCTGCAAAATGAAATATTTTAAAAGAAAAAAAGTTTAGCCTTGTAGTTAATTTCAAAATGAGACTGTTCCAAGATTTTCCTCCTTGTAGATTCACCATTTCTTTAATATTGTGTCAACTGAAAGCTCTTCTAGAACAAACTGCATACAAGGTTACAATAGACCACCCTTTCACGTATGCACAGTAAGGGGTATATTTAAAAAATTCTCAAAGTAAGATACTCTTTCCTCAAAAGCTACTAAATAAAACAGTACAAGTTACCAGGTGATTTCTTTCTTACTGATGGAAATAATCTAGCAAAGTAATTGCAAACTGCAGTTAAGTTAGATAAAACCAATAATACACTGACATTAAAATCAAAATACAAATAGCATTCTGGCATTGAACTCAAACCTACTGCAACTGCTTTTTATTAGCAGCATCAAACTTTCAGTAATTTTTCCATAATAAGAGCTTTGATTTCAGTATTATCTACCTTTAGAAACAGAAATTTAATGTTTCCCTGTCTTAGCAAGAGACATTCACTGAAATAACCAGATTAGCATATGTAAAATACAGGTTTTAGCTCTACGTTCAGTGTTATTATGAATGCTCTTACACGTGTAAGAGTGTCATACCTCAGTAGAGTTAAATATTTAGTGGAAAAAAGTATAGTATTACACATGTGCAGTACACATTTTCCAAACACTTAACTATTTCTAAACTATGTCTAATTAAGATGTCCTACTGATGATTGAATCAACAAGGAGTCTGAAGTTTCAAAAATTAGCATCTTTGAAATTTGAATTGAGGAGAGCAAGAACAGTATTGAAGCATGAAAAATCTGCCTCCAAACATACCAATATGATCTAGAAAATGGCAAATGAAATTTTAGCAACCTTTACATGGCTAACAAATATATACACTTAAGACAAAAATAAGCATGAAGTTTCAGACTACAGTGTTCTTTCCCCCTGCACCAGAAATAAGTAACAAATGCATTCTTAACTGTGAGGTGGCACTTGAACTACAACTTCTAATATGCTTCAGAACACCAACACAGCTGAGGATTTCTAGTGAGAATAATGAAGAACATAATTACAGCCAGTTCTCATGTGAATCATAGTAAGCTTACTATTTCTGCCAATAGTTGCTAGCCTATGGCCATATTTTGCTGCCTATTGAATGTGCCTTAAATTTTCCAGAGATGTGAGCCTTGTTTCATTCAACACCACTTAACAAGCAGGTGATAATGTACTTTAAAAAACACACTCCCTGGTATTATCTTAGATCAAGATAGCAGTGTCCAGTGAATGCACAAGTGGAATTCAAGCCTTAAACAAAAATAGACATTGCAATTTTGTCACAGTCAAAGAATTTTACTAAAATAGATTCCTTTATGTGGAAGAGTGGTTTTGATACGGATTTTTTTTTTTAAGTCAAGAAGTGAAAATATGAACTTAGATGCAAGGAAAAGACCCCAAACCACGATATTTTGCAAATCTAGAATAAAATGTCTAATGTGAGAATGATTTAAGAGGTTTTCAGAATGATCTTAAAATTCCAAAGCCTCACCAAAAAACGTTCAGACCTCTAATGATGAACTGGAATTATAATTAAGATTAATATCAGCTCTTCAGTGGAGTGGTTCTCTACAACCCTTCAAGTTCTGTAATATTTAATCAGTTTGCAGAATCTGAAATTTGATCAAATTTTACATATCCAATTGTTCCTTGGAACATGAAGTAGAGCTGGGTAGCCATATTAAAATATATCACAAAAGCTACTCCAACTAATACAGACAGAACTCAAGACAACACAAACAGCTACCTCAATCAAGTTCATGGATATCCAGACAGAGCTTAAGAGTTTAAGACAACATTGGCAGGTAGTAAAACACATTTGAACAACAGAATGAACTCATTGGGCCATTTGTATTAACTCAGACCCAGGCAGATTTTGGGGTTAAGGTTCATATCAAACTTTTGGCATAGCTCTGATTAATGGATCAGTGTTCAAAATGAGAAAACCTGCTTTTTATAGAACCACAGTATTTTTAATATAGTGTCCAAAAGTCACTAGATTCTTTCCTAACATATGGATGACAAGAATTTATAGTCTTAAATCAAAAAGGGTAAGGTGACATGGAAAAAATACCACGCAATAATATTTTAAAGATACATATTTTCCCTCACCTAGTTATTTTGCCCATTAATAGTTAGTCTTTAATTTTTGTTGTTTTAACTTGTGCTCAGTCATAGCCATTTGTACCTATTTCCAGATTTGTTTGTTTTCAAAACATTTAAGTTACTTTAATCTCTTATTTCCTTTTTTTTTAAAGCCATTTATGTAGTTATTAGTTTAGACTTTGTTTAGATCAATCATCTTGTGTAGTCCTCATGACTAAGGCTATGCTTTAGTCATGGGTATTTTTAGTGAAAGTCACAGGCAATAAACAAAAATTCACAATCAGTGATCTGTCTGAGGCTTTTACTAAAAATACCCATGACTAAATGGGGGGGGGGGGAGGTTGAAGGGGGCAGCGGGAGGGCAGGGAGAACACCACTCCAGCAGTGGCCACTGCAGCTGGCTGCGGAGCCGCCCAAGCAGCTGGATGCAGAGCTGTTCCAGAATCCATGACTTCTGCGACATTTGAAACACACACAGACAAGTTAAAGCACTTTCTTCTGTCTTCTTTCTTTTGCATAAATAACCAATGGGAAAATAGGCAGCATGATTTACTAGCCAAACATCCAAGATGCGCAAGGGTGTTACCTAATGTATGGGTCAGAGTTTGGATATATTCTGAACTGGCATAGGGAACTGAGTTTATTTTACTTTGTTATTATACCAAAACATTGGCTCCAGAAGGTAATGCACAGGAACAGCGGGCCAGATCCTGGCGTCCAGTCAAACAGGATGACTTGATTTAACTCATTGATTTTGATTTGGATTTAAATCAGCAAGCTGGAAATCTTTATTTAAATAAAGAATTTTAATCTCATTTTGCATCTGCACTTTTTAGTCCTTCTAATGAAAAGTTGAACCTCACTGGTTGGTCAATATATCGATTTGTAATTAAATACAGCCTTTAAGTTTGGTGGTACTTCTTGCTAACAAGGAGGAAATGCTATATTTAATTATATAGCTTAAGAGATTTATTCACATTCTTATTTTTTATTTTTATTATGGCATCTTATTTACTAAATGATTCATATGTTGCTTGAGATGTTTTTCCAGCTGCATGTAGATGGAAATTGGAATTAAAGATAACTTTAAAATGGTGGGGTTTCGTGTTTTTCGTTAACTAAAACTCATCTTAAATTCACTGATAGGCAAGAAAAAAGTTTATCAAGATATATTTTACATTTAAAACTAACATTTATTAAATAAAGGAAGTATTAGCTATAGTTCCAATTGTTTCTGGTCATCATGTACTTCAAGATTTTAAAACTAGTAGATCACATCCCGATTTTATTCGTAGATTGGAAGAGAAAAAACAAGCTCTCCTGCTTTTTCAGCTGCCAATCAGCATCTCAGTTTTGAATGGATTAGTCATTTAAATGAATTACATGAATAAACTGAAATGAAGTGTTCTCTCTACATCTGAAGAAGAGACTACTGCTGTCAAAAGGTAGTTTAGCACTTCAGCAAACTCTGATTCCAGGTGCCTAGCCAATGACTTCCAACATTTCAGCAGTTTGACTCTTTAAATTTGAATAATGTAAATAGTTTTAAAGATTATAATAAATTCAAGTCTTAACATAGGTTGTCAATCTCAAATTTAATTTTGAATAGTTTTTTAAAAATGTAATTTAAATTTTAAAAATCCATTTTTAAAAATAAGTATTGATTTTTATCCATCCTGCAGCCAACTCATCTTCAGTAATTGGGCATGGAACATACTCAGATGCAGCAGGGATCTCTTGAAGTTCAGTGGAAACCCCTAACATTAATTATCAGGGTTAAAGAGCTATAAAAGATATTCTGTTCTTCAGTTCTTCTTGGCCAGATGGATGATGACCAAATTAAGGTGTAACTGTCAAACCTCCAAAAGGGATTCAGAGGTACCTAGTAAGAGAAAGCAGCAAAGAATCCTGTGGCACCTTATAGACTAACAGATATTTTGGAGCATGAGCTTTTGCGGGTGAATACCCACTTCATCAGATGCATGTAGACTACATGCATCTGATGAAGTGGGTATTCACCCGCAAAAGCTCATGCTCCAAAACATCTGTTAGTCTATAAGGTGCCACAGGATTCTTTGCTGCTTTTACAGATCCAGACTAACACGGCTACCCCTCTGATACTAGTAAGAGAAAGTTCTTCAAGTGATTGCCCACATGGATTCCATTCTTGGTATGCATATGCCCCATATGTGAGAAACCAGATTCTTTTGGCCAGCAGTGTCCTTTGTAGCCCCAGAGGTCCTCACACCCTCAAAAGGACACACAGGGTATATTTACACTGCAATAAAACATCACTGGCTGGCCTATGTCAGCTGACTCAGGCTTAGGGATCTCAGGCTGCAGGGCTACAAAACTGCAGTGTAGATATTCAGGCTTGGGCTGGAGCCAGGGATCTGAGAACCCAGGGGGTTTTTTTGTTTGTTTTTTTTTTTTAATTAATCAGTTAGTTGTTAGTCTCTTATATTTAATTGCCCCACCTTAAAAAAACCCAACCCTCTTCCAGGTAGGTTTTCTTTAGGCTAAACACCATTCCCCACCCCTGTACAGAGACAGCAAAAGCTAGGTCTCCAGGATTCAAGATGTATCCTCCATGCTTTGATGCCTATTAACAATGGGCACTCTCAATGCCTACTCTGCCTAGGAGAGGGACATATACCAAGCAATGTTCCATATGTTTTTCCATTCTCCAAGAATGGGGGAAGCCTGCATGAACCTATTTCTCCTTGAGAGATCAATAGAAACTTCCTTGGACACCAAGTGAAGGCCACAGCCAGGCCAGTCATCTCATCAGTCTCTCTGTTAGGGACCCCGTTACCAGAAATACCACCCCAAGCTCCTGGGTCACATCTACTCAAAGGCCCCATTCATCTGCCACTGTTCCAGTGTCAGTATCTTCCGATGGGGCAGAAGAGAGCACTGCCCCAGGGAGGAGTCAAGGTCACCCTCTTTGGTGCCTTGCAAGCAGACAAACAAGAGTCACCAACCTCCTAAGGGCCAAAATCCTAACAAAGTCCCTTCCGGCGCTCTGATACCAGTTAGCCTGCCTGCCCTGCCCCCACGCCGCTCTGGGAAGCGGAAAGAAAGTGGGGGAAGAGAGGCACAGGGGTTTGTGTTGTTGTTGCTTCAAGCACCGCCTCCAGCAGCTCCCTTTGGTCACGATTCCCAGCCAGTGGGAGATGCTGGGGGCGGTGCCTGAAGCAACAGCAACACATACCCCGGTGCCCTTCCTCCCCCATGTTCCAGCCGATTTCCGGAGTGTGTGCTGGGCCAGAGCCTGCCCCCTGAGCTCCTCCTGCAGGCGAACCCCCTGCCCTGATCCCCTTGCCATGCCCTGCACCCCAACCCCTTGCCACACCCCTACTACACTCCAAACCACTGCTGAGTCCCCTGCTGCACCCCAATCCCCTGCCGTACCTTGCACCCACACAAGAGATCGACTTCCTAGACAATACAGTACTAATAAATGATGGCCACATAAACACCACCACATACTGGAAACCTACTGACCACTATACTTACCTACATGCCTCCAGCTTTCATCCAGACCAGACCACTTGATCCATTGTCTACAGCAAAGCTCTATGATACAATCGCATTTGCTCAAACACCAACAAGATTTCTATCAAGCGTTCTTACAACTACAATACCAACTTGCTGAAGTGAAGAAACTGATTGACACAGCCAGAAGAGTACC
This sequence comes from Gopherus flavomarginatus, assembly GCF_025201925.1. Taxonomy (NCBI): domain Eukaryota; kingdom Metazoa; phylum Chordata; order Testudines; family Testudinidae; genus Gopherus; species Gopherus flavomarginatus. Next base: position 73,798,422 of record NC_066617.1, read on the forward strand.
CAGAAGTCACCTTCTACAGGACAGGCCCAACGAAGAAAGTAACAGAATGCCACTAGCCATCACCTTCAGCACCCAACTAAAACCTCTCCAGTGCATCATCAAGGATCTACAACCTATCCTGAAGGATGATCCATCATTCTCACAGATCTGCGAGAGACAGGCCAGTCCTTGCTTACAGATAGCCCCCTAACCTGAAGCAAATACTCACCAGCAACCACACACGACAAAAACACTAATCCAGGAACCTATCCTTGCAACAAAGCCTGTTGCCAAATCTGTCCATATATCTATTCAGGGGATACCATCATAGGACCTAATCACATCAGCCATGCCATCAGGGGCTCGTTCACCTGCACATCTACCAATGTGATATAATGCCATCATGTACCAGCAATGCTCCTCTACCATGTACGTTGGTCAAACCGGACAGTCTCTATGTAAAAGAATAAATGGACACAAATCAGATGTCAAGAATTATAACATTCAAAAACCAGTTGGAGAACACGTCAGTCTCCCGGGCCACTTGATTACAGACCTAAAAGTCACAATATTACAACAAAAGAACTTCAAAAACAGGCTCCAACGAGACTGTTGAATTGCAATTAATTTGCAAATTGGACACCATCAAATTAGGCTTGAATAAAGACTGGGAGTGGATAGGCCATAACACAAAGTAAAACTATTTCCACATGCTTATTTCTCCCCACCCCCTCAGTTACTCATATCTCCTTGTCAATTGTTAGAAATGGGCCATTTTCATTACTACTACAAACAGTGCTTTTTCTCTCCTGCTGATAATAGCTCACCTTAACTGATCACTCTCCTTATAGTGTGCATGGTAACATCCATTGTTTCATGTTCTCTGTATGTACATATATACATCCTCCTACTGTATTTTCCACTACAGGCATCCGATGAAGTGGGCTGTAGCCCATGAAAGCTTCTGCTCAAAAAAATTTGTTAGTCTCTAAGGTGCCACAAGTACTCCTAAGCTTTAGGGTCATTCTGAACTGCACATGAAGATTACACATTATATAGAGGCTCATAAATTGCCCGTTTTATTCTCAAATATTCAACAGTGAATTATTCGAAATCATATACTGTTTATGTTATATCTTCTGGTTTAAAACTGCCTTCAACTTATCAAATCATAAGTCTCTGTCTCAAGAAGTTAAATTGATCTAATTAATTGCAAATATTAAAATCTGACGAAAATCTGCATCTGACAAAGTGGGTATTCACCCACGAAAGCTTATGCTCCAATACATCTGTTAGTCTATAAAGGTCCCACAGGACTCTTTGTCGCTTTTTACAAATATTAAAATGGACCACTTGCCTTTTAGAAATATAGGGCCGAATCCTTGGCTGGCATAAATTAGCACCGTTCCATACCAATTTAGACCAGACAAGGATTTGGCTTTAGTGAACAGCTAGAATCTCAGCACAGATAAAGATTATTAGTTTTAAACAAACATCATCCCCAATGCCTGTTAGCAGAAGTAACTACTAGCACATTATCCATCAACCAACATTATTTGATTTCCTTATTTAGATTGTAACACTCAGCTTTTTCACACTTCCCTGCATCCTGTTTTTACCAATTATTTGGAATAAATAATGAAAAAAAAAGGAATAAGAACACCAGGTGGTTACAAGCAATACCTTGTTAGCCTAATAAAATCCAAGCTTTTGAGAAGAGAGCATCATCTACACTTTTAGGACAGGGGAAATGCTCCCAGTTACTTCTTCTCTATTAAATGAAACAAAATGTGTCATATCATTATCTCTATTTTGTGATTCCTTTATCATGACTTCATTCTGTTGACTGCAAATAGTTATGTTTATTTTATGTACCAGAACACTGTGTGAGTGTAGGAAGTTAGATAGTTTGACTTATCCTGAGCTGACCATCAAAAGATTCTTTTCAAGCTAGCCTCTGATGTGTAGCTCTGTAAACAAAATGAGAACACAAAGCAATTCCAACTATTGGCCACAGATAAGTTTACAAAGAGAGAGGCAAAGACTAAGGCCTAGTCTACACTGTAGGGCTGCGTTGACATAAGCTGCCTTGCATCACCTAGCTGTGGAAGTGTCTTCACTTAAATTTGACTCCAGCTGATATAAGTGCCTTGCTACACCAATTTAGTAACATCACCTCCACAAGCAGCCTAGAATCAGGGTCAATGTAATTAGGTCAATAAAGCATCAGTATAATACTGAGTTGCTTACATCAACTACTAGGTGCTTTCAGGAGCCGCCTCACAATGGCAATAAAAATGGTACAAGCACTCCTGGTGGTGCTGAGGACCCACACCACCAACACAAGGAGCCAAGCCTGAACACACAGGAGTGATCTAATAATTGTGGTGGCTGAATAACGACATAAATTAGATTGACTTAATTTTTTTGGGTAGACATGGCATAAACAAGTTGTGGCATCACCCCCTTCCACAGCACCTCCTGACAGGGGATGGGGGGGCAGAGAGACCAGGCAGGGTCACAGACTGCGCCATCTCTCACACCCACAAGCTTACCCTCCAAGCAGGGGTGGGTAGTATAAAAGAAGTCGCGGCCTATAACCCTTTCTCCCACCACCCTTCCTCCAACCAGGGGAACAAGTGCGGGGGAGGGGGGAACCAGACCTTACCCAAAGCCGGCCCACCGGCACCACTAGTCTCCCCCACTGCCGGGACAGAAGGGAGGATCGGGCGGCGCCTCTGTACCTGTGCGTGGCGGATAGGGATCGGAGCGACCGGGGCCAGCCTTGCCCCCGCGCAAGGCCCTCCCTGCTCCTCCTCCGCCCCCGAACAGCCTGGGCACGGCCACGAAGAGGCAGAGCAGCAGCACGACCGAGACCATGCCCTGCTGCAGCGCGGAGACCGCCATGGCTTAGCCGAACGCGCCCGGAACCCGATGCGAAGCCCTGGCCTGTTGTCCCTGCAGGAGGAAGAAGGAGTCGGGCCCGCCGAGGAGCTGCCACGGAGCCCGGGATGAGAGCCGGCTCCAGCCGTGCTGCGGCTCCTCCTCCCCTGTCGGTATCGCCCCCTGCGGGCTCCAGCCTCTCCTCGGCTAGCGGCGGGATCTGTCCTGGTTCAGACAGCGCTGCAGTCGTGACTGTCCCTGAACCCTGTCGTGGGATAATAGAGACGGGGAGTCCCGCTCCCTCATTGCAAAACAGAGAAAATATACACAGCCCCGAAACACCCAACTAGTGCCTTACAGTCCTCCTAAGACACCCGCCACAGGAAGACCACGTGGTGCAGTACAGTCCTGTTACACCCACCGCTGAAACACCACTATGGGAGCCACTTAATGCCACAGTCAGGTCACACAGAAACACCACACTACTGAGCCTTTCAGTGCAGTACAATCATACTAAACACACATCGTTTAATTAAAAGTAAAAATTAAGACATTATGCGTATGCCTCATCCACAAAAAACAAGATTTAGTAATGTCAAATGCCTTTCCCCGTGTTTTAGATTGAGATAGATGAAGTCTTTAATAAATAAAATAAACTAGTTAATTATTATTATTTATTGGACTGTTGTAGCTGAATAGATGAGACATTTCATTACGTAATGGAAAATATTATTTACAATTTCAAAATAATTCCTCTCTCTCCATACACACACACACACACATACACACACACTTTTAATTCAGCATGTATCCTTATTACTCAACAGTGAAAAATGTAATTAGGCAAGAACGCGAACTGTAGTTAGAAAGAATGGGGATGGAAAACCTCTGCGCTATAACAAGTATATTGGGAATACTGGAGTGGACTTGACATATTTCTGGAGGCTATGAGATGCTTCCAGGTTGCACCTATTTCAAACATTTTCCAAGAAAGATCTCCAGAGTCTAAGCCCTCTCTGATTTTAAAGCCACCAGCAAATGTAACTCCTCCTCCTGACATCTGTTTGTCAGGAGCTATATGTTTTTACCAAGATGCAGGAGGTATCTATGCACTCCAAGGACTCAAAGTACAGTATATTCTCATTCCTATGTCTACAGACTTGGTGGCAACCAGGGGGTGACAAATGCACAGGGGAAGGGGCTCTTTGCTGCTGCAGAGACTGGCAATGCTGCTTAGGGGCAGTTAAGAACAGTTTTGAGGAAGGGGTGGTTTTCAGGGAGGAGTAGAGTTAGTGATGCTATTCTGTGTGAGTTCCAGGAAATCGGCAGGTGTCAGAGTGCTGTGGCTAGATGCCAATGGGCGGGCAGGGGGTCTATGTTACAGGTGACTCTTTGAGGGGGATACAGAAAGCGCTGCTGGGGAGGAACCCTGCTGAGGAGTAGAGTCTATACTGTGGACTAGTGGCGGGAACGACTTAGAGGGAGGCTGTCAGTGCATGAATGTTGTGAGGGGGCACAGCCAGTGCTGTGTGTTGGACGGGTCCCCGGAGGGGCTCAGTCAGAGCGGGGGGTCGGGCTCGCCCCGGGGCGGGAGATTCTCTCTGTGACCGTTGCAGAGACCGTCAGAGCGCGAGCGCGCCCGGGGAGCCGTTTGAGAACTTGACTGGGGCCGCGCCAGGCGCCGGGCAGAGGCCGCCTGTGACTGCAGCCTCGCTCGGAGCGGCGGCGCCATGCGGCTCTGGCTGCTGGCCGTGCTGGGGCTGGGAGTGCTGGCGGGTGTGTGCCGCGCAGAGCGCGGGAGGGCCAGGCCGGTCCTGCCCATCATCACCAACAAGACGTTCATCGACGCGTGCGTCCGGGAGCACAACAAGCACCGCACCGCCGTGCGGCCCGCTGCCGCCAACATGCTCTACATGGTAGGGAGGGGCCGCTCGCGGGCTGCAGCCCCGTGGGTGACAAGGGGGGGGCTCTGCCCACGGGAGACATTGGAGAAGGGGCTGATTGGAGGGGGCGCTGCCCCACGGGAGAGTTTGGAGGCGGCGCTGTCCCATAGCCCCTCTGAAAGATCAAGGCTGGAAGCAACCGAAGAGTCAGAAATGGAAAAATACAAATATTAATGAGTAATTAACACTTAAATGGCTGGTGCTGCGAAAGCATTTTATAAAAGGAATGATGACGTATCATTGTTCCTATTTTACAGATTAGACAAAAAAGGCCTCACCTACAATGTAAATCCAGCAGGCAGGGAGCCATTTACACTACCCTTAAATGCAGATCCACTGCCTGCTATGGACAGGAGCAAAACATATTTTAACTCTTCCGCCACATAAAGCTTCAGCCTTGAGCTTTGTAGGGTTGCTGCCCAGGTCAGAAACACTATTCAACCCTCTCACTGCAAGAGTAAACCATTCAGTACCAGGGGCTACCCAGTTCCAGCTGGGCTCCCCCCAGGCCTGTTGGATTTGCAGTGTACAGAGGGCCTTTCTTGTTTAGAAAGGGATATTGAAAAGGCGCCAGGCCATTGCAATTCTCCTTTACTGCAGCGGAAGCTGCAGCCTCACCTCGCGATCAAGCCCACACATTACATTCATCAGGGTTGAGGGTGAGGGAGTGATTCATTTATAATTATATTTAATTATTTAAATATCTTATTTAATGGCAGCCAAGGAAACTTGACAAGAGAGATCTTAAGAGAGGGAAATTCAAGCTACCTCTGGGACTGGGAGGTGCCACAGGACATCATGGGGATTGTAGTCTTTGATGGTGTCACACACACACACTGCTCTCTCTTATCAGTTCCTTGCCCTCCTCACAGCATAGGCTGGCCTGGGAACATCTGTGGCCAGCGAGATAGAAACTAGATAAATCCAACATGAGGGCAGCATCCCATCACTGAGAACAATGGATATGAAAATAAAATGTCAAGCAGCTTGACTGGTGAGAAATGTTTAGGGATCAAAGTGTGTATTGTTACTGTAGCCATTCTGATCCCAGCATAGTAGAGAGACAAGGTGGGTGAGAATATCTTTTATTGGACCGACTTCTGGTGAGAGAGACAAGCTTTTGAGGGGAGCTTATACAGAGATTCTTCTTTAGGTTTCGGAAAGGTACTCCCAGCATCACAGCTAAGTATAAGGTGGAACAGATTATTTACCATAAGTAGTTAATACAAATTTCAAGAGACTATTCAAACTGAAGTGGCCAGTTAACACTAGGTCAAATGAATGTAAAGAAGTAACACAAGCAGGTAGGGACAAAATTAGAATGGCCAAAGCACAAAACAAGATTAAAATTAGCTAGAGACATAAAGGGTAACAAGAAAAGATTCCACAAATACATTTGAAGCAATCAGAAGATCAAGGACAGGGTAGGCCCTGTGTTCAGTGAAGGGGAAAGACAATAACAAAAAATGTGGAAATGTCAGATTTAAGCAAAAAATTTAGTAGTGATTGGATGTCTAACATAGTGAACGCCAGAGAAAACGAGGTAGGATCTCAGGCTAAAATAGGGAAAGAACAAGTAAAAGATTATTTAGACAAGTTAGATGTATAGTCAGCAGGGCTTGATGAAATACATCCTAGAATACTGAAGGAGCTGACTGAGGAGATATAACTGCTAATGGCTCAGGGTCTTTAAAAACTCATGGAAAACAGGTTAAGTTCCCAGTAAGCAGGGCCATCCCTACCCATACACAAAGTATGCAGCTGTGTAGGGCACCAGGAAATTTGGGGCACCAAATTTTCTGGTGCCCTGCACAGCAACATGTTGCTCCAGCCCCTACCCCGCTGTTTTCCCATGGCCCCCGCCCCTGCTCTGCCCCAGCCCTGCCTCTTCCCACCCCTGCTGTACCCCCGCCCTCACTCCACCCCTTCCCCAAAGCCATCTCCCTGCTCTGCCCCCACCCTGCTCCTGCTCCACCCGAGCCCCACTGTCACTCCCCTGAGGACTGCAGCAGGGTTGGGCCTGCACTCCCCAGCAGCGGGAAGAGTCGTGACCAGACCCCAGCTGTGCCACCAGTGAGTACTGGGGGGTGGTTCCCCCTACCGCCCAAGCCAGGCCCACCCCCTCCCCACGGAGGCCTGGGGCTAGCCCCGCCCATGGGGGGGGGGCTGCATAGGGCCCCAGAATAGCTAGGGATGGCCTTGCCTGTAAGCTGCACGGCCATGCAGCAGCCTATTTAGCACCACTCAGGTCCCGCCCGGGGACCTGCTGTGGTCAGGAGAGGCCTCTCCCCTGGCCCCAACATAGGCCAGCCCCAACCTGCCACAGCAGCCCCCGAACCCCAACTATGCCACAGCCCAGACCTGCTGTGGCCGGGCAACCCCCCGGCTCCAACTATGCTGCGGCTTGGACCTGCCATGACTGGGGTGCCCCAACCCTGGCCTGGAGCCAGCCACAGCCGGCACAGCACGACTTGAACCTAGGTGACCCACCAGGCCCTAGCCACAAAGGCCCAGTCTGCACCACTCCCTGAACCCAGCCCCATCTGGACCTGTGAAGGCCGAGGGAGGAATGGCTATCCTGTGGCCCCAGCCCTGGAGCTGCCGCAGTGGGGAGAGGTGCCTCTCCCCACTAGCCCAGTTGCTGCTGTGGGAAGAGAGAGCTGGGGGGAGTCCTCTATCTCTACCATAGCCCCGGAGCACCCTCCCGCACCACAACAACCTCATCCTCTGCCCCCCCTCCCCGAGCCTGCACCCCCAGAGCCCTCACACCCTTATACTCCAACTCTCTGCCCCAGCCCTGAGCTCTCTCCCACACTCTGAACCCCTTGGTCCCACCCCCACCACATGAATTTTGTTATGTGCATCAATATGAAAGGTAATATGTCACACATTACCTCCATATTGGTGCACATAATTCATTCCGCACATTGCTGGGAAAAATTAGAGAGAACACTGAACACGGGAGAGATTCCAGAGGACTGGAAGAGGGCAAATGGTCAATTTATAAAAAGGGGAATAAGGACAACCCAGGGAATTACAGACCAGTTAGCTTAACATCAGTACCCAGAAAGATAATGGAGCAAATAATCAATTTGCAAACACCTAAAAAATAATGCGATAAGTAACAGTCAACATGGATTTGTCAAGAACAAATCATGTCAAACTAATCTAATAGCTTTCTTTGTCAGGGTAACAATCCTTGTGGATGGGGGGAGAAGTGGTAGATGTGGTATATCTTGACTTTAGTAAGGCTTTTGGTGCTATCTTCCACGACCTTCTCATAAACAAACTAGGGAAATACAACCTAAATTGAGTTACTATAAGATGGGTGCATAACTGGTTGTAAAACTGTTCCCAGAGAGTAGTTATCAGTGATTCACAAGCTGGAAGTTCATATCAAGCTGGGTCCCATAGGGATCATTTCTGGGTCTGGTTCTGTTCAATATCTTCAGAAAGTATTTAGATAGGCATAAAGAGTACACTTTTCAATTTTGCAGACAAAACCAAGCTGGGAGGGGTTGCCAGTACTTTGGAGAATAGGATTAAAACTCAAAATGATCTGGACAAACTGAAGAAATGATCTGAAGTAAATAGAATGAAATTCAATAGGATAAATGCAAATACTCCACTTAGGAATGAACACTCAGTTGCACACAAACAAAATGGGAAATGACTGCCTAGAAAGGAGTACTGCAGAAAGGGATCTGGGTTATAGTGTATCACAAGCTAACTATGAGTCAACTGTGTAACATTGTTGCAAAAAAAAAGCAAACATCATTCTGGGATGTATTAGCAAGAATATTGTAAGAAAGAGATGAGAAGTAATTCTTCCACTCTACTTCATGCTGAAAAGGCCTCAGCTGGAGGGATTGGATCCTGTTCCGTGTGCCACATTTCAGGAAAGATGTGGACGAAGTGTAGAAAGTCCAGAGGAAAGCAACAAAAATTGATTAGAGGTCTAGAAAACATGACCCATGAGGACAGATTGAAAAAAATTGAGTTTGTTTAGTCTGGAGAAGAGAAGACTGGAGGTGGGACATGATAACAATTTTCCAGTACATACAGTACAATTTTCAAGTACATACAGTAAAAGTTATTGACCCTTTACTAACCGGAAAGCTGTATAAACTAGCATTTGTAATCTTCATAGAAAGTCCAGTTTATAGTACGGTTGGTGCGGGGCCGGCAGGTTCCCTACCTGGCTCCGTGTGGTTCCCCGGAAGCAGTGACATGTCTCTGCTGCTCGTAGGCCGAGGAACAACCACGAGGAGTTTGGAATATAGGAAGGGGTGCGGGACTGTGGGTTGGGGCGTGGGAGGAGTGCGGGACGCCAGCTCTGGGAGGGAATTTGGGTGCAGGAGGCATCTTGGGGGAGGGGGTTGGGGCATGGGAGGAGGTGTGGGGTGCCAGATCCGGGGGGGTGGGGACTCACCTTGGGTAGCTCCCCGCAAGCAGCGACCTGTCCCTGCTGCTCCTAAGCAGAGGTGCAGCAGGTGGCTCTACGTACTGTCTCCACTAGCAGGCGCCACCTCCACAGTTTCCATTGGCCATGGTTCCTGGCCAATGGAAGCTGTGGAGCCAGAGCTTGGGACAGGATGGGGGCAGCGCGCAGAGCCCCCTCCTGCACCCAACTCCCTCCCAGCGCCCGCACTTCGCATCCCCTCCTGCATCCCAACCACCAGCCCTGCACTCCATACCCAAACTCTCTCCCTCTTAGTTAACCAGAATTTTTCACTTACCAGCACCCCCATTACCCCAACATGCCAAATAAAAAAGCTTTTACTGTAAAAGGCTGTTAGAAGGAGGGCGGCAAAAAATTGTTGTCATTAACCTCTGGACAAGAAGCAATGGGCTTAAACTGCAGCAAGGGAGGTTTAGGTTGGACGTTAAGAAAAGCTTCCTCACAGAGTAGTGAAGCACTGGAACAAATTTCCTAGGGAGGGTATGGAATCTCCATCATTAGAGGTTTTTAAGAACAGGTTAGACAACACCAGTCAGGAATGGTCTAGTTAATACTTAGTTCTGTCTTGAATGCAGTGGAGTGGACTAGATAACTTCTTGAGGTCCCTTCTGGTCCTATACTTCTGTGATTCTGTGTAGTGTAGACGTGGCCACAGTTTTTGTACTGATTTTTCTTGATTGATTTAGAAGATGCCACAGTTCATTCAGTGCAGCCTGCTAGCATGGCCACAATTATATAGAGGTGCTTATATTGGTAAAGCTGTATACTTAATTTTCAAAAATAAGCAATACCAATATAAGCATCATTAGAGCAGTAGAATTGTATCCACACTAGAGGATCGCACTGATTTAACCATAACTGTTTCTAATCCGATAATTAAATCGGTGCAAAAACTGAATGTGGAGAAAGTCAAAGCGGAGGGAAGTCAGGCTTTGCAAAGTATTCATGTGAGGTATGTTATGCTCTGTGGGGAGCAGGGCTCCCTAGTCCCTCCCCAGGCTCCACTGTCCATTGTTTATCCTTGCTTCCTCCTCCTGCCATTGGCAGCACTGTGGGGAGCTCCATGACTCTGTGGCAACTGCACACAGGCAGAGGGTCAGGCTCCTCCTCATCCCTTCCCCTTGCAAGGGATAAGGATCTGCCTGGAAAGAGGGCCAGACAGCCCCAGGATATTCAGTTCTAAGGGCATAGGCTCCCAAAGTCTATTGCTTCTTTGCGGCGTTTACCTTTTACCCCTCTTCCTGGGGTGTATTGCCTCACTATCAGTCAAGGCAGTGTCAGGAGTGGTGCATCTTGCAACTGTCTTCTCAGCTGGACTACCTCTGTTACTAGCAGTCTGCATAGAGCAGCCTTCTTCCTGTTCATCACTCCTTCCTGGGGTAAGTTTCCCCCTTTTAAGGTCCTCCTCCAGGCTGAACAAGTCTTGCGAGTACATCTTTTTAGTGTGGAACTGTTACCTGCACAAAATTCTCTGTTACTCCCACTCTCTAGGGGCACTCACCTTTACTCATTTCCTAAGGCTCAAGACGTAACCCTCTTAATTGCAGCACCCACCCTTACCCTGCTCCTAGGGCTCAAGCATAGCCTTACACTTTAGGGCACCACCCTTACCCTGTTTCTAGGGCTCAGGTGTAACCCCGTCAATTTAGGCACCCACCCTGACCCTTCTGTGGGCTCAGGTGTAACCTTACACTCTTCAGGTTTGTGGGGTCTTTTACTGGTGAAAGAGCCTTACACACTAATATTTTTATTCTCTATTTATTAACAGTTACCAAAACCAGAATGCACACACTACCCATACAATGCTTACCACTCCTAATAAGACAGATGAACTTTTCTTGATGGCCAGTGAAGATGAAGTTCATCAGGGGGACTCCAGGTTCTGCATGGTGTCATTGGCAGAGTGTTGAGGTCTGGCAGCTCTGTTTGAGGCTGTGTCCTGGAGTTGGTTCCCAAAGAGCTTCCTTTTGGACCCCAGTTTACATAGTGAAATTTAAGTCCTTTTTAGCTATACCTTAACCAATCATTATTCTAAAATTTTACTAACCAATCATAACAATATAACAAAATTCCTTAACCAATGCTACCCCACCAACTTAATTAATTTACACCTAGCAAAATTAATTATGTAACAGACAGAAACATAAAATGACAAAACAATAAAGAAATGAGGATTTCACAACCACAGCTATTGATAAGTGATTTCTTGACAGACAGAATGCTATCAAACTAAGTTTTGTGTAACCATCTTAAGATCTGTTTCTTTATCTGGTGATAGTGGGTGCTATTAGGACAAGGTTTCCTTAGCAGCCTGTAGTTTAGATGGAATGTGAGGATGTGACTTCCTCCTTCTCAGCTAATGGCTGCTGCTCGGCTGCTCTTTTAATATAGCCGCAGCTTATAGACTAGTGGTGAGCAACCTGTGGCCCGTCAGGATAATCCGTTGGCGGGCCGCGAGACAGTTTATTTACATTGACTGTCTGCAGGCATGGTTGCCTGCAGCTCCCAGTGACCGCGGATTGCTGTTCCTGGCCAACGGGAGTGGCGGGAAGCAGCGGCCGGACGTGCCTGAAGAAGGTAAATGTAAACAAATTGTCTTGTGGCCTTACAATAGGCCTTACAATATGGCTGCAGACAAAGGCCTTATTCTTACAGAACAGGCCCAGAAGAACTCATTAGCCTCCTCCATACCAGTGTGAGGGCATGCCCTTGCAGATAGGCAAACTGTTTCTTTTGTTTTATAACTTACCTTTTTCTCTCTATTAATAAATCTGTTTTTTAAGAAAGCTATTGTATGTGTGATTTCACACAGATGTTCCACAAAAATCTCTCATTCCCTAAGGACAAATGCTGAATAGTAAGGAATTTCAGGAACCTAATCCCTCCACTCATGGTCTTGGTAACATGAGGCATGGGGAGGAAAGTATCCTCTCCATTTAATGCATATCTGGCAGCAAAGGAGAGAAACCTAGTGTTCAAAGAGATGTGCATTGGTGAGGGTGCAGCTAACATTAATATTCCACTTGTGAGAATTATCCCAATCAGAGTCAGTAACTTGTGGTGGAGTCAGTTTTGAATGTGCCTTAATCAACAACATTTATCTCAGTAGACAGATACCAGGATATTCTGGACACAATTTCCTGGTATTTTCATGATTTCAGTTACAACTAATGGACTGCATTCATTTAAGCCAGTTTTCTTCACAGTAAGACTACACAAACAAGCCAATCCTTATTCTCCAAGAAACAAAGGATTAAAGTAACCAATATAGTGGTGGGGGAGTGCAGTGAAGGGTGATGATCCCCACACTGTGTGGCATGCCCCCCAAGGGGGTATGGAAAAACATTTGAGGGGAGCAGTGAGGCCCAACTCTGCCCTGATCTCAGCTGTACTCTGGTCCCGCCTCAGCCCTGGCTATGGCTCTGCTCCCAGCTGCAGCTCCAGCCCCACTCCCAGGCATGGCCCCACTCCTGGCCCCGACCTTGGCCCCAGATCCTGGGTGCGGGGTGTGGACTGGTAAGAGGGGGCACAAGCAAAAAGTTAGGGGAGGGTGGCTTGGGCGAGTGGCTCAGGCCAGCCCCACATAGAGGCAAGGGAGAGGGGTTTGGGCTAGCGCCGTGCCGCATGGGAAAATGGGGGCCACCTTAGGCCAGCTATGTGCCATATGGGCCCCTCAGGCCAGCTCCACGTCGCATGGGGGTAGGGGGCCCCTCAGCCAGCTCTGTGCAGGGCTTTGGTGAGCAGTTCCACAGAAGGGGTGAATATGCTTACCTTACCATAGGCTCCATCTTCCAGCCCAGCCACAGGGTGAGGTTTCAGGGGGAAGAAAAGGAACAGAGCAGTGGGGCACCAGTTAGAGAGGAGGAGCAGGTGCTGGGGCCTGGTTCTGGTGCTCCTGCAGGGGCCCCAAATTGGCTGGGGCCCCTGGGCACAGGGCCTGTTGGCCCATGTGATAATGTGCCACTGGCTGGAAGATTTTATGTGTATTTACCTGTTTCCATAGGCTCTGTTTCAGAAAATGTGTTTTTAAAGAAGTAATACACACAGAACTGAAACTATGGTATTTATGCAATTTGACATTTGTTTGATTGATATGTAAACACTAAAACTCCCAAATAAACTATTTGACAAAAAAACAAACAAACCCAGTTTTGTAAAGTAATGTAAATGATTTCAGTCACTTCTTATTTAAAAATAAAAATGTATTTTTTAAATTTTATACAATGATTATTAAGTGATCTTGAAAACTAAGGCGATATCTACACTCATGCTGCACTTAGTACATTGCTTATGCATATGCATACTTGGCTCCTTCTGTTGTCCGTGTGCGTACTCACCAGAAGTGCTAGTATTGATGTAGAGTGTGGTGCATCATGGGTACGTATCTCACTGTGCCACTTGCCACCACTGGGATACTCCAGATCTCTTTTAATGTCAGCATCAGGCACCCAGGCACACAGGTGAGTGTTGCCTGCTACCAAGTAACCCAGGAAGAAAAGGGGTGAGGGTTTACACACAGTTACCCAAGGTTCCTTCCCCTGCATTGGGCTCACCCATGCTCGCCTGGTGGGACTGGTTGGACTGCAGTGGAGTCAAAAACAGATCCTGGCTCACTGGGCAGCTAGTTCCCTGGTTGCCTTTCTTCCATACACCTCCTCCTCCCTGTTCGCGGCAGGGGCCTGTGACTCGGGCTCTTCGGATGTATCCACAGTGCGCATTGGAGTGTTGGTGGAGGTGGCTCTGCCAAGTAGGGCATGCATCCCATTGTAAAAGCAGGCAGGTTTGCAGACCAATTGTTGACCTCCCTAGTTTTCTGGTATGCCTACCAAAGCTCCTTGGCTTTCACGCAGCATTGCTGGTCCCTGTTGTAGCCCCTGTCCTGAATCCCCAAGCAATCTGCTCATAGATATCCACCATTCTATTATGGCTGGAGATCCAATATCTCCTGTCTGTGTATCTGGAGCATGTAGCTGGCATGGTCAGCTGGGCAGTTGCACTCAACAGTGGAGAGCTACTAGGTGTGCTTGCCAAGCCAGGCAATCAGAAAAAGGAATTTTAAAAATTAACAAGGCTTCAAGGGGCGAGGGGCGCTTCCAGTCTCTGTAACCTTTGGAAGTGGAGTTCACAATGGTGACCAGAGCAGTCAGCACTGGGCATTGTGGAACAGCTGCTGGAGGACAATAATGGTCAACTTAAGCAATGCAGTATCTACACTCACACTGCGTTGACCTAAGTACATCAATCTTGGCTCTATATCACTTGGGAACATGGCATTATTAAGTTGGTGTAACAGGGCTCTCATGTTGGTGGGAGCCAAATTTAAGGGCTTATCTACATCACAAAGTTGCAGCGCTGGTGAGGGGGTTACAGTGCTGCAACTTAGGAGGTGTACACATCTTCAGGGCATCACCAGCGCTGCAACTCCCTGTTTGCAGCGCTGGCCGTACTCCCGTTTTGTCTCGGGTGTAGAGGATCCAGCGCTGGTAATGAAGTGTAGACACTTACCAGCGCTTTTCTTGACCTCCGTGGAATAAGCAGGTATCCCAGCATACCTGAGGAAGCCTCTCTGGTAATCAAGCAGGTATCCTTCCCCGCGGTTTGCTCCGGTGTTCTCCGAATCCCCCCCCAAGCGGGTCTCCTTCCCCGCGGTTTGCAGGGGGGTTCGGGGAACACTGGAGCAAACCGGGGAAGGAGACCTGCTTCCCCACGGTTTGCTCTCGCGTTCCCCGAACCCCCGAGCAAGCAGGTCTCCTTCCCCGCAGTTTGCAGGGGGGTTCGGGGAACACTGGAGCAAACCGGGGAAGGAGACCTGCTTCCCCGCGGTTTGCTCTCGCGTTCCCGGAGCCACCCTTGAAGCCGCCCAACAGCGCTGCAGTGTGGCCACATCTAACACCACTTGCAGCGCTGGTTGCTGTAAGTGTAGCCACTCTGCAGCGCTGGCCCTATACAGCTGTATTAATACAGCTGTAACAACCAGCGCTGCAAAATTGTAGATGTAGACATACCCTAAGTGTGGAGACATGCACAA
Source organism: Gopherus flavomarginatus (assembly GCF_025201925.1). Classification (NCBI taxonomy): domain Eukaryota; kingdom Metazoa; phylum Chordata; order Testudines; family Testudinidae; genus Gopherus; species Gopherus flavomarginatus. Next base: position 73,813,717 of record NC_066617.1, read on the forward strand.
CTAGGTCAAGATAAGCTGCCTTGTGTTGACTTACCTTTGTAGTGTATACCAGACCTAAGTTTTCTACAGCAGCATAAGAAAATAAAATGTTGCAATGAGTCATAGGTAATTCATTCTATATCACAACTGTCTTTTGTTCTACATCTGCAGAAGTGTTAACTGCCCACTTCACTTTGAATGGTCTCTTACAACAATCTGTTCCTCTTTGTATTTAGCTGACACACTCTGGATATATCTACTTAGCAACTGACACTTGAGGCTGGCCCGTGCCAGCCAGCTCAGGCTCACAAAGCTCAGGCTATGGGGATGTTTCACTGCTGCATAAACTTCTAGGCTCTGGCTGGTGCCCAGGCTCTAGGACCCTGTGAGGGGGAGGGTCCCAGGGCTTGTGCTCAAACCCGCAAGTCTAAACAGCAGTGAAACAGCCCTGTGGCCCGAGCCCTGCAAGACCAAGTCAGTTGGCATGTTCCAGATGCAGACATCTAGTTTCTGTGTAGTCATATCCTCTGAGTACTTTTCCCAGACCTTACAAATAGCTCTACATAGGCTTGAAAGCTTGTCTCTTTCACCAGCAGGAGTTGATTCAATAATCATCCACCTTGTCGCTCTTCTATGAGTAAGTCAGTTTACATTTCTATACAGCTACCCTAAAGTTCACTGGTAAGTTAAAGACAGGATTTTGGAGTGCATGACTGGATGACAGAAGGGGAACAAAATATTTGTATAGTTTTACAGAATGTATAGACAATTTTAGTCAAATTCAAATCATAGCTATTCATTTTCTAGTTTAATTTACTGATGGATACAAATGCCATTGTAATGTAACTCTCTGCATAGCTTCTTCAACTTTACTGTTTTGCAGACTTGGGATGCAGCTTTAGCACGGACTGCCAGGGCATGGGCAAAAAAATGCCTTTTTAAACATAGTCCATATTTAACGGAAAAATATATGTCCCATCCTCATTATGGGCATGTTGGAGAAAATATCTGGACTGGACATTACGGGTTATTTGGTGTCACTGAAGCCATCAAATTATGGACCGACGAAGTCCAGCACTACAATCTTCAGACTAACAAGTGTACTAAAACATGTGGTCATTATACTCAGGTAACAATTTTCATTGCTAAAACAGTTTACACAGCTCAAAGCATAATCCCAAGAATTAGAATTGGTGGAGACAATAAATAATTACCAATTAGTGGAAAATAGCGGTTATACTGAGTGACCTATACCCCCACTTTCTTTCAGTGTTCCATTTAGATACTTGTACAGCCCCATCATCATACTGTCTGCTAACTCTTAAGATACAGTTTGAAAACTATCACCCTGGGTTACACAATAACTGTGAAAGACTTCCTAGCTAGTACCGTGATTATGTTAACTTTTGTAAACAAAAATCTTCTCTAACTTGGCGTTCAATCTAGCCGAGGCACCTCGGTCCTCTTTTCTAAGTTTTTCAATCTTATAAGAAATAAAGAAAATTCTGTAGGGGAAAATGGGGAGTGTGATGGAGCTCCACTCACCACACTGCTGACTCCTGCTGGCCGTCTTGGGGATTAGCTCCCTAGGTCGGTATGCCCACTACCGGTGGTGCCTTGTCCGCCGTCACTTCTGCTCCTGGATCCACGTCACTCCAAGGACCGCGGCATCTTCTTCATGACACAGCCCTCTGGCTGTATCATGCTCTATGCAATGAGGGAGGGTATGGGAACCTGGACCCACCCATTACTCCGTGTCCCAGCACAGAGACCCTATAGATGGCAGCCACATGCTGCATCCCCTCCAATTCATCAGTGCCTTTCTCTGGACCACTTTCCTGTGGCCCTAGCATCCTCTTTGCCCTTGCTTCAGGGCCTCAGCCTGCAAATCCCAGCTGCCAGCCAGAAGCTCTCTCTAGCTCTCCTGGTCCCTGCTAGCAGCACTGCTTTGTCTAGGGTGCTAGCTTCTTTCTGCCTGACTAGGAGCCTGATTTTCCCTCCTTGAGCTCCAGGCAGCTACTGAATCCGCTCTGCCCTGCAGTCTTCTTCTAAGTGCCTGCCAGGCCCTGATTGGCTTCTCCTTGCAGCCCCTCTCCTAGCGGCTGCTTTTCTCTCAGCCTCTCTAGGGCTCTATTAACCCCTTACAGGCCCATGTAGGGAAGATGCCCTATCACAGGGGAAGAAAAGAGATAACTTGTTATTTGACAGAAATATAACTCTGTTTTATTTGTATCAAAAAGGTAAATAAGCTTTATGAAAATCTTAAATGATTGTGAATCCACATGAACTTTGAAACAGAATTGTTTTCCAGTATGACAAATGTAGTCACATTTTACCTCTCTGAAGCAGTAGTTAATTATGTAAGGCTCAAATTGTTAGCTAACAGCCAATAGAAGTGGGTATTTAAATGAAAGACTTCATCCTTTATTTTAATTATGAAACACCAGATTGTGAGTTATGCTTATATGTTGATCTTGCATTTTTTCATGCAGTGAAACCTATTAACAGCCACCAGAGTGACTGACAGGTCATCAAGTGGCTTCTACACTTATGGGACCAAGGCAGGTGTATTGTGAGCTTCCAGAATCAGTGTCAGTGGGGGTCACTCACCTCTTCCCTTCCCTCATGTACAGTTCTGAGGTTATAAAAGTGGGTGTTGTCCTAACTGGCTGTTTCTTCTAATTGCCAAGGGTGCCAGATCATCTAATTGCCCCTCAATATCCTCAGTGCTTACTTTGGTTCCATGGTCCTTTTAAGATCCTTCAACAGGTTAATCCAGTCACTTTTGAACTCCAACTACCCTGCTCTCTGAAGATTAATCTAGTGATTCATGTATCACTTTTGAAACCCTAAACAGAAACCCTTTCCCTCACAGGACCCAGCCGCCTCTTCCATCAGTACAGGTACAGCTTCCCACCAGAAGAGAGGACAAGAGAGGAAATGTAGTACGTGACAGATGTTAGCCATGTTGCTTAATGCATTACTGCAAGATGTTCAAACGCTACAGTGATAAGGTTGATACAAAAAAATATATAGAATAGAATACCTAATATCTGATACTGGCTACTACCATCAGTTCTGTTTCATGTGTTGCTGAGCCCTGCCTTGGTGCTACAGATACCTAAGAACTCTCATCCTGGGTCTTCACTGAGCCCATCTTTGGAAGTGAGGAGTAAACAAGCTTCACATCTGAGAGGGTCCCAGCTTCAAATCCCCCCATCTTGGAGGTGGCAGATCTTCTGTTTCCGGACCCTGAAAAGTGATGAATATTTTTACACTCACTTGAACTTAGGTAGTGACATTGGCCAGTGGGAAAAAACAGTAGGCTGGAGCTTTTTGATTCACACTTAGCAGTAAAGACAAGTTACCCAGGCTTATTGGTCTGGAGGATATATTTCTTGCCCCCCCTCCACCCCTCTGCAGGTGAGAATTGCCTGCTATAAAGCCGAGTTGGCTATATGACTTCCTTGGGATGCATTACCCTGTCATGTCATCTCTCAGGGAGCTGATTCAAGACAATGTCACTTTTCTGTGGATGCCAGAGATAGACCTCTTGATTATTTCCAATCAGAAATATTTCTTCTGCCTATGGCGTCTGCCCATCAATCACATTGAGATAAAAGGAGCACATGTGATGAGACACCCTGAAAAAACATCTATTTTTATATCTTAATCTGTCTGTTCCAATGAATGTACTCTGGTTTGCACAGTAGGAGACCTCTATCAATAAAGCTGAATCCTACACTTTGGCCTTTCTGCAGCACCAAGAGTTTTCACCAATTGCCAGATTGACATAACTATTTTTTCTCAAATGTCAGGACATCCAAATCTATATCCAGACTTTGGCCCTCAAGACAGTGTGCAGGTTCTTCTAATTCTTGGAACTTCACACACTCAAATACTACTTTACTTTAATCCAAAGACAACAGGTGGCTAGCCCTCCATATGCCATATTCTATATGGAAAATGTGGTCTTACTTGCATCATCACCTTAACTGCTGTCTAAAAAGGTGTCTGATTTCAGTTGCTTTCAGGTTACTAGCCTCACTATTTCATCAAGATGCATTCACATCCAGAGAGGTAGGCACCATAACTCGAATGTCCAAAGATCCTTAAGTTATCCATCTGGAACCAACCTGGGGGACAGGATAGAGCCACTTCTCCCTTTCCCTTCCTTTCTCCCCCTTCCTTCCTCTCCATTACTCTGCACAGACCTGATTGGCTGGAGGGAGTGCCATTCCAAACCAAGGCCACAGAATTAACTACAGACCTCCTGGGAGGGTTTGAGCCAGTGAGGCAGTGGCTGGGGAGACGCAGGACAGGGAACAAGCTTGGGAAGATTTAGAAAGAGAAGAAAAAGAAAAGAACGAACGAACATAGGCAGCAACTCTGAGCTGGAGCAGAGACGGAGATACTACCAGAGTGCAGAGCCTGAACTAGGAGCTGCTTGGAAGAAAGCCAGCTGCTGCACTGGGGCTTGCAAAATAGGACTTGTACAGCTTGAAGCCATAAGGACTGCTGAGACCGCGCAGCAAGACCCATCCTCACAATGCATGCCAGCATCAAAGTGCAGAAACAGGTTTGGGGGGGAGGGGAGATTTTTATTGGTGCAGAGCAGACAATCAGTATGTGTCTAGCTGGCAGGGGGTGTGTGTGTGTGTGTCAGTGTGCTGTATACTGTATCGGGGGCAAAGAAGTCTGTGTAGCCCCTGTTACAGTTACTGACCTGGGCCTGTTCTTGGTTTTGCCTGGGTTAAATAAAAGGGCTGTCGTATTGTTAAGTGTGGTATTCGTTCCAGTGGTTATCTCTGACCTGCTCAGAGGGAGGGTTGGTGTTTGTACAAAGATGTGTGGTTGGGACCTGGGACCCCTCATCCAATCCTGGCATTCCCCTACACAACAAACCTAGCCACAAGTTCCCTACACTATTATGGGAATGAAATCAGGGATCAGTCCATCACAGCTCAAAGACTGGTCAGGTGACTCAGACTATGAATCACAATTCTTATGACCTAGCATATGTTCAACTACTTGGAGATACGAAAGTGTACTCAACTAGATCTCAGAAAGGTTCCATAGCATTCCCTCACATTGTCATCATCATAAAAATGTACAAGGATGTTAAGCAAAATTCTATACATGCATCAAGTAGTTCTTTTTGGCAGCTGAGGCTTCATTTAGGAGAGCGAGAGATGCTGTCCTTTCTATTACACTCTTGAACTGGGATCCAGAGCTGATGCTTATTTTAACAGTTCTGCTGTCTTTGTCACCTAGAACTCCTCAACTTGCATTCCTGGTGGTTGTACTACTCGCTAAACTCCCATAAGTGGGAATGTGCAAAGGCCATTTGAAGAAGAAATGGTTATTTACCAGTAATGAGTTTTTGAAGATGAGCTTGTGTACATTTACACATCTCACCCATTTTCCTGGAGTCTTGGATTAAGAATTCCTAAAATTAGTGGAAGGAATTGAGGAGTAGTTGGGACTACTTCCCCCTTTTTACTGTGGGAACCCTGCATAAGGGGAGGGGGAAATAGAAAGTGAGTGACCAACTCACACTGCTGCTTAAAAGATTCTGGAAACTTCTGGTACACATTCCTTGATCCGACAAGTGCCAATGTGCAGAAGCTCATCCTGAAGAACTCTAGTAAGTAGTAAGTAATTTATTTTTCTGTACTGTAACAGGTGGCTGTACAAAGCAAATAAATCAAAGAACTCTCATGAGAACTGAGATTCTCCTGGCTATTAGAACAGTTCACATTGAGCATAGTTTAATCTATTTTCTAAAAGAAAAAAATCTTATTTCTTCTAGGTTGTTTGGGATAATTCTCATAAGGTGGGCTGCGCTGTTGTTTTTTGTCGTATAGCTGCTGGAATAAGAGATGCAGCACATTTTGTATGCAACTATGTACCAAGGTAAGTTATTTTAAAAACATTTTAAAATGAAGACAGTATTAATAATATTTATTCCTCTAAAAATAAATTGGAATCCATACACATCAGTAGTTTAGTGTGTGGAATCAGGGAAATGATTCAATACTCAGTTAATTCAGGCATCTAAAGACCCATGAACTCTGATTAATGGTGCCTAGCAGAGGTTGGCTGGCCCAAGGACCAGCCTACCTCTGACAGGCTCCTCCAGGGAGAATGGGGTAGCTCAGGTTCACCTGGAGGTAGTTAATTAGACAGGGAAGCATCTAGGCATGATAAAAGGTTAAGGACTTCAAAGGAGGAACTCCTGAGGACAAAGGCAGTTTCCAGAAAGAGGATCCCTCCAATAGACTGGTAAGAAACTGCCTGAGAAGCAACACTCCAAAGAGGGAGAAGAAGAGTGAGAGGCTTGGGAAGTCTACAGAGGAGGAGACATAGCTCAAGGTGTGGCTAGGGACTGAAGGATTGGTTGTGGCTGTTCCAAGCAGAGAGCTTGAGCTGGAACCCAGTGGAGTGGACTTTGAAGAAGAATGCTCTAAATCCAGAAGATCTAGGGCTATTTAGCCACCACTAGAACTATGGAACTTCCAACTCCCCATTATCTTGAAGGGGGCAGAGACTATGAAGAACTTATGCAGAGGGCTGGAAGATGAACACTTGAGCGTGATGGCATAAGGGGTATGGTGTCAGCTGGTGTAACATCCCATCTTGCCACAAAAGGGGTGCTAAGGGATAAAGGCCCCGTATACCACCACCTTTCAGTAGTTTTAATTTTGTGAGCTTTGTTAGTAAATCTTACACCTTCTAACAGAGGAGGGAACTTCTGCACTAGGAGAGGCCTTACATTGTAGGCTCTCTCTGTGGAGTAATTTCTAAATGCATGAACCAGATAATTGGTTCAAAGGTAGATGGGTGTTTCAGTGCCTGTAGCAAGATGGAGTGGCCCCCCTCTGAGACTGACAGGGAGGAACCACTCTCTGGTGGGCCAAGCCAGGCTGGGCCCACCTCTCATGCCAGAAGTGAAGGTGTGGAACAGGAAGTATAAGAGGAGAGGCTTCCAGCTCAGTTAAGTCAAAGCAGGAGCTGGACACCTCTGCCTTGCTGCTGGCCCCTGCACCAGAGACTGAGCTGTACCAACCCTGTCCCTGGAAGAGTACGACCCTGAGGGAAGGAACTGCCATCTGCTGAGTACCTGCTGGCTGCCAAGGAGACTGAGAACCCACGAGCAACAGAGCCCTACAGACGGGTAGGAAGTAGCCCAGGGAAACAAGACATTAATCTTGTTGTGTTGCTGAAACCAGTTTGTGTGTTTCGATTGGATCCCTGCTGACTCATTAGTGGGATTCTGCACCACTGTTAAGGTCCTGGGCTGGAATCTGAAGGAGTAGGGTGGACCCGTACCTCCTGCTGCCAACCCCGTGCCTAAGGTAGCAGCCTACCCACCTTAGGCTGGATGCCCTGCATTTGCTTGATATCTGCCCCAGCCATGGAACTGGGCCAGAGACCGCTACTGCACTGTCATATCCAGAGGGCTTGAGCCTGACTGTTTTCTGTCTGCTCCAGCCCAGGAGCTGGGTTGAAGACTGGCAAGGTTCCCTCCCCATTGTGAACTCTAGGGTCCAGCTGTGGGGACCTGCATGAAAGAACCCCTCAGCTTATTTCTACTAGCTTAGGTTAAAAACTTCCCCAAGGCACAAATTCTTCCTTGTCCTTGGATGGTATGCTGCCACCAAGATTCAGGAAAAGGACCACTTGGAGTTCCTGTCCTCTCAACCCCCTTCAATCCCTTTCCTGGGGAGGCTGGAGAATAATATACCAATTAAATAGATAAACAATGTGAGCACAGACCAGGCCTTTTCCTAAAAGCCAATCAGGTTCTTAAAAACAGAACTTCCTTATAAAGAAAAAGTATAAGAAGCCCCTCTGTAAAATCAGGATGGAAGATAATTTTGCAGGGCAGTAAGAGTTAAAACATACAGAAGTCCCCTCTAGGCAAAACTTTAAAATTATAAAAAACAGGAATAAACCTCCCTCTTAACATAGGGAAAATTCACAAGCTAAAACAAAAGATAACCTAACACATTTCCTTGCTATTACTTACGCTTTGTAAGCTTAGATGCTTATTTCAGATATGGCTTTAGGAGATGTATTTTTCCTGCCTGGGTCCCTCTCTGTCTCAGAGAAAAACAAAGAGAGCACAAAACAAAAACTTGCCCCACAGATTTGAAAGTATCTTCTCCCTTTATTGGTCCTTTTCGTCAAGTGCCAACCAGGTTATTTGAGCTTCTTAACCCTTTACAAGTAAAGGATGGATTTTATGCTACCCTTAGCTTTATGTTCATGACAAAGACTAATTGCCTTGCCCTGCCCCAATGGCTCAGGGCCCAAGACTCTTTGCTGACACTTACTCTGCTAAACATGTCTATTGGCTATGAGTTCCTAGATGGTGTAGTGAGGTGGAGTGGCCTCCCTCAGAGCAGGGCCATCCTTACCCATACGCAAAGTATGCAGCTGCGCAGGGCACCAGGAAATTTGGGGCACCAAATTTCCTGGTGCCCTGTGCAACCGTGTGCTGCTCCAACCCCTACTCTGCTTCTTCCCACCACCTCTCTGCTCCAGCCCTGCCCCCACTCCACCCCTTCCGCAAAGCCCCTGCCTCTGCTGCTGCTCCGTCCCACCTCTTCCCGGTCCCCCTCCCCTGAGGACAGAAGCAGGGCCGGGCCTGCACTCATTGGCAGCAGGAAGTGCAGTGGCCCAGCCCCAGCCATGCCGCTGGCGAGTACTGGGGGGTGGTTCCCCCTGTCTCTCGAGCAAGCAGCCCCCATTGGCCTGGAGCCGCGATCTGCAGCCAGTGGAAGCCGCGATTGGCAGAACCTGTGGACAGGGCAGGTAAACAAACTGGCCCTGCCTGCCAGGGGCTTTCCCTACACAAGTGGTGTCCCAAGTTTGGGAAACACTGATTTAGAGTAATGAGGAGTTGTGATTACCCCAAAACAAGCAATTAAAACCAGGAAATTCAAAGTTAAGGTTATTCTTAAAATAAATGCAAACATCTTGAGTCACAGAAATGCACAGTTAAGGCACCCAAATAGCCTTAACTCTGTCCTGTAGGGACACCATGCAATAACCATACAGTTATGATTAATGCATTTTTAGTGTTTGCAGTCCTAGATTAAATTTCACAATTTCTTTTTCTATCAACCCTCCTCTCCTCCCTTGGTATCACTATATGGCAAAGTTAAGGTTGTTTGGGTGCCTTAACTGTGTCAAGCCTGAGAAGAGGCAACATCTATAAGAACATGCACAATGAAAGTCTCTGTGGGGGAGAGGGACTGTTAAAGCATACTTCACTATAAGGATGCAAATTGCCATTAATATCCCACTTCCTGTATGGCTTATTAAAATGCTGCTCTATTAAATTATACTAGTGTAAAATTGGATCATTTTAAAAAAATTGCTGTGCAATTTCCCTGTTTTCTGTGACCAAAAGTAACCTAACCAAGGGAAACATTTCCATTAAAGAATGCAAAGCTACTGAACTCCTGGGCCTAGCTATAGAACTCTAAGAAGGAAAAGTGTCTGGAAAAGGGAAACGGACAAGAGGGGAGGCACTTGGACCTTGAGAAACTGGAAAGGTTACAACCGTCAGTTAACATAAAACAAGCAAATATCTTGGCCCCATAAGATTTCCCAACAGCATAATGCTAGGAATTGGGTCCTAATAGTTTCCATATCTACACGCAGAGGTGCCACCATTTTTTTTTATTATTTTGTAGCATACAGAAAAGTACATCTTAAGCCCAGTCTCTGACCAAACAGCAGTAATTCAGGACTCATCAATTATCCATATGTAAAAACCTCTCTGGTGAATTTTAAAAGTGCAAATACTTTAATTTATCCAATGTTCCTGTCTTTACAGTGTATCTGGGAAGGAAGACACTTATGCTGTTTGTTAGCCTGTTTCTTTTATCCCAGAATATGTAAAGGTATACACCTGGAAAACAAAGATAATATTGTTTCATCACCAGTTGTGTGGAAATGTCTGGGACTCCAGGTATCCAACCACTGGAGGCAGTGGGGAAGAACATCTACAGGCAGCAAGGAGCACAAATATTACAGTTCAGGAGGTTGCTGCATTGTTTTCTCCAGAGAATAATCTAGCCAACATGTCACTAGACTGAAAGAGCTTGAGAAGCATAACTGTGAAATGGCCTACTGGCTGCCAAAGAATATGAAGTAGGGGGCGGGAGTGGGAGAAGGTCCTACTAAACCAGGAATTTAAAGGCATGTTGGACCTGGTTTTTACATAGGGATTCTAAAGCATTTTACAGTACACATTAGATCTTTAAAATAAAAGACTAGGAAATTAGCCTGGAATTATTCCATTAATAGGAAGGTGTGTGGATGTGTTTCATTGGTACCCCCAACAAATCATTTTGCAATCAAATTTGAGTTTGTTACCCTTATTCTAGAAGGATGTTGCTTTCAGAGGCTTTATATTTGTGACAAGCTTTCATAATACATTAGATTTTTACCATCTGAGTTTTCCTCTCCATTTCACCACTTCATTTATAGAGTTATCTGCTTTGTATGAAATTACTTCCACTTTGCCTTCCAGAGTGATATTCAGGCATTAATCTTACAGGCAGATGAATTTATCAAATCCAGCATACTTCAGTTAAACAGCCTTCATATGAATCTTTCATCAAGAGTTAGGATGATATCCTAATTTTCAACTCACAGCCTGTACTGATCTGAGAGAAGTCAGTGGTGTTGGTTTGGTCTTTTTTTATTAAGCACTTTGGTCCCAATTAAGCAAGGCACTTAAGCATATTCTTATTTTAAGTCCGATTGACTTCAGTAGGATTACTTGCTTCAAGTTAAGCAAGTTCTTAAATGTTTTAATGAATCAAAGTCTATCTCAGAAATTTAAATCAGTTGTAAAGAGCATGCAAATCTTTTGCTGAAAGTTATTTTGGGAGTGTATTGAGTTTCCTGCCTACAGAAATTTCTCAGTTATATCTACCTTAGTTGCAGCCAAGCTCTACTGCTAGATATTCATTTTAAAGAAATTTTGTACACTTATGCAGGGTTTGATTTATAAATCATTAGCTTTTTCTATTTGGAGAAAAAGGTAGCATTTTAATGCAGTTGTCTTTAATAGAGGAAGGAGAAGAGTGAACACAAAGAATGGTTTAAAAAAAATGTTTGTTTTCCACATGGTTTTACCAGTTGGTAAAATATGCCAAGAAGTTTATATTAATGTATTCAGGACCAGCCTTTGGCTGTCCGGGCCCTGCCCAGGGCAGCTCGCCAAAGAGGGCCAGGGTTGGATTAACCTTTTGTGGGCCCCCATGGGAGCAATGGAGCATGGTGTGAGGATGTCAATCCCCAGAGTGAGGCACCAGCCAGGGCAATGGGGCATGGCAGGGGCAGCCCCGCTCTGCTGAGTGCAGTGCAAGGGCACTATTTACAAACTGGCAGTATCCAGATGCACAGCACCCCGCCTGGCCCTGTGCTGCTAGCATCCCCCTTCTCCTCAGGGCCGGGCCCATGCCATGCCATGCCACATAGCGCCAGCCCCTTCCCCCCCCCCCCCCAACAACCCATAAGCACCAACTTCGTGCTTGCTCTGGGGCTGGAACACCGATAGGAAAAGAGTGTGTGCTGAGCACCCACCACCAGCCCTGCCAATCAGCTCCTCCCCCTTGCCCACAGCATCTCCAGTGTGCCACTGATCAGCTGTTTAGCAGTGGGCAGGAGGTGCTGAGGGGAGGGAGAGGAGCAGGGGCAGAAAGAGGCAGAGTGAAGGCAGGGGGGCACTCAGGAAAGGATGTGGGATAGGGCAGGAAGAGATGGGGTGGGTATGGGGCCTTGGGGGAAAAAGGGTGGAGTGGGGGGGCAGGGCCTGGGGCAGCACAGGGATCAAGCACACCTGGAGAAGTCAAAGTCAGCACCTCTGCAACAGCCCCTCACCCAATCCCTATGGCCAGAGGGCCCACCACTGGACCCACTATGCCCTGCACCTCCCCCAGACTCCCCCCCACAAATGTACAGCACCCTCCACACCACCACCCCCGCCCAGCACCTCCCTGCTCACACCTCCACCACAACTTCCCAGAACTCCCACTCCCTAGTGCCCCAACACACACATCTTCCCTGCCTCCTCATAGCCCAGCACCCCCCCCAAGCCACCCAGAGACCCACTCCCGCATGCCTTGCCTCCCGGCCACACTCACCCACAACAGCAGGGCTCTCTGCATTCAGGTCACTTCGCCACCTGGGCTGTACTGAGGCATCAGCAGCTATTGTTCTCCTGCCCTCTCCTTATGCAGCTCTGAGGGTGCATGGGGTGGAGGAGCAGCAGTCCAGTTGCTGAGTGAGCAGCAATGCCAGCTGCTTTGTGCATCCAGGTGGTCAGTTTCCCCACTTGGGTGCAGAGGGGGATGCAGGGGTAGAGGCTCAGGAGGGAGGTGCAGGGATTAGGGGTGAAAGTGGTACAGTGTAGGCATTGGGGAGGGGGGAAGGGAGGGTGGGGAGCCCATAGAGAACCAGGAATGGGGGGGCACCACATCCCTAGGGCCCAGGGGCACCAAAATGCAAGTTCACTCAGGGTGCCATTTTCCCTAAGGCTGGCCCTGAATGAGTTTAATATCTTAAATGTATGATCTTATTAAAATTGTACACAGTGAAATTCATCTAACAATTTTTTCTGCCTTTGTAGCGGCAATTACCCAAGAAAACCTTATAAAGCAGGATCATCATGTAGTCTGTGCTCAGAAGAGGACACCTGTGTGGACAACCTATGTAGTAAGTAAAAGTGAATTTATTAGGCACTAGGAAGAAGCAAACCATATCCACCCTACTGATAAACTGTTTCTTATATTCTTTATGCTATCTCAGCACTTCAACAAAGCACTTCAGTGAATACTCAAGTCCAATCCTATCCATAAAGCACCTAATCAAGTACTTCATGTCTTACTGAATTAGCATCTCAATGGGGATTGCAAACTACCAGACTGGTCATAGCCAGTTATTACTGCCATTGGGACAAGATGCTACTAATCACTATCTGTTAAAGGCTAATAAGCAATTTAAAATCACTGATCCAAGAAAGCAGAGTTCCAGCTAAGCACTCTTTGGGCAGCTTACAGTATATCTGACATTTACTTGTTCACTAGTATCAGGTCACTTTTGGGAAACAGTTGTGACGGAGATGTAAAAGAGTAACCTATCCCTTCAGATGTGCAGCCTGCACACAATCTATAGGAGTGGGCCATCCTTCACAGGGCTGTTTCATATAAATTTAACATCCCTGTAGGCGGGAAAATACCAAAGAAACCCAACACATAGTAGTTAACTTCAGAAGTAGGAAACTATATGAAAATATGGAGGCTAATTAAACAGAAATTAAAAGAAACTATCACTAGTGAGAACTGCCCACAAGCTGCATGGAAATCTTTTAAAAAGCACCATAATAGAGGCTCAAACTAAATGTATACCCCAAATAAAAAAAATAAACACACCACAATAAGAGGGCCCAAAAAATGCAACCATGACTAAACAAAGTAGAAGAAGCAGTTAAAGGCAAAAATATATTTTTTTAAAACTTGCCATATAACTTGAATCTATCAATCTATTTAGCATAACAAAGAGAAGGCTAAGGGGTGACTTGATTACAGTCTATAAGACTCTAAACAGAGAAAAAAATAGTTAATGATAGTCTCTTCAGTCTAAAAGAGCAAGGTATAACATGACCCAATGGCTGGAAGTTGAAGCTAAACAAATTCAGACTGGAAGAGTAATTAACCATTAGATGGATTCTCCCTCACTGAGAATTTTCAAATCAAGAAAGGTGGGTTTTCCTAAAAGATGTGCTAGATTCCAGCCTAGGATACTACAACCAGCAGCCAAAAGCTGCACTGTCCCAAACCTTGCTGCTGTTTCCCTGGGCAGCTTTCTACTGAGCTTTGTTCAGGCTCCTTCTCTAGGTACACCCTTCAAGACCAGGATCCTAAGGTTCTGTTGTCCCCCAGGTTTCCTCCTTTACTTCTCTAAGCCCAGAGACTAACTACAGACCTTTTCTGCTGCAGCCCCCTTCTTAAGCTCCACATCCTGGTTTTATCACAGCTCAGCCTGACCATTGCCCAGCTGGGCTTTATCAATTAAAAGCTATCAGCCCTGACTCTTCCCCAGGTGCAGCCTGTTGCAGGCTTAATTGGCCCTCTCTCTACTCAGGCTTGGTGTGGGGTAGGCATCCATCACAATATTAAATAGGGTAGGGAGAACAGCAGGACCCTGCTGGAAACACTTGCTCAACGTTGATTCCCCATTCACAATTACATTTTGAGACCTATACTTAGCCAGTTTATCCATTTAATGTGCATCATGTTAATTTTATATAGTTCTAGGGTTTTTACTCAAAATGTAATGTGGTATCAAGTCAAATACTATACAGAAGTCTAAGTATATTACATCAAACCATTATTATTATTTAAGTATATTATCTTTATCAACCAACTGTATAATCTCATAAAAAAATTAAGTTAGTTTAACAGGATCTATTTGCAAAAACCATGTTCTTTTGTATTAATTACATTACCCTCTTTGAGTTCTTTATTATCAAGTACCATATCAGCTGCTTCATTATTTTGCCAGGATCAATGTCAGGCTCACAGGCCTATAATTACCCAGGTCGTCCTATTTACTCTTTTTTAAAAATTGGCACAATATTAGCTTTCTTCTAGTCTTCTGGAACTTCCCCAGTGTTCCAAGACTTGTTGAAAATAAACATGAATGGTCCAGCACGCTCCTTTATCAGCTCTTTTAAAACTCTTGGATGCAAGGTATCTGGACTTGCTGATTTAAAAATCTGACTTTAGTAGGTTCTGCTTAACATTCCCCAAAAATACTAGTAGAATGGAAAGACAGTCTCATCATGTGGTGATAACATTATCTTTTTTCCCCAAATACAGAACAAATATTCATTGAACACTTCTGCTATTTCTTCATTATTATTGATAATTCTACCACTTCCGCCTAGAAATTGACCAATACTATTGTCAGGATTCTTTTTGTTCCTAATATATTATTGTCCTTAACTTACATTTCATAGAATCATAGGGTTGGAAGGGACCTCAGGCGGTCATCTAGTCCAACCCCCTGCTCAAAGCAGGACCAATCCCCAGACAGATTTTTGCCCCAGGTCTCTAAATGGCCCCTTAACTGTGCTCTCCAGAGAGTTCTCTGTACATCCCTCCGGTTCCCTTAACTTCCCACAATTCCTAACTTCTGATTTATATTAATGATTATTAACTTCCCCATTCTTCTGTTTGTTATATATTTATTGCTTACAGCTGCCTTCACTTCCCCTCTAAGCCAGGGTTGTGTTTTTTTAAATCAGCACAGCCTTCTTCCTCAGTTGTGGCACTGGGGCATCTAGTAAGGTGTTCTTAAATGGTTCCCAAATATCAATCACATTTTTTTGATTAAATTCTTTCTCTGTTGAGGTGGTTCATAATTGTTTTCAGCTTTGTGAAAGTAGATCTTTTAAAGTACCAAATGTGTATATATACACACATTACTGGTCTGGACTTTATTCTGCATGCACATTGTAAATGTGATCAAGTGATGGTCACTTGTACCTAAGCTGCCACTAACTTTTAATTCTGTAATCAGTTCCTCTTTATCTGTTAGGACAATATCTAATATAGAATTCTCTTGTGTTTGTTGCAACATTTCTTGAGTTAGAAAATTGTCATCTATAATGTTTAGATTTTAAGGATGCTTTAGTACTGGCAGCATGAGATCTCCAGCATGTGTCACTCACATTGAAATTCCCCCTGATCACTCAATATTTTGTTGTTTTTGGCCTCCTTACACATTATAAATGGTGCATAAGGAAGTAGTTATCTTGTTGCCTAGTATGATTTGGTGGTCTGTAGCAGACACCAACTGGTATTCTCATCTTGTGCTTTCTCTCTTAAGACATTGATCCATGATTCAAAATAATTGTCTTCCAAGCTATCAGTGACTCAAACAGGTAATGCCATTTTTGACAAAGTGTTACTTCTCCCCTTTTGCCATTTGATCCTTCATAAATAGGTTATAACAATTGATTTTTAATATTCCAATTGTTGACTCGTTCTACAAGGTTTCAGTAATACCAAATAGAAATACCAAATTTATGCTAAGATATTCCAATTCCTCTTGTTTGTCACCCCAGCTCCTAGGATTAATATATAGGCAGTTGAAGAATTTCTTCATGTCCTTTGGTTCCTTGGTTTATTTTGTTCTCAACATCTCTAGTTTGTACTGAGTTCTCATATCTTCTCTCTTTTTGTCACTCTCCCCTTTTGCTATTAATTTAATCCCATCCTAACTACTCTAGTCAGCCTATCGCCAAGGAAATTGGTCTCCTTTCTATTGAGGTGGAAGCCATCCAACCTATATAACCCTTTCTGCCCACAGAAGATGGATCAGCGCTCCATAAAACCCAAGCCCTCCATGCTACATCATTTATTTAGGCAGTGATTCACTTCCAAAATCTTATGCCTTCTGTCTTCCTTTGCTCAGGGGACAGAAAGATCTCAGATTAGTTTTATTTTCAGAATCAGTCACTAATCCTTTGTACCTGAATTAAGTGGCCAGCTTGAGACACATGAACTACAGTTCTTCTTCGAGTGCTTGTTCATGTCAGTGCCAGTCAGGTGTGTGCACCCGCACGTGCATAGTAGCCAGATAATTTTTCCATTAGCAGCATCCGTGGGTCAGCCTGGGTGCCCCTTGGAGTCAAACCTTCATGGCACTCGACCAGGGCCGGCTCTAACTTTATTGCCACCCCAAGCAAAAAAAAACAAACAAACCATGCGCCACCCCGCCGAACCACCTCCCCCTCCCCACCGAAGCGCCGCCCCACCAAACCAAAAAGAAAATCAATTCCCCGCCTCGAGTGCTGCCCTGCCGAACCAAAAACAAACAAAAAAACCCGAGCGCCGCCCCGCCGAACCAAGATTGGCCACCCCTTATAAGGTGCCGCCCCAAGCAAGTGCTTGGTCGGCTGGTGCCTGGAGCCAGCCCTGTGCTCAATATAGAGGCCTGCTGATCTGCCACCCCTTCAGTTTCTTCTTACCACCAGTGACAGTAGCTGGAACTTCCCCTTGCTCATGCTTTGGCAAGTGGCTCATCAGTTCTTTACTTACGCTATGCATAGTTAGTTTCCAATTTAGTTAGTTAGTATAGTATAGTAGTTCTTCTGTAATTTTCAGTTACGGGAGGGTTCCCCCCGTTTCACCTCTATTTGTTACCAGAGCATGCTGCGATCCTTGGGCTTTAAGACTTGCCATCTCTGTGCAAAGCACATGCCCAAAAGTGACCCACACACCTCTTTTTGGTGACCCTCACTCAGGCACCGTAAACAAGACTGCTGCAAGATTTGTCAGGAATTCCGACCAAGAACTCTTAAAAGAGAGGGAGCAGTATCTCAAAATTCTCCTCACGGAGGCAGCTCTCCCACCTCTGTCAGACCCAGGTGCCGGCGATCCCGCTTCCAGCATGTCATCTTTGACGCGAAGCACTCCAGCACCATCCTTGAAAGAGCCAGCGTTGAAGAAAGACACCGGCAAGAAAGCTTGGCAATGTCATGGAGCCCCTCAGGGGCACTCCAGCTTTCAGCACCGATCCCAGTTGCCGGCACAGAAGAAAAAGAGGTCAGAGAGAGGCAGATCCCCCTCAGTAAGACCTACGGACCAGCCACCAGGGGCACCTCAGTTGGGCCACGGCTCCGAGGCTCAGAATGGGGCCTTGTTGACTCCTGCCCAGGTGAGGCAGTTGAGTCCGGTCCCATCTCGCTCACTGAGCCCATCAGAACACCTGCCACTCCCATCCACCCCAGAGGGTTTTGTGGCAGCGCAGGACCTGCTCAGACTCACAGCGCTGTTCTCGCCGCCAAGACAGGAGGGCGTGCCGGTACCGCAGACTCCATCCCGGCACCCTGGATAGTCTAAGCAAAAGTTGGCGATGATGGCACGTCGATCCTCATCATCTCAGCACCCCTCCACGCCAGCTCCTCCATCAAAGGAGTGCAGTCAGTTCCCCGGTTCTTGACACTCTACGTTGAGAGGAGCTGTGCCACCCTGGTCCTCCTGTTCCGAGTCAGAGTGGGACTCATACCACTCCGACTATAGTAGTAGCAGAAGATCCACCTCTTGGCACCATAGGATGCCCAATGCAGTGGCCCCCTCATTGGTAAAATCCAGCTCAGTGGTCCTTTTGGACTCTGTGGGCCTTTCATCAAGCCCAGGATCAGAGCCATGGGTCCCGCTCAGGAGCAGCATCAGTGGCCTCTGTGACATTCATTCTGCCATGATCAGCAACGGCGCCATTGCCTCGGTCATTAACGCCAACAACTGTGGTGCCATCCTCGGCATCAGCACCAACCGCAGCGCCGACCTTGACCACACCTTTGGCACCGGAGGTGTCAGCAACCCAACCTTCGGCACACGATGTGCCTTCAGCATCAATGACAGCACTGGCACCGCCTTCGTTATTAGCGCTGGCTGTGATGGCCCCTACAACAACCCCGGCGCACGTGCTACACCAAGTGCCAACACTGGCACTCATGTGGGGCCTGGTGCCAGTACCAGCCCCCATGCCTCTCACAGCACTGGGACCAGGCCAGCCTATTGCAATCCCCCCAAGGTTCACAAGATCCCTTGGGTGGGAATGGTAGGGAGCAACAACCTCCCCTGCTGGCCTCCTCCCACTCCTCACCAGATGAGGCCCTGGCAGGCACTTCAGTGGCCCCAGCTCTGGAAGACTCCAGCGTGTTGCAGCAGCTGCTGCTCCGGGTCGCTCAGGGGTTGGGCATTAAGGCAGAGGAAGTTGTAGACAATGTAGACCATATGGTCAACATGCTGGCCCCTCTGACCCTTCCTGTATCGCCTTGCCATTAATCAAAACAATTATGGACATGTAGACGTGCAGACTCACCCCTGCGGCGCCCCCTGCTGGTGTCTTTGGGGAATTAGCTCTGTTCCAGCTCCGGAGTGCCCTTTGCAGGCCGGTGATCCACCTGTCCTCTGGCCCCGTGTCCCTCCCTGGACCTGGTGCCCTTTTACCTGGGGGGCTGCCCCCTGGCAATAACCCCTTTCTCTGAGGGTTTCCCCTTCCCAGGGGCCCCCACCCTCTATCCCCACTTTGCCTCAGTATATGGCTACTGCCCAGTCTCCATCTAGCCCCCATTCACTGGGGCAGACTGCAGTATCAGCCACTCATCAGAGGCAAAGGGGTTTGGACTGGCTGCCTTTACCCACCCTCCGGCTGCCCCTCTGCAAGCCCAGTACCTAGGAGGCCTAGAACTAGGCCCTACAGCCTGGGGAGTTGCTGGCCTAGGGCTTCTCAGCTCCTAAGGCCTTTCCCCAGCCCTGCCTTCCTCTAGGTCCCCTGGGTGAGTTCCCAAGCAGCCAGGCCTGTTTCCCTCTCCAGTCAGAGAGAAACTGTTGTCTTCTGGCTTCACTGGCCTTCCTATAAGGTTCTGTTGCTCCGTTTGGGGTGTGGCCCCAGCTGCAGCCACTTCCCCAATCAAAGCAGCCTAAAGGCTGCTTTCCTCAGCCACAGCCCTCTCTCAGGCTGTTTTTAACCCCTTCTGGGCAGGAGCAGGGGTCCACCCTGCTACAGGACATAAGACTTTGTGGTAGACCCCAGCCTTGCTGCTACCTACTTCAAAGCATAATGAGTGCTGATACTTTGTCCCTCCAAGGGCTACAAACATCTCTATTCCTACCCCCAGCCTACCTTTCTGGTGGTGGATTCACAGAGTTGCTCCCCTCGGACTCCCATGCCGAGTTTTCGGTGTTGGTTGAGGAAGGAAGACTGATCTCATGGGCGTCCCTTCAAGTGGCACTTGACAGGGCAGATGTGGCCACCAGGGTTATGGCCACAGGAGTGGCTATAAGAAGGGGCTTATGGCTCCAGCTTTTTGGCCTCCCCTCCAAAGTACAGCAAACCATTCAGGACCTGCTGTTCGAGGGTGAGATTCTCTTCTCAGAGAAAACTGACGAAAGGCTAAACAGCCTTAAAGACTCCAGAGCCATCCTCAGGTCCCTGGACCTCTATACACCTTCAGTGCAGCAGAGACACTTCCGTCCGCAGCCTCCTCAGCCGTTTGATCATCAAAACTGCCAAGATGGCTCCAGAAGGAGAAATCAGAGTGGCAAGAGAAGGTCGTGTCAAACCTCTGGCCAGGGCTTGGGACAATCCAAGCCGTGTTTGGTGTGGTCAAAGACGACAAACCAGAGTGAGATCTAGATCCACTCCACCTTACCTTTTTGTCCCAACTATCCCCTTTCTACCGTGCATGGTCCCATATTATTTCGGACTGCTGGGTGCTCCACATGGTAGGGGATACTCCATCCAATTCTGTGCCCTCCTGCCCTTCCAGATCCCTTCTCCGTCCCCCTTCAGGGACCCC
This sequence comes from Gopherus flavomarginatus, assembly GCF_025201925.1. Taxonomy (NCBI): domain Eukaryota; kingdom Metazoa; phylum Chordata; order Testudines; family Testudinidae; genus Gopherus; species Gopherus flavomarginatus. The sequence goes on from NC_066617.1 coordinate 73,834,097, forward strand.
TCTTACAAGCAGCTCCTTATACAGGAGGTGCACTTGCTCCTATCGCTAGGGGCAGTGAAAGAGGTTTCTCAGTAGCAGAAGGGCAAGGGCTTCTATTCCCAGGATTTCCTAATACTGAAAGCCAAAGGCAGCCTCAGGCCCATCTTGAATCTGCAAGAACTCAACAAGTTCGTGAAGAAACTCAAGTTCCACATGGTCTGTTTGGCCTCCATCATCCGCTCCCTGGATCCAGCAGACTGATATGCCACTCTAGACATGGAAGGACATGTATTTTCATATCATAATCACTCAGCCCCACAGCAAGTACCTCAGGTTTGTGGTGAACAATATCCACTACCAATTCACAGTCCTTCTGTTTGGCCTGCCAGCAGCACCTCGAGTCTTCACCAAGTGCATGGCAGTCATTGCCACATTCCTGCGCAGGCACCAGGTTCAGGTGTTTCCATACCTCGACAACTGGCTGATCAAGGGCCTCTCCAGGACCCAAGTGGAACCTCATGTCAAATTCTTCAGAGCCATCTTCGACAGCCTAGGTCTCCTTCTAAATGAAGCAAAACAGACTCTGTCCGCTGTCCAGAGGATTGAGTTTCTAGGGGCAGTACAGAATTCAACCCAAGCCAGGGCATACTTGCCAGAAGTGAGGTTTCAGGCCCTAGCTGACATCATTCGAGGCCTCAGACAGTTTCTCACCACCACAGCAAGAAACTACCTGAAGCTTCTGGGACACATGGCTGCCTGTACCTATGTGGTACAGCACACCAGACTCAGGCTTCAACCTCTTCAGTCGTGGCTCGTGTCAGTGTATCACCCAGCCTGGGATAGCGTGGACAGGATAGTGACCGTGCCTCGCCTGGTCCTCGACTCCCTCCTGTGGTGGCTCAACCCTCAGGAAGTATGTTTAGGGGTCCCCTTCATCAGTCCACAACCATCTCTTTCTCTCGTGATGGACACATCAGACTTGGGCTGGGGAGTACATCTAGGAGACCACAGGACTCAAGGTGTCTGGTCTCAGGTGGACCTCTCCACATCAACATCAGAGAAGTGAGAGTGGTGCGCCTAGCATGCCACACCTTCTGGGCATACTTAACAGGACAGTGTGTATCAGTCCTGACAGACAACACAAGAGCAACGTTCTATAGCAACAAACGCGTGCACACTCCTCTCCCCTGTGCCAGGAAGCACTCATGCTGTGGGATTTCTGTGTAGAACATTCAATACACCTGCAAACATCTGGGGTACAGAACGAGCTGGCGGACCACCTCAGCAGGTCATTTCACAGCCATGAGTGGTCACTTCGCCCGGATGTCACAAACTTAATCTTCCAGAAGTGAGGCGTTCCCCAGATAGACCTATTCACCATGCGACAACAGGAAGTGCCAGCAGTTCTGCTCCTTCCAAAATCACAGCCCAGGCTCCAGAGTGGACGTGTTCCTCCTCCACTGAGGAGGTGGTCTCCTATATGCATTTCCTTCCATACCACTTGTTCACAAGGTGCTCCTCAAGATCAGAAGGGAATGAGCTTAGGTCATGTTGATAGCTCCAGCCTGGCCCTGCCAGCACTGGTACATATCTCTCCTAGTCATGTCCGTGGAAGCTTCAGTCATGCTGCCGCTCTTCCCAGACCTTCTGACACAAGATCACGGTCATCTTCAACATCCGAACCTCGAGTCGCTTCACCTCACGGCATAGAAGCTCCATGTCGAACCCAGTGGAGCTTTCCTGTTCAGACCAGGTTAGACAGGTCCTCCTTGGCAGCAGGAAACCCTCTACAAGAGCTACCTACCTTGCCAAGTGGAAGAGATTTTCAATCTGGGCAACATAGCACCATTCATCCCCAATGCTCGCCTCAGTACTGCTCATTCTGGACTATCTCCTCCAGCTGAAGCAGCAGGGATTTTCTGTGTCGTCAATAAGGGTACACTTAGCTGCCATCTCGGACTTCCACCCAGACCAGGGGGGCTGCTCGGTGTTTGCTAACCCTATGTTTAGCTGGTTTTTAAAAGGGCTCAACAGGCTATACCCTCACGTCAGTCAGCGTGTCCCAACTCTTGGGACCACCCTTTTAACCCTTGGCAACATGCTCCCTGATCTACCTCTCTTACAAAGTGGCATTCCTGGTAGCAATAACCTCAGCTAGGAGGGTGTCTGAGCTCAAGGCCTTAACATCAGAGCCTCCTTACATCGTGTTCTATAAGTATACGATTCAGCTCAGGCTTCACCCTGCTTTCCTCCTGAAGGTTGTGTCTCAGTTTCACATCAACCAGGACATCTTTCTCATGGTATTCTACCCTAAGCTGCACTCCAGTGGCAGGGAGCAGAGACTTCACTCACTGGATGTCCGCAGGGCGCTCAGCTTTTACATGAGGAGAATGAAGCCATTCAGAAAATGCGGCTAGTTATTCGTGGCAGTGGTGGACAGAATGAAAGGGCTGCTTGTGTCATCACAATGTATTTCATCATGGATCCCGTCCTGCATTCGTGAGTGCTACAACCTGGCTGGGGTTCCCACACGCCCAATCACTACTCACTCTACCAGGGCGCAGCCTTCATCAACAGCATTCCTGGCGCAGGTCCCTGCTCAGGAAATCTGCAGAGTGGCGACGTGGTCCTCCATCCACACTTTCACCACGCACTATGCAATTACTCAGCAAGCCAGAGACAATGCGACCTTCGGATGAGCAGTGCTCCAATCAGTGGAAGATTCCAACCCCACCTCCCCGAACTTAGGCTTGTGAGTCACCTGATTGGAATTGACATGAACAAGCACACGAAGAAAAAACAGTTACTCACCTTCTTGTAACTGTTGTTCTTTGAGGTGTGTTGTTCATGTCCAGTCCAATACTCATCTTTCTACCCCTTGCTCAGAGTAGCCGACAAGAAAGAACTGAGGTGATAGTGGGTCAGCAGGGCTCTATATTGAGCACCATGAAGGTGCAACTCCAGGGGGTGCCCAGGCAGATGGTGCTAAAGCAGTGGTCCCCAGCATGGCACCCGCGGGGGCATCTTAATGCCCCCGTGTCCTGGCCCCCGGGAGAGCACCTGCCGGCATTTTGGTGGGGACGCCTCTCAATGACGCCGCTTGTCATCGATAGGTGACATCATCGAGAGGCGTCGCTCCCGAATTTCGGTGGCGACGCCTCTCGCTGACGCCGCTTGTCGATGGCAAGCAGCGTCATCGAGAGGTGTCACCGCCAAAATGCTGCCGAAATTCGGCGGCATTTCGGCGGGTGCTCCACCATCACAGTGGTCCTTCGGCTGGCACTCGCCAGCTCACTGACCTGTGAGCTCTCCCAGGGGACCACTGTGCTAAAGAAAGAATTATCCAGCTACTGTGCACGTCTGCGCGCACACACCTGATTGGAATGGACATGATCAACACATCTCGAAGAACAACAGTTACGAGAAGGTGAGTAACCGTTTTTTCCTGAGCACCTCTGAAAATCAGACATAAGGCAGTAAATAGGCACTCAGATATCGGGGCACACAAAACTAGAAGACATTTCTGAAAATTTTGGCCTAAACTACTGTCTTTCTTTGTTCATCTGTATAATAGGGATGATATTGACCAAATCTATGGAGTATATTGAAGATTATGTATTGTTTACTGTTCGTTTGTTTTTAAAAATGAACCAGGCCAGTGCACTAACTGAAAAATAAAAAGGTACTATCTTCCTTCCCACTCCAACAACATTTTTTCAACTAGGAATAGTTATCAGTGTAGAAGACACATACAGCTGCCTCATTTGGATGCTGGAGGGCACCACATAAAACGCTCTTACAAAAGTTAAACAATAACACTCAGCACTTTAGAACTCAACTTTTTAAACAAACTTTGTCATTAAAAATGGTTAACTTCTAGTAACTTGATTGCCATGCACAATTTCCATTTGTTATCTAATGAAGATTTAAAGAGAAAAAAATTTCTTCTTGGAGTATCTGTACATGTGGTCCCCATGCTTGGTATGCATGCACCCCATCAGCAAGTATTCAGCATCTTTTGACCAGAGTGTTTGTTGGGGCTGTGTGTGCACCTGAATACTTTTGTGTTCCCCCTCCCAAGGCAAAAAGGGCTGAGTGACCCCAGTAGCTGTTCAGATCTTTTGTATTGCCTGTGGCAGCAAGTCAAAATACCGTCAGCAGCCTTGTTGTTACACTTTTTAGATAGTAATTACAGTAGTTACTATGTTTATTTTAATTTCTCTTGATATTTTTTAGTTGTCTTGGGCCATAGCTACACTACAAACTTTGACTGGCGCAAGTTACATTAGCATAACGCTGCCACAGTTAGTATATCGGTTGTGTGTATACTTGGCTCCTTGCACCAGTGCTGTGCAACCTCACTGGGAGAGCTTGTGTCGATGAGCAGTGCACCATGAGTAGGTATCCCAGAGAGTGTAACTCACCATTGTCTGGCACACTTTCTTTTGGGAAATGTTGGCAATGAATGGTGGAGCAGAAACAAGTCATGCAGGGGTGACTGGGAGCAAGGGGTCAAGTTCCCATCATGCAATTTTCTCCAAACCATAATGCCATTCGTAGCCCATAATTTTCATGCCCTTAAAAAAAAAATCCCAGAAAACTGTCTGTCTGCCATCTCTGCCAGACGCATGGAACCCTCACAGCTCTGTACTATTTTCATGAGCATTGCAAACATGGGACAGATGAGTCTCTGGTAGTTGCAGGAAGAACCACAGCAACAAGGAACATGATGATTTTGTGGAGGAAAGCTTGCTGTGGGACATAGCAAAAATTAATTCCAGGTTGCTGCTGGTATTCACAGAGCAGCTACAGATCATGGAGTGCTGTTTCTGGAAATGAGAAATAAAGATTTACTGATGGGACCACATTTTAATTCAGGTTTGGAATGATGAGCAGTGGCTGCAGAACTTTTGGATGTGAAAGGCCACATTTCTGGCTCTGTGTGCCCAGCTCTCCCCAGCCCACCAGCGCAGGGACACCAGAACGAGAGCTGCACTAACAGCTGCGAAGCAAGTAGTGAGCACACAGTGGAAGCTTGCAATGCCATATTGCTAACAGTCGGTGGGAAATCATTTTTGGAGTTGGAAAATCCACAATGACGGCCATTGTTATGCATGTGTGCAGGGCCATTAATAGTCTCCTGCTTTACAGGACTGTGACTCTTAGTAACATGCAGGCCATCATGGCTGGATTTGCAGCAATGAGGTTCCCAAACTGGTGGGGCAATAGATGGCACACATCCCTATTTTGGCACCAGACCACCTGGCCATAGTGCAGATCAACAGAAAGCGATAATTTCTTATGGTTATGCAAGCACTGGTGGATCATCGGGCACATTTCATCATCAACAACTTTGTCTTGTCAGGGAAGATGCATGATGCTCACATCTATAACAGTAAAGGACCATCGAGAAAGCTGCAAGCAAGGACATTCTTTCCTGACTTGTGAATTACCTTCGACAATGTGGAAATGCCAATAATGATTCTGGGGGACCCAGCTTGCCCCTTGTTCTCCTGGCCCACAAAGTCATACACCAGTCACCTCAACAGCACCAAGGAAAGATTCAGCAGGTGCAGAATGGCACTGAATGTTCTTTTGGTAGATTGAAGGGACACTGGCAGTATTTACTCACAAGACTGGATTTCAGTGCAAAAAGTGGCCCCATGGTTACAGTTGCCTGTTGTACCCTGAAGAATATCAAGACAAAGGGAAAAAAAGTTGCTGCTGGAATGGTTGTCTGCTTAGTTTGAACAGCCAGACAAGGGCTAATAGAAAAGCACAACGCAGCGCTATATGGTTGAGGGAGGTCTTGAAAGAGCACTTTAAATAGTCAACCACAGTAATGTGGTATGGTGGACTGTGTTCTATCAGGCCCTGAAGTTTTGGGGGCAGTTAGGTATTGTATGGTGCTTAGTGTACACTTCTGAATAACACTGCTTGTTAATGCACCTGTTAATTGTGTGGTTCTTGCTGTACATATAATTATTACAGTCACTGATCCTATAGGTTCTATCACTCTGTACAACTATTATTAATGGGCACTTTCAGTAGCACTAGGCATTCTGCAAATGACTTATTTTCCAAAAAATAGATTTTTATTGCATACCAAAACCTGTGCAAAAAATGCAATTAAAAAAACAAATACAATAAAAATTTCTGAAATTAATGGAACAGAACTTAACAAGGAGAAAGAACATTCATGTCCATTTCAATTCATTTTGGCTATACAGACACTGACCTGTGAGCCTCACATTTGCTATGTGTGAAGCTGTGGTTGTCCTTACTGTCCCCAGGCATGGAGCATTAGGGTAGGGATATGGCCCATGATGCTATGTGGAACATTGAAGGGTGCAGGTAGGTGCTAAAATGGAATTCTCCATTGACTGCAAAGGGAGGCAAGCCTGTGATTGTTGAATCTGTAGGTCAAGAAGAGAGTCTGCAGCTTTTATGTTTGTTGCCAGAGGATCCCCATTATTTCCTGGTGCATCTCCCTCTCCTTTTCCTGCTGGGCCTTTTTCTTGTCCAATCTTTCCTTGTCCATAATGTCTGCAGTATTCACCCTCCAGGTTTGCAGAATCTCAGTGAATATAGCTTCCCGAGTCCTTTTCTTTCTCTTCCTTATTATGGTCAGATGTTCCACAGATGTGCAGGGGCAACCCCCTGAGGCAGCAATGGCAGTTAAAACATACAGAGGTATGATTGTATATATAGTCACAATGGAAAGTGAAAGTTAAATTTCAGAATTCTCTTCCATTGCTTCCCTAAAGTTGTAAACAAGATATGCTTATGGACACTTAAACTTTGGCACCACTGTCCAGCTCTTGCCTTGGTGATGGTGAGTATGGCCCAGCATAGGTTTGCAGGGAGGAAAGGGAAATCAGGAGGGAATTATTTGGTTGCACAAAACAATAACATTTGGTCCTTTGTTCCATGGGCATATATTCAGGGCAGTGGCACGGCACTGAGCACTGCCACTCTTTTCCACAGGCAGTGATGATTTAGCTGATACCCTCAGAAGAGAGAGAAAGGTACAGGCTGCATAGTGTCCCAAAGCTGCCCAGGCCCGCATGCTGCTAGCTAGTTTACTGTAATAGAGCTTGTCAAAGTCATCATGGACTGGCATGGGAAAGTGTTCTACTGCAAAGAAAAGTAATGCTGCCATTCCTAGAAACCTTTGACAGATGATTGCAGAGTACCTCCATGAAAGTTTCATTGAGATCTCAGGAGGATTCAAGGGTGACTAGGGAAGTCAAAAGAACAGAGTTAGGTCTTTGTTTGGTAAAGGACCAGTTCTGGAGTTTGTAGGAGCTGCTGCATGGTTTTTCTCTGTATGATCCTCCTGGATTTTTTTCCATATTTAAATATAAAATTGAGCCAGCATGTGACTGATATAGGATTGCACCTTTTACATAACCTGTCCTAAATGAAACAAACAAAGCTTGCTTAGGCTTTTGGGAATGTATTCAATCAAGTCAGACCCTGTCTGAAAATTCCTCCTAATGTTTTCACTTCTTCTTGCATCTTGCATCTAAATCCTGGAATCTAGGAGTCAGAATAGTCTGTCTCACTGCATGGTTCGGTCTCTGGGCTCTTTGTAATTTGCCTTGGTAGCAATAGATTCTTCTTCAAGTGCTTGCTCGTATCGATTCCAATTAGGTGTGCGCGCGCTGCATGCACGTTCGTCAGAAGATTTTTACTGTAGCAACACTCAGTGGGTCGGCTGGGTCGCCCCCTGGAGTGGCGCCGTTATGGCACCGGATACATACCCCTGCCGACCCAATGGCCCTTCAGTTCCTTCAGTGACGGTTGTTGGAACTGTGGAGCGCGACTTTGCTGATCTCCACGTCCCTAGCTACTCGTAGTTCTTTGCTGTTTATTGTGTGTATAGTTCAAGTTCTTGTAGTTATAGTAAGTATTAGTTGTTGTATTTATAGTTAGTGTATATAGTTTAAGGGGGGATCGGGGATTAGCCCCTTTCCTCCACCCCGGTACGGGCCCATGCCCAAGGCACCGGGATTCAAACCGTGCTCGGCGTGCCAAAAGCCGATGCCAAAAGGAGATCCCCACGACTCCTGTCTCAAGTGCCTAGGGGAATCCCACCTTACCGATAAGTGCCACATCTGCAAGTCGTTTAAACGAAGGACGAAGAAGGAGCGGGACTTTCGACTGAGACAGCTCCTCATGGAGTCGGCACTTAGTCCTGCAGCGTCGGTACCAAGTGCCCAACAGACTGCTTCTGTAAGGAGCGCCCCTTCGGCCCCAGACCGCTCCGGTACCGAGAAGGAGCCCTGGCACCGACCCTTACCAGCACAGACATCTGCTTGGCACCACTCCCTGTCCCCAAGACCCAGGAAGCAACATAGCTCTCCAGTTGCTTCAGCTCCACAGAAGGAGCGCTCTTCAAAGACGGTTCGTCCGGCACCATCATCTGCCATGGCACCATCGACTGTGGCGCTGCCGATTGCAGCTCCACCGAGTGTGGCACCGTGGATTCCAGTCCCACAAGGGCCGTTGAGTCCAGTGCCTGACAGCTCCCCAGCTCATGCTGTGGTTGAGCTTGCCTTCCCTTCTACACCGGAGAACTTCTCCACGGCAAGGGAGCTCATCGCCACGACAGAGTCGACACGGCCTCAAACCCCGGCACTGCCGGTGCAGGTCATACAATCCATCGGGAAACCAGCCCTAGTAAGGCAACCTTCTGTTGGTCCAACAGAGAGACGTTGTTCAAGATCACAGTCTCACAGACACTCTCAATCACGCCGTTCCCGCTCCCGGCGCCGCTCGCAGTCCCGGCACTGCTCTCCATCGCGGTACCGGCCACACTCACAGCACCGTTCGACATCTCGTTCGCCGGCCAGATACTCCCGGTACTGATCCAACTCATGGCACCGCTTTCGGCACCGTGTATCCTGCAGTCGCTCCAGATGAAGGGACTCCAGATCCCAATCAACCTCCCGGCACTGCTATGGTAGAAGGTACTGGTCTCACTCGTGGTACCGTTATAGCTCCCGGTACCACTCCTCGGTACTGCCCCGGGATCGAGCGTCCAGAACAGTGGCACCCTCCCAGGGTCTATCAGCACCGCCGTGGCCATCGAGACACACATCGGTGTCATCGCAGGCTGGTAGCACATCCTATCCTCAGGAGCGTGACTCTGACGTCCCCAGCCATATATTTCCAGAGAGCCAGAGCTACGAGCAAGGGCCTCATCACTGGTCCTTCTGGACACCGTGGGCATACCACTAAGCCCAAGGTGCTCCATCAGTGGCTCCATAGTCAGCCCTGTCAGAACACCGGGTACCAGAGGCGACAGTAAGCTGCCCCCACCCCCACGGGCACGGATGAGGCTCCGATACCATCTGCAGACACCCAGGTTCCACCTGACGCAGATGATGCTCCTCAAGTACACGAACCCCCACAGGACCCCCTGGTCCCGGGCCTCTCCTCCTCGCCTGACGAGGCGGTGGTGGGAACATCCTCCTCAGGCCCTCCACCAATTGATCTCAGGGTCCATCAAGACCTTTTGAGACGAGTGGCTCAGAATATGAACTTACAGGTGGAGAGGGTCCCTGAAATAGAGGACCCTGTCGAGGACATCCTATAGGCTGATGCACCTACTAGAGTGGCCCTTCCGTTTATCCGCACCATACAGGCTAATGCAGACCCCATTTGGCAATCCCCAGCCTCGATTCCACCTTCAGCAAGGGGAGTAGAGAGAAAATATATTGTCCTCTCAAAGGAGTATGAATATCTCTACATTCACCCACCTCCTTGCTCTTTAGTGGTGCAATCGGTGAACAAAAGGGAGCATCATGGCCAGCAAGCCCCAGCTCCTAAGTCAAAGGAGGCCAGGCTCATGGACCTCCTAGGCCGCAAAATATACTCGGCCGGGGGCCTCCAACTTAGGGTGGCAAACCAACAAGCCCTCCTAAGTAGATATAACTTTAACACGTGGGTGTCCTTGGTGAAGTTTACGGAGCTTCTTCCCCAGGAGTCCTGTCAGGAATTTACGTTCCTACTTGAGGAGGGTAAAAAGGTAGCAAGCCTCTCTGGATGCAGTAGACTCTGCAGCCAGAACTCTGGCATCAGGAGTGACGATGAGGCATATCTCCTGGCTCCAGGTATCAGGCCTTCCCCTTGAATTACAACAAACTATTCAGGATTTGCCCTTCGAAGGCCAGGGCCTATTCTCAGATAAGACTGACCCCAGATTGCAAAGTCTGAAGGACAATTGCGTTATAATGTGCTCACTGGGTATGCACACGCCAGTGACCCAATGCAGGACCTTCCAGCCCCAGCCACACCGCCCTTACACCCCGCCTAGGCCGTGTCAGGACTTTAGCAGAAGGCGTGGTAGAGGGAATCATCGGAGGCAGTCTGGCCCTCCAGGAGGTCAAAATCAGGACCCCTAAACCACCAGCGGGGCCCAAGCAGAACTTTTGATGGGACGCCCGAGGGCGGTCCACCAGTTGCTCTACCGGATCCTTCTCCTCCCTTTTTGAACCGCCTCTCCCAATTCTTCCCTGCCTAGTCCCAGCTAACTTCAGATCGTTGGGTCCTGCACACGGTGGAAGTGGGATACCACCTCCAGTTTGTTTCAACCCTGTCTTTCCACCCTCCCTCCCCGTCCCTCTTCAGGAACCCTTCTCATGAGCAATTCCTCTTACAAGAGGTCCAGTCGCTCCTAGCCATGGGAGCCATAGAGGAGGTGCCAAAAGACATGAGGGGCAAGGGGTTTTATTCCCACTACTTCCTAATCCCAAAGGCAAAAGGAGGTCTACGACCAATCCTAGACCTGCAAGAACTCAACAAATTCATGCTAAAGCTGGAGTTCTGCATGGTTACCCTGAGGACCATTATCCCGTCCCTGGATCTGGGAGACTGGTATGCCACCCTCGATATGAAGGACTAGTATTTTCACATCGCAATTTACCCACCACACAGACGGTACCTCCGTTTTGTGGTCAACCATCAACACTTTCAGTTCACTGTACTTCCGTTTGGCCTTTCTACGGCTCCGCGTGTGTTCACAAAATGCATGGCTGTAGTTGCCGCCTCCCTCCGGCGTCGTCGGGTACACGTCTACCCGTATCTCAACGATTGGCTCATTCGAGGGACTTCCCAGTTACAAGTGTCGCAGCACCTGCGCATTGTCAAAGACCTCTTCGGGAGCCTAGGCCTGATGATCAAACGCAGAGAAGTCTACTCTGACACCCACGCAGAGAATAGACTTCATCAGAGCAGTTCTGGACTCCAGTCTGGACAGAGCCTGCCTCCCGCAGTTGCGTTTTCAAGCAATGGCTAATTACTTGAGGTCTTCAAACCTTCCTGACAACATCGGTGCGCACCTGCCTCAGCCTAGTAGGTCACATGGCCTCCTGCACCTTTGTGACCAAGCACGCGAGGCTATGCCTCCATCCCTTTCAAACCTGGCTTGCTTCAATATACGAACCTCGCAGAGACAGCCTGGACTCGGTGCTCACTATTCCCTGAAAGGTTCTGGGCTCCCTAACCTGGTGACTAAACCCCCCTCTAGTCTGTGCAGGAATGCCATTCCACCCACCGCAACCCTTGATGGCCTAACCACGGACGCATCATCTCTGGGTTGGGGTGCCCACCTCGAGGGCCTTCACACTCAAGGCCTCTAGTTGCCTCAAGAGCTGAAAGCAGTCCATCTAGCATGCCAGGTGTTTTGAGACCATCTCCAGGGCCATTGTATATCAGTGTTCACGGACAACACAACGGCCATGTTTTACATAAACAAGCAGGGTGGAGCACGCTCCTCCCTCCTTTGTCAAGAAGCCGTCCACCTCTGGGACTTTTGCATAGCCCACTCAATCGATTTGGTAGCGTCTTTTCTCCCAGGAGTCCAGAACACTCTGGCAGATCACCTCAGCAGATCCTTCCTGTCTCCCGAGTGGTCGATTCGTCTGGACGTCATCCATTCTGTTTTCCGGAAGTGGAAGTTTCCCCGCATAGACCTCTTTGCCTCCCGAGAGAACAGGAAATGCCAGGTGTTCTGCTCCTTCCAGGGACGCTCCCCGGGCTCCCTCTCAGACGCATTCCTGATCCCGTGGAAGAGGCACCTACTCTATGCCTTCCCACCGTTTCCGCTCATCCAGAGAGTCCTACTCAAGCTCCACAGGGACAGTGCCCACCGGATCCTGATTGCTCCAGCGTGGCCGAGGCAGCACTGGTATACCATGTTGTTCGACCTCTCAGTGGCAGACCCAATTCCCCTGCCACTCTGGCCGGATCTCATAACACAGGACTTCGGCAGGCTTCACCATCCGGACCTGCGGTCTCTTCATTTCACAGCATGGTTGCTGCGTGGTTGAGCCAGTCTGAGTTGCGTTGCTCTGCCTCGGTCCAACAGGTGCTCTTGGGCAGTACGAAGCCTTCCACTAGGATGACATATCTGGCCAAGTGGAAGTGTTTCTCTTGCTGGTTCGCTCAGCGTAACTCAGTCCCCAGGGAGGTGTCCGTTCCTACTATCCTGGACTACCTCTGGTCCCTGAAAGAACAGGGCCTAGCAGTCTCTTCCATAAAGGTGCATCTGGCAGCCATCTCCGCCTTCCACCCAGGGGAAAATGGTCGATCAATCTTCTCTCACCCCATAGTTTCAAGGTTCCTCAAGTCAGACGTCCGACCCCTACCTGGAATCTCAACCTGGTGCTAGTCAAGCTTATGGGTGCTCCTTTCAAACCACTGGCCACCTACTTGCTGCTGTACCTTTCCTGGAAGACAGCCTTCCTTGTTGCTATTACTTTGGCAAGACGAGTATCTGAGCTTCGGGCCTTGACAGCAGATCCCCCATATATGGTATTCCATAAGGACAAGGTACAGCTCCTTCCTCCCTAAGGTGGTGTCCACCTTTCATGTCAATCAAGACATCTTCCTCCCAGTCTTTTTCCCAAAGCCGCACCCGTCGTGTCGGGAACAACAGCTGCACACCCTAGACGTTCGCAGGGCTCTCGCCTTTTATATCGAGAGAACAAAACCCTTCTGAAGATCACCTCAGCTCTTTGTAGCTGTGGCAGACCAGATGAAAGGCCTGCCGGTCTCATCCCAATGAATTTCATCTTGAGTAACATCCTGCATCCGTACATGCTATGATTTGGCTCATGTTCCGGCTAGCCACCTCACCGCCCATTCTACTCAGGCTCAAGCTTCATCTGCCACCTTCCTGGCCCATGTTCCCATCCAGGAAATATGTCGAGCAGCTACCTGGTCATCGATTCACACTTTTGCCTCACATTACGCATTGGTTCAACAGTCCAGAGATGATGCAGCATTTGGCTGAGCAGTTTTGCATTCTGCAACATCTCACTCCGACCCCACCGCCTAGGTAAGGCTTGGGAATCACCTAATTGGAATCGATATGAGCAAGCACTCAAAGAAGAAAAGACTGTTACTCACCTTTGTAACTGTTGTTCTTCGAGATGTGTTGCTCATATCCATTCCAAACCCACCCTCCTTCCCCTCTGTCGGAGTAGCCGGCAAGAAGGAACTGAAGGGCCGTTGGGTCGGCAGGGGTATATATCCGGCGCCATAACGGCACCACTCCAGGGGGCGACCCCGCCGACCCACTGAGTGTTGCTAGGGTAAAAATCTTCTGACGAATGTGCACGTGGCACGCGCACACGTAATTGGAATGGATATGAGCAACACATCTCGAAGAACAACAGTTACAAAGGTGAGTAACCGTCTTTTTTACTGGCAAGGCTATTATAAAATACAGTTCTCAGGGGTCGCTGTATGCAAGCCACTTGCCACTTTCCATTATGTAAGTGCAACTTGTGGAGCAGGGAATTGGATGCAGTTTTCTCACAGCTGTGCGATCCCACTTCGCTGCCCTCCACTCGGCTGCTGGAACTGCACACCAGGGAGGGGCCTGGACACAGATTGGCAGATGAGCGCCTTTCCAGCATTGCACTGTCTTCCAGCTGTTTAGGAGTTGGCAATGCTGCTAGCAGGCGGCAGCACTTCGCTAGCGACTGAGTGGAAATGCTGCCTCTTAGAAGGATGGCTGAACTTGCTGGGAACACGGGAATTGGGCTGCGCTGGCTGTGAGAGGATTTTTGGGATGCTTTCAAAGGAAACATAGGGTAGGATGTGAGTAGAAGGTGGGGAACAGCTCCTTTATTCCTGTTGGGTTTCTTTCTCCTGTCCTGACTTTCCTACCCCTTCTCCTTCCTATTTATCCCCATTGTCCTCCTTTCTTTCCTATTCTCTACACCCTCTTTCTGGGTCCTTTCTCTTTTCCCTCTTGTGTCTGCCTCTCCTATCTCTTTAGGCAGAGGCTGCATAGCCTTTAGCCCAATGTGCAGTGGGCTGAAGTGGTGTTGGGACATCTGTGGTCCCTTGATTATAGAGAAACCTAAGTCTGATTTAGTTGGGGATTGGTTGATTTAGCTGGTGTTGGTCCTGCTGTGAGTAGGGGGTTGGACTAAATGACCTCCTGAGGTCCTTTCTAACCCTGATATTCTATGATATCTCTGTGTACATAAACTTCTCCACAAGTCTCTTTCCCCACTCCCGCAACCCTACAGGGGAATGAAAAGCTGATAACGGCTCTACCTCTGTCTGTTCTAGTACGAGTAAATTCATGAAAAGTCAATATCTGCATCCTGCTACTCTGGGGTCGGGCACCAGCTGTACATTCTTTGAGATGTATTTGATTCTTTGAGATGTTCTGTACGTGTGGATCCCACAACCTGTTCTCCTTCCCTGTAGCTTGGAGTCTTTCATTTGGATTCTGGGTGGTGAAACACCTAAATAGCAATTGGCATCCCTCTGCCCTTTCTGCCCTTGGGTGAGGGAGTGCAAAGGAGTGGGCAACCCCAATGGACACTGCTGGTCAATTAATTCTGAACTCTTGTGCATGCAGAGCACGTGCAGCAAGACTGGGATCCACATAAATCATTTCAAAGAATCACAGTTACTGTAAGGTGAGTAACTACTTGTTCCTAGCTGATTAAACTATTTCTTTCTTTTGTTCCCCCTAGGAAATCCAAAACGTGATAAAATTATACGTATGTATTACAATTCTACACTATTACTTGAAGTTTAGTTCTTTATAAGCACATTGTGCCCAATAAGAATTTGTGTTTGTATGCTTGTTTATAGGTTACACAAGATGGTATCCACCCTGGGAGAACAGGATCGTGTGTGACGAGTCCTGTATTGCTGTTGTGGTTTTAAGACCATCACTGATGTTATTGGCTTCTTTAGTTGTTTTTCTTATGCAGAAGCGTTATTCAAATATGAGTATATCTAAATAATCTATTTGAAATATATATTTCATGAAAAGTTATGACAAGTCCTTAAAAGATTAATATCACACCTACCTGTTAAGAGAATTCTCTTGATTGATGTTTTTACAGTGAATTTGATCATTTAGAAAACATATCATAAAGGGCTGTGGATGTTTAATGGGTTATAAAGTGTAAATTATTTTTGCTCTAAGCCCTCACATATCTTATTTATAAATACAGATAAATATGTTATATTAAAGATGTGAAAATAATAAAAAAGGCAAAATTTTAAGTTAAAGGTGACAGTCTGGCAAGAGTCATCAGAGGGATATCTCGTAAATGGCTTTTCCATAATGGAATTTTAACAAATAAAGGGGAACACCTGGCATCTAGAATTCAATAAGTAAATTAAAACAATGTTTCCACTTGATAATATTTGTAGTTTCCACTATATAAATATTTGAAGTAGTGACTAATTAATTTAGATGTCTGTCTATAGAATCATACTGTTATGGACCTAATCCTACTTTTCTGGAATCAAGTCAAAACGCCAGGTAAAATGGGAACAGAATCAGATATCACTTCTATAAAAAGAAAGCATTTTATAAATATTCAGTAGTACTAATATAGCTCTAGAAAAATGTATATAAATTTGTAAATGGCAGCTATTCGTTAAGGTTTCAACTATTAAAAATAATTGTCCTTCAATTAATTTGTTCCTAACTTGTTTTGAATTTAGAAAAAAAAAAAACAGTGAGAGTAAAATGCTCCAGTTTAGACTTTTCTTGTAGTTCCTGGTTTGCTGTCACAACCACTGTTATTTAAATATGGATATTTAATCTGTTTTTTAATGTAAAACAAATACAGAATTTTATCTGAGAAGCATTCCAAACCCTCTGAGAAATATACACCTCTACCCCGATATAACACGGTCCTTAGGAGCCAAAAAATCTCACCGCCTTATAGGTGAGACTGAGTCATATTGGGTTCGGTCTGGTATGCTGTGCTGGATTGGACCGGCTTCCCTGGCAGTGATTTAAAGGGCCCAGTGCTCCAGCTGCTGTGGGGAGCCTCAGGCCCTTTAAATCACTGCCGGAGCTCCGACAGCAGGGCTCAGGTGGGGATTTAAAGGGCCTGGGGCTCCCTGCAGCAGTCAGAGCGTCTGGACCTTTAAATCACCACCCGAGCCCAGCTGGCTCCGGCAGCCGGGTTTGGCCAGTGATTTAAAGGGACCGGGGCGCCACACAAATTTGGATATAACGCGGTAAAGCAGCGGGGCTCAGGTGGCGCTTTAAAAGGCCCAGGGCTCCCCGCTGCTTTACTGCATTATATCCGAATTCGTGTTATATCAGGTCACGTTCTATCGAGGTAGAGGTGTATGTTTACCTGTATTTTATCCAAGAGACTTTAAAGGCATTAAAGGTATCCTATTTAGATATGTGTTAACTTGAATTGCTGCAAAAGAGCACATGTATTGACTCAGGGATTTTAAAGAATTCTTCTTTTGATTGGTCCAATATGTCTAATATTTACTGAGGGCTTGTCTACACAAAAACACTTCTAGTTTGCTGTGAGCTGGGGTGTAAATCTACCCAGCAATAGCCTGCTACACACTAAATGTCCGTGAGGACCATGCTGCCACACACTAGAAGTTCTGTAGTGTGCTTTAATCTTCTCTGCTTTGAAATAGGAGTAGATTAAAGTGCACTACAGAATTTTTAGTGCACAGCAGCAAGCCCACACAGACACAATGTGCAGCAGGTTAGCACAGGATAGATTTACACCCCGGCTCACTGCAGACTAAAGTGTTTGTGTAGACAAGCACTGAGATTGCTTAAAGTAATTCTAGTCTACATGGTAAATATGTAACTTTTTACAAAATGTGTATTGTCTCAGGAATCTGTATAAGTTCAAAAGGTTTATTGATAGGGTTTTATTTATTTATTTAAACACAAGGTCAAATCCTGCCCTGTTTTCATGCCCAGTACTCAAGATGAAGTTAATGGGACCTTCACACATGTTCATTTTAGGGAACAATTGGCCCATAATACCTTTATTATTTCATTGTAGTACTAAAACATTATACTTGTCATATAATACTATATTCAGAACTGTACTGATTCATCTTATAGAATATCCCAGAGTAAAAGTGAATCTCTTCATAAAAAAACTTATTTTAAAACAGTTATTGGACATAAATTCTTTTACATTTCTAAACTTTTAGAACATACCTATTTCAAAGCTAAAGTTACCAAGAAGGTTGCTAATTTTTTTAAACTTTGGCAAAATTTTTCACAAATGGATGCCTAAAGTTGGGTAGGCAAAGCCATAATTAGGTACCTAATTAAAAGTCACCCAATATTCAAAGTTGCTCAACATTCGTAGCTCCCAATGACTTCAATGAGCTTCAGATGCTCACACCTTTGAAAATGTGCCTTAAAGTTCTTAATCCCTAATGTACAGAGGTTTATATTTGTAATAAAGCTGTTTAAAGTTTTAAGCTTTCTGTTTAATGTTATTGTATAACTTTAAGGCACTACCTTTCTTGCAAGCAACAACAAAAATCCAGTAATATTCAAACATTACTCAACATGGAAATCCTAGTTGTGGAAGATAATACAATTATGGAAGAGAATACAATTATACCTACTTAAACCACCAGGGGGAACTCCATCATCACTTAGTAGCTCCCCTTGTAACAAAATTTAAGAATCCACTTATCTCGTGTCTCTCTGAAAACAAAAGAAAGCAAAGGAGGGAGGGAGGAGATCTGTTGTCTTCCAAGTTATGTGAACACCCTCAGCACATATTGGCCAGACTTCAGCCAGCATGGTTTGAGGCTTGTAAACCTTAAAACTCAAGGCACAGCTTAAGTGGGTTTGAGGTTTGCTATGCATTTCTTGGAGAGCTCTAGTTACGAAGTCCTGAACAAAAACATGTGAGTCATACTACTGCTTACCCAGCAGATAGTGATGCCTACTTGATTAGGAGACAATTACTTTACCATCAATTCCTTTTTCAGAGGGTAAGTTTTTCTGTATGCGTGAAGCTCCTTTTTCACATCTCAGATGCTGAGCGTAGCATGTCATTGTTCTTTAGCTGTTTTCAGCTGAATTGTTTCTTTGTTAGTGAAGATAAAGAGTGAGATTGGAAGATGCCTACAGGTTAATCAAAATGGGGATTAGGATATGATTGACATGCTTTACTCAATGCATGGTTGTCAGCTAACAAAGCTTTTTCTGAAGGGGAAACATACCATTTTGCGACAATCATTCCATGTTCAATTCAAATCTCATATAGAATGGGAATGTATACTCCAGATGGAATTGCACCTTTGTGAGCATGAAAAATTTGAAATGGATGGCCAAAGACACTTACCCTAAAAAGGCCTCAACATCTTCTGAGCCCTGCACATGCCATCTCAAAAGATGAGAAGAGAGATTAACTAAGAGTCCTGAGTTTTTATCCCAACTTTTCTGCTATTTGTATGTTTGTTAATATAGTGTTAGTATCTAAAATTGTATAAGACAACACAGGTTTTATTTACTGTATATGACCACTTTATTTCCATGTTTGTTTGCTTCAAATAAATTCTTTTCACCTTCACAGACTGCATTTTATTTTACCATAGCCTGTGTGTCCACTGCAGACACCTAAGAAAGAATTACACTAACAGTAATGAATTGTGTAGTGACACTCCTGCAGTGTATGTGATTTTGATTGTATTTTAAAGCATTAATTATTTTTAAAGCATCAGCAGCGTGCTTGGACAAGCAGCAAAGAAAGAGTCCTGTAGCACCTTATAGACTAACAGATGTATTGGAGCATGAGCTTTCGTGGGTGAATACCCACTTTGTCGGATGCATGCTCATGCTTGGTTTTGTTCAACAGATTTTTCCTAGAAATATTACCCCCATCATTAGGCTGCCGGGGCCTCTTCGCTAATGTACCTGTGTTGATTGTATTTTGGATTAAAATGTGAAAGAAGGGGAAACAAATGCATAAATTTCCTTTGACATGTTATTATACTGGGGAAAATCAAGCAGTTCTGATACATTCTTAGGTAGGATTTAAACTATAGTTTGAATTTTTCTGGATACGTGCCCCACTGTAATTTGCTGTAGCACAGATTTTTCTCACTTTAACTTGAATCCGGTAGCCTCAGTTGTCTTCAGATTTGTTTTAACCTTATGTTCTTAGAGTGCTTGATCATGTCCATTCCAATGTACGTGTGTGCTCACCCCGAGCACCGCTACTGGAAAGTATTTCCCTCAGTGGCATCTGTTGGGTCAGCTCTGGTGCCCCTAGAGTTGCACACATATAGTACAGATATAAAGTGTTTTGCTGACCCATAGCCCCCTCGGTTCCTTCTTACCGCCTGTGAAGGTCACTGGAACTTCAGCTTTCCTTGCATTTTCCGCAAGTACTCCTCTCAGTGGACTTTGATTCTTTGATTGTGCATAGTTATTTTATTCATAGTAGTTAAATTTTAGTTGTTGACATAGGTAGTTTAGATTAGCGAACTCTGCTGGGGCATGCCTCGGTCTCAAGGGTTTAAGCCTTGTGCCTTATGCCACAAGCCTATGCCTGTCAGTGACCCCTATTGCAGCTGCCTTAAGTGTCTGAGGGGAAGCTCACCTGTGGGAGCACTGCAAAATCTGCAGAAACTTCTGGCCCTGCACCAAAAAAAAGACAGGGACACCAGGCTTAGGTTCCTCCTCCTGGAGGCAGCATTTCGCCCTCCCTTGGAGCCTAGTCACTCCTACTCACCACTGAGTACTTTAGCCTCAATAAGAAGTTCTCTGGCTTCTATTAGTGATACTCAGCGCTGTTGCACGTCTCTAGAGCCAAAAAAAAAATAAAAAAAGATGCTTCTTCTGCTTCTCAGGACTCCTGGCACTGTCAGTCAACCCTGGGGAAGAGCAACAGAAATTCTTCCTGAGCGCCAACATCTGGAAGCAGCGTATTCCATTCTGAAAATGGCTGTGTGTCAAATGTCTGGCCGCTGTGCATTGAAAGGAAGGATCTGCAGGCCCGAGAAGCTGGCGCCCTCAAGAGGCACTTCTAAAGTCAAAGGGGCCTTGGCTGAGTTTGTGATGGTGTGACTTTGAGGAGCGTCTGAAGTGTGGAAGGGGGAGGGTTGAAAGAGACAGTTGTCAGAGAAAGAAGGTGCTGAACAGCCTGTCATTGAGGGAAAGGTCCTAGGCAGGTGTTGTGGGAGGAGATGTGTAGCCCCCAAAGGCAGCCTGAAACCAAAGCCTTTGGGAAGGTGAAGAGAGCAAGGGGTGTTGCTGCCTGGTGGGGCCCCTGGAGTGGTGTAAGCTGGCCACAGCTGGTCTCTTGGAATTCCATGCTGTAGAATGCCCTGCCCCATTCCTTGTTAGTATAGTGGTAAGTATCCCCACCTGTCACATGGGAGACCAGGGTTCAATTTTCCCTGATGAGGAGGACAAATGCCTTACCTAGCCAGCACATTCCTCACCGCCTGCTTCTATGGCAACTTCTGTTCACACTCTGCAATGTTGATTTTCACCTCCAGAGAGACAATTAGACTCAAGGCCACCCTGGCTGCTTTCTCTTGTGAAAGTATCTATATTGCCTTCCGCCACTGGGCCCAACTTCGAGACCTGGGCATGATTCAGGGTCACAAAGGGAAATACTCTGGCCAATGGCATGAGGACAATTGCTCAGCCAAATGGGGTGGAAGCTGGTCAAAGAGTAAGGAAGAGACAAGCGGAGAGGCAGCAGGCTGGCCTGTCTTTTTTCCTTTTGTTACGATTTTAACTGTAATGGGGAAACTTGAGAAATACCTGTGGCCATAGGTGAGGTAAGTGGCCACCCCAAGAGCACAGATCTGAGCATTTTCCCCTGAGCTGCTATGTCACCTGGTGGCTGGTCGTGATCATATTGTGGTTAGTACTCTGTGCTGTGGCTGCAGCAAGTCACAGCATTGCTTTTAGTGGTGGATCTTCTGACAGGTCTAGTGGCTCAGGCTGATTATGTCTATTTTCAAAGAGCCAGCAGCTGGTCCCTAGTTTCTGCTTGGTAAAGGAAAGTCAATCTGGTAAATCCATCAGAAAAAGAGTAGCAGGGAAGAGTAACAGGAATTCTTCCTGAGCACTAACATTCAGAAGCAGCATATTCCATCCTGGAAACGACTGTGTTTCGAATGTCTGGCCACCGCATTTTGAAAGGAAGGATATGCAGGCCCGAGAAGCTGCAGCCCTCAAAAGGTGCTCTAAAGCTAAGGGGCTTTGGCTGAGTTTGTGGAGTGTCTGAAGCGTGGAAGGGTAGAAAGAGACAGTTGTCAGAGGAAGAAGGTGCTGAGCAGCCCATTGTGAGGGAAAGGTCCAGGCAGGTATTGTCGGAGGAGCTGTGTAGCCCCCAAAAACGGCCTGCAGCCAAAACCTCTCCTGTCATCCATGAGTTTGCAAATATTTTTTGCACTGGAGATAGCGACTTCTTCCCCTCCCAGGAGACCAGTGGCCATGTTGGGGCTCCCTGACAGTTCAGAATGGGGTGCGTCTCCAACCAGACCATTATAGACACTGTAGCCAACCATACCAGTTCTGGTGAATAAAGTCAACATAGCCTCCGTGCTGCCTCAGTGCTGAGGCCTAACAGTGAACCTTTGGGCCAAATGCACAATATTATGCCCTCCCATTCACACTGAGAGGGGGCTTCTCTAGAAATGCCTGGTGTAAATACGTGCCCCTCCTCTAGTCACCTAGAAGAGTAGGCCTGCATAAACATTAGCTAATTCTGCTACTACCCCTATTGGTTAAGCACTACCCCCAAGCTGACAAGCCACACCAATTTCTGAGGTTGGGGTCATGAAATCCAGCACTTCCCATGGGATTCTTCTGTAAGTCAGAGGGCGGCATCACAAAGCTCCTGGAGAAGAGATAGTGCCTCCTTGATTTCCGAAGATTAGCTGACCTAGGGATCCCAGCCACATTTCCTCATTTGTAAAGAAAAATAATGTGACATAAGGTCTTGTAGGAGGGGATTGAACTGTGGTCTCATAAAGGTAAGAAGGCATCTTCCATAGAGGGCAACTTGATTTTTTCGTTTTAAATTAAGCAACATTGAAGTGACAAACCAGTTCCCTTACTTTTATGTTGAAGCTGCTGAAGCAATTCATTTCCTGTTATCACAGGGGCAAGAATCAGCATGATTTCGTCTTAAGAAACTGACAAGAGCGGAAGAGAGAACCCAGTTTGAAACCTCACCGGCAGAGTGCTATGTGGGAGGCAAACAGCACCATATCCACCTAAGAGATTCTTCTTACAGGGTTTTGAGAGAAATCAAAAACAACAATTGAGAATCATGAAAGTCAGATTGTTCCTTGGTGTTCTGCTATTACTAGACCTTTTAAGTTCCTGTTATTTTTATAAGTCAAATACTTTGCCTGATATAGAAGACACACAGTTTATTAAGGAGTGCGTGAATGCTCATAACAACTTTCGGTCCAAGGTGAATCCACCAGCCAGAAACATGCTTCACATGGTAAGGAGACCGTCACCATCTAGTTGTAATGGAAATTGGATTGTGCTGTTGAATTAACACATTTGCCTTGTACTATTCTGACTAGTTCTGTGAATATTTTAGCTACTTGTTAGTAGTTCACAGTAAATACCAAAAAAAAAAAAAAAAAAAGCAATTAATGATTACAGCTGGGTACAGACTTGTTCAGTCTTCCTCATTTGGAAGGTGAGTCCTTCATTTAAGACTGGATTGCCAAGTTGCAGTCCTGCCTGAGTCAGGAGGGCATTGCATTGTTGTGCTGTTTCAGGAGAAAGAGAGAGACCAAATAGACTTTGCGTGTCCTTGTGATACTGGCAGAGCTTAGTTCCCCCACTATCCTGGCTCAAGTGTGTGGGACAGCATGCTGAAGTATCAAAATTAAGGCTCTTCCCACTTCTTTCCCCTGCCCAGCAACTCCTCCCCCTGGTGACAGCAGCTACTGTCCTGTCGCAGCCACACACACAGTCTGATGAGTGAGTAGCTTGAGAAGGTGAAGAGGCTTCTTATGACCCCTAATCGCTGTGCAGGTGCACAGCTGAGCTCATGACTGAGCCCTTACTGTTTAAAAGCTGCCTTAAATTAGTTCAGTTATGAAGGACAGAATTTGCAGCGTGTTTCAATAAGACACTTAGAATTTCTCCCATTCAGATTGTCATAGCTTGACAGCACATCAGAGATGAGTGCACAAATATTAAATGTCTTTCAATATATGAGGGACAGGCAGGAAAGAGGGGATTTTGTAGTGAAAGGGAACGAGTGACAGGATTTTAAGGAAGACTGGATGTGAGGCAGGGAGACAAGCAGAGGAGTCCAAGATCATAGACCTGGAAGGTAGGAAGGATTAAGAGAAATGTTTCTGTTAAAGACGTTTTGAGTTTGTGCAAGTCATTGCATTTCAAGTAGTTTTCATATCTTTTTCATTCTGCAGTCCTGGGACTCTGCTTTAGCTAAGAGTGCCAAAGCATGGGCAAAGCGATGCCACTTTGATCATAATGTCTACCTTACAGTACCAGGAAAAATGCACCCTAACTTTACTCCAGTTGGAGAAAACATCTGGACTGGCTCTCTCTCTCTCTTCTCTGTGAATGCAGCTATCCACAGCTGGTATAATGAAGTCACAGACTACAATTTTGAGACCCGCTATTGTACAAGAAAGTGTGGCCATTACACCCAGGTGATTCTTCTGTTTCCTCTATCTTAATTTCAAATGGGTTGGGGTCTTTGAAGAGAAAAAGACACACATTTTGCCTAAATCACTTACAAAATTGTGATTTACAAAGTGTGGGTTAGGAGAACTTTATGCCAAAAAAAAGAAAAAGAGACAGAGTCAGGAGGGTGCTGTGCAGCAAGAGACCGACTGGCCTTGGTTTTAGTGTGGAGAGAGAGCACCTCCATGCAGATATTCCTCTGCCTCTCTGGGGGTATGTCTACACTACGGGATTATTCCGATTTTACATAAACCGGTTTTGTAAAACAGATTGTATAAAGTCGAGTGCACGCGGCCACACTAAGCACATTAATTCAGCAGTGTGCGTCCATATACCGAGGCAAGCGTCGATTTCCGGAGCGTTGCACTGTGGGTAGCTATCCCGTAGCTATCCCATAGTTCCCACAGTCTCCCCCGCCCATTGGAATTCTGGGTTGAGATCCCAATGCATGATGGTGCAAAAACAGTGTCGCGGGTGATTCTGGGTAAATGTCGTCACTCATTCCTTCCTCCATGAAAGCAACAGCAGACAATCATTTCACACCCTTTTCCCCTGGACTGCCCTGGCAGACACCATAGCATGACAACCAGGGAGCCCGTTTTGCCTTTTGTCACTGTCACCGTATGTGTACTGGATGCCGCTGACAGAGGCGGTACCGCAGCGCTACACAGAAGCATTCATTTGCCATTGCAAGGTAGCAGAGATGGTTACCATCCCTATTGTACCATCTGCTGTGCCATTGTAAATTGGCGATGAGATGACAGTTATCAGTTGTTCTGTACCATCTGCTGCTGTCATGGGTGCTCCTGGCTGGCCTTAGCTGAGGTTGGCCGAGGGCACAAAGACAAAAATGGGAATGACTCCCTGAGTTAATCCCTCCTTTATGGTTTATTTAAAAATAGAGTCAGTCCTGCCTAGAATATGGGGCAAGTGTACTAGAGAGCCAGTGCATCAGAGAACCAGAGAGCACAGCCGCTCCGTGTCAGATTCTGCAGAAATGATGAGCTGCATGCCATTCACGGGGGGTGCTCCTGCAACAACCCCACCCGTTGATTCCCTTCTCTCCCAACCTTTCTGGGCTACCGTGGCAATGTTCCCCATTTGTGGGATGAAGTAATAAATAATGCAGGAATAAGAAACACTGACTTTTTAGTGAGATAAAATGAAGGGGAGGCAGCCTCCAGCT
Source organism: Gopherus flavomarginatus (assembly GCF_025201925.1). Lineage (NCBI taxonomy): Eukaryota > Metazoa > Chordata > Testudines > Testudinidae > Gopherus > Gopherus flavomarginatus. The sequence goes on from NC_066617.1 coordinate 73,859,254, forward strand.
GCTATGATAGTCCAGGCAGTACAGAATCTTTTCTTTAGACATGAAAGGGTGAGGGCTGATGGAGCTCAGCCCCCAGTTGCTATGATGAGTACGTTACCAGCCGTTCTGTACCATCTACCAGGAATGACCGGGAATCGTTCCTATTTTTACCCAGGCACCCCCGGCCGACCTCACCTGAGGCCAGCCAGGAGCACTCACGGGCTGATGATGACGATGGATAGCAGTCATATTGTACCATCTGCCACCAGAGAGGGGACGGGAGGGGAGAGGATGCTGCTATTCATTATCACAGCACCGCGTCTGCCAGCAGCATGCAGTAGACATAGGGTGACATATAAAAAAGTCAAGGTACTGTCTTCCAGAACTGTGGTATAAATTCACCACAACGCTGTTCCTACACCAAACATAAGACTAAGCCACTAGAACAGCTCATCAAGAAACAATTTTTTTCCCTTTTCTTTCATGGGGGGGGGGGAGCAGGCAGGGGGTAAATTGATGACATATACCCTGAAACACCCTGGACAATGTGTTTGACCCTACGGGCATTCGGAGCTCAGCCAAGAATGCAAATGCTTTTCGGCGACTGCGGGGACTGTGGGATAGCTGGAGTCCTCATACCCCCTCCTTCCCTCCATGAGCGTCCATTTGCTTTCTGTTACGCTTGTCACACAGCACTGTGCTGTGGCCTCTGTCTATCATAGCCTGGAGACTTTTTCAAATGCTTTCTCATTTCGTCTTCTGTAACGGAGCTGTGATAGAACAGATTTGTCTCCCCATACAGTGATCAGATCCAGTATCTCCCGTACAGCCCATGCTGGAGCTCTTTTTGGATTTGGGACTGCATCGCCACCCATGCTGATCAGAGCTCCACGCTGGGCAAACAGGAAATGAAATTCAAAAGTTCGCGGGGCTTTTCCTGTTTACCTGGCCAGTGCATCCGAGTTCGGATTGCTGTCCAGAGCACACAATGGTGCACTGTGGGATACCGGCCGGAGGCCAATACTGTTGATTTGCGGCCACACTGACCCTAATCCGATATGGTAATACCGATTTCAGCGCTACTCCTCTCATCGGGGAGGAGTACAGAAACTGGTTTTAAAGAGCCCTTTATATCGATATAAAGGGCCTCGTTGTGTGGACGGGTGCAGCGTTAAATCGGTTTAACGCTGCTAAAATCGGTTTAAACGCATAGTATAGACCAGGCCTGAGCGAGAGATCCATGAGATGGCTGGTTCTGGCATTGAACCTGCCATGGAGGGGGAAGGAGGCATGCTCTGACAGACTGATCTAGGGAGAACTCAGTGAGAGGATATTTAGATTTTTCTCCCTTGTCCTCACAAGCCTGGGGGATTTTTCTGCAGGAGGGGGATGATCTGAGTCTAAGGCCATGTCCACACTACAGAGTAAAATCGAAATTAATAAAATCAATTTTATAAAACAGATTTTATAAAATCGATTTTACGCGTCCACACTAGGGCACATTACTTCGGTGGTGTGCGTCCATGGTCCCAGGCTACCATTGATATCCGGAGCGGTGCACTCTGGGTAGCTCAGTAAAAGAATGGGACCAATAACTTCAATTTCTGTCCACACTAACCCTAAATCGATTTAGTAATATCGATTTTAGGGTTACTCCTTTCGTTTAGCCGGAGTACAGAAATTGATTTTAAGACCCCTTAAAATCGATTTTAAGTGCCTTGTAGTGTGGACAGGTACAGCGTTAAATCGATTTAACGCTGTTTAAATCGATTTAACGCTGTAGTGTGGACCTGGCCTAAGAAAGATTCCAATATAACAAAATCACAAACCAAATAGTAAATCCAGGAATTCTTCATCTCAATGGCTCCCTAGGCTGTGACTAATGCTTCTGTGGTTGCTGTTACAAAACACACACACCTTCAATTACTTGTTTCTTGTTGAATATCGTAATTGCAGTCTCTGGGTAGTCCTGAAAAAGTTTAATGTATTTTGGTTTTCTTTTTAGGTTGTTTGGGCCACAAGTTACAAAGTTGGCTGTGCAGTTCAGTTCTGTGCTAGAGTTACAGGTTTCAAAGGACTCACCAATGGAGCACATTTTGTTTGCAACTATGCACCAGCGTAAGTTGATATTTTAAAAGATCCCAGAGCAGGTGTTTTGTATGTTTAATTGAAAAGCTGTGGGGAGAGCAGCTTCTGCTTCAACTCAAATCTCAGGAATGTCACATTTGTGCTTCTTTGATTTTGCTGGAAGATTTGTTGGCGATCTCAGCTGTGTATCAGTAGCTCTCTTGTACCTATGAATGAACAGGAGCATTGAATCTTCAACATAGTTCTCCTTTTTCCCAGCTGTTTTAGACATTGATAATAATTAGGTGTTGATAAAAACAGACAAGCAAAAACCAGTTTTAAACGGACCTAATGTTCTTACCATCTTAAAATCACTCAGTTTTTAGTCTCATCCCACTCATAGTCAGGAGTCCTTAGAGGACCCAGAATTCAGAGGTGCTTTCACGTAGGTTTACACATCCCACCCCTGAAAAGGGAGCCTGCTGCTACCACCTCTACCAGCGTGGTCATATCTGCAGGTACACTCCGCTGCTGCTGTCACTTATCTCCACCACTGCTCCCCTCTGCCGCCGCTTGCTGCTCACTTGCGGCTCACTGCTGCTGCATTCTGAGGGCCAGCCCTGCTTTTAGTGATTTCACTGGGTAACAGGGAACCTCTCAGCTGCTGCCTCTGTGGTCTTTCACCACAACACTGTTCCCACACCAAACATAAGACTAAGCCACTAGAACAGCTCATCAAGAATGTCAGCCGTAGTAACCACTGAACAGAAACAAGGACTTTCAATTGAGTCTGGTCATTTCTGTCTTTAAACACTGGAGTGGGGAGGGAAGGATCAAATGGTGTATATAAGACCCTTTGGGTAGAGTGCACATCATCAGCTGAAGCAGCAAAGAATCCTGTGGCACCTTATAGACTAACAGACATTTTGGAGCATGAGCTTTCGTGGGTGAATACCCACTTCCTCAGATGCATGTAATGGAAATTTCCAGGGGCAGGTATATATATGCTCGCAAGCAAGCTAGAGATAACGAGGTCAGTTCAATCAGGGAGGATGAGGCCCTGTTCTAGCAGTTGAGGTGTGAAAACCAAGAGAGGAGAAACTGGTTCTGTAATTGGCAAGCCTCATCTTGCATCTGAGGAAGTGGGTATTCACCCACGAAAGCTCATGCTCCAAAACATCTGTTAGTCTATAAGGTGCCACAGGATTCTTTGCTGCTTTTACAGATCCAGACTAACACGGCTACCCCTCTGATACTTGATCATCAGCTGAGAACACCTGTCATTGTCCCTCTCATTTTCACTGGGATTTGGCATCCCTACCCACTTCTTAGCAAGTGAGATTCAGTGTAAGGTGACCCAGTCTATCAGGGCATGCCAAGTACAATGCTGATGCCCTTTACTCATACAATAAAGATAACATGTTTCATTGCCCAGCATTCAATACTGAAGTGAATTGTAACCCAAAGCCAGCCAAAATTGGGGGAAAAGGGAGCAGTTCTCCAGCAGGCTAGCACTGCAATCCTGCTACAGCCCCACTCAAACTTTGCAGCTACTGTAAATTCAGACTCCAGAAATAAGATAATTTCCATTAAAGAAATACCCTCAAGGTACTGTCTTCCAGAACTGTGGTATAAGTTCTTTAAATAAAACAGGCTATAATAATGCAGAGCCAGATTCCCAGACCCTGAATAGCACATTGCTTTCTAGGAAGTCCCATTGATTTAAATAGGATGAGTTATGTGAGTAGCCCCCAATGCGAGTGAGAGATTCATAGTCTGGACCAAAAGAATTTTAAAAAATAAAAATCAATTGTTTTAGAAAGTTACATATTTCTGGGTTCAGGGCTTCCCCTCCCCCGCCCCCCAGAATACTCTTAGCAGCAAGGGAGATTTAGGTTGGACATTAGGAAAAAGTTCTTAACTGTCAGGGTAGTTAAACACTGGAATAGATTGCCTAGGGAAGTTGTGGAATCTCCGTCTCTGGAGATATTTAAGAGTAGGTTAGATAAATGTCTATTAGGGATGATCTAGACAGTATTTGGTCCTGCCACAAGGGCAGGGGACTGGACTCGATGACCTCTCAAGGTCCCTTCCAGTCCTGGAGTCTATGAGTCTATGATTGTAACAGTTCAAATCGCATGATGTATTTAAATTCTTCCCCCAAAAGATTACACATTTTTCTGCTTTGCAGTGGGAATTATCCAACACAGCCTTATAAAACAGGAGCAGCATGTAGCGACTGCAATGGTGAAAAGTGTGTGGACAAGCTCTGTGGTAAGTGTAAGGGAATCTGCTAAGGGCATTCTATGGAAAGCAAAATCACACTAACCAGGCTCAGAAGTGCTCCAACCACACAAATACCTAAATCTTTAGATTTTTGTTTCCTGGCTGTGAAATCCTGCTGGCATGTTTTGCAATCCATGGCATCTGATGTCACAGACTGTTGCATCAAGGGATTACCAGAAACATTTCACAGAATGTGAAAAGAATTTTCAAACATTTAAGGCTAGATCCTGCAAATATATCCACCGTTCTGATATAGAGTATGACTGACTTCCATGAGTTATGCCCAGTCAGATCCATGTACAGGATTCAGCCGTTAATGAAAATTGTTTCTGTGCTAAATGCTTCCCCCACACCCTGCCCAGTGGGGGTTTTCAGCACAAATGTCTGCCCTTACTGCACTTCCTAAAGTTATGTAAAGCCAGGACCTTTTTAAAACAATAAATTCCACCTTTTATATTTGCGGTTTCCCTCATCTCTGTGATACCAATTTTATTTACTGCATCTTACACTATTTTTTTTTAAATCAGTTCACAGTCAGTGCCAAACTTTTAGATACCCCTCAGCTGGGGATACAGTTTTGTTGACACAGGTCATTTTTGTAGGACATCTGGGGTGTGAGTGCAGATGCAGTCAGTGAGTTAGTCATCTAAATGGCATTTGCTGCTCTTCTCTTATGCCTTTCACATCATGGGTTGCTTTATATGATTTGCTGAGTGATCTGGCTCAATTCCCTGCCACTTTGGCTGAAAGTGGGTGATGACCACATTTTAACTCAACAAATCTCTGTAGAAATTTGCAGTTGTTGGTCTTCGTACTTTAGCACTCTTATAAAATTGAGGAGGCTCCTTAAGTATTACCTGCTGTCCAGACAGGGAGAAAACACAAATCCCAGACTGTTATTCAGAATATCATCAGCACCAGTGGGCTATCCATTTTTCATTGATAAATAAAGCTGAACAATAGCCATATTTACATTTCTTTCTCATCTCTCACCAGAAAATCCAGAACGTGAGACATTGAAAAGTATGTATCACAATCTTATATTGTTACTTGAATTATTTAGAGTCTTCTACATATCACATGGCTTGATAAATACATTATCTCCTTTTTGTTTTCTAGGTTACTCCAGTTGGTATCCAGACTGGGACATACCTCCACACCCCAACCCCTCTGGTGCTCCACACCCCAACCCCTCTGGTGCTCCACACCCCAACCCCTCCGGTGCTCCACACCCCAACCCTCCACGCTCCTCATGTGACCAATACTGTATTACTGTTTTAGTAGTAAGGCTATTGTTTGTGTTACTGATTTTTGGTGCTGTCTTCCTAGTACAATGGCAGTATCCCCAGATATTTATATATGAGTAATCTCCATTTGCCTCCTATTGTCAGTGTACATAAGCATTAGTACCAGCCAGTTTTCCTGGGCTGCTCATGGTTGTTTGGGACAAGGAGGAGGAGGAGGTGTGCATGTTAACTATTCAATCAAAGCCAGAGATTTTGTACCTCTCTGCACCCCAGGTGTACCTCTTTGATGTCCATTCTTTTCCCTAAGAAACACCTTAGAATTTAAGGCCAGAAGGTGACAGCTTTAGACATTTCATTATAACAGCCTTCTCCTAACCATCACCATTGTCAAGTAATGATGTCCCTTAAACACATCATGAGAATTACCCCAGTTTGCTGCTCCAGGCCAATGGGGGCTGCGGGAAGTGGCGCGGGCCAAGGGACAAACTGGCCACCACTTCCAGCAGCTCCCATTGACCCACAACAGCGAACCACGGCCAGGGAGCACTGCGATCGGCTGAACCTGCCAGCGGGGCAGCTAAACAAACCAGCCCAGCCTGCCAGGGGCTTTCCCTACACAAGCAGCGTCCCAAGTTTGGGAAACACTGGGTTATAGAATAATGGGAACTCCCCTCTTACCTTCTATTTCTGCCCTCAAGCTGTTTTTCCATACATAAGGTTTTAATAAATGTCCATCCTACCTCTGTCAGCACTGCCATGAGGCTCTTGTCTTGCACACTTGGCAGCCTCTGCTCAGTCACTCTGGTGCTGCTTCCAGAAATGTTGATTCAGCACAAGGGCACAAGTGGGACTGCAGCAGAGGTAGGACAAAGAGAGGCCTTAAAAGACTTATTACCAATGGGTTGGATTTGACATTAAACTAGCAACTAGCTTGGATTAAAATAACCCCCCAAGTCCCTGCAGTTCTAATTGAGGAGGTCGGGGCAGGGAAAGAGCAGGAGAGGTATCTATTTAATACACAATAAACACTGAATTACATACCAAATGGGCTACACATGACTTTACTCACCTAAAATGTAAGCCACCACATTGCAGGCCCAGTGTTCTTTTGTGATACCAGACTAGACTTTAATGGTCTTTTATTAGGACTCTGGCAATGGCCCATATCCAATTATTTACAGAAAAATAACCCATTATGTGCCTGGCTGATTGTGCAATGCTTTATCCCAAGAGAAAAATTCCTCCCTAACCCCCAAGGCAATCAGATTGTGCTCTGTAGTATGACATTTGGCTGCACTTCTCATGCTGAGCCTATGGTGCAAATATTCTCAAGGATCATAAAATTAATGATAATCAATATTGCCCTTCAAAAATATAGATACAGCTAAAGCATTGTTCAGTTAACTGTCTGCAGCAGGGAAATGCAGAGTTTGATATTACCCTGAAAAAAGGAATATTTATTTTTTATTGGCTGTAAATTGATACTTTGCCAGTCAGAGAGAAAACCAAGGTTCATGGTGGAGTCTCTATCACTGACAATTTTTAAATCAAGATTGGGTGTTTTTCTAAAAGCTGTGTTCTGGGAATTATTTTGGGGAGTTATATGGTTGGCTGTTTTATATGGGAGGTCCCAATGATCTCTTCTCACCTTGGACTCTATGAATCCATTGAAGATACTCATGAATTGTTACTGCTACATCTCTGAAATAAGAATGACAATCACACAGCTACAAAAACAGTTTAGTTGTGTTTGTCATATATTGCTTTCATATATAATAAAGAAAATCTGCCATTTATTATCTTTAGCCTTTTAATCACTTTACACTAAAAGTTATTTTTGCATTTTAATTCTTAGTATTTTGATTTTGCTGCCAGATATTTTGCCTCCTATAGCACTATCTGTCTTGAGAGGTAGTATCATTAGCCTCAGGGAAAAAGATACTTGTGTTAGTGAGGAGTGTGAGAGAGCACATAACAGTGGGGAAGTGGCCTTTATTGGATTGTAGGTTGGATAGATGCAGATTTGAAAACTCCGGCATATGCCATTAGTAAATAGAAAAACTGGAACTTTAACTTTAGGTTGTGTGATATACCATGGAAAGCCTGGAAATTCAAAATGTAAAGATGACAATGCATTCCTAATGTTCAACCTTGGGGGAAGAGGAATAGAATGGGGTGGAAAAAGTGAGCTAAGAGGAAGAGTCCATCCTGGAGAGCGGAGCCTAACATTTTTGGGGAAGACTCGTCACTCAAAGTTCTGATGGATTCAACTCTCTTCTCCCACTATTTACTCTTAATGCACCACGTCCACTAATAAGCCTGTTCACATATCTGGATACTGAACAATGAAGAGATTTAAAAGTTATATTTGCACACACAAGTCCCTTTATAGTGGTTAATCTGTCAGTTTCAGAAAATGATATACAAAAAGACTTTACATCAGAAACCTAAATAAAACCCCATTCATTTTTAAAATATAATTTGTTTTAGCACCTGAAATTCTTCAAGCACTTTGTATGTATTCCACTTCTGGTGCCCATGCACCAACTGTGCTGGAGATTGGAACACTTTAGTCAGCCATGTCCACCAGGCTATGACTACACCCTTCCTGCCCTGGAGTCCCCCATCCAAGAGCATAACAGGGGCAAAGCAACTAACCAACCCTCAATTTCATCTTACCACCTGGCTATGAGATGGAGCCAGTTAGCAGCATCCAGTCTCTTGCACTTACACTTCTTCTCATTTAGTTTTTTGTAACTAGTTGATAATGTTGTGTACATTCACTTTTAATTAAGGTGAACATTTTTCTCTTCATTTTCCTCATCCAGTACCAGGAATTAGCTCCATGTGGGGCCAGAAGTCTCCCGGGCTTACATATTGTTTGTTGTTTGAGGTGGTTAAACCCCTCAGCAATGAACATTCAATTTGTTTATTTTGCTTCAGACAGGGACATGTTAAGAACAAATGCAGTTCTTAGAGATTTTACTGAAAGAACTAGCATCCATGGATTTAGCAGATTAAAACTGTGTCTCCTGGACAAATAAGTGAGGCCTGCCTCAGAACCTGGAAGCAGGCAGGAGCCATCTAGTCCTCAGCACTTTTCAAATAAGAGCACTCCAGCAGTTGTTTATTCAACCTCCAAGGCTGTTGCTGCCTCTCTGAAGGACTCCCCTACTACCTTGCTGGTTGTTCCTTTATCTCATTCCAAGAGAGGGGTAAATCCCTGCACAGATGTGTCGGAATGGATCTCTATGTAAGGATGTTCCTAAAAGAAAAGGGATAAATCTCCTCTACTTCTGCTAAAAAGGCAGCACAAAGCCAATCTGTCACCCCTCTGGTGTCTGAAAGGACTTAGCAGCTGGACACTTGGAATTGGTGGCATCCAGACCCTTTGGGATCGCTCAGGGGACTCCCAGAATTGATAGGTAGCACATCTACCTCATCACAAATGCTTTTGGCACATATCACCCGCATGCCACCAACTCCAGTACCAATGTGGTTGTGGTTTGTCTCAGCACCCCAATAATTGTTGCCGAGCTTTATGGCACCAGAGGATTTGGCCACCTCTACTTTTTCTGAATCTTTATGCTGGCTTCATAGGCGTCAGAGATGTTTGTACCAAAGGCATCCTCAGTACCAGTCTGGAAGCCTTCTCCAATGCACTACCTCCAAACTCCAATAAGGACTGCTCCACCACTGCAGGAGGAAGGAGGATTTTCCTCCTCAGCCCCTGGTAAAAAGAATTTGAAGAGCAGTTAGCAAAAGATGACAACTAACAGCAATTTTTTTAAAGTAGATCAGAAGCAGGAAGCCTGCCAAACAGTCAGTGGGGCTACTGGATGATTGAGTTACTAAAGAAGCACTTAAGACCATTGTAGAGTAGCTAATTAATTCTTTGCATCAAGTTTCACTGCAAAGGATGTGAGGGAGATTCCCACACCTGACCCATTATTTTTAGGTGACAAATCTGAAGAACTGTCTCAGATTAAGATGGCAATAGAGGAAATTTTAGAACAAGCTAATAATTTAAGCAGTAATAAGTCACCAGGACCAGATGGTATTCACCTAAGAGTTCTGAAGGAACTCAAATGTGAAATTGCAGAACTACTAACTGGATAGCTAAATGTAATGCTGATTTTTTTAAAAGGCTCCGGAGGCAATCCTGGCAATTACAGGCTGGTAAGCCTAACTTCAATACCAGGCAAATTGGTTGAAACTATAGTAAAAAACACAATTATCAGGCACAGAGAGGAATATGGTGCATTGAAGAAGAGTCAGCATGGCTTTTGTAAAGGGAAAATCATGCCTCGATCTATTAGAACTCTTGAGGGTGATAAACATGGACATGGGTGATCCAGTGGATATTATGTACTAGGCCTTTCAGAAAACTTTTGTCAAGGTCCATCACCAAAGGCTCTGAAGCAAAGTAAGGAGTCATGGGATAAGAGGCAATGTCTTCTCCTGTATCAGCAACTAGTTAAAAGATAAAAGCAGCAAAGAATCCTGTGGCACCTTATAGACTAACAGACGTTTTGGAGCATGAGCTTTCGTGGGTGAATACCCACTTCCTCAGATGCATGTAATGGAAATTTCCAGGGGCAGGTATATATATGCTAGCAAGCAAGCTAGAGATAATGAGGTCAGTTCAATCAGGGAGGGTGAGGCCCTGTTCTATAATTGTTTCTCCTCTCTTGGTTTTCACACCTCAACTGCTAGAACGGGGCCTCACCCTTCCTGATTGAACTGACCTCGTTATCTCTAGCTTGCTTGCTAGCATATATATACCTGCCCCTGGAAATTTCCATTACATGCATCTGAGGAAGTGGGTATTCACCCACGAAAGCTCATGCTCCAAAACGTCTATTAGTCTATAAGGTGCCACAGGATTCTTTGCTGCTTTTACAGATCCAGACTAACACGGCTATCCCTCTGATAGTTAAAAGATAGGAAACAAAAGGGTAATAAACCTTTAGATAGCCAATCCTGTAATAAAACTACAGGTGTTAGCTTTGGTGTAAGATCTAGAGTACTAACTGATCTAGGGTAAATGACTGGTCTCTTAGGACCGGGAGCAACCTGAATATAGTGTGATTTTTGGTGTAAGAGGCCATTTACCCCGAAGTCCAGTTTGTCTGGGTGGCAGGATAGACTTCTAAGGGGATTGTCTGTAACTCCATGGTAAGACTGTTATAGTGATGCAAAAGTTCACATTTGTTACTGGGTTGGTGAAATCTAATAAAACACACCACCAGTTTGGGGTGTCTGCCCTGTTTTTTAATCTCTGCCCAGAGGTAGGCATTCACAGTCATGAACTACTCTAGACAGTGTGACAATGGGATACAGATATTATAAGTGAGATTAACATATGAAACAACTCACAAGCACTTCATAAAGTCCAAACACATTCTTATAACTCTAATATCTATTTTAACAATACAAACCCACAATTGAGCCAGACTGGCTTCCAGCTATGTATTTGTCAATGTTCAGTGAGGCCTAGAGGCCTTGACATGAGCTGGCACCTGGTCTGCCAGTGTTATGACCACTTAAGCAAGAGATCTTAGAGCCATCATGGATAGTTCTCTGAAAGCATCTGCTCAATGCGCAACAGCAGTCAAAAAAAGCTAACAGTATCTTAGGAACCATTAGGAAAGGGATAGATAATAAAACAGTAAATATCATAATGCCACTATATAAATTCATGGTACACCCACTCATTGAATACTGTGTATAGTTCTGATCACTCCATCTCAAAAACGATATATTAGAATCAGAAAAAGTACAGAGAAGGGCAACAAAGATGATTAGGGGTATGGAATAGCTTCCATAGCAGGAGATTAATAAGACTGGGACTGTTCAAGTTACAGAAGAGATGACTAAAGAGGGATTGATAGAGGTCAATAAAAATCATGACTGGTGTGGAGAAAGTGAATAAGGAAGTGTTATTTACCTCTTCACATACCACAATATCCAGGGTTCACCCAATGAAATTAATAGGCAGCAGGTTTAAAACAAACCAAATGAAGTACTTCATCATGCAGTGCACAGTCAACCTGTGAAACACGCAGAGAGGGGGCCCTGCCGCACCACATGACTGATTGGGGCCAGCAAACCCTGGCAGAAATCTGGCCAGGCACAGTGATCCTGCATGCCTCTCCCTCCCTCCTATCCCAGTCATAACGTGTCGCCTGTGGGTGTCAGATTGCATTAGGATGTGTGATAAATCTAAAACATCCTGGGAAGAGTAAACCACCCTCTGCCAGAGCACACACAGCTGCAGCTTCTTTTAGAATCAGTCCTAGAGCTGACAGACATAAAAAACAAATACCCGGAAGACCATACCTAACCTCACAAGCATTTGGTCATAGACGAATATCAATCTGATGCAGTTTTGGCAGGGCTTACCCACAATCTTTATTTAGTTAGACTCCAAGTACCCCCCACCATTGACTGACTAGTGCTTCAGAGTCACTAGGAGTGGAACACATACAGACAACCACTCTAAGCAGAAAGGGAAGTTAGGTATCTCTCTGTACATAACAGCAGTTGTTGATATGTTGTCTGTGAGTATTCCACAACCCACCCTCTTTTCCCTTCAACTGCTGAGTCTAAGGGCTTGGCTACACTTGCAAGTTAGGGTGCCCAAGGCTGCTTTAATACTCTCTAACTCATGATGCGTCCACAATGACAAGGCACATAGAGTGCCCGGACTCCGTGGCTGGAGCGCTCCTGGTACTCCACCTCAGCGAGTGGAATAACGTTTGCTGCGCCCCAGCTGGAGCACCACAGCACCAGTGTGGACACCTTGGTCTGTTAATGCTCTCTGATCAGTCTCCAGAATTGCCCCACAGTGCCTGTTCTTGTCACTCTGGTCAGAACTTTGAACTCTACTGCTCTGCCCTCTGGTGACCAAACGTGAGACCCGTCCTTTAAATTATCTGAGAATTTTGAAAATCCCCTTCCTATTTGCTCAGCAAGGCATGGAGTGCTCTCAGTGAATCTTTCCAGGTGACCCTGTCTCCACACGCCTGGCGATCCCCAGTACGGAGTAATGGTGAGGTGGTGGACCTCATCAGTGTTTGTGGGGAGGAAGCTGTCCAGTCCCAGCTGAGCTCCAGCCATAGGAGTTAACATACCTTCAGGCAGATATCAAGGGACATGATGGAAAGGTACCAGGACCGGGATGCACTCCAGTGCAGGGTAAAAGTGAAGGAGCTGCGGAATGTCTACCACAAAGCCTGTGAGGCAAACCACCGCTCCTGTGCTGCCCCCATGACCTGCCATTTCTACAAAGAGCTGGACGCAATACTTGGGGGTGATCTCACCTCCACTCCCAGGACCACCATGGACACTTCAGAGCCCAGTTCAATGAGGCAGGAGAAGGAGGAGGAAAGCAGGAGCAAGGGTGCTGAAGAGATGGGAGACAGCCCGGCATCCCTATATGCATCCAGCCAGGAACTGTTCTCAAGCGCAGCGGCTGGTGATTGGGAATAGACAAACACCAGAGGAGGTGTCCAGTAAATGGCTTTTATTTTGGGAAGGAAGTTGTTCAGTGCAGGCTCTTGAGGCGAGGAGGGTTAGGGCTGCATGCATGCCTAGATGCAGGATAGGGCGTTGACGTGATCTCTCACATCATGGTAATTGGCGTCAGTGATCTCTTCAAAGGTCTCATGAAGAAGCTGGGCAATCCGCTTGCACAGGTTCCTTGGGAGAACTACTGTGCTCCTAGTCCCAATCAGGCTAACATGTCTGTGCCACTGCGCTGTGACAGGTAGGGGGACCATTGCTGCACACAGACAAGCTGCATATGGGCCAGGGCAGAAGCTGCATTGTAGTAGATCCTCCCTTGCTTCCCAGGTCACCCTCAGCAGTGAGATATCTTCCAGGACGAACTCCTGTGGAAAATGTGGGGAGAGCGTTCAGTATAGGGGCCTTGTGCAGCTGTTAGCTCTCCCCAAGGCACAGAAACCCAGAGGACAGTACGCCCGTGAAACAATCAGTCCCCCTTGACCCTGTGCTTACTCACCATTTTGGGGCTCCCGTGGGTAATGTGCACTCGCTTTGGGATGGGCAAATTCTGCTATTGTGTAGACTGTGCTTGTCTTTAAGTACAGGGGAATCATTCCTCTGTCTGGTGGGAACAATGCTGCCTTTGTTAAGTGTTGCATTTTGCCTTTACAGATGCAACCTTGAGATCTCAGCCATCCTTGTTATCACCGTCCGAAAGACTCCAAAGAACTAGGAAGAGGCCACGCAGAAGCAAAGTAATGCAGTAATGAGGTAATGCAGTAGTCCCTTAATGAAAATCAAAAAGCGCATGAGTGATGGGAGAGTGAAAGGAGGGTCCACCAGCAGAATGCAGATTGCTGGCACCAAAGCACGGAGCGGCTGCTAAGCATTATGGAACGCCAAGCAGACTCAATACAGGCACTCGAAGCAATGCAGGTGGAGCACTACCGTGTTCCCCCCCACCTAGCAGCCCTTGTCCCAAAACTCTTTCCCTTGTCCCCTCATGTCACCTCCAACCCACTTTCCCCCACATCCGGATTCTTATCGCCACTAGCTGCCTCCAACACCTGTAGCTTCACCACCCAGCTCTGCAAACTACAACCCTGACCCACTGCACTCAACCTCCATCACCATGCATTTTAGTGATGCAACCTCCATCACTCATTGCACAGCACTCCAGACAGGAAGCTGAGTATGATAACAGGACATATAGAAATCTGTGACTGAAACATTCCTCTCCCCACCCCACCCCTTTTCCCTCTCTGTTTCCCAAGCAGTTGTGTTTCTTTTCAATATATGCATTTTTTGGCTTTGAAACATTCTTTTTTATTGCATTAAGTAAAAGATACCTTAGCCCAGGAAAGCAACAGGCACTGCAAGTTGGTATAGCAAACAGATACCTAACGACTTTGGAACCACTTCTCCTAACTCCTGTGTAGGACACCAAACATTACTGGTGGCTTTCAGCCTCAAATTCCTCCCTCAAGGCATCCCTAATCCTTGCAGCCCTGCGCTGGACCCCTCTAATAGTCCTGCTCTCTGGCTGTTCAAATTCAGCCTCCAGTTTAAGAAACTCCGAGTTCCCTGCCTGAGTGAATCTTTCATCGTTCACTTCACAAATGTTATGGAGGGTACAGCACGTGGATAAAACCGTGGGGGTGTTGTCATCGGCCAGGTCCAGCTTCCCATACAGACAGCACCAGCAGCCCTTTAAATGGCCAAAAGCACACTCCACAGTCATTCTGCGCTGACTCAGCCTGTTGTTGAACCACTCCCTGCTGCTGTCAAGGCTCCCTGTGTAGGGTTTCATGAGCCATGGCATTAAAGGGTAAGCGGGGTCTCCAGGGATCACAATGGGCATTTTGACTTCTGCCACAGTGATCTTCTGGTCTGGGAAGAAAGTCCCGGCTTGCAGCTTCCTGAACAGGCCAGTGTTCCAAAATATGTGTGCGTCATGCACTTTTCCGGGCCAGCTTGTGTTAATGTCGGTGATCCACAAGTGCCTGGAGAACCATAGAGAAATACCACTTCCGATTAATGTACTCAGAGGCTAGGTGGGCTGGTGCCAGAATTGGAACATGCACCCCATCTATTGCCCCTCCACAGTTCGGGAAACCCATTTGTGCAAAAAGTCAGCCACAATATCATGCACGTTTCCCAGAGTCACGGTTCTTCTGAGCAGGATGTGATTAATGCAAACTTGCATCAACACAATTCCAATGGTAGACTTTCCCACTCCAAACTGGTTAGCAACCGATCAGTAGCTGTCTGGAATTACTAGCTTCCAGATTACAATAGCCACCCACTTCTCCACCATCAGGGCAGCTCTCAATCTCATGTCCTTGCACTGCAGGGCTGGGGGGAGCTCATCACACCATCCCATGAAAGTGCCTTTTCTCATCTGAAAGTTCTTAGCCACTGCTCATCATCCCAGACTTGCATGACAATGTGATCCCACCACCCAATACTTGTTTCCCAAGCCCAGAAGCAGCGTTCCACGGTGGTGAGCATGTCCATGAATGCCACAAGCCATCTCGTGTCATATGCATTATGTGAGTCAACATCATTGTCAGACTCCTCACTGTCAGTTTGCAGCTTAAGAAGTAACTCGACTGCCAAATGTGATGTGCTGGCGATACCCATCAGCATATTCCTCAGTACTTCGGGCTCCATTCCTGCAGACTGAAAGGCAAGGCAGAGCACGCAGTACAAAAAACATTGAAAGATGGTGCCAAATGTGGACGAAAGCATAAGAATTTCTGGGATGCAAAGCGATGCATCACAGGGCATTGGAACAGGATCCAGAATGCCCCGCAGCCTCCACCCCCTTCCCACAAGCCACAGCGCCAGAATGGGAAGGGGTGCTCTGAGGGATAGCTGCCCATAACGCACTGTTCCCAATGCTGCTGCAAGTGCTGCAAATGTGGCCACGCCAAAGTACTTGCAGCTGACAGTGTGACCACACTGCAGCGCTTTCCCTCTTGTGCTCTCCAAGGGCTGGTTTAATTTACAACGCTCTACATCTGCAAGTGTAGCCATCCCTAACATACTAACTTGGTACTAGTGAAGGAACTGAGGGTCGGTCGGTTGGTCGTTTCATCCTCTTTTATGCCCCCTTTGCTCAAAGGCATGAAGGGAACAGGTGTGGCCCAAGGAACACTGCTGCCTGCAAGGCCATGGCTACACTGGCACTTTAGAGTGCTGCAACTTTCTCTCTCAGGGGTGTGAAAAAAAACACCCCCCTGAGCACTGCAAGATACAGCTCTGTAAAACGTCAGTGTAAACAGTGCCGCAGTGCTGGGACCACGGCTCCCAGCGCTGCAAGCATGGGAGGAAAGTTTGTAGAAATTTTGGTGGTGCCCAGAACCCGCCCTCCCCAACTCCGCCCCCTCAAACTCCACCTCCACCTGCCTAAGGCTCTGGGCGGAGTTTCAGGGGGAATGTTTGGGGTGCAGGTCCTGGGCTGGGGATTAGGGTGCAGGAGGGGTGCAGGCTTTGGGAAGGAGTTTGAGTGCTGGGTGCAGGCTCTGGGCTGGGGCAGGGGGTGGGTGTGCAGGAGGGGGTGAGGGTTGCAGGCTTTGGGACAGAGCTTGGGTGCAGGCTCTGAGCTGGTGGTGGGGATGTAGGAAGGGGTGAGGGGTGCAGGCTCTGGGAGGGAGTTTGGGTGCTGGGTGCAAGCTCTGGGCTGGGGCAGGAGTTGGGTGTGCAGGAGGGGGTGAGGCTTTGGGATGGAGTTTGGGTGCAGGCTTGGCTGGGGTGGGGGTGTAGGAAGGTGGAGGTGGTGCACGCTGGGGCAGAGGATCAGGCTTCAGGGGAATGAGGGTTGGGGCTGAGGGGCTCATGATGCAGGGGGGCTCAGAGCTGGGGCAGAGGCTCAGGATGTAGAGGGATGAGGGCTCTGGCTGGGGATGATGATCAGGGTGCAGAGGGATGAGGGCTCTGGCTGGGGATGAGGAGTTTAGGGCATTGGAGAGGCTCAGGGCTAGGGCAGAAGGGCAGGTTAAGGGCAGCCTGCCTTGCCATTAGCAGATGGCAGGAGCTAGGACCCTGGGGCAGCAGACAGCAGTTCTGCCGGGAGCCGTTCTCTGGCAGCACGAGCAGGCAGGGATGTGACGGAGGGGGGATGCAGGGGGAAGAGTGAAAGGGGGAGGCTGGGACCCGCTCCAGGCAGGGACGCGGCGAGGCAGGGCGGTGGGGGAGACCCACAGGGGCCGGGGCTGGGACCCAATCCAGGCAGGGCCGGAGGAGAGACCCAGCTCCATGCTGGAGCAGGGCCCCCAGCCCTGAATATTCCTGGAGCCCGAGCACCTCGAGCCCATATAACCTGCCACCTATGGCTGCAAGCTAAACCCCATGAGGATGTGGAGTACGTGCAGCGCTGGCAGACCTCTCTCCCAGCACTGGCGCTGCGACTACACACACACTTCAAAGCACTGCTGCGGCAGGGCTTTAAAGTTTCGAGTGTAGCCATACCCTAAGGTTCCAATCTCTGGCACACACTGTGCATAGATTTATAGACTCCAGTGCCAGAAATGACCACTGTGATCAGGGCCATCCTTAGGATTTATGGGGCCCTATGCCCAACAGCAGCCTGGGCTTGCATGTGTATTTTAGATAAGGGTGGTCTTTTGAAGGATTTATTTAAAAAACAATATGTCTGAAGATCCAAGCATTTAAGCCTACAGATGAATACTCAGATTGTGCATCTAAAAATCTATGCAGGGATTTTTTAGTTGTGTGTTTTTTATAATCTTCATCAACATGCTAATGAAATATTTCTAAAGCAAATTTTAAATTAAGGTCTTGTAGACTAACATGTTCTGAATAAACACTTGATCTTAGCCATGAGACCAAGAAGCACAACTGTTTTTGTCAGTACATTCAGAAACTGACAGTAGATTCCTGGGGGTTGGCAAATGCCTGTTAAATCCTTCATTACCACGTGAATGACTCTTAACAGTTTCAGTGTTGTGCTAATAGGTCTGGCAGGCTGGAAGGCTTTTTCGCTTTTAAGAACTAGATCCCCTCCAGAGAAAAACTCAGCAGGCTGCAGCAGGAGAGATCAGAACACAAATACAAAGAGCCGTAAAGCTGGACCCTCAGGGCTGCCCGGAGGGGGAGGGCAAGTGGGCGATTTGCCCCAGGCCCCGCAGGGACCCCGCGAGCTCTGGCTGAGAATCCCTTCCCTAGCTACTCACCTGGTGGTGGTCTGGGTCTTCGGTGGCATTTCAGAGACGGGCCCTTCACTCGCTCTGGGTCTTCGGCAGCACTTTGGCAGCAGATCCTTCAGTGCTGTCAAAGACTCGAAGCGAGTGAAGGACCCGCTGCCGCAGACTTGGAGCACTGCCTGGTGAGTACAGGTGCCACAGCGGGTGGCACCTTTTTTATGTCCGCTCTCCCACTTTGCCCCAGGCCCCCTGAATCCTCTGGGCAGCTCTGTGGACACTAAGACCCAGGGTGCCCCAAATTTTTGGATGCGTATGCCTGAGGACAGCCCTGACTGTGATCATCTACTCAGACCTCCTGTATAACACGGACCATAGGACTTCCCCATAATAATTTCTAGAGCAGATCTGTTAAAGTTACACCTTATTTTCAATCTGAAACAAGAAATGAAACACATGCAGACAACACATCTTGAAGAACTCCAGTTACAATACAGGTAATTAACATTTATCTAAGAAGTGCATTGCTGTAGAGTTCACTAATTTGGGCCAGTCTAAACTCCAGAAGTTGCTGCCAGAAATTGAGGACAGGGGCGCCAGTGGGGTGGTGAAGGCGGTGGGAGGTTCCCCCCATACCACCAGCTGGAGCAACACTGCTTGTTCCTCCCTTCCCTCCCCTGCCAGGAGCAACACTGCATGCTCCTCTCCCCGCTCCCGACTCTGGCCTATTCTTTGCCCTGCCAATATAAATGCTCACTAAAACAGAAACTCGACAGCATCAGTGCAAAATTTATTTACCACAATTTCCTCATTCTTTTTTGAGGGTTGCTGAAGCTGATTCATTTCCTGTTAGCAATACCCTATCAAGCAGCTGTAATTTGAAGATAAAACTCAGCCTTCCAGCCAAAACACCGTCTGGGGATCTAAGAGCACCGTATATAGCCAAAATATTCTGCTTTCAAAGTTGAAAGATCAGAGAGACTTGAGAATCATGAAAATCACGCTGTCCCTTCCTGTGCTGGTAGTACTGGCTCTCTCAGTTTGCTGCTACTCTTACGAGCCAAATACTTTACCTGATACAAGAGACAAACAGTTTATTGAGGAGTGCGTGACGGCTCATAACCATTTTCGGTCCCGGGTGAATCCAGCAGCTAGCAACATGCTTCACATGGTAAGGGGACCTTCAACAATATTTTCCTCCTCACTTGCACACAGACGGTGAACGTTGTAATGGTGTTAACTGTTCTCGTGAGGATTTACTTTTGTAACTGGCTATGAAAGCTTCTCAGCTATGCCAACCCTCCTTGAATCATAGTTTAAAAACAAAACAAAAAAACCATCCCAAAGCCTCAAACCACTGCAGTAAGGCTCCAGTTATGACAGCTGGACACATACCTGCTCTGTGCCTCTCCCGGGGTTCAGATGGATTTTTCAAACCTCACTTCTACGCTTGAGGTTTATGCTATGAAAATCCTCCTGTTTTAAACTGTCACAGCTCAGCAGCCATGATTTATAAAAAGAACAGGAGGATTTGTGGCACCTTAGAGACTAACTAATTTATTTGAGCATAAGCTTTCGTGAAGCACTAAGGGTATGGCTACACTTACATTTGTACAGCGCTGGGAGTTACAGCTGTCTTCGTACAGCTGTGTAGGGAAAGCGCTGCAGTGTGGCCACATTTGCAGCGCTGTTGGGAGTGGTGCATTGTGGGCAGCTATCCCACAGAGCACCTCGTCCCATTTTGGCACTGTGGGTTGTGGGAAGAGGACGGGGGGGTCATTCCGCTTCCTGTTCCAACGCCCTGTGGTGCATCGCTTCACATCCCAGCAGTTTGGCGCCACTGTGAGTCTGCAGCGCGATTTCTGTTACAAATGGAGCCCGAGCTGCTGAGGACTTTGCTGATGAATGTCACCAGCACATCACGTCTGGCAGTTGAGCTATTCCTTCAGCTCCAAAGTGACAGTGAGGAGTCCGATGATGCTATCGATTCGCCTGATGCATGTGACAATACATTGCTTGTAACGGACATGCTCAGCACCACGGAACGCCGCCTTTGGGCTCGGGAAACAAGTACTGAGTGGTGGGATCATATCGTCCTGCAAGTCTGGGATGACGAGCAGTGGCTGCAGAACTTTCGGATGAGAAAAGCCACTTTCATGGGACTGTGTGCTGAGCTTGCCCCAACCCTGCGACGCAAGGACACGAGATTGAGAGCTGCCCTGTCAGTGGAGAAGCGAGTGGCTATTGCAATCTGGAAGATGGCAACTCCAGACAGCTACCGATCGGTCGCGAACCAGGTTGGAGTGGGAAAGTCGACTGTTGGAATAGTGTTGATGCAAGTTTGCAGGGCCATTAATTGCATCCTGCTAAGAAGAACCGTGACTCTGGGGAACGTGCAGGACATTCTGGATGGCTTTGCACAAATGGGGTTTCCTAACTGTGAAGGGGCGATAGATGGGACGCATATTCCTATTCTGGCACCACCCCACCTGGCATCCGAGTACATTAATCAGAAGGGGTATTTCTCTGTGGTTCTCCAAGCGCTTGTGGATCACCGTGGGAGTTTCATTGACATTTACAGAGGATGGCCTGGAAAGGTGCATGATGCATGCATCTTTCGGAACAGTGCCCTGTTCAGGAAGCTGCAGGCCGGGACTTTTTTCCCAGACCGGAAGATCACAGTAGGGGATGTTGAAATGCCAATTGTGATCCTTGGAGACCCCGCTTACCCCTTAATGCCATGGCTCATGAAACCATATACAGGGAAGCTTGACAGGAGCAAGGACCGGTTCAACTACAGGCTGAGCCGGTGCAGAATGACTGTGGAGTGTGCTTTCAGCCGTTTAAAGGGACTCTGGAGGTGTATTTATGGGAAGCTAGACTTGGGGGACAGCAGCATCCCTGCTGTTATATCCACGTGTTGTACCCTCCATAATATTTGTGAAGGGAAGGGTGAAACATTCAGTGAGGAATGGACCTCCGAGGTTCAAAGCCTAGAGGCTGAATTTGCACAGCCAGAGAGCAGGGCTACTAGAGAGGCCCAGCACAGGGCTTCCAGGATTAGGGATGCCTTAAGGGAGCAATTTGAGGCTGAAAGCCAACAGTAATGTTTGGTGCCTTGCACGGGAGTGAAGTGCAGTGGTTTCAATGATTTGCAGTCCCTGTTTTTCCCTTGGGGCACAGTATGTTTCACTTTCTCCAATAATAAAAAATGTTTTAAAAGCCAAGAAATCAGTTATTCAAAATACAGTACATAAAAGGGCAGGGGGGTAGGGTGCTGACCTGTACATTCAGAGGTTTGAATATGTCCTGCCCGGATTGCTGTACAATGCCTGCTGCACTTCAGGATTAATATGCTGCATGGTGATGGGGGTTGAGTGCATAGGGTAAGGGTCATAGTTCTCAGGACTGGTAGGTGAACATACAGGAGTTGGGGGCAGCTGGTGGTAGTAAGAACCAGGCTGCTGGAGAAAGGAGTTTTGAGCAAACACTGGGGCACAAGGGAGAGAGCTTTGGGAGGTGGGGGGGTTAGCACGGTACTGATCTGCCTGCATGGCTACAAGAGACTGCATACAGTCCGTTTGGCGCGCCAGGAGGCTTATCAGCTGCTTTGTGCTTTTCCTGGTAGCCAATTCCTTTCTCCTGCTTTGTGTTTCCCTCCACTGATGCATTTTCTCTCTCCAGTCCTGCAGCCTCTTATTCTCTCTGGCATACTGATTCATAACTGCTTTCACCAAATCTTCTTTGCTTTTCCTTGGTTTCCTCCTCAAGTTCTGTAGTCTTTCAGCAGGCTGTGATAGGGCTGGAGGATTCAAGGACACTTTAAAAAAAAAACAGAAATAGAAACATTTATTACAGAGGCTGCATTGTTTATAATCACAGTGAAGGAGTTTGTAGACTATTTGTAGCATCATTTACACATAGCAAACATAGCACAGAGAGCCACAGCAGCAAAGACATGGTGAGTAATGGGGAATGAGTGATTTATGAATCCATGTTGCTGCCGCGGCTCACTTGGGAAGGGGAGCTGCTTGAGTCAGGGCTCATTGGGTTTCTGTGCATTGGGGAAAGCAGAGAGCAGCTGGGGGGTACCTGCACTGAAAACTATCCCTACATTTTCCACAGGATTTTATCCTTTCAGATATCTTGCTGCTGCGGGTTACCTGGGAAGAGTGGGAGGGTCTTCTACAGAAATGTGGATTCCACCCTGGTCCCTATGCAGCTTGCCTGTGTGCAGCAATGGTCCCCCCACCCCTCACGGCACAGTGGCGCGGATGCGTTAGCCTGACTGGGACAAGAACAACGGTGGCTCTTCCTATAAACTTGCGCAAGCGCATTGCCCATGCTCTGGCTGAAACTTTTGAAGAGATTACAGAGGCCGATTACCGCGATGTGATAGACCACATCAATGGGCTATTCCACATCTAGGCATGCATGCATGCAGCCATTACCCCTCCCCTCCCAAAACATTTCCATCCTTAAAATAAAAGCTGCTTATCGGGAACCCACTCCTCTGCTTCTTCTTCACCAACAAGTTCCAGCTGCTGCGACTGGCTAGCTTCCTCCTGGCTTGAGAAGAGCTCCTGGCTGCATGCCTCCTGGGACTCCGGGGTGTCTCCCTCCACCCCAGTAGCCTCACTCTCGGTTTCCTCTACACCCTCCCCCACTTCTCCCTGCTCTGAACTCTCCATCGTGCTCCTAGGATTGGCAGTGGGGTCACACCCAAGTATGGCATCCAGCTCCTTGTAAAA
Source organism: Gopherus flavomarginatus (assembly GCF_025201925.1). Classification (NCBI taxonomy): domain Eukaryota; kingdom Metazoa; phylum Chordata; order Testudines; family Testudinidae; genus Gopherus; species Gopherus flavomarginatus. The sequence continues at coordinate 73,882,258 of NC_066617.1, forward strand.
ACGGCAGGTCTTGGGGGCAGCTCCTGAGCGGTGGTTTCCCTCACGGGCTTTGCAACAGGCACTGCGCAGCTCCTTTACTTTAACCCTGCACTGCATCGTGTCCCATTCATGGCCCCTTTGCAGCATGGACTTTGATATCTGCCCATAGGTATCATAATTTCTATGGCTGGAGCGCAGCTGTGACTGCACAGCTTCCTTACCCCAAACACTGATGAGGTCCTGCAGCTCGCAAGTGTTCCATGCTGGGGCTCGTTTGGGGCGTGGAGGCATGGTCAGTGATTGATTGATTGATTGATTGATTGCACTCCACACCTGGCTGAGCAAACAGGAAGGGGATTTTTTAAATTCCTGGGGCATTTAAAGGGCGGGTCACCTGAGCCCAGGGCAGTGGAGTGCGAAACGATGAGCAGAGTGGCTGAAAAGGTATGCTGGGATACCTCCTAATACCCTGGAGGCCAATAAAAGCGCTTTTGGTGGCCACACTTGATGACTAGCGCTGGATCACCAGCACTGGAATCACTACACCCCAAGCAGACCAGGTGTACAGCCAGCGCTGCAACCAGGGAGTTGCAGCGCTGGCTGTGCTTTGCAAGTGTGGACACAGACAGATCCAGCATTCCGGTAAAATACACAAAATCCCCTTAAGGGGAGAACTCCCATTTGTGAACTGCAGCAGTGATTCCCTTTCCGTAGCTCAAGGGACTCACAAACTACATAGATAAATGTGTTATAACTATGTGACAGAAACCCTGCTGTTCTTTTCAGAGGGACAAGTCCTTTGGAGATTTTCTTCAATTTCAAAGTCCTGGGAAACACCCCACCCTACCTAGTTCCCTTTCTTGCTAGAATGGGTAATATTTAGGCTGTGATGCTTCCTGCATCTTCTCGCTGGAGAAATCTTGATTTCTCTGTCTTGAAGTTCAGTAATGAAGATATATTGCAGCTGTGGCCAAATATATTCCAGGGAAATATCTGCCGCCACATAAGATGCACTGTGTCCCTGCTCAGCAAGATCTCTGCCAACATTCTAATAAACTCATTTGCATATATGGCAATTGGAGTGACCAGCAACTGTATATCCACCACCAGGAAAGAGGTGGCTGGTAAGCAGCAGAACCTCTGCACACAGAAACCATGAGTGACTTTGCTGAGACAGCAACTGGAGAGGCAATTCTTTTTTTCTGGATAAACACCACAAACTGGAAGTTGGAAAATGTTTTTTCTTTTTACAGTTATGAGAATAGTGTTTGTTAGTTACAGTATGTGCTGGTTCAAAGTTTCCAGACAAAGCTGGCTCTCTCACTAGGTTCTATCTGGGTTCTGTCTGCCTATCCCCCGTCAAGGTTCTTTTACTGGTGCTTATCACCATCCTGAGTCCTGTATGTCTGTATGATAAGAAAGGGCACTAGGGTTGTATATTAGGGTTACAGCAATGAAGTGCAGAATTCCTTAGTTCTAAATTAGACACAAAATCTGAAAAGTTACACTCACAGATTATGGGTGAAAGATTATAATCATATTACAACTAGCATAAGGCCTAAAAACCTTGATAGCATTATTTCTGAAGGTCAGACTAAATCAACCCCCCCCCTCCCTCCCCCTCCAATGAGGTATCTAATGTGAAGGAAGCAGTAGGGGAAGTGCCAAAATCTATTGCAAAATGCAAAGTAGTGTAAAACCACATACTGCTTAGCTCTTCAACAATTAAAAGCTAAGTATGACTAAAGAGGGTTACAGTATTTCACTTGGAGCCCTGGTTTACGTCAGGGCAAATCTACACTACAAAATTAAGTTGACCTAAGTTACACTGATATATAGCCACCACAGTAATTAAATCAACGTTACATGTTTACACTACACTCCTTGTGTCAGTGGTGTGCAGCCTCACCAGGAGCGCTTGCACTGATTTAACTGCTAGCATGGGGCATTGTGGGACAGTTTCTGAAAGACAGCAACAGTCAATGTAAGCAAACCGTGTCTACACTGACACTGCGATGACCTACCTACATCAACTTAAGTGCTACATCTCCCTCAGAGGTGGAGTTATTAAGTCAGTGTAGAGGGCGACTTACATTGGTGGGAGCTACATATTATTGAGAACACTTACAGAGTTAGATCGTCATAAGACAGCTTACATTGACCTAACTCTATAATATAGACCAGGCCTCAGATGAGGCTCAGGTTTCTATCTAGAGACATAAGAGAATGAACTCAAGACAATCCACCTTTTTGAGAACAGCCTCTTTAAAATGGAAATATGTATGTGAGAAGCATTTCCTCTTTCTCTGCATGCAAGCAACAAAAATACAAGAAGAGGCTGCTGGTGGTGTTTGTGGTATCTTCAGCATCTAAAGAAAAAGTTGATTTCAAAATAACTATACACATCTTACTGAGAGGTTACAGTGGCATTACCAAGGAAGAGAGACTGTCAAATTCTTTATTGCAAACAAGTTAACTGACAAAGGTAACCCTTTTCCCCTGCTCATTTTGTGGGAAGGCATTCTTTGGGCCTGATCCAAAGGCCATTCAAATCAGTGGAAAGACTCCCAGTGACTGCAATGGGATTTGGATCTGTCACTTGCTTGCAAGTATTCAGCAGTTTTCAACTGTTCACAGACTGTTCACTTTGGGTATGTTGACACTTCCTCAGGTACCGTGCTTCCCAGCAGAGATAAACAGACAAGAGCTAGCTCTGCTCGAGCCGGTTTGCTAAAAATTGGGGGTGTAACTGGCCTAGCATGGTTGGCAGCTTGGGCTAGCTGCCCGAGTGCAAACCTGCCCACAACCCCAAGGTACAGAATCTGCCTGCTAGCCTGAGCCACTGCCCATGTTGTCCTGCTACACTTCTATTTTTAGCATGTTAGCAGGAGCAGAGCCAGCACATCCTTCTGCCCACACTGGGAAGCGGGCTTCCAGATGCATGTAGTGATATTCTTTGCCTGTTTGTTACAGTGGTGCGTCATTGGTCACCCAAGTCATATGGCATTTTTTCGGCTCTCTAATTTGATGTGTGAATTATTTTTAAAATGTGAACACAAAAGTGATGAGGAGTTAATGAAAAATATGAGTATGTTTTCCATGTGGTATTTGTACAAAGAACAGCCATTCCTCACACACTCTTGCTGGCTTTTCACATGAATCAATCTTTGTTTATGTGAACAAAGATGCATTCACACGGAAAGCAAATAAGGGTTATAAATATGGTCAAACAAATCTGAGTGTTTACAAACACTGTTTCTGCAGGAGTCAAACAACCCTAGCTAGGAGTAGTCACAGAAAGAGGAAAAAAATACACAGAATCTTTTTGGGATAGAGGAGAAAAAATGAATTGCAAAGAAGAACAAAAACTACAGAACCCCAGGTCCCCCAAACTCTCTAAGCCAAATTCACTACTCGCAACCATTGACTGGGTCTCTTTCTTATAGTTCATAGGGGTTGCATAGGTGTAAACAGGAGCATTACTCTTAACTTGCAATAATATTAAGGCTGGAATTGGAAAGCAGTGTCTTGTAAATATTTGTTCAAGCAGATCTATTGTATTTGTTCTCTTTAAAAATTAAGGAAATATCAAATAACAGTTTGTCTAAATTACTGACAAAAGCTTGATAAACCAGTCAATGCGAAAAACCAGACATCGCTAATATTTTCAGTCAAGTTGTTTGAATATCAATTTTGTGAGACAAATCCAAGCAAAGTCAACGATTTAAACCATAAAAACTGCCATTATAACTCACTGTTCTGAAAGGAAATCACCTCAGCTTGGGTTAGTGACTAAATGGCAGATGAAACTATCTTAGCTTTTGTTGATTTATGCACAATTCACTTTTACAGTCTTAGCTGCAAAAAGAAAAAGAGAAGAAATACATATTTGCAGTGGGTTATAAAACGTCTCTCTAAAAATATGTTTAGAAATGAACTCAGTTTAATACTACTGTGACATAATAGTTTTCAGCACATTTCAAGTACTGTACTTAGATAAATGTCATAAGCTACATTTCATTGTGTTAGTTTTACATTTCTAGTAATCATTTAGTCCTTGACAGAGCAGTCAGTATTGATAATTAATTTGAAAAGAAGAAAATGTATTTACAGAAACTTAGGCAGTCAGAAGATGCAACAGAGAAATTCCACAAGTTAAAATTTTTCTAAAAATCAGAATACCTCATGCAAGCATGGAATTGATTAGGTCACTGAATTTTCACTATAAAAGGGGTCTTTTTAAAGATACAAGGGTAAGATCCCAGGGTTGAGTTTTCAGAAAGACAACTCTACATTTGTCCCAGGAGGCTTTGGGTGCACAAAGAAGAAAAAGCAAAACCAAACCAACACTTGTGCAAATAGGCATTTGAGGACACAAATGTCGTAGACAGCCATTTGACTGTCCGATTTGCACAGGCAAATTCAGATTTGTTTATGCAAATATGGATTTGGAGCCAACATTTGCACTCACAGAGCTTGGCTTACTGTCCATAAAACTGGACAGATGGCAACACAAATTTGCTCTGAAATGCCTATGATGCTCTTGAAAATTAGTTCTTTAACACAGTAATGAATCCCCATTTTTTATTAAAGAGAGCGTAAATGCCTACATTTGTTTTCCAAACAATTTTAGTGTTTGCCTTATAAACCCAGGAGTCCAGCAAAAACAGAAATTTGATGTGCCGGTCTGAATGAGTGGTTAAACTTATCAAAAATGAGTTCACAGGACTGTTTATCAGCTAGTTCTATAAAACTCCCAGAGCCCTTTCTTGGAATCTCCGAGGAGGCCAGGAACGAATAGATATGCAGAACATATGACATTTTCACATCTGTGAATGGCCTCTCTAGGACATTCCTTTGCATTACTGTTATGCCAATGTAGCTGAAAATGGTTTGTGTCTGTCTTTACATTTGGCAGAGCTGGGACCCAGATTTGGCAAAGACAGCCAGAGCATGGGCAAAGACATGTCAGTTTAAACATAATATCTATCTCAAGATACGCGGGAAGGCCCACCCTACCTTTACTTCTGTTGGAGAAAACATCTGGACTGGCTCTCTTCGCATGTTTTCTGTGACTGCGGCCCTCACTAGTTGGTACAATGAGTTCAAAGACTATGCCTATGGCACCAATACTTGCACCAATGTGTGTGGCCACTACACTCAGGTAAGTCATTTGCTACATTTCTCCATCTCAACTTCAAATTATTTTTGTCCATTGTAATTTAAAATGAGAGATTCCTATTCCAATTCAACAAACTATTTCTAAGTCTTGTAATCACATTGTGCACATGCTCTTTTTATTTCACTGTTTTAGAAAGGGCCCTTGAAATAAAGAGGATTTTTTTTTACCCTTTAAATTTATTCTTATTTTTGTTTCCCTGAAAAAGACTCTCTTCTAGCAAGGAATCAGATACAGACCCTCAGAATAGTAGTAACAATACAGGTTATTTAAGAGAGTTTGCTCAAAATCAGAATGGGGCAAGACTGGAAATTGGCTACAGGGTCTTTCAGTTTTTGGTCAGCAATCAAAAAATCAGGCTCAGAATGGTAATGACTATAAAATAATTATTACTGTTATCAGCTGTGTAATCCAGAAGCTATTTGCAATGCACAACTTTATTCGTCCTATATTTATGAAAAATATGCATCATTTTTATGTGCAAGTAGGTTTGCTTTATATTAATGATCTAAAAGTGAGAGAATACGTATAAAGAGTCCCATTAAAAACTGCCTTCTGAGTGTACTGTGGCCTATATGTTAAATGAATTTGTGGCATCAGTCCAGTTCACAGAAGATAAGGTTCATGTCTCCTGTTGGCAGTCTCACCGAAAAGAGACTAAGGGTATGGCTACACTTGAAATTTCAAAGCGCTGCTGCAGCAGCGCTGCGGGAACGCTGCAGCAGCAGCGCTTTGAAGCGTGAGTGTGGTCGCAGCGCCAGCGCTGGGAGAGAGCTCTCCCAGCGCTGCACGTAAACCACATCCCTTACGGGTGTAGCTTGCAGCGCTGGGAGCCGCGCTCCCAGCGCTGCGGCACTGATTACACTGAGGCTTTACAGCGCTGTATCTTGCAGCGCTCGGGGGGTGTTTTTTCACACCCCTGAGTGCGAAAGTTGCAGCGCTGTTAAGTGCCAGTATAGCCAAGCCCTAAGGATCATGTGGACATGAAGGCTGAGCTGTTGAGCTTTGCCTATAGACAAAAAGAGGATTTCAGTTTCTGAGAGTATCATACCAGCATTTTTTGTGAGCAATAAATTCACTAAAACTTGTTGTAAAAAAGTTTAAAATAGGGTGGAGGAATGGTTATAGAGCAGAAAGTCACATTCCTGGAATGTTGAGAAGCAGGAACCCAACTGAGAGCCTTTCATTCTCATTGGATAAAGAGTAACTTAGGTACTTTGAGCCAAACTGTGCTCTTAGATAAATGTACATAACCTGACTGACTTCAGCATATGGGAAAATTGAGCTTAGTGAGAGATGAGCTGAATTGGGCCTTTATTACACGTCATGTCTTTGAACTGTTAACACTTTTCCAGATAGAAAAGTAGTGCTGGTCAGTGGACTACAATTAAGTAAATGAGACAGATTAAAAACACCTAACCCTCATGTTTGCTAGAAGTCATCAACTACCCTGGCAAAAGCAGCAAAGAGTCCTGTGGCACCTTATAGACTAACAGACGTTTTTGGAGCATGAGCTCTCGTGGGTGAATACCCACTTTGTCAGATGCATGATACAAGGGTAAGATCCCAGGGTTGAGTTCCAGGATCATGCATCTGATGAAGTGGGTATTCACCCACGAAAGCTCATGCTCCAAAACGTCTGTTAGTCTATAAGGTGCCACAGGACTCTCTGCTGCTTTTGCAGATCAAGACTAACACGGCTACCCCTCTGATACTTGATACCCTGGCAAAGTTATTTTCCTAGTCACACAAGATCAACATATGAAAATGCATCAGTGGAAAGAATTCCCGTTTGCCAGTGTTTTCAAGAATTTAATGTCTCCTCCTTTATATGCATTTACACATTAGATTGCGTTGAATATACATTGCATTACATATTTTGGGACTGGCTTGGTTACTTTATAGAAGCCAATCCTTGTACAGCATTCTCTGTCCACACACAACTTAGGCTATGTCTACATTAGCACATGTTGGTATAACTTATGTTGCCCAGGAGTGTGAAAAACACACAGCCCTGAGCGACATAAGTTACACCAACAGAAGCACCAGTGTGGACAGCACTATGTCAGCAGGAGACGCTGTCCTTCCAACGCAGCTACTACCACTCACTGGAAGTGATTTAATTATGTTGACGGGAGAGCTCTCTCCTGTCGGCATAGAGTGGCTACATGGGAAACCTTATAGTGGTGCAGCTGCATCGGTACAGCTGTGCCACTGTCAGGTCTCTAGTGTAGACATGGCTTAACTCTGTACCTCATCTTTATGTTCCTGACTTATCCATTGTAAATGGCTCCCTGGATGTTCCACCTTTTCTTAGCTGGTACAGACATTCTGTTTCCAGACTGCTGATCCATTTACCTCCCTAGTCCTGTCTCCCAAGAAATGAGGCCTCACCCATGTCAAGCCAGGCTGACACACTGGAAAAGTAAAGAGTCCCTAGGATACATTTTTCTTAGTTTAGCAATTGTGTGTTTGTGTCACAAGCACAGTAGCAGTCTCTCTGTAGTCCCATGAATGTTAAATCAGGTATTTTATTGTAGCTTATGTCCACTTCTTTTCAGGTTGTTTGGGCGACAAGTTACAAAGTTGGCTGCGCTGTTCACTTTTGCCCTACAGTAACAGGGTTTCGTGGATCTAATGCAGCACATTTTATTTGCAACTATGGGCCAGCGTAAGTCCTCTCATTACAATTATTTTACAAGGCTGTGGTGTGGGGGAGGAGTGACATGTTACTTTCTGGTAAACTTATACAGATAATGCTTGAAGCAGTAATGAGATCCTCCAGAGAAAGCCATGCTCAACTCTCTTTGATCAGGGACAGAGCTACCCACTGGAGTCAATAATGGGGCCAAAGAGAAAGGTAAAATAAGGGAGATGCTGGAAGATGGACTGCCTTGAATATTTGAGCAACTGATCTACTGACTGGTGTGTCACTGGCAAACCATACAGTTGATGCTACTTCTGGGCATGCATAGAAATTTAAGATTTTTGGGGGGCTCAATCCTAATTTTGAAATTTAAATTCAGGGGATTTAGCCCTAAAACACAGAGCCTTTATCTGTGTAAACCTCTCCACTCCTTTTATCTATTCAGTGGCCCTTTGGCGGAGAGGAGTAGTTCTCCAACTTAACTATGTCATTCTACACATAGGGTCTGTCTACACTGCAGCTGGAGGTGTGGTGGTAGCTTGGGTGGACATACCTGAGCTAGCTTTAATCTACCCCGATTGGGGTGATGGGCATGAGTGAGTGAGTGAGAGCAAGTACTAATAGCAGTAAAGCTATAGCAGCAAGGAGTCTAGCCTATGCTTGCCACCCAAGAAAGTATTTAGGGTTCCAGGCTCACAGGCCAAGTAATTATCCAGGGTCTTTTGCAGGCTTGTACAATTCCACAGTGAAGCCCATGCTGATGTGACTTCACTGTTCTCAATTCTCAGGCTAGCTAGTTTACATGATGCAATCATCCCTCCCTCCCTCACCCCCAACTGCAGTGCAGACATATCCTAGGGTAACCAAGATTGACTATAATACAAGACTGTACCCACAAATATGTCAAACCAGTGCTTTATAAAGTGTAATGCAGTATCCCTGGTCTGGACTTCTAATACATCTCTTGATACTGTGTGAGCCAGCTTCCTATTGGTGTCCTTTATCACTGCTGAATAGTGGATTGAAACTCTATATGCTGTGTTTCTTGAACACCCAAATTCTATCCTTCAGCATGTGAGTTAACCAAATCAAACTATACTTCATTTGGGCATCAGTTCCTCGAGTGTGCCATTTGATTTAGTGACATTCAACCCTGTGCATGGGGAGAGCACAAAAGCTAAGGACCACTTAAATTCCTCTTAATCTTTCATTTGAGTGCCTTGTCCTCAAGAGGGTTTACCTAAGCAAAGAAATATGGGGTGAAATCCTGGCCCCATTGAGTTCAGTTAGGCTAGAATTTCACTCAGAAAGTCTCTAGAAAGGAATGAGGGTGTGAAAAGAGATGGGGGAGGGGGGAGAAAGAGACAATTGACTCCTATAACAGTCTGCATATAAACTGAAATAAAATAGCTCCCTTACAGATTCCCAGCCAGCCTGGCAGGGATTCCTCTATATTAAAATGTTCAGTGTGCACAAAAGAGAACAGTAACTCTTTCAGTGACATAGCTAAATATCACACTTCCAAAGTTCTCAGTCTCTGGAAGTTGAAATTTGGCATTGTTAAACTCAGGAAGGAAGATAGACAAAACTTCATTAAAATTGAGTTCCTAAACATGGGGTCCAGTCACTCCTGCTCTCTTCCACTTCACTGTTCTGTGTGAAAGGGACTTTGCTGTAGTTTTTTCCCATGATAAAAGAATTCCAACAAAATATGAACACAGGATATCCAAATTCTTCCCAAGGAGGTCAATATCAGAACAAAGTTGTTCCTCTTTGCAGTGGGAATTATCCAACATGGCCATATGACATGGGAGCAGCATGCAGCAAATGCAACGGTGAGAAGTGTGTGGATAAGCTATGTGGTAAGTAAAAAGGAAAGTCCCTAACTGAATGATATCATATGGAAAGACCCATATATAAGACACAATATCAATAGACCATTGTCACAAGACAGTGGTTGCTTGCTCTCAAGTACGTTTGAGAACCTACATCCAAAAGCCATGTATGGTGGGGATCCAAGTGGAGGAGGAAAAGAGAATATGAAGAACCCCTTTTCCACCCCAGGTAGCAAGAGACTCTCTTAGCACACCAGTGAGCATTAGGAGGGAGCCAGGCTAATACCCCCACCAGTGCAACAAAACCTCAAGGGAGAGGGTAGCCAGCCTGGGATCACAGCTAGGCCCAACCTTTTGTAAGCATTTGATTCTCTCCACAGCATGTGCTTGGGGTGGGGAGGCAGAGAGGCAATGTGCTGGTTTTTCAAAAGTAACATGAAGCAGCCTGGCTGCAAAAGTTTTCAGAAAATGTTCAGCCCAGTGACTGTACCACTGTGAATAAATACTTAATAGTCATTGGGCCAGAGACAGAGAACACAACATTACAATCCATCTGGGGAGGTAGAAGACCCAGGGTCCAGTCCCCTGCTCCAATCTCTCTTTTGTTATTCATCCACTGTGGAGCGACTTCAATAGAAGAGACCGAGGGAGCCCAACATCATAATATCCGAAAGCTCAGGAGTTAGAACCTGCTCCTGGGGAAGGGGGAGACCCCTGTTCAGATCCTTCCCCTCCCCTCAGAGAGGGAGAGTAGGGAATTGAACCTAACTCTCCTACATCCCAGAAGAACACCATAACCACTGGGCTAACAGTTGTAAGGTAGGTGGCAGCACCAGCATCACTTCTTCCTCTGGCTGTTTTGGGTGGAGCAAGGCAGGCACTTAACTCATTCCTGCAAGAGGTACCTAAACTGCCTGACTTCAGGCTGTGGATTCCCATTAATGGATCACCAAGCAAAGATAGGGCCTAAGTCCAGGCTGCAGCGAGATGGGGCTATCAAGGACACATTCAGCATCTCCTATCAGCTATCTTAGGCTGCTCCCCATCTAGTGTATTGGCTTTTGTGGAATGCATTAATAGGCATTACTCTCTCCCCATTCATTGTATAGGGCCTAACTGAGACTGTGGATCTGTGTTTGTTCTCTGATTTTCTAGAAGCCTAAAAGTTAAGTGTTGCAACTTTCAGCATTGCAGCTCCTATGTCCTTTTGCGGAGCCAAGCCTAAGTAAACAGGGGTAGCATTAGTTGCAGTTATCAAAACCCACTTCCTCCATTTCAGCTACTAAAGGCTAAAAGAAGCAGGTGATTATGAGCAAGTTCTGTCTCAGCCAGGCCTGGAAGTATCATTGTGGAAATACGTTATTCTCAAGTTTCCTCTTTTGGGCATTTTTCAATGTTTTATTAAAGTGAAACAGACATATTTGTATTACACCCAGGTGAGAAAAGCAAAGGTCCCAGAGTGTCTCATTATGTACTCAAGTTCTCAATTATTTTTCATTAAAATGGTTTCTAACCGGAAAACAAGCTTATGTTCCTTTCTCTTCTCTTGCCAGAAAATCCAGAGCGTGAGAAAGTCATAAGTATGTATTACAATCAGATATTGTTTCTTGAATTTGTTACCTTAAGTACAGTTCTGCTTAAAAATAATTCCTCCTTTTGTTTATAGGTAACTCTGGGTGGTATCCGGACTGGGACAGGTATCCAGACCAGGATAAAGCCATGTGTGACCAATATTGTATCACTGTTCTAGCTTTAAGGCCATTGTTAATTATATTGACTTTTGGAGCTGTTTGGTTTCTACAGAAGCATTATCCCCAAGTATCTATGAGTGACTAATACGCATTTGAAAGATTGCAGAAACACTTCAGGCTATTCTACTCCTATTCCACATGCAGATTTCCCCTACTCCATGGGCAGATTTATTAGTGCGGGGAAATCTAACACAATGATCTGTAAAATGAGGCCTAATCTATTAATGATGAGTGCATTTATCTATTTTCAAATCACATGCAAAAAAAGCCACCCACAACCCTTAATCCAAGGTAACTATCTGAATATAGGTGAAGGCTAACTGTAATTCGTTTGGTTAAGAGTTAAGGGCATGCATTCATCCTTCTCTTTTACGTGCTCTGTTATTTGAGGACCTAATGTCATCAAGCTTGTGCAGTTAACATGTAGCTAATTGCTGCTGTCCTTACCCAAAGGAGTAGTCCAATAGAAGTCAATTGGACTACTTATGTGAATAAATGAAGCAAGATTTGGCCTGTAACCTTTTGCATTTGACTCTGTAGGTGTTTAGTTTTTGTTTAAATGTTTGAGGGGATGACGAGAAGAGGCACAAGTGTAGTAAGAGGAGGCCCTAAGATATAAACCTTGGTATCAGAGGCCTGAGGCCTAAACTAAAGTAATGGTCAAGACTTTGCTAACATAAAGCAAAGTTAAGCTGTGAGCCAGAGGCAGGCCCTCCTCACAGAAGCTGGCAAGGAAAGGGCTGATGCTGCAAAAAGATACGTACCTAAAAGGTACTGAACACGAGATATCAGAATGTTCACATACTTGCACATTCCACACAGATAACAAGGAACAGGCTGACCCATCCCAATGACAGGACCAAAAGGGTAATATGATGGATAGAGTTGTTTTGTTCCAACAACATGTACAAGGTGAGAGGCGTCACCTTACTGCGTAGAGGGGTTATACCTTGCTACGTAGAGGGGTGCACCTGAATACATCAGGAGTGATGTGTAACTTGTTTGTACCTGCGTATAAGAATGCATCCCTGGGGCAGTGTCTTTGTCCAGCCGAGGGAGCAGTAGAAAGTCCCGCCACTGACTGAGCTGAGTCCATTGCCAAGTGGCACGTATTAGTAGTATGCCTTTTACTAGAGTAACAATCATTGTGTCCAGACGGCAATAAACCTGGCCGACGTGCCTTCGTACCTTACTAGACTCTGTGGTCATTGGGGGTTCTCTTCGGGTCTGCTGTGTCAGCTATCTGCAAAATTGGTGCAGCACACAGAGGGAACACACACACGCAGCCGAGTGATACCAACATTGAACAGAGCAGAGCACCACACCAGTAGCATCTGACAACACTATCCATCATATTACCCTTTTGGCCCTGTCATTGGGATGGGTCAGCCTGTTCCTTGTTATCTGTGTGGAATGTGCAAGTATGTGAATGTTCTGATATCTAGTGTTCAGTACTTTTTAGGTATGTATTTTCTTGCGGCATCAGCCCTTTCCTTGCCAGCTTCTGTGAGGAGGGCCTGCCTCTGGCTCGCAGCTTAACTTTGCTTTATGTTAGCAAAGTCTTGACCATTACTTTAGTTTAGGCCTCAGGCCTCTGATACCAAGGTTTATATCTTAGGGCCTCCTCTTACTACAACAAGTTCCTTAGCTAGCAGGCACCGTCAGTCCAGACAAAGGCCATCTGGTGCCCATCCACATCCTCCTGCTCCTCAGTCATATGTACATTTCTTGACAGGCACCAACTAGTGACAGGCGACTAGTGTTCGTTAGTACACTAGTGGGCTGAGCACCACATATACCTTCACATTTATTGAAATGTGCATTCCCTCCCAGAGCATGCGAAGTGTAAACATTTGTAACTGTAAAGCTACTGATTAGATTTTCTTCACTTAGATCTTTTGATTAGATTGTGAGCTCTTTGAGACAAGGACTGGGTGGAAAGCACCAAGCATGTTGTGGGTACTACCATATTATACCAGAATATAAAGAACAATAGGCTCATGCTTTTTAGAGTTTAATGAAGTCTAAAAGCAAGTCAAATAGAAGAAAAAAGACATCAAACTTTGCATAAAGTGAAATAGGTAACTTTTAATGAATGTGCATCATAATTCAATAGTTACATAGCCTAAACTGTTTACATACAAGGGGCCCAATCCTGCAAACACTTAGGCATGTGAGTAGCTTTGCTTATGTGAACAATCCCATTAGTTTAACTGATTACTTGTGAGAATAATGTTACTTATATGCATTAAGTATTTGCAGGCCTGGGCCTCACTCCTCTGAGGCCCCCAAAATAAAAGACAAAGCCCTCACTTGCTCATCTCACCTTTTCCAAAACATTTGGGTGTGTAAGAAGGATTTTCAGCATCCCCTCTAGGGTGACCAGATGTCCCATTTTTTAAAAAGGGACAGTCCCATTTTGGAGGACTTCTTCTTATATAGGTGCCTATTATCCCCCACCCCCTGTTCTGTTTTTCCATAGTTGCTATCTGGTCACTCTACCTGTGACAAATCCTAGGGTTCTGTCAAAGAGAGCAGGACTGTGCGATGATTTGGGGAATTTATGTGCAAACTGTTTGGTGCTATGCACACTCTGTAAGCCCTTCCGATTATTTTAAACTGTATTCTTACAGCATACTCCTTGGGCTAAACACAAAGGGAATGGTGCCTGACTATGTCTTTGAATGAGATTCTGATGGGCTATCAGCAATGAGTAGGCAGAGCCTGAACATAATTGAATGTCTGAAGCCTCAGATAACCAGCTTTCTTCAGATCTCTGGAGGAGAGGAAAATCCCCAGGAGCCAACCAAAGAGACTCAGGTGTTGATACAGCCCTTTAAAGATTGGAGGGCTGAGAGGCTGGGGAAGTACTCACAGAAGGACTGACAGATGAACAGGTTTCCACACAGGCAGGGAAACCTTTTTGACTGCTGGTCAGGCCAGGAGGACTCTGACTGGAGGGGTCATAAAGAGAAAGAAAGAGAGAGAGAGAGAGAGAGAGAGAGAGAGACACACACACACCCCTCATGTTCTCTCTGTGATCGTATGAACATCTGAGAACTGACTGAGATCTCAGCAGGGCTTTTTAGCATCAGTCAACATCTTTGGACAGACTCCAGAACTCAATTAGTCAGATTCAGGCCTTGGCTCTGTTCATACAAGTGATTTTACTTGGATGGACCCCATAACCCATAAGAAGCCTGATGCAGGTGTTTGCTTGAATGAAGTCAAATGCAGATGTGTCCTTTATGAGCAGATTTAATTATATGCAGCCCAGTTCCTACTACTCTAGAAGAGGAGCACACGCGGTCTGCTGCTGCTTTGTGGGAAGTGAAGTTAAACACAGCAAGATTTCTCCTTCCTGACATAGCTTACTCTGTGCTCTATTTTACTACACTTCCTTATTCTCCTGGGAAGAGTTTTACAAGTTTAGAACATTCCACTTGACATTTCAACATACACTCAAACATCCCTATGGAAATTCCCATGCAAAAAGCTTAATTAAGATGGTTGTAAATCAAACTTTAGATGCAAGACCCCAACACAGAATTTATCAAATGATTGAAAGCCAAGACATTTAGAAGGATCAATAAACAAACTCTGACCAGATGACACCCATTCAATGGCCACAAAAAAACCAAACTCCATTTCCAGTCATCCCAGTAAGTCACCATAACTCATCCGCATTTTCATTATGAACTACAAATCCTCACCTTCTATACAATACTTCTATACAATAAATGCAAATCACATATAGGCCATCAGCCTTAAACACAATCCCTTTTCTGCTTCAGCTGCTCTGTATGTCTAGGCCATAAACATTATAATCCATTCAGTTAGGAACCAGACAGCCCAAACCACTGTAGATTGTTGCTGGAAAAAAAGTCACTATACCTTCCCTTTTCAACTCCTTACATAGCACACCATTAGAGCTATATACTCACATCCTCTCTTGACATTAGACACAACAGTTGCTAAGAATGATTATATGCAACCAGTTATAAGTCAGGAATGAACATTGGGTGGGCATATGCATCCATTTTAATTGTTTACAGAAACATAATTAAGCATTTCTTGATTTTCCAGTATATCACCTTTCTACCCTAAACTCCCTGAACAAGCAACCTTAAAAGAAACATAATGAATTTAAAAATACATAAACTCTTCCCCAAGCAGAGATCTCACTCTGAAACAGAAGTGACAAGAGATTCCATGAAGTTCACTAGGGACTTAATTATTGCTAGGGATTTTATTTGTCAGGCGCTTACCTACTGTAGTGATGGGTGGCAATATAAAACCCTAAGATCAATAGGGCTTTTTCTTTATTTTTTCCTTTTTACTTGAACCTTAATTTTGCATTTCTTGGCTCTCTCTCACTCTCTCTCTCTCATATATGTTCTATATACTATTTTAAAAAAAATCTCACCTATCAAAGTTTCTCTGGGGTACCAACATTCTGAATAAAATGCAGTGATAGCTAAAGCCAAATTTTAGCACAGGTGACATGATCCTTTGCTGAAAAAGGAACACCATCAGCTTAACAAAAGAAACTTACACAATTCTGTCAAAGTTCCTCCCTCTCCCCCCCAAATCTACTGTTGTTACAGCTATTCAGATTTTTTTTTTAATGACGGCATCTGTCAACATTTTATGCCTAGTTAATTTCATTGTTCCTGATATAGGTAAATAAGGACCAATTCAGTATACATATATGTGAGTAACTTTGCTTCAGGCCAGGGAGTAGTCCCATCAAATTTAGTGCACAAATGACCCACCTGAGTTACAATTTGAAATCACTGGGGCTACTTTCACATATAAAGTTGTTCATATACATAAGTATTTGGAGTATTAGGGCTTTAGTTAGTTTCTACTGTTATTTAGCGGGTCTTTCAAACACAAGGAAAAATGAAAGTATGTTTAACAACTGGAAAGGTGCAGTTGTAAAACCAGACACAAGTAGGGATGCCAAGGGACAGGTGCTGTACCCCAAGCTACTTTTTGAACTCATATTTTAAATTTACTAGATTTCATGTTGGCAGGGTCCCTTGAATATGTTCTTGGCAATTTATTCTTTTTACTCTCGTTTCTATTATTACAAGATAGAAGGGGTTTTTTTTATTTGATTGACTAGTTTAAGTGTTGCCTCTGTCATACAGCAAACTAAGATTGAGAAGAGAACTATCCCAGTAGCTTCAAATACGTCCGACAATTAATGGAGACAAGCTGGAATGGATATATATATATGAAATCTGTAAGGTTAGTGACATGACTAGGAAAGAAAGATTAAATTAAAAGCAACTTATTAACAACATCTAAATAAGTACATTGTAAGACTTGTGGGAATAAAAAGTTTCAACTCACTGAACAGTTGCAGCCACATTACTCATTAGAGAAAAATCAAACAGAAATGTTACCTCAGACTCTAGTCTGTGAGAGCACAAATTACAGATGTAGCTCAGAGACAGAGACAAAAACATGGAAAGGTTCAAGCATTACACAGTGCTATTTTAGAACCCCAGGCAGGCAAGACAATCAGATACCAGAATATCAATACCAGAGTATTTTGAAGTCTAACTGACAAGCATTTACAGACTTTACAGAAGCCATCGAAAACAAATGGACATGCTTACCCCATATCAGGATCTTTAAAAGGCTGATTTCTAGGTGAAGTTAATCAAAAAGTAATAGTTTTAGACCAGCAACACTTGAGAAGACCTTTATAAATGAGCAATGTCCTTTCCCAAAAGGAAAGAGCTGTCTGTTAACTGCTGACTCTAATTGCTCAGAACACATTACTTAATAATTCATTCCAACTGGCCCAGTCCTGCATTTAGCTGGCCTGATTCTCCACAGCCTTGCAACCTATGTTACTCCTGGGGGAATCCTGCACACAATATTTTAAAATTCTGCATATTTTATTTGTCAAAATAACACAATATAAATTTTGCCAGTTTCAATTATTTTGGTAATTTTTTTCAAAATATCTGTCAGCAAGTATGTCTATAACAACATACACAACAAAAAAGATTCAGAAAATGTTTTTTGACAAATCGATTCCTTACTAGGCATATTAACACAGAATTCTGAATAATAATCCCTTTAAACTACAACACAGAAATGTATTTCCTGCACCCCTCAGAAGCAGTGCAAAGGCTTGGGGAGTCAGGGGTAATGGAGAAGCTGAGGGAGAGGAAAAAGTAATTGCTAGGAAGGAGGCTGGGTGTGAACTTGAAGAGTTGTTAGGTATGGGTGGGAAAAGTATGGGGCGGGGCGGGGCGGGGGAGATTGTTAAGGAGCTTCCCCCATGCAGACTCTGGCTGACCTCTAGCCTATCCCATTCAGTCAGGCAGAGCTGCCCCTGTCCCCACGTCCTTGCACCTCCCACCCCCAGATACCCAGTCTCACCATCCCTATATGTCCCTGCACTTCCTCAGCCAGCCCCCTCCCCTCATCTCCATGTACCCCTGCACCCCGTCCCTATGTGTCTCTGTGCCCCTACTCAGCCATCTCCCTTCTCCTCTATGCATGTGACCCTGCACCTCCCTTCCACCCTTTTGGCCCTGTGCTTCCACTCCCATTGAGCCTCTGTCCCAGCTGTCCTCCATCACTAGTCCTTATGAGCCCTTGTCTGACTGCCCAGCAGCCCCACAGTGTCTGTCTCCCCTAACCCCTGCCTCCTGATCTAGCCCAACAGGTGCTGTGAAGAAAGCAGGCTCTTTCTCTTCCCTATCATAGCTGGGCCTGGCCAGGTGCAGCTGCTTTGTTCTAGCACCAAATGACCTCTGGTGGGCAAAATGCAGAATTGCAGCAATTTTTCTGCAAAAATATGCGCAGCACAGGAAATATGCATGTGCGCTGTGGCACAGAATTGCCCCAGGAGTAATACTACATATTCCTTTGCAACTGTGCAAAGTGGTTCTATTCAGCTTTGGGTATTCACATCTTGTCTTTACTCTAGGAGAGTCAACTTCACTGCGCCAAAGTTTGGATGGACCTTATACACTCTCACACTCCACAGAGTAGGCCGTCCAAGACTTGAGGAACACACACATATTTTAAGAGAAAAACAATACATGTTTTTTTAAAGCAATCAATTTGATATGAGCCAATCAAAAGTTTACAAGGAGACAACAATAATAAAGCAGTATGCAATGCACATGTGATTCTTACCATTATTAAATAACTTGTCCACATCATTGGTGGCCATTAAACCTACATTGACTGTCATTAAGCTTCCCTCTTCAATTTGATTTTCATGGTGGGTAGCTGTGGCTGGTCCTAAAGATCCTGAGGATTCACTATAGATAGGATTTAGTTTTTAGGTAATTTTCATATTGATCTTAAAGTAACCATACTTTTAATTAGGGAAGCTGTCTAGATTATTTTTAAAAAATTAGATTAACCTTGAAAGTGATTAAAATTTCTTTATATTAATGGACAGATTATGCAGTAGCTAGATAGTATCGTGCAATGTGTTTCAATCAATTGATCACAATCTCTGGGGGTAATCGGTGTCATTGTAACTGAATGCACCATGTAGTCACACACTACACATTAATAATCTTTATACAAAGTATGCCTTGTGCAGTATCATTTGAAGACTAATAACTTGCTGGTTAATAATATCATGGTGAAACATGTGTAGCAACATTATATGTAACATTATCAACATAAAATGAAATTATGACTGAAATGTTGCTACCAGTCACATCTGGGGAGTAGATAAACCTGTTTCTCAAAGACAAAAGACAAGCTGAGGCCTCTAGCCAGATGCCATTAAAGTTGATGGGCAGTTACCTGTCAAGAGGCCATTACTTGGCAAAGAACAGGGCCGCCCGGGGGAGGGGGGCAAGTGGGGCAATTTGCCCCAGGCCATGGGCTCCGCAGGGGCCCCCACAAGAATGGCTAAGGCTCCCTTGCCGGCCTGGCCCCACCTCCGCCCCTCCTGGAGCCTCAGCGCATCCAACAGCGTCCCGGACAGCTTCAGCGTGGCTCCGATGGGGCCCCTGAGCTCCGCCCCGCTCAGAGCCACGTGGTCGGGGGCAGGGCTGTGAGCTCTATGTCGAATGGAGGAAGCTCAGGCCCCACTGGAGCTCACAGCCCTGCCCCCTTACCACATGGCTCTGAGCAAGGTGGAGCTCAGGGGCCCCGCCGGAGACATGCTGCCTCTGTCCAGGGAAGGTCCTGGATGCGCTGAGGCTCCAAGTGAGGGGGGAAGCTGGGGGTAAGAGGCCAGGGCCAGGGGGGTTGGCTAAGGAGCAGGAAGTCCCAGGGACAGTCAGGGGACAGGGAGGGGGCAGAGGTTGGGGGGGCAGTCAGGGCACAGGGAATGGGGGGGTTGGATAGTGGGCATTCTGGGGGGGTCTGTCAGGACTCGGCGGGGGGAGTGGATAGGGGTCAGGGCAGTCAGGGGACAGGGAGCAGGGGTGGAGTCCCGAGGGGATGGTGGTGGTGGGGTCTCTGGGGGACAGTGAGGGGGCCAGGAGCAGGATGGGTTGGGGACTCTGAGGGGGGCAGGTAGTCGGGGGGCAGGAAGTGGGTGAGGGTTAGATAGGGGGCAGAGCCAGGCTGTTTGGGAGGCACAGCCTTCCCTACCCTAAACCTCATTCAGCAGTTTGAGGCTCGCAGAAGAGCCAAGCTGTTAGCTTTTCCATTAGGGCTACCATCCCTTTCACTTCTCAAACGCCAAATTATAGTCTTTATTTAATTTCAGTGCCATAGGGAGATTCATGTCAGGGGAGGGTAGCTTCATTTAAAAGTAGTCACTGGGGGAGGGATCACATGAGAAGAGCAATATCCTTCCCAACCCTACCAAGGGAGACCCCCCCTCCCCTGCATTCCCTGAGGTTTCCAAGGGGTTAATTCAGTGGTTCTCAAACTTTTGTACTGGTGATGCCTTTCACATAGCAAACCTCTGAGTGCAACCCCCTGCCTTATAAATTGAAAACACTTTTTTATATATTTAACACTATTATAAATGCTGGAGGCAAAGCAGGGTTTGAGGTGGAGACTGACAGCTCATGACCTCTAGTTTGAGAACCCCTGGGTTAATTTAATTTTAGCACCCTGTGTCCATTCACATGCATGTGCTATTTTGAGCATTTCAGTTTTCACAACATAGGCTTGTTAAGGTTCCTTCCCCACTCTGAACTTTAGGGTACAGATGTGGGGACCTGCATGGACACTTCTAAGCTTAATTACCAGCTTAGATCTGGTATCGCTGCCACTATCCCCCAAGCACTACTTTTTTTCCCTGGGTAGTTTTGAGTGACTTCACCAATTCCCTGGTGAACACAGATCCAAACTCCTTGGATCTTAAAACAAGGAGAAATTAACCATCCCCCCTCCTTTCCCCACCAATCCCTGGTGAGTCCAGATCCAATCCCCTTGGATCTAAAAACAAGGAAAACTCAATCAGGTATTAAGAAAAAGGCTTTTAATTAAAGAAAAGAAAGGTAAAAGAAAACCCTCTGGGAGAGATTAGCATACCACCTACTCTCACAGACAACAGATTCAAAACACAGAGGATGTTCCCCTGGACACAAGTTTAGTTACACAAAAAAAAATACCCAAATACCCAATTTGATTCTACCTCTAATTGCATAAGACAGGTTACAAAGAAATAAACATAAACCTATTTATTCCTTTCTAAAACTTACTACTCTGATAAGAGGCTGGTTCCTTGATCTTTTTCACTCCGGCTGAAACTGAAACTCTAAACAAAGGAAAAACTTCCCTCCTTCCTTTTGAAACATCTTGTTCCCCCATTGGTTTCTCTGGTCAGGTATTAGCTAGGCTAGGTGAACTTTTTAACCCTTTACAGGTAAAAGAGGCATTGACCCTTAACCATCTGTTTATGACAAGGCTCATCTCAGATTTTGGAACAAGCTCAAATGCTCAGCTTGTGGAGTATGTACGTAAGCTATAGTAAAGACAAACCATCTCCAGTTGTGAGGGACCCCATGGAGCTAGTCTCTAGGAAACAGATAAATGCATGGAGGTTAAGTCCATTAATGGCTATTAGCCAGGATGGGTAAGAAATGGTGTCCCTAGCCTCTATTTGTTAGAGGGTGGAGATGGATGGCAGGAAGGAGATCACTTGATTATTGCCTGTTAGGTTCACTCCCTCTGGGGCACTTGGCATTGACCATTGTCGGTAGACAGGATACTGGGCTGGATGGACCTCTGGTTTGACACAGTATGGTCGTTCTTATGTTCTAAGCTAAATGAACCCAAAATTATGGAGACAGATATGAGTCAAGGGAGCCAGCAGAGTATCAGAAACCTCGAAAAATCTCTGCCTGGATAGGTTCAGGCATTTGATCACAAGCTGAAGTGGTTCAAAAGTTTTGGATTTTTTTAAGCAGAATTTTTTATTGTTTCTTTAAACAATCTAACGCAGCAAGCAGCAAATATTTGGCCACACACTTCTGAAACTCCAAACCATATTCAGGTTTTGGCAGACTAATTTCAGCTTTTCAATTAAAAAAACAACAAATTTTGAAGGAAAGCAGACATTGTCTGTGATTTTTTTCTGCTTTTTAAAAACCCCTAGTTTTCGATCCAAAAAGAGTTTTGACAGAAAATATTTGTCCAACCCTTTTAATGAGCTTTAGTACTAGCTGATGCTGAGAACCAGTGATACCTTGTAAAGAAGTTTTCTCAAAACTGGGTTTGTGCCGAGATGCGGAAGGTTTATTTTTCCCAGGGCCACCCATGGGAGGTGGAGCAAGTGGGGCAATTTGCCCTGGGCCCCACAGGGGCCCCCATGAGACTATACTATTGTATAGTATTGCAATTTTTTTTATGGAAGAGGCCCCTGAAATTGCTTTGCCCCAGACCCCCTGAATCCTCTGGATGGCCTTGGCAAAGAAAGGGACAAAAAGAGATCGATCTATATACAGCAGCATATAATCTCTTATCACAAGACTCCATGACTCATAGAAACTGGGTTTCATAGAATATCAGGGTTAGAAGGAACCTCAGGTTGTCATCTAGTCCAACCCCCTGCTCAAAACAGGACCAGTCCCCAGATTTTTGCCCCAGATCCCTAAATGGCCCCCTGAAGGATTGAACTCACAACCCTGGGTTTAGCAGGCCAATGCTCAAATGACAACAATCTCACAGCAGGAATTAAATTTATCTAGGGGTAACCCTCAGGAAAATCCATTTCAAAGAGTGACTGGACTATAAGAGTGAGCGACAAAAACATCCCAAGGTATTTCTCCCTACCTCTCTTTCTCCTAAGATGACAAAGGCAGCAGCCATTTGACTTTGCGAGAGCGCCCAATCTGAAATTTGGTCAGTCTTGTTACTAGGACTGTGTTGTAAGAATTTTCTCTTGAACCAAGTCTAGTTTGTTACATTTTAGCACTAGAAAGCATTTTACCTTTTTCTCTCTTGTAACCATTTCTGACTGTAATGCTTTGTACTTGTACTCATTTAAACTCTCTCTCGCTTTCTACTTAAATAAACTTGTTTTATTCTTTAATCAAAACTAAGCCAGTGTGGCATTCCAATTCAATTGAGTAATTCCATTTAAATTAGCAAACTGTTGGCTATTGTTCCCTTACAGGGGCAATGGACCTAACATATCTGAACTGTCCAGGAAAAGGCTGAACAGTGCAGAATACACATTATGGGGGAAAACTCAGGTCTGGGAATGTGTTGGGGTCATCCTGTAAGTGGTCACCAAGGCTGGTGGAAGCCATACTGTGCTGTCAGGCTGCAGCTATACACGGACACTCCAAGTGAAACCTCCATGCTGTTTGGCTGCTAGTGAGGGTCCACGGTGGGAGCTACAGCAGCAAAAAATTGAGGCACCACAGCAAGTGGTAAAAACCCCTCACTGGTCTGGATTGTGATTCTGACATTCTGGAATGCAAAGTTGCAAGGTATTAAAAGTTTTATTACAATCTAAACCAAAGAAAATCTCACTCCCATACTTACTACATCCTTGCCCTTCAATGTCAGGAATTCTGACATGTCAACACACACACAACTAACTTAGGCTTATCATTATGATTGATTTTTTTATACTTACTTTTAAAGTACACCTCTACCTCAATATAACAAGACCCGATATAACATGAATTAGGATGGAATGCAGTAAAGCAGCACCCCAGGGGGGCAGGGCTGTGTGCTCCAGATCAAAGCAAGTTCAATATAACGCGGTAAGATTTTTTGGCTCCTGAAGACAGCGTTATATCGGGGTATAGGTGTACATGCAAGGGAGTTATGAAAATGTTCAATTTCAAATAAGGGGTCACCAAGCTGAAGAGGTTGAGCAGCATTGGTCCAGTAGAATACTTGAATACAAAGTAAGAACCAATCATGGGTCTAAATCCCATCTCGTCTTTCACAGACGTGGGAGAAATATACTTTTATGAGGTCTATTACTTCTGGTTTGTAGGTGGCCAGACTAAATGATCACTAAATGATGTTTACTTCTGGCTTTAAAATCTACGAATCTCAAGAATATGAATGGAATGCCCGCCAGTTGGTTACTCCTGGGAGTTTTATTTCTATTTAATCTTGTGGAAGTAGAGAAAGAATGAACGGGGATGGGAAGGGAATTTCAATGCAAACAGTCCCCTCAGTGAACAAGAGTCAGGCTAGCTGTAACTCTAGTAACGTGAAACTTGTAGAAACGAGGATTGTGTGAGGCGAGTGGGAAAGAACTGTGTGAGAAGTTGTTGTGACCTTGTGTTAGGTAAGTATGGAATGTAGACTGTAGTCTAAATAGAGGTGATAAAAATAAGATATCAGGAAGACCTATGTACAAACAAAATGCAGCTGTTGCCCATTATTGTACGTAACAAAGGTATAAATGCTTGCTGTAATTGTTTACCTGGAGAGAGACCTGTTTAGCTCTCACCCTCCACACAATTGCTAGACATAATAAAGTATCTGACTTGCTGCACCCAAGCTGAGAGTGAGAACTCTGTTTTTCTCCAACAATCTCCATTTACGGAAATAAAATAAAAAGGTCCTGAACATGTTTTACAAAACAAAAGCTTTAATTAAGAGAAAGGCCTACATACCTTAGTCAAAGAAAATGTATAGAATATTATTGTCCCTTAGGGTATGTCTACACTTACCTGCGGAGTGATCGATCCAGCAGGGGTCAATTTATTGCATCTAGCGAAGACATGATAAATCAACTGCCAAGTGCTCTCCCATCAACTCTACCGGGGCAAGAGGTGCAGGCAGAGTTGCAGGGGGAGCGTCAGCAGTTGACCATGGTAAGAACTTCAACTTCAGCTATGTTATTCACATAGCTGAAGTTGCATAACTTAGATCGATTCCCTCCTCACCCCGATGTAGACAAGGCCTTAGCAAAAAAATGGAGTAAAATGGCTTAAAAATTAAAGTTAAGAGATACTTTATATATAACCATCTACAACCAGGGCTCAAAAAATTAGGTACTTATCTTGCAGTGAACTCCAAAGGGCAAATCTCTGCATCATGTCTCGTTCCCCTTCAAGTTCAGTCTGATCAAGTCATATGATCCGTTTAATCTCCACATTAAGATTTTCTAATGTTTATAGATATTCCCTCTGAGTCATCAGGGCCTCAAAGAAATCAGTCACACCTACTCAGTCAAAAAGTTAAATTAAGGATTGAGACTTAATAAAGGGCAGTTCTGATGGTGGCACCATATGTTGCATGATGCAGGCATGCTACTCTTAAGAAAAATAAATTAAATTGTAACCATTAATTTTCACAAGTTAATTAGTAAGAGTAAGACCAAAATTTTAGTTACATAGTGCTTTGATACTGCCATATCCTTGTTCAAATTTGATCAGCTTAATAATTGTTCCAAAATTCTTTAATTTTTAACGGAATAATATATACATAAGTACTTCTATTATTCAGTGAGTTACATGTGGGCTTGCCAGTTTTTTATTAGTATGTTTCTCAAGCAGTTACTTCTCCTTCATTATTTTATTCCCTTGGCCCAGAGCTAGGATATAAAATGTCAGTGTCACACCCCGAAATTTGTATTCTTTCATAATGCTTCGTTTGTTTCAAATCTGCTTCCATAAACTGAAGAAATTAAACAAGTGTCTTATGATAGGTATCTGCATACCCTACATGGAAACTTACATTGCAGTCACATTATAATGTGTAGAAGACAAATAGTTAAGAAATATACACCACACGTATGAAAAAATAAATATTAGCTCTGATAAACAGAATGACATATAATATATAAAAATACAACTGGTGGCTTTTACAAAAGTAATCAGATTTAACATCTCCATATCTGAAGCATGTTATACTGTTAGAGAAACATTTCTTCAAAAAAACCCCAAAACACCAATCCCCTAACATATTCCTCACAAATTCTTATGGCCTGATGTTTAGCGTTCTGTACCAACCCCCCTTCCCCAACTTGCTTTTTGTATTATGCAATACTAAGAATCTTCATGTAAGGTTTGAAACTCCTAATTGCTCTCACACATATGATGTGAATGGTGAAAAGATACTATTGTACCTTTTCAGTTGTTTACGATGTGACAGAGAGGATAGCAAATGATTTCCTTTTCAAGCTCCAAAGATTTTACACTGCTTATTTAGGTCCATAAATCCCCAACATAGTCTCTCTGTCATGAACATGTTTTTGAATCTTTTCATCAGTGTTCACTGGCAGTATAGCAACGCTGATAACCCCAAGTCTTAAATCTTCAAAGTACAAAAACAGTTCCTTTGCAAGTGTAAAAGAAATGCAGGTCTTCCAGCTGGCAAATCATTTCTTCTTCTTCTTTTTCTTTTCATCTGCTGCAATCTTTAATTTAACTTCTTCCACTGGAAGAGCTCCCAGCTTCTTTTTCTTTGCTTTCTTCACCTTTTCCTTGATTGCTTCAATATCAATTTTTGTTTCAGTAGAAGCTACACAATAAAAACCAACATACAAAT
This sequence comes from Gopherus flavomarginatus, assembly GCF_025201925.1. Lineage (NCBI taxonomy): Eukaryota > Metazoa > Chordata > Testudines > Testudinidae > Gopherus > Gopherus flavomarginatus. The sequence continues at coordinate 73,908,571 of NC_066617.1, forward strand.
ATGAGAAACATCCCTCTTGGTTTTTTTCCAGTATCTACTGGAAACAGTCTACAAAATGATTCCATGTTTATACACAATGAGCTGTCTAACAGTGAACACAGAAAGAAAGAGATGCGGGGGATGGCAGGTTGGCATGTGTGTTTTTGTCCTCCCCAGCCAGTGGCCTTTGCAAACAGTGATTTTAATAAAAGGGTTTTAATATCCATATAAACCAGAAACTTGGGATTTCCTGCCCCAATCTTTCTTGGACAGAAGTCATGAGATAGGATCAAGTGTTCTTATCTCACATAAGCAACTTCCTACTTGAGCATAGGATTGAGCTGACATTTTTGGATCCGAGTTCTTCTCTTTAACTTCAAAAATGTTTTTGTAATTTATTTGGGAAGGCTGAGAGATTTACATTAAGTGTACACAGTGGGTAAAAGTAGAGCTGGTAGAGAATTTTTTGACAAAATCTTTTTGCATGAGAAAAATGCCGATTTGTCAAAACCAAAACTGTTTGTGCAAAAGGGTTGGTTTTGATGAATTTCTTGTTTCTACATTTTTTGTTGAAAAAAGTTTCAAAGTTGCCAAAAGTGTCCCATTTCAACATTTTCTAAGTGAAAAATTCTGATTTTCAGTCAAAAACAACTTTTTGTTTAGCAATTTAAGTCATCGTAGTAAAATGTTAAAAATAAAGAAGGTTGAAATGTAAAAGTTTCAAAAATATTGAAACAAACATTTTGATAGATCTCAACCAATATTTTGTCGATTTGCAAAAAATGTTAGTGTGTGACCTTTAGTTCCAATTCAAGATGGGATACTTTTTCAGCATCTCAATTTTTTCCGTCTAAGTTAGAGGTGGGCAAACTACAGCGGGTCCATCCGGCCCAGCCTTTGAGCTCCAGGCCAGGAAGGCTAGCCCCAGCCCCTCCCCTGCTGTTTCCCCTCCCCTGCAGCCTCAGCTCACTGTGCCGGCAGCGTGGCTGGCTCCAGCTTAGTGGCGTGGCTCAGGGGCAGATTTACCAGTGAACACAGAGTGCCCTGGCACAGGGCTGGGCACTCGGGCAGTTCAGCACCAGCGCACCCCCCCATGGGGTGGAAGAGAAGGGCTGCACTGCAGGGGCAGGGGAGCAAGCGGGTGATGTGGGTGGCGGGAGCACGGCGAACATGGATGGAGGACTCAGGAGGAGCACTGGGCAGCCGCGCAGCCGGCCGGAGAGAAGCGGTGCTTTGAAAGGGAAACCGCTGCTTCTCTCCAGCTGCGCAGCTGCCCCTGCTCCTCCTGAGTCCTCTGCCCATGTTCACAGGGCCGCATTCCGATAGGGAATGGGATCGAGGGGGAGGCGGCGGTCAGGAGCAGGGGTCCCAGGAGGAGCGGTCAAGGGACAAGGAGCGGGGGGGGGGGGTTGGATGGGTCAGGGATTCTGAGGGGGGCAGTCAGGGGGAGGGAAGTGGGAAAGGGTGGATGGGGGGCGGAGGCCAGGTTGTTTGAGGAGGCACAGCCTTCCCTACCCAGTCCTCCATATCATTTTGGAACCCCGATGTGGTCCACAGGCCAAAAAGTTTACCCACCTCTGCTCCAAGTACTGTCTTTAATTTTCAAACATCAACCAAGTATGATTAGCAAGCTAATCTTTTCTTTAATTTAAAGAAACTGTTGAAGTGGAAAAATAACCTTCATAGCTCCGATTCTAGCGCACAGACTGAAGTAGCCAATGCACCTTCTGTATGCCTGATGATCCAGTAGGCCCTCTCTGGCTTTTCTCCCAGTGTCACTCTCTAGAGTCGACACCTTGTTACAGTAAACATTCAAAGGCGGCACTGCTGTGGGCTGCTTCATCTATTCCATTGCCTCATGCAGCTCCACTCATGGATTTAAATAGGGAGGGGGCCTTGCACCAAACCTCCTCACCCACAAGGTGAATTTCATACTTAATGCTCCATATACCTCGGTTAGCTAAATAGCCACCAACCAAAAGAAAGTAGCTTTAAATAAAACAGTAGAAAGGATTCTAGAGACAGGAATCAAACATTACCTTTTTTAGGTTTTACAACTAGCTTTTCCTTGGGAGGGATAAAAGCTTTATTTCTTTTCTCTTGTCTCCTTCTAAAGGATTCTGCTTGTTTTGCCTAAAATACAAACAAACAAGGTCTAACACTTGACTTATCAGTCACATCAGACAAAATGAGAACTGTACTGACCAAAAAAACCAAACTCATTTTCTTTTTGCTGAAGACTGAAACAAATCAGAACCGCCTTACCTTTAACTCTTCCATCCTCTTTCGTTTCTTCTGGCTTTCTTTCAAGAAGTATTCACCACTTGCCAATTCTTTATCAATCTGAAAAAAACATACTTGTTTGTTAGAGACTGATACTGAGGAAGCTTCCAGCATCAACTGATTAATGTTCCCAATTACTTATGAGCAAGATTTCAGGACCTTTTAGCTTTCCTGCTGAATTACACAAGGCTTAGACTGACCTGGTTTTCTGGTTGTGGAGGAGGGAAAGGCGTGTATTCCTTCTTAACACTTTTCTTCTTTGGCTCCTTGCGTTTGTTTAAGTTCTTGTGTTTGAACTGAGGCAAAAATCGTTCCCAACTTTGTGTTCTTAGTTCAGGGTCCTTTGACAGCTCCCGTTTAATCATGAGAGTCTTCAATCATTTCAAAATATTAAAAAGAAATATTATTTAAAACATATAATTGACATACTTCCTAAGTCCAGTTATTTAAATATATAGTGAATCACCTATACTCACAAGGAAATTCGGTGGTTTAAGCAGGAGCAGTCAAACATGCGAGGTAATTATGTCTCAAGGAGTTCATTCTAACGGGGCTCAGAGACATTAACACTACCAGAGAAGCTGCCTTGACATTATATTAGTGAGTATCAAGCTGCTAATCATGGAGACACACAGATGAATATGCACTTTTCCTTTGGTGCTTTGTCAGGTATTGTTATGATTACACTGATTGTGTACCCTAATACACAGACGTATATCAAAGCAATATACTGCAAATGTTTCTTTAAAAAATTGCATTATAGGAGAAACCCTCAAAATAAAGTATTACAGGAATAATTAATTGATACAGCTTTTTATAAATTAAGATACCTTGTGACAAGGAACATACCTTAATACAGAAAAATAGACAAAGATGCAACACCTTACAAAATGCACAGTAATGTACTAGCCTTAATATAATGCACCGGACCACACCGACCTTTATGTTATATATGGGATGAATATTCTTCATAGTGTCCAGGACCACTTTTCTAACCTAGGTTTAAAAAAAAAAACACCAAGGGGAAGGGAAAACATAATCAATATTCTAAATTATTGTAACTGAAAATCCTAACTATAAATGATTTCTTCAAACTCCTTGCACAAGTGGAACTTTAGAGAAATATTTTTCTCTAAACCTTTTTGAATTAGTTATCTTAAAACTAATTACTTAGTTCCTCAAAACAAAAGTAACAGTTTCAGATAGAAATACAATTTTTAAATTTTTAAGTGATATCTTCAATTTTAAAAAGGCTCAATTTACTACCACATTTAGATTTTTATCATATAAATGGCTTACAACACCCACAATCAACAGAAAGGTTTCCACAAATTGTGTTATAATTCCAGTGGAAACAACTGCTTATAACATTCTCTTGCAGAGTTCGCAACTCAAAACAGCACTCAATCTGACAATGAAACCAGTTTCACTGACTCTGAAAAATACTGGTACTCATATACCTTTATATTTATTATCATCATTTGTATTACTGTAGCACCTAGTAGACCCTGCCATGGACCATGAGTGCACTGGGCTAGGTGCTGAACAGAGAACAAAAGGATGGCCCCAAGGCGCTCACACTCTAAGTAAGAGACAATGGATGGATGCAGACAGAAAGACAAAGAAATACAAGGAAACAATGAGGCGATGTTGGTCATCTTGATAAGCAAATGTCTCAGAGCAATATTTCCATCCTCATGAAACTCATGTATTTCTGCATTGTTTCTGCCCCTACTGTGTATGATGTAGGTTGACCCACTTACCTTTCCTGTGATCAGATCGCTAAAAACAGGAAGGGATCAAGTTGAGTGCAGATCCACGTGACAGTCATGCAAATTATTCAACGAATTAATGTCCATGCCAACAAATAATTTGAATATAACTATCAACTTCACCTGATGGTTAAACACTCTGTGCCCCAAGTAATGGCAGGGATAGCACATGGAAGGCAGGTGAGTACTGGGGTAGGTCAGATGGAGGCTATCTAGGGATGCTTGGGTTGGTTGGTAAGTGGGTGGGTGCTGGAGGGTTTAAAGAATGCTGAGGTTGTTGGGATGAGTTGTCTCGGAAGTAGCTACGTGCTAGCTAACTGTGGGGGTGGGTAGGAGCCAGATCGTAGTTGGAAGGTTAGTGGGGGTGGGGCAGGGCAGGGCTGGTGGTAGGGGATCTGTTAAAAAAGCTAGTGAGTTCTCTCTCTCTCTCACCTCTTTTAGCCCATTAAAAGGTCCCAGAGCTGAAACAGTGTTCCCCTGAACCATGATATAACAGTTTGTTAACAGTTCCAGAGCCTACACAAAAAAAGGGAATAAAAAGTATAAATTGGTGCTTAGATAAACAACTTCACACAATTAAGATCTTGATTATAACACTTGTAAGATGTACCTTCAGAGTGGATCCTTTTGGCCCAATGAGTCTTTGTCTTCTTTTTATAAATCTCTCTCTGTTGCTCACTAGAGATCCTATTTTAATGATGTCACATGCAGTGTCATCCTGAAGGACGCGTACTGCCTAAAAAGGAAAATCAAACCTATGTTAGAAATAAAAGAGAAGAGCAAACATACAGGCAATCAGCACTACCACCAGCACTATGTCACTGTGAGCACGAATTCATCACTTATTACTAAATGAAAGTCAACTGAACACTCCGATCTAAGCAGTTTCACTATTCCCAGATGTATTTTTCTTTTGAAAATTGTATATTATTCTCCACAACTGACTTTTATTTGAAAATCATAAACTTCTTTAAAAATAGGAATGTAAAATTAACATAATTTAATATAGATAAATGCAATATTAAAGTTGACCTCCTAAATAGTTGATATAAATTAGTGGCTTTAGTTACAAACCTGTTCAAAAGGAACACTTCTTGCTAAAAGCTTTATTAAGTCTCTTGCCCTGACGATCATATATGGATCAAAAGTCTTCTTAGTTGTGGTGACAGTTATACTACCTTCAATTAAGTCCAATGTTGCATTCACATGCTGCAATATTTATATAGAAATTAAAAATAATGGTCAATCACATGTAGTAAATCGTCAGAATAAAACATTACTATTTTTATGCTGTGTGCAGGTTTGATTTCTAAACTGACTGCCAATTTAATACATTAAAATAAGAGTGCAGGATTCCATTCTAAATTCATAAAATATGAGTTAGCATATTAAAAATATATACTTTAAATAATGTGAAAGTAGTGCATTTTCCTCTATGATTTTGCTTTAAATAATTAACATTAGGTGTCATAAATCTTTGAAATGGTATAAAATAAGTTTACTTAATATATATCTAGGAATTACTCATACATGTTCATTCAAGGCTTTCTGCACCAATGGCCAACACTCTTTCAAGTAAGCTTCTCTGTATTTCGGAAACAGAGTTGCAAAGCTGCTTTCTTCCAGGAGCCCTTTAGGATTATCTTCTCTTGTAAAGGCTGGTTCTTTCCATCCATCAGGAACAGTGAGAAGTTCTGACTCATTTACTGTTACAAATTAAAAAAAAAAAAAAAAAAAACACTTGATTTAGAGTGCTTTTCCCTCCAACGACTAGTTTTTTTCCCCATTTAATGATTACAAAAGGAGCTAGATTAATAGTCCTAAATCTTGGAGTGGGTGCATCTGATTTTTGGGGCATGCTGAGTAACAACAACTCCCTCTGAAATCAGGAGTAGCTGTAGATGTACAAGAATATTGAAATGCAGGACTTAAATTCCTCTATTCAAGGAGCAGATAAGGAAGGTCAGCAGCAATGCAGACCCACGGATAAGAGAGACTTCAACGTTTGGTAGTCTCGGCATGGAGGCCAACAAGGACACCAATAAACCCTGATAGTGATTCTATTGACGTGGACACCTGCAGATTTGGTGACAGACATTTGTGGGCTACTTTTTATTTAGAGCTCTGAGGAGTGGAAATCCACAATAAAATTATTTAGTGTGTTATTCAAACTGAGTAACGTAACGTTTCTTTACTATCTGGAGTAGTTTAGAGAAGCAGGTGGAAAGGACAATCTGACTTTAAACACCTCACTTTAATGTTACAAAATAATTCATATCAACATTGTCAAAAGTTCCTCATAACTGGAGCAATTGGTGCAACAGAACTCTAGCAGTCAAACCTGTTATTGTTGATGGCAATGAGAATACTTGAATTGCTTAATATTATATATGTGACTAAGGGTAGGTCTACACTACTACTTAAGTCGATCTAATTTGTGTCACTCAGGGGGGTGGAAAAGAAACCTCCCTGAGCAACGCAAGTTACAGAGACGTATGTGCTGTCCACACTTGCGCTTTGTCAGCAGGAGACGGTCTCCCACTGACACAGCTTCTACCTCTCACAAGGGTGGAGTAACTGTGCTGACACAGAACGGCACAGAACATCTTCACCAGACACGCTGCAACTACGCCGATGTAGCGCTTCTAGTATAGACCTGCCCTAAGTCTGCAAAACTAGGCCTTTATTTAGCGTAGTGTTTTAAAACAAACTGTATTCCCTAATGTTTGGCAAAGATGACCACCACCACAGTGGGAGTGGGAAATAATTGGTATAAATGAGGGAGAAAAGCACAACGCAGACAGATATAAAAAATAATTAAAGACAGCCCTTCACACCTAACATTTAGTTTACAGAGGACTGGATAATTCTTGGCCCATTTACATCTGAAATTCTTGGTATTATTTGCTTACAAGTAACAAGGAAGTATTTGAAAGACAGAAAATCCGTTAGTCTCCACGTCCCCACCCTGCTTCCTTTCTCTGTAACCAACTATTGGTGTCAGATACGATCTGAAGGTATATCTATACTTACAGTAGTGTGCAGAATACAGACACAGCACACCCAGCTAGCATGGGTATAAGTGGCAGGGGAGATGGTGAGACACAGCTTCAGCCAGCAGAATGCC